>NC_053166.1:88688939-89383939 GCF_016835505.1 Polypterus senegalus | reverse complement strand
CTCTGACTGCCTCCTAATCGCACATGTGTGACATGACCCCCCACCTCAGCCCAGAACCCTCAGGTCGAGCGACCTGCACCGCGAGGTCGTGGACACGAGAGAGAGCATCTGCGTTGGCTTGCAAGGAACCCCTACGATAAATGACACTGAAACGATAAGGTTGTAACTCCAAAAACCACCTAGTGATGCGTGGGTTTGACTCACGATGAAGGGACATCCACTGCAAAGCGGCATGATCCGTCACCAGAGTAAACTCACGTCCCAACAGATAGTATCTCAGAGCCGTAACAGCCCACTTGATCGCCAAGGCTTCCCGCTCCACCGCAGCATACCTGGTCTCTCGTTCCAGCAATTTCCGGCTAAGGTACATCACCATTGACGCACTGACTCAGCACGGCACCCAATCCTGTGGCCGATGCGTCGGTCTGGAGAATAAAAGGAATAGAAAAATCAGGAGATTTTAACACAGGTGCTGATGTTAGGGCCAACTTCAGGTCACAGAATGCTTTATCGACCAAATCGTCCCATACCACTTTCAAAGGTGCCCGTTTCTTTGTTAAATTAGATAAGGGCAAAGCAATTTCAGAGAAATGCGGTACAAAACGGCGATAACCCTAAAAATGCTTGAACCTGCCGCTTATTCATCGGACGGGGCCAATTCATGATGGCATCAATTTTATTACATTGTGGTTTGACAATGCCCCCCCTACTGGCCTCTTTTAATCCAAAGAAACATTTCTTAGGATTAATATGAAGCCCAGCTGACGCTAGTGTGGAGAGCACTGCTTTAACCTGCCCTACATGGTCCTTCCACGTGCCAGAACAGATGACAACATCATCCAAGTAGGCAGCACTATAGGAATTGTGGGGCCGTAGCAGTGTGTCTACCAGACGTTGAAAAGTAGCCGGCGCCCCGTGCAAACCAAAAGGAAGGACCCTGTATTGCCAATGTCCACTGGGTGTACTAAATGCGTTTTTTTCTTTAGCGGAGTCCGTTAAGGGAACTTGCCAATACCCTTTAGTCATGTCAAGAGTAGTTAGAAATCGAGCGTTCCCTAACCGATCAAGTAAATCATCTATTCGCGGCATGGGATACGCATTGAACTTAGAGACCTGATTAAGTTTGCGGAAGTCATTACAAAACCTCCACGAACCATCAGGTTTAGAAATTAAGACAATTGGACTAGACCAAGGGCTATAGCTTTCTTCGATAACCCCCAAGTCCAGCATTCGTCTAACTTCCAACTCAACTTCTGCTTTCTTTGCCTCCGGGAGCCTGTAAGGTCTCTCTCTGACAATCACACCAGGGTCTGTTATAATATCATGGACAATCAACGCAGTACGTCCAGGTGTCTCATCCACTACTTTGGGGACAGACAAGATAGCGCCCTCGAGATCTTGTCGTTGTTCAAATGTTAACTCGGGACCAAAATTTAAATGGGCACATGACGTGAAAAGAGAACGAGGTTGTCCAGAGACAGGATCAAGATCCCTGTCTTTCCATGGCTTTAATAAATTAATGTGGTAAACTCGTTCACTCGGTCGACGATTAGGTTGTTTCACGAAATAGTCCACGAGTCCTTTTCTCTCTTTTATTTCATACGGGCCTTGCCAATGTGCTAATAATTTTGAGTCGGAGGTTGGAACAAGCACCATGACATGATCACCCAGGATAAACACGAGACTGCGCTGCTTGTGCTTTAACCAAATTGTCTTTTAGAATAGGTCTAATTTTCTCTAGCCAATCGCGTAATTGCGCGATATATTCAAGAATATTTGAAGTAGGGAGGACCTCCTCTTCCCATCCTTCTTTTAACATATCCAAAAGACCTCTGGGTTGTCTTCCATAAAATAACTCAAAAGGAGAGAAACCTGTAGAGGTCTGCGGGACTTCCCGGTAAGCAAACAAAACGAGAGGAAGTAACTGATCCCAGTTTCTTCCATCCTCGTTAACTACCTTACGTAACATCTGTTTTAACGTTTGATTAAAGCGTTTTACCAGCCCATCAGTTTGGGGATGATAGACCGACGTTTTCAGATGTTTTATTCGGAGTAATCTGGCTATTTCCCTGAACGTCTCCGAAGTGAAAGAAGTCCCTTGGTCTGTTAAAACCTCTTTGGGGATCCCAACACGAGCGAATATCCCTACTAATTCCCGTGCAATGTTTTTTGTATTAGCTGAACGCAATGGGACAGCTTCTGGGAAGCGAGTGGCATAATCGACTAACACCAAAATATATTTAAATCCTTTTAACAAGGGTTCTAATGGTCCTACGAGGTCGATGCCGACTCTTTCAAATGGGATATCAATAAGGGGAAGGGGAACAAGAGGAGCTTTTGTCCTTCTAGGAATCTGGCGAAGTTGACACTCCGGACAGGAAGCGCAAAATCGTCGGACCTCCTCATTTATTCCCGGCCAGTAAAATCGGAGCTTTATTCTCTCTAAAGTTTTATCAGAGGCTAAATGGGCTCCTAGAAGGTGAGCATGTGCCAATTCACACACTTGTCGCCGATAAGTGCGTGGTATTAGCAACGATGCTCGCACTTCACCCCCGTGCTCTGCCACTCTATATAATAAATCATTTTTTAGTACAAAGAACGGCATCGGTGGCATGGGATCTAGGGTTGTATAACCCTCGGTGGATACTATAGGATTCCTAGCAAATTTTAAGGAATCATCGTTCCATTGTTCTCTTTTAAATGAAGAAGGAGTTAATCTAAATTGTGAAGTTAAGGTTTGAATTGGGCCTGATGTGCCCTCAAGGGGCGGGGCATCTGCCTCCACGTTAGCTGTATTGGCTCCCGTAGAGGACGATGGGACATCGATTTCTTCGTACTGGGTGCTTGTATCAGTCCGTGCTACTAGGGGACATGGTGTAGAGGCAGTCAGAACAGTATTTTCCATGACTAAGCCTAAATTTCTCACTGGTACAGTTATGTTTTTACCGCTGTCAATTTTATTCCAGTCTCTTCCAAGTATAACTGGAAATGGGGGTTCCAGTAATACAGCCATGTTCATATTCGTCATATTTTGATTCACTGTCACCACACATCTGGCTGTCTTATAATACCGGATATCCCCATGAATACATTTGAGACTAGTTTTTAGTCTAGTCCACTATTGCGGTAAAACAAAACGAGCAGTAACAACAGAAATGTTACTCCCGGAATCAAACATTGCCCTTACCTTTCTGCCATTGATAATAACTGCACCTGTATAAGGTAAAGATAAAGGATTATTCACGATGGCACTATACCTTTCTCCTTTCACCAATGAACAGTCCATGGGCTCACAGGGGCAGTTAGGAGACAGATGTCCAACCTCTCCACACTTGTAACAGCGGGGTAGGTTAGCTGGTCTGTCCCTTCTACGGACGGCAGGTTCGGGAGGGCTCGGGAGCTGCCCCACGTGCCTGTTGGGTTCGGCGAGAGAACTGTTCTGATCGCCCCGATTTGTAAGCCGCCCAATGACGCTCTGCGATCTGGATCAGGGTGTCCATGTCTTCAAAACTATGTTTTCGGACCTGCTGGGCAATATGCTCTGGGAGGGCATGCACAAAGGTTTCACATGCGAGTAACTCGGCCATCTTATGGGAGTTATTAATGTCTGGCCGTAGCCATCGACAAACCTTTCCCCAAGCTTCAAAGCCCTGGGTTCGTATTGGCCTCTCAGGGTCAAACTGCCACTCCCTCCATTCCCTTGCCTGCTGTTCCGATGATACGCCGTAGCGTTTGAAGACCTCGAGTTTTAGAGCGTCATAATTAGCAGCCTGCTCCTCGGTTAAATCATAGTAGGCTCTCTGCGCCGTTCCCTTCAGGTACGGAGCCAGTTGGCATGCCCACTGCGACTTCGGCCATGCGTCAAAAATTGTAAAAAGTCAGAGGGACGCAGCACTCTTGAAATTGATATTGGGGCATGATCACATAACCATCAAATTTTTTTTGCAAATAGTAAACAGGGTCACAAAAAAAGTGTTGGAAAAAAAAAAACACGCAAATTAACTGTCAAAGATTTGAGAAGAATCAAAAGGTGAAGCTACCAGGAACCCATTATCCTCCAGTGCTGTCATAATACAGAACTGCAATTTACCTGAAGTGCTTAGAAGTACAAGGTGTTCAGTGCTCAGACATGGTCAAACTAAGGAAGGATGAAACCCGACCTCCTCTGAACAAGACACATAAGTTGAAATGTCAAGACTGGGCAAAGAAATATCTAAACACAGATTTTTCAAAGGTTTTATGGACTGATGAGTGTGACTCTTGATGGAACAGATGGATGGGACCGTGGCTGGATCAGTAACGGGCACAGAGTTCCACTTCGACTCAGATGTCAGCAAGGTGGAGGCATGGGTACTGGTATAGACCAGTATAATTAAAGAATAGCTAGTTGGACCTTTCGGGTTAAAGATGGACTCAAAATAATCTCCCAAACCTACTGCCAGTTTTTAGAAGACACTTCAAGCAGTGGTACAGGAAAAAATCTGCATCTTTCAAAAAGACCATCATTTTTATGTAGGACAATGCTACATCGCATGCATCCAAGTACTCCACTTAGTGGCTTGCCAGTAAAGGCATTAAAGATGAAATAATAATGACATGGGGCCCTTGATCATCTGACCTAAAGCCCTTCTTAAACAGGAGATTACGGGGAAGGAAAACAGTATACCTCTCTGAACAGTGTCTGGGAGGCTGTGGTTGCTGCTGCACAAAAAGTTGTTCGTCAACAGATCAAGAAACTGACAGGCTACATGAATGGAAGGCTTATGACTGTTATTGAAAGGAAAGGTGCCTATATTGGTCATTGAATTTTCTTTTTGAAATGTCAGAAATGTTTAATTTGTAAATTTTGAGTTGTTTATTATTCTCACTTTAACAGATGAAAATAAACAATTGAGATGGGAAAATTTTAGTTTTTCCTTTAGTTGCGTGATAGTTCAGTACACTAATAGTTGCCTAGTAATTGTGCACAAATATGTATTCCCCTGAGAATGTTCACACTCATATTCCTTTGTAAAACTTTCACGTTTCAGGTTTATTAACATTTCGGATTGACTGATAGCACTGTATTTGTTCCATATTAAAATTAACCCTCAAAAATACAACTTGCCTAATAATTGTGCATACAGTGTACTTTGCCAACACAGTTGCAAAATACCATAAATAAGAAGAAAAAAAATCATAACACTAAATTCATTTTTACCCATTTTAATCATAGGCAATATAATTCCCCACTATCATCATGCTGTGGGGATGTTTTTCAGCGGCAGGAACTGGGAGACTAGTCAGTATAAAGGGAAAGATAACTGCAGCAATGTACAGAGACAACCTGCTCCAGAGCGCTCTTGACCTCAGACTGGGGCGACAGTTCATCTTTCAGCAGGACAACGACCCTAAGCACACAGCCAAGATATGAAAGGAGTGACTTCAGGACAACTCTGTGAATGTCCTTGAGTGGCCCATCCAGAGCCCAGATTTGAATCCGATTGAACATCTCTGGAGAGATCTTAAAATGGCTGTGCACCGATGCTACCCATCCAACCTGATGGAGCTTGAGAGGTGCTGCAAAGAGGAATGGGCGAAAATGGCCAAGGATAGGTGTTATTTATTTTTTGGCGACGGCACCTCGGCCATGACAGCTAGATGTAGCATTGACTACATATTAAATGATTCTATAATCAATTGTGTGCGGAGTCTTAGTTATATTCCAGTTTCACCAAGTGAGTATGAACGTGGGTTTTCGCAAATTAATCTAAATGTTACTCCAATTAGAGCCTTACTGACAAGCACAGACTCCGCACCCCTCTTCATACTATTGCTTGGCCCTCTGTTCACATGCTTCAATCCTGGGCATTCATTACTGTTATGAGGACGTCAATTAGCCTTTGAAAACTCAAAGTTAAGTTATGAATTAGAAACAATGCATTTGATGGAAACATGCAAAAAGTATGGAATTTTCTTTAAAACTCAAGTAAATTAAGCACTCATTGCTTTGCAGGAAAACATAATTTCTCTGTAGAATGTGAAGGTCGCTATTATCCTAAATTCTATGTTTGTAATTTGAAACTATCAAACACAATATTCTGCAATAAAATACGCCTACACAGGTGGAGGATAGCTCTGCTGCATTGTGATATAAAGTATTTTGAGTAAAGCACTATATAAACAAAGAATTATTATTATTACACTTGATGATTTCTCAATTTTTAATTTTTAAATAAACAAAATGTGGCCCTAGGATTCTAGGGCTTTTCATACTTTCACAGTACCTCAAACTTGATCCAAACCCAACGTATGTGTACTGCCACCTTTTTGTTTACAAAAAAGGCACTGCAAATCACACATGTGGTGATTAAAAAAGCCTATGTTACCTCAATGTACCGTAGATGTTATATTTATGTGTGTTAGTTGCAGTTATTACTTGTTCTAAGTTTGTGCATTGATAGCTTTGATAGTTATTTTTTATTATGTTATATGTTGGGACATATAACCAAAATATTTATAAAATTTAATAATCAAGAGAACAGTTCTTGTAAGTAAAGACAGAGAGTTTACCACAAGGTGCAAACCACCGGTAAACCTTAAGCACAGGAAGGACAGATTAGAATTTGCTAGAAAACATTTTTAAAAGCCTATCCATTGATCACAATATTCTTAGAAATCGCCTTAGTCAATGGGTGGGCCTCTCTGGCAGGGTCCTAAATTGGTTTGAATCCTACCTGGCAGGGAGAAAATTCTTTGTTAGTTGTGGTAATTACAACTCAAAGACACATGATATTATATATGGTGTTCCACAAGGCTCTATCCTGGGTCCTCTGCTCTTCTCAATCTATATGCTTCTGTTAGGTCAGATTATCTCGAGGCACAACGTGAGTTACCACAGCTATGCGGATGACACCAGCTGTACTTATCAATAGCACCTGATGACCCCGACTCTCTCGATTCACTAACACAATGTCTTACTTGTATTTCTGAATGGATGAATAGTAATTTTCTCAAGCTAAATAAAGAGAAAACTGAAATTTTAGTGATTGGCAATAATGGATTCAATGAGGTTATCAGACGGAAGTAAAAACACATAGGGGTAACTGTTGACTGTAACCTGAATTTTAAAGCACATATTCATCAGACCACTAGGAGAGCATTTTGTCACTTAAGAAACATGGCAAAAGTTAGACCCCTTGTATCATTGAAAGATGCTGAGAAATTAATTCACGCTTTTGTTTTCAGTCGACTAGATTACTGTAACGCACTCCTCTCAGGACTACACAAAAAAGACATAAATCGTTTGCAACAAGTGCAGAATGCAGCTGCTAGAATCTTAACTAGGAAAAGAAAATCCGAACACATCTCTCCAGTTTTGATGTCACTACACTGGTTACCTGTGTCTTTCAGAATTTACTTTAAAATTCTGCTTATGGTTTATAAAGCCTTAAATAATCTCGCCCCATCTTATACATCGGAATGTCTGATGCCCTATATTCCAAATCGTAACCTTAGATCCTCAAATGAGTGTCTCCTTAGAATTTCAAAAGCAAAACTTAAAAGAGGTGGTGAGGCAGCCTTCTGCTACTATGCACCTAAAATCTGGAATAGCCTGCCAATAGGAATTCGCCAGGCTAATCCAGTGGAGCACTTTAAAAAAACTGCTGAAAACACATTACTTTAACATGGCCTTCTCATAACTTCACTTTAATTTAATCCTGATACTCTGTATGTTCAATTCATTATAATAACTATTCATGGTGGCTCTAAAATCCGTACTAACCCCTACTCTCTCTTCCATTTCTTTTTCCAGTTTCTTTGTGGTGGTGGCGCAGCCTACTCAAAGCATCATGATGCTCCAACATTGATGGACTAAAAGCCAGAAGTCTACATGACCATCATCATCAAGTCCTTCCGTGAGAACCCTAAATACAAAGAGGACTGTTTCATTTATGTGAGGTAGAATGCCCAGAGGGGACTGGGCGGTCTCATGGTCTGGATTCCCTGCAGATTTTATTTTTTCTCCAGCCGTCTGGAGTTTTGTTTTGTTTTTTCTGTCCTCCCTGGCCATCGGGCCTTACTCTTATTCTATGTTAATTAATGCTGACTTATTTTATTTTCTTACTGTGTCTTCTATTTTTCTATTCTTCATTATGTAAAGCACTTTGAGCTAAATTTTTTGTATGAAAATGTGCTATATAAATAAATTTTGTTGTTATCCAGTTCTGGAACAAATTTCTTTGGACAAAGGAAGCTAATACATGTGGAAACCTGTTGTAACAAATTTCAAGAGACCTTAAAAATATTTCATTATAGCAGAAATTTCATTATAACAAATATGTGGAAAATACACATAACATTGTGACCGGGGTCGCCGGCAATTTGCCATCTCTAATGGTAGAGGCGGAAGGACAGCTCCATAGCTGCTCTCTTGCGTCTGGTAAACAGTAAATCAAGGACAAATCAATTGGTTGTCCTCAGCAGGATCAGGCTTACTCTGTAAAGCAGTTGTTGCAAAATATTTGGAACACCAAACACCAGGCTTTACTCGCTCTTCCTCACACTCTCCTGCTCTGCCACAGAGGCGATTCTGGTGTTCTTCAAATCTGAGGATGAGGGATAAAGCAGGATGATTGCCCCGGTGTTGAAGATCCTATCTCATATGTTTGAGAACTAACAGCTTCTGTTTTAAATGAAATTGTGAGAATGTACCTGCCTCCTCTATACAGTAATAAAGTACCTGTATTTTCAATGGAAACCTGGACTGACCTTCCTGTCTCTCGTGAAACTCTGTGAATTAAGCTCAACAATACCTGTATAAAGAAACAGTTTTTCTTAAATTGAAGAAAAAAAAAAATTGAAAATGAGACGCAAGATGTAGCCTTCTTTTAAATATGGAAATAGGGGTATGAACACAAAATTAAAATGAGACACTAGATGTAACATTTTTTTCCCCCAATAGAAAACACACCATTTCTCACTGTTTTTAGTCATTTCAAAGAAAACCATGAAACTCGAACACACAACTACCTACATGGACACTCACTGGAGCAATGACTCAGAATTTGGCTATGCCTGTATGATGGTCTAACGAGAAAGAGACAGCCTGTTGAAGAGTTCCCCAGACTCAGCAAAAGTACAGGCATGGCATTAAATATTTTCTGCATCACATTATCATCTTCAGTGGCAATTTTGGTCAAAAAAAGTTTGCTATACCGAAATTTACATTTTCTTAAAATGAAATCCGTAAAACATTATCTTGTATGAATGTTTGTCCTGGCCAACAAAAATTATTAATTATTCTGAAAATTCCGTTACTTCAGTATTCACGATAACAGGATCTGACCTGTATATACCAGAACGTTTAAAAGAGAAGGAGTATGGAGAACAGAAGAAATGGTTTATGATCCAGTGAATATCACATCATCTGTGAAACAAGTGAGGGCAGTGTTATGCCAGACTACCAAATGGAAGTCAGTCACTAGTGTCTATTTATGATATGACTGCTGGCAGAAGTAGAATGACAAGTTCTGCAGAATACAGGGCTAACTCAAATTTAGTCAAATGCTGAAAACCTGACAGGATGACACTTCACAGTACAGATGGACAATGAGGCAAAACATATTGTGAAAGCAAACCAAGTGCTTTTCAAGGCAAAGAAGTGGAATGTGCTTCAAGAACTAAGTGAATCAATTGTCCTCTACCAAACTGAACACACATTTCACTTGCTAAAGACAAAACTGATGGCAGAAAGTCCAACCAACAAGCAGCAACTAAAGACAGTTATAGTAAAGGCCTGACAAAGTATCACTAGGGACGAAGCCCAGCACTTGGAGATGGCCATGGGTTCCAGACTTCAGACAGTCATTGACTGTAAAGGATTTTCAAACAAATATTCAAAGTGATCATTATATTTATAGTTATGTTAGTTTGTCCAAATACGTTTGAGCCCTTGAAACAGTTGGACCATGTATAAAAATGTACAGGTATGTCTTTTCTAATAAGCTCATACAATATTTTATCTTAAATTAAGCTGAAAGTCTACTCTTCAATCACATGATGATTGCTTAATTTCAAATCCATTGTGGTGGCGTACAGAGGGAAAATGATGAAAATTTTGTCACTGTCCAAATACTTATGGACCCGACTGTATACATTTATGTACATACTGTATACTCTGTTTATTATATTGCTCTCTATAATATCTGTGTGTGTATATATATATATATATATATAAAAATAAATTATAAATATATATTACATACATACACAAATACAGTGCATCCGGAAAGTATTCACAGCGCATCACTTTTTCCAGATTTTGTTATGTTACAGCCTTATTCCAAAATGGATTAAATTCATTTTATTCCTCAGAATTCTACACACAACACCCCATAATGACAATGTGAAAAAAGTTTACTTGAGATTTCTGCAAATTTATTAAAAAATAAAAAAACTGAGAAATCACATGTACATTATTCACAGCCTTTTGCTCAATACTTTGTCAATGCACATTTGGCAGCAATTACAGCCTCAAGTCTTTTTGAATATGATTCCACAAGCTTGGCACACCTATCTTTGGCCAGTTTTGCCCATTCCTCTTTGCAGCACCTCTCAAGCTCCATCAGGTTGGATTGGAAGCATCGGTGCACAGCCATTTTAAGATCTCTCCAGAGATGTTCAATCGGATTCAAGTCTGGGCTCTGGCTGGACCACTCAAGGACATTCACAGAGTTGTCCTGAAGTCACTCCTTTCATATCTTGGCTGTGTGCTTAGGGTCGTTGTCCTGCTGAGAGATGAACTGTCGCCCGAGTCTGAGGGCAAGAGCGCTCTGGAGCAGGTTTTCATCCAGGATGTCTCTGTACATTGCTGCAGTCATCTTTCCCCTTATCCTGACTCCCAGTTCCTGCCGCTGAAAAACATCCCCACAGCATTATGCTGTCACCACCATGCTTCACTGTAGGGATGGTATTGGCCTGGTGATGAGCGGTGCCTGGTTTCCTCCAAACGTGACGCCTGGCATTCACACCAAAGAATTCAATCTTTGTCTCATCAGAGCAGAGAATTTTGTTTCTCATGGTCTGAGAGTCCTTCAGGTGCCTTTCGGCAAACTCCAGGTGGGCTGCCATGTGCCTTTAACTAAGGAGTGGCTTCTGTCTGGCCACTCTACTATACAGGCCTGATTGGTGGATTGCTGCAGAGATGGTTGTCCTTCTGGAAGGTTCTCCTCTCTCCACAGAGGACCTCTGAAGCTCTGACAGAGTGACCATCGGGTTCTTGGTGACCTCCCTGACTAAGGTTCTTCTCCCCCGATCGCTCAGTTTAGATAGCCGGCCAGCTCTAGGAAGAGTTCTGGTGGTTTTGAACTTCTTCCACTTACGGTTGATGGAGGCCACTGTGCTCACTGGGACCTTCAAAGCAGCAGAAATTTTTCTGTAACCTTCCCCAGATTTGTGCCTCGAGACAATCCTGTCTCAGAGGTCTACAGACAATTCCTTTGACTTCATGCTTGCTTTGTGCTCTGACATGAACTCTCAACTGTGGGACCTTATATAGACAGGTGTGTGCTTTTCCAAATCATGTCCAATCAACTGAATTTACTACAGGTGGGCTCCAATTAAGCTGCAGAAACATCAAGGATGATCAGGAGAAACAGGATGCAACTGAGTTCAATTTTGAGCTTCATGCAAAGGGTGTGAATACTTATGCACATGTGATTTCTCAATTTTTTTATTTTTAATAAATTTGCAAATATCTCAAGTAAACTTTTTTAACCGGTGTATGGGGTGTTGTGTGTAGAATTCTGAGGAAAAAATTAATTTAATCCATTTTGGAATAAGGCTGTAACATAACAAAATGTGGAAAAAGTGATGCGCTGTGAATACTTTCCAGATGCACTGTATTTTATATATATATATTTATTGTGAGCATGGGGGCCGAATGCACCCCTAGAATTCACAGAAGCTCCTTAAAATAAAAAAAAAACAAAATCCTCTTAAAAACGCTGAAAGACTACCTTCACATTGCTCCCTTACTTGCTGGGCTTACTTGCGGCTGCTCCATCGCGTGATGTTTCTAGCGAGGTGGAACTCATACTTAAAAGCCTGAACAGCACCTGTCCTTTTTGGTTGATTGTTTTGTTTCTCTCTCCTACCCCAGACATCCTCTGGTGCTGTTACGGGTCCCACTCCCGTTGTGCTCTCCTATGATGTTTGACTATTCTTTTAAATGAGAACTAACTGCATACTGAGCTTGTTTTACTTTTGAAAGTGACATTTTTGTTTGAAGTGTTTGAATAAAGTTCCTGTCTCTACAATCTCCTGTATTTCTGTGCAATTCTGTGACCCAAGCGTGACGAGTGATACCAGGAGTGGTTGCACAGATGGATTCTCAAGACGATGTGAATGATCTGGGTCTAGCAAGGTGCTCTGCGCTTACTGCCTCAGCAGTATGTTCCTGTGTAGCACTGAGACTGTGAACATACGCTGTGTACATAGGGATGTTAAGGACTATGAGACTGTGCTGCTTCCTTTAAAATATAAGGGTTGGAACTTTAAAGTTTGGACTGGCATTTCGGATTCCTGCCCATGGCCCTTGCTGATCGGCAGGAGGAACGCCCTTTTCCCTAGGCTCTTAGCCGAGTTTGGGGCACCGGTCCTAGAGCCCAATATCATGAATGAAGGGGAGGAACTGGTGGCTCTTGGACAAGGCCTCGAGCCCCGATTTGAAATTGAACCTGATCTCTCCAGTGATACTGGGAGTGACGCCTCTAACTTCCTAGAGCGGCTGGCTGGCCCATCTACAGCTTCTCAACTTGCAAATGCCTCAGAACACAAACCAAGTACTAATGAGCAGACAATTTTGTGCCCTTGCAGTATGCTGATAGCTCATTAGATTATGCATTTAAACAGGCTTGCTCCGCTAGTGACTCTTATTATCAAGAGAGTGCTTCCAGGGGATATGAAAACCCTGCACTTTCTTGAGAAAGACGGCTGTCTTTTCAGAGTGATATCAGATCATTTAATGAGGGAATTTATTGAACAATTGGTTGTACCTGAAGTACACAGTAACATTCTTTTGCAGTTAGCGCACTCTCACATCTTGGGTGGGCTGGGGGCTGATAAGACTAGAGATTGTTCATCAAAACGATTTTATTGGCTGAATATGGGAAAAGATGTTGAGTGATTCTGCACTTCATGTCCTGATTATCAGATCATCTCTGCTTATAAACCTCCTCTGACTCCCCTTTCTCCTATAATTTTGGAAGTCACTTTTCAACAGGTGGGATTAGATATTGTAGTTCCTCTTCCTAAGAGTAAAAATGGGTATCAATATATGCTTGTGTTGGTTGATTATGCAATGCGATATCCGGAAGTGGCTGCTTTGAAAAAAGCCAATTCCTCCACTGTAGCCAAAGCTCTGCGTGGGATTTTTACTCCTGTTGGCATCCTAGAGAAATTTTAATTGATCAGGGCACACATTTTACTTCTTGCGTGATGAAACAATTGTGTATCAGCCTTGCTATTAAGAAATTAAGTACCACTGTTTACCATCCACAGAAGAATGGTTTGACTGAATGATTTAACAAGACTTTAAAACAGATGATCAGGTGAGTTGCTCATGATGACCTGATGTCTTCGGACTCTTTCCTGCCTTTTATTATGTTTGTGGTTCGGGAATCGCCACAGGCATCCACTGGCTTGAGTCCTTTCGAGTTGTTGTTTGGTAGGCGCCCGCGAGGCATCTTGGATTTTGTACGTGAGGAATGGACAGGAATCGGGAGAAAAGCTCACAGGCTGAGCTTTGTGGATCAGTTATTTTCGTTGCACGATAGGCTTTTTTAAACATTCTTCTATCACTGTGGAGCATCAGCGACGTGAGCAGGAAACCCAGAAACGTCTATACGATAGGTGCTATAGGCCTGGTGATCGTGTTCTGGTTCTGATTCCATCTGATCCGCACAAATTCCTACCGAAATGGCAGGGCCCTGCCATTATTGAGTAGCGTATGGGGCCGGTGACTTACAAGGTTAGAATACCGGGCCGGCACAAACCATACCAGATTTTAAATGTTAATCTCTTGGAGTGGCATGACCCGCAGGGGGTTTACGCTTCCTTGGTTGTCGTCTCTCAGACCGATGTTGCCATTGTTGACAATTTGACTGACTCGCAAAAGACAAGAGTTGTTAAGTTAGATTGAACAGAACAGTGATATTTTTTCAGACTTGCCAGGCGTGACTAACTTTGCAGAACATAAAATCACTACTGAACCGGCTGTTAGGGTGCAGATGCGCCCATTTTGGATCCTGGAAGCGTGACGGAATATTGTGCATGAGGAAGTCGAAAAGATGCTGGCATTAGGTGTAATTCGTGAAAGTAAAAGTGACTGGTGCAGTCTGGTCATATTAGTCCCAAAACAAGATGGTTCTGTTAGCTTCTGTATTGATTTCAGGCGATTGAATAAGGTCTCTAAATCTGATACTTATCCAATGCCCCATGTTGACAAGCTGTTGGAAAAACTGAGTCAGGCGACCTATACCTCCATGCTAGATCTCACGAAAGGTTACTGGCAGGTGCCCCTTGAGGCAGGCAGTTGTGAGAAAACAGCATTTGTGACGACTCCTGATGGACTTTATGAATTTAGAAGACTCCCATTTGGTCTTCATGTTGCGCCTCTAACTTTCCAGCGTATGATGGATCAGATCGTGCGTCCTCATTCCGAATATTCCAGGGCATACCTCGATGATGTTGTGATTTTCAGCAATGATTGGCAAACGCATTTAGAACATCTTCAGGCTGTCCTTGAAAGCTTGAGACAGGCTGGCTGAAGCATAAGTTGGGTATGTCTGAGACTCATTATCTGGGTTATTCAATGGGAAGGGGTTTACTCCGGCCACAACTTAAAAAACTGGAAGGGATGCTTGCTTACCCACGTCCAGAAACGAAGTTTGTGCTTTTCTGTGTCTTGCCGGTTATTATAGAACATTCATCCCTGACTTTGCAAATAGGGCTGCTCCTCTTTCTGATCTTACTAGAGGCAGAAAGAACCACCCTGCTTTATGGATAGATTTGAAAACTGCTTTGTCTTCTTTTCCGGTTTTGCAGAACCCTGTGTTTCTGTGCAATTCTGTGTCCCAAGCATGACAATATATATGTATTTCCATGGGAATTGTTACATATGCATTAAGTTCACTTTTTATTTTAAAACTTCAGTAAAACAATATTTGGAATGAACTTTTCTTCAAGATAGCATTGAATTTTGATTCCTTGTTTGGTCTTACAGTGTGAAAATGCAATGTCTCTTATAAGTAAACCGACTTTTTCAAATGTTTGTCATTGCGATTTGTTAATTGTCATTGCAAAAGCCTCTCACGGGAAACTAAACGGTTTAATACGAATGGAATATCAAGATCTTCTTTTTGCAGTGTTGGCACTGTTCTCAAGAAGCTGTGGATTTCATAGCCATTGTGGATTGTACGTCATTGTAAGAAATAAATCTGGCCGACCGATAGTTCTGGATATTGCCATTGCATCATGATATAACTGTTGCAATGCTCTTGGACTACCTTGATATGATGATGGTAATATTACTGCTTTACCCATTTTGAATTTGTCTGAACTATTTATATTTGAATTTTAAGCGTGATCAATTTCACTTTGAATATGTTCTGTTCTAAGTTTAGCTTGATTCAATTTAATAAAGAAGAGACGATTAGCTGCAACATTTACATACGCATTAATAAAAACAATAATGCTGCGATAGACGTTGAGATGATAGAAGTGGGTTAAATACAAGGGAATGTATTGCTAATTTTAACCTGAAACACTGATTGGATGTTGAATGTTTTTCTGAATGCATTTGATTCATATTGTATGACCATCCTATTTCGCCATCTAGGAAAAGCATAGGAAAGAGTAAAAGGTCGGCATGTGGCGATGTATTTAACATAAATGATGATTCATGCTTTGCGCCTTTGGATATACACGAATATCTACTCTGTGTTTGATATCTCCGTCTTTCGAAATTATCGCTGATAATTCATCACATGTGGGTTTATTATAAATGTGACTGTGACCTTTCTGATTCATATAGAAATCTAAGAAAATTTCTTTGTGTTTTGCTGATAAATTTCATGTAAAGTGAGATACCTTTGGACATACGGATTTATATCCATTATAGGCTGTATAATGTCTATTACGTTGGATCATTTAACTCTTTCGATTCTATATTGCACAGCTTCTCCATAATCATAAAGATACACCTGACCAAATTATGTTCTTTTCAAAGTTAAACTTGTAGCTGTAACTTAGCTGTAATTGTTGCGGGAACACAGATTCTCATAGCGTATGGTCCATTATTGTGTAAATCAATGTTTTGTGCACTGAATGATGCTAACGCGAAAAGATTATTATAGACGTGTATATTTTGCCTGTAGTGTTTGTGGATGTCACATTCACCTAACAACAAATCTTTAAATTCTTGCGGAAACGCCTCTTCATTGGGAAGCAATAGTACTTTTCCCTGATGGCAACACGAATTAGATGATCTAGAAGACTCCAACTTAAACTCTAAAGCCTTACAATATCTACATACTTCCGACATATAACCTATGTCCATATATTCAATCTCTTTTTGCTGTTCCGTTATCTCACCTAGTAATAATTTCCGTTTGTTTGCGCGAATGTGATCTGAATTTGAGTACTGTCATATTTTTGAACTAGCTCTGCATGCGTATCGCTCCAGAGTTTTTTTTTGAGCCTTTCGAATTTCACTGCATAATCTGTAACCTGCTCTGCACGTGTATGGCGCCAATGTTTTTGAACGTCTGTATGAAGTTCTACTGTATCTTTTACTCTATGTCTTTTATTCCTGATCCCGTTTGGACCTGCAAGGTTTTCAATTCCACTTGTTCCGGGCCGATTATTACGTTCCTTGCCTAGGTCACCGTCTCACAGGAACGTGCTTCCAATGGATGTCGGTATGACATGACTTGACCGTGTTGCAGGAAGTGAAAGTGTCTCTGCCTCTCTGAAGTGTCTCTCTGCCTCTCTTCTGAAAATCACGTCGTGTCACAAATTTTTTTTTTATAGACAAGCTACAAAAGCCACTGCATAGCCTTAACTTTCACATCAACAGTGTCTTTGATTGAGTTATTAATCAAATATTTCTTTTATACTTCAATCATGACACTTTTTTCATGTTTCCTTCTACCTTAACAAAACTTCAAAAAAGAATGGTGTAAGGAGAAATGTTAAAGAAGGACTGACCTCCATCAAATGTCATTTATCTAACTAATGAAAAATAACTTGTTCATTTTTGCCTTAATGAATGTGCTTTTTTGGAATGATCAGGATGTAACTTCAAGAAAACACTGTACTGAATATTAAGAAATTCAATTTCATTTTTTTGTTTAATTTTAAAACCATGCAGGAAAGCACAGTATTATTGCCTTTTTAAAATGAACAAAACAACCCCTTTACAGATGGCCCTATATTAAACACAAAAATATTTTTAAACCAAACATTACTGTAAAAAGATAGAAAACATTCTGCTTATAATTTAAGAAAAGTGTGTACATTTCCTAAAATGCACGATCAGCCTGATATTTAGAAGCATTGCGGGGCATCACGGTTGCGCAGTGGTAGCACTGCTGCCTTGCAGTTAGGAGACCCGGGTTCGCTTCCCGGATCATCCCTGCATGGAGCATGCATGTTCTCCCCGTGTCTGCGTGGGTTTCCTCCTACAGTCCAAAGGCATGCCAGTTAGGTGGATTGGCGATTCTAAATTGGCCGTAGTGTGTGGTTGGTGTGTGGGTGTGTTTGTGTGTGTCCTGCAGTGGGTTGGCACCCTGCCCAGGATTGGTTCCTGCCTTGCGCCCTGTGTTGGCTGGGATTGGCTCCAGCAGACCCCCGTGATCCTGTGTTCAGATTCAGTGGGTTGGAAAATGGATGGATAGGGGGCATTGCCTCCTGCTAGCTTCGCTCACCAACCCCCTTGCCTGTGTTATGCACCAGCAACTTTGTGTCTCTGCCGATCATGTATGTGGATTTCACATTCACCAAACAACAAAACTTTCTCGTGGATAGGCCTCTTTATTGGGAAGAAACACTACTTTTCCCTGATGGCAACACGAATTAGACGATATACACGTCTCCGACTTAAAGTTTAAAGCCAAACAATATCTACATATTTTTCATATCACTTATGTCCGTATATTTGATCTCTTTTCACTTTTACCTTTTTGTCAATATCGCATTGAATTTTGATTCCGTGTTCGGAATTACCATTACCATCTGTGGTCTAGCGACCCACGTCCTACTTACAGAGGAATCAAAGCATTACGCACATCTGGATCTGTTCCTCGGAGAGTCGCAGTGAGGGCAGCTGATGGAACGGTCCTTACAGATGACACTGCAGTTGTGACCCGTGGGCCGGCTACTTTGAGCAGTTGTTCAAAGCTGATCCTCCGGCTAGGACGTTGGATATCTCTGGGTCCACGGTTCTTGAGGCTGATCATCCAATTAACTGTGAACCGCCCAATCTCACTGAGATTGTACATGTGGTGAACCAGCTGAGGAGGGGAAAGGCTGCAGGGATCTGTGGTATCTGGGGTGAACTTCTCCAGGCTGGTGGTAAGGCTATCCTCCTGGCATTGCAAGCAATCTTTGCTTCCATTTGGGAGACTGGCATCATCCCAACTGACTTGAAAACGGGACTTGTCGTCCTTATCTGGAAAGGCAAGGGTGATCTCGCCTGGATTGTAGCAACTACAGGGAGATAACACTGCTGTCGATCCTTGCTAGGGTTGTCCTCAATAGGATCCATGATCACTTGCTTACCTACCAACAACTGGAACAGTATTGTTTTACGCTTCAGAAGTCTACCATCAACTGCATCCTGGCACTAAGGGTTCTCATAGAGCGCAAACGTGAATATCGGCAGAGTTTCTTTGCAGCCTTTGTCAATTTTCGCAAAGCGTTCGACTCAGCTGATCGAGTTGCCCTGTGGGACATCCTGAGGGTTCGCAGGATCCCCTTGAGGTTGCTGGATATCATGGCTGGCCTGTACACTGGTACTGTGAGTGTTGTGCAGAGTGGAAGCAGGACCTATGCGTTTTTCTTAGTTGATTCTGGGGTTCGTCAGGGGTGTGTTCTTTCTCCTACTCTGTTCAATGCTTGTATGGACTGGGTGTTGGGCAAGGTTGTGGGGTTCAGTGGCTGTGGGGCATCTGTTGGTGAAGAAAGATTCATGGATCTTGACTTTAACGATGATGCTGTGATCTTTGCGGAGTCAATGGAGGCTCTGATCGGGGCACTCGAGAGACTGAGTGGGGAGTCTGACTGTCTGGGCTTGTGAGTATCCTGGATAAAAAACAAGATCCAGGCATTTAATGACCTCTTGGGCACAGCCATCAGCAGTGTGTCTGTTTGCGGAGAGAGTGTTGAACTTGTTGAGAGGTTTACTTACCTTGGCAGTGACAGTCATGTCTCTGGTGACACTTCCTGCGAAGTCAGTAGAAGGATTGGGAGAGCGGGTTGGGGGGGGGCATGAGGTCGCTGGAAAGGGGTGTGGTGTGTGGAGCTCCCGGTCTTTAGAGTCCTGGGTGCTTCCTGTCTTAATATATGGTTGTGAGACATGGACAATGTCCAGTGACCTGAGACGAAGACTGGAATCCTTTGGTACTGTGTCTCTCTGGAAAATCCTTGGGTATTGTTGGTTTGACTTTGTGTCAAATGAGCGGTTGCTGATGGAGTCTCGAATGCGGCACATTACCTGCATTGTGAGCGAGCGTCACTTACGGCACTACGGCCATGTGGCGCGTTTCCCCGAGGGTGATTCGGCTCATAAGATCCTCATTGTTGGGGACCCAAGTGGCTGGACCAGGCCAAGGGGTTGCCCACGTAAAACCTGGCTGCCGCAGACAGAGGGTCATTTCCGGAGGGTAGGACTGGACCGCGTGTCTGCCTGGGGGGTTGACAACCGGGATCCCGAGCTGTTTCGACATGTAGTGGGTGCGGCAACGCACTGCACCAGTGCATGCTCCCCAACTGGACTTGACTTGTTTGGAATTACATCGTGAAAATGCAACGTATAACTGCCTGTGAGTGAATATCATTTCTATCTCTCTACACAAACTCTGTCTGACAATAGCATTCACACAAATAAGAAATGATTGAACTATGTGCGTGGTTGTAAATGTTTTAGATGTGGGCAGGACTTTTCCAAATCTCTTTGCATAAAGTCTTGTCTCGCAGGTCTTGAAATTTTCTCTCTTACTTAAAGTTTCTCTCTTACTTAAAGTTTCTCTCGACTTAAAGTTTCAATCCAAAAAATATATTCAATCTTTTTTCATTGTTTCGTTATTTCACAGAGTAATAATTTCCGTTTGTTTGCGCTAATGTGATCTTTACTATTATTTGAGACTTTTGAATTTTCGTACTTCCATTATCTGTACCCTGCTCTGCATGTGTATCGCACCAAGGTTTCTGAATTCTTTACGACGTTCTACTTTGTCATCTACTTTTTGTCTTTTATTTCCAGCCCCGAGCATGGTTAAATCTCTTGGCACAAAGTCTTCTCTCGCGGGACATGAAAGTGTCTCTCTGAGAAAATCATGCCTCGTCTGTCTTCCCAAGATTTATTTTTATTATAATAGGGAGTGATAAGTAAACACAGTATTCCTTTGATAGTTATCCTAAAGGAAAATTAAGACAATTTCAATCAACTTTCAGAAACTAAAAGATTTTTGACAAGACAGAAGTCAAAGAAATTACTCTCATTAAGAAAAACTATGCTTAACCCTTAAATTGCCGGAACCGGCTATAGTCGGTTCCCAATGCAATTTGCCAGCACGCTGGAGCCGAGTATATTCGGCAAAGTACATTTGTTGAATGCCGCAGCCAGCTAAAGTCAGTTTCCAGTGCATTTTGGAAGCACACTGAAGCCGAGTATATGCGGCAACATACATTCAGCGACATACATTCATTGAACTCCACAACCGGCTAAAGTTGTTACTCAGAGCAATTTGCCAGCACAGTGGAGCCGAGTATATTCAGCAACATTTATTCACTGAATGCTGCAACCGGCTATAGTTGTGTCTCAGTGCAATTTGCCAGTACGTAGGGGCCGAGTATATTCGGCGACATACATTCATTGAACGCCGCAATCAGCTATAGACGCTTCACAAAGCAAATTGCCAGCGCGCTGGTCAGTGCCATATATTCATTGAGCAACCAGCTCACGACCACAACCGGCTCCGGCAGCACTGCAGCAACACTGTCTCTGGGATTCAGCCACAGCACTAGACTAGCCTGCAAAAATCAGCGCACACCTCTGTGTGCTTGCGTGCAGCCAGTTCAAGCGCAGTTGGCTTGGTGATTTACTGAATTTCATCAATGACGTCAGCTGCACCTTGTACATATAATAATTGATTGTTGCAGTAGTTTTTTTTTAAGTTTTTACAGTTCATTGGTAGTGTGTGAAATGATCAGTGCTGCAGTAATTGTGATGCTCTTTGCATGAAAAAAAAATGTGTTCCATTAAAATTTCACATTTTCTTTGTGAATTGTGAAGTTTACTTAAAAAGTGCAGTAAAAAAGTATTTGGCATCCAGGGGTGCATTAACACAACCCCCCCCCACCCCCCAAGTATAAAGCGGTTTAAGGGTTAATATTATATTCCAAGTTGATTTGACTGATAATTACACAATGTGTACGCAATACTAGGTAAAGATGAGTAAAACCTATATGCACCTATCCTCAATGACATCACTAGCCGTCTGATTAACCTGAACCAATCAATTCAAGGAAAACAATACTGCTTACACCTACTGCTAATATTAACATATTTGCACTTAAATTACAATGTACTACCAACATGACAAAATCCATACATTATCACATTCTCATTAAAATACACAAGTCAAGAAAACAATGCTCCAACTATTTAAGAAAAATGGAAAAAGTTAGTATAGTGTTTTGAAAACGAATTCAGTTCTAAACTTCTGATTGCTTTCAAATCCATTGAAAATTGACAGGAAATCATCTCTTCATAGATTTCAACCTCATAAAATACAAATTTAGGAATACACAGAGATATATGACATATTATAAAACTGTAGTCAATAAGAACTATATGTATGAGATCGGCAGAAAGGCTAATTATTCTGTGCATCCTACAAATACAATAACCGAAGGTGAAACTATAATGGCTGTTAATTTTGCCCAGAAACGCACCAAAATGTTGAACATTAGTTGTCCATAAATTCACATCCCATTGAAACTGTATGTTCAGCAAAGCAGTCTCTGGGTTTTCTCCTGGCTTCATGGAACGCTGGATCTGTGAGAATATCTATATATAAAAAAAAAAAAGAAAAAAAGAAAGGGGGTGGGAGATAAAAATGGAAAAGCTGAAATACAATGGCATGGGCAACTGTCTGAAGTATGCTCTGGTATTCAGCACTGGATGTAGACAGATCTTACCATCTTTTTATAGAATAGCAAAGCTGTATTATTGTCTGTTCTCAGCACCCAGGATAAAAAGCGCAGAATATGTTCCTGGTGCCTTTGCAGTTTTAATAACCTCCAGTGCTGCTGCTCCAGTTTTTGTTGCTGATCCTCTGTGTGCTTCTATGGAAACATACATTATAGGAAAAATGTTAACAGCAATTAAAGTACTTTACCTCTTCTGCAGTAACAAGCACTAAAATGTTTTCATGTATTTACAAGGTGTCAAACAACATGATACATGAAACAGAAACTGCTAAGTGAAACTACATAACCTCTAACTAAACTCTATGCACAAACTGCTAGTCCCTATTGATTTTGTAGTGTCTAGTCTACAAAATTTTATTCTTTCATCATTTTTAAGGCCTAACTCTGTTAAAATTAAATTATACTGGAGTCCAAAAATTAATGGAAAATCAAAATAGGAGTTAAGTGGTCTATTACAATTAGTTTTATTGTTTGAAAGAAATATCTAAAAGTAGCACAGGAAATGTATACAGTGATCCCTTTCTATATCACGCTTCGACTTTCACAGCTTCACTCCATCGCAGATTTTACACGTAAGCATATCTAAATATATATCAAGGATTTTTCGCTGGTAAGTGGATTTCTGCGGACAATGGGTCTTTTAATTTATGGTACATGCTCCCTCAGTTGGTTTGCCCAGTTGATTTCATACAAGGGACACTATTGGCGGATGGCTGAGAAGCAACCCAATCAGAGCACGTATAACGTATTAAATAAAACTCCTCAATGATATATGATATGCTTCCCGCGCGGTGCTTCGCATACTTAAAAGCCCAAACAGCACCTGTTGATTTTTGATTGTTTGGTTTTCTCTCTCTCTGACATTCTCTGCTCCTGACGAAGGGGGTGTGAGCAGAGGGGCTGTTCACACACTGGCCTAGAGGATACGGGCGCTCCTCTAAAAAATATTCAAAAGACCTTCACATTGCTTCACATTGCTCCCTTTCTTGTGGCTGCTTTGTCGGGTGGTGCTTCGCATACTTAAAAGCCGAAACAGCACCTATTGATTTTTGATTATGTGCTTTTCTCTCTCTGTTTCTCTCTCTCTGACATTCTCCGCTCCTGACGCACACTCCTTTGGAGAGGAAGATATGTTTGCATTCTTTTAATTGTGAGACAGAACTGTCATCTCTGTCTTTTCATGGAGCAAAGTTTAAACTTTAAAGAGACAAATGTTGGTTTGCAGTGTTTTAAAGTCCCTGTCTCTACAACCCCCTGTGGTTCTGTGCAAATCTGTGACCCAAGCATAACAATATAAAATGTATAGTTTTTACTTCACGGAATTTTCACCTTTTTGCAGGGGGTTCTGGAACGCAACCCCCGCAATCGAGGAGGGATTACTGTAACTGATTTTCCAAGGGGGATTTGTTAAGAATATTTACCATTCACTAAGAGTATTTACAACAAAAAAAAAGTCATTGCTTAATAACAGCATACATACTCAAGGAAACATCTGAGCACAGATGGAGAACAAATTTTATAATATGGTCATCTTCAGACATATATTAAACTTTTTTTGGATTCTTCTTTATACACCAGCTTAGGATGTTAGGAGCAGGTGTTATACTTGCACCATTGATTGCAAGGTGGATGCAAGACCAGGTTGGGTACACCAGTCTCTTCAAAATGATATAGGCACAACTTAGACTCACTGAGTTCATATACTCATACTGCAAGAAAAAAATATGCCTGTGAATGTAATTGATGAACATACTTTCCACTTCTTTCTTAAGAAATTCTTGACTGAAAGCACACTGTCAAGAAGCAGGTCTCCGATAGCAAGATTCATTTAAGGTTCATGTCATATAGAACCTTTTGTGGCAATTTAAAGGAGATGAGAACACAGACTAAAGTGATATAATTACAAAACCACTACTTTTAAAAAAATAACTGCTTTGTATGTTTGAGATTTTTTTTTCCATCAAGTTTCAATAAAGAGGTCAGTGTCAGACACATCTGTAAACACTGTCTTTTGGCAGTGGTGATGCTTATACAAGTAAAAATAAAACAAAGCATCTATATATATATAATTCACTAAAGGGCACGCAAGACAGTGAGCGCAAGCAAGACAGAGAGCTCTGCCCGCCAACTCTAAGACCATGGGATACACTCGACAGAGCCCCGCCCGCCAACTCTAATCCTCCTACCGTGTCATGGGATACGCACGACAGAGCCACGCACGCCAACTGTAACCGTCCTCCCACGTCCAGCGTCGCTCTCGAGGCATGTGCCCGCACGGAACAACTCGCCAAACACAGCCTCAGTCTCTTTCGTCTGTGCAAAAGTCCACATGCACCTCTGAGCCACGTTGACTTTTCACCGCACGCAAGACAGAGAGCCCCGACCGCCAACTAACAGAGCCCCGACTGCCAACTCTAACAGAGCCCCGCCCATGGGTTACACACGAAAGAGCCACGAATGCCCACTCTAACCCTCCTAATGCTGCAATGTGAACATTGCCAGCAGTGCTTCAAAACAACTCGCGCTCTGAAGAAGCACTTACAAACTCATTCCACTCACACCTTCAGTTGCACATTTTGTCTTTGCTCAAAAACCTTCACGCAAAAGAAATATCTCAAAGCACATTTAAACACACACTCCACTGAAAAAACGCATTCCACACAGGACTTTCAATGCACCATTTGTTCAAAAACCTTCCGACTGCAGAGAAATCTCATCGCACATTTAAAAACACACTTCACTGAACGAATGATGCAATGTGAACATTGCCAGCATTGCTTCAAAACAATTCGTGCTCTCAAGAAGCAGTGTATGTTGCTCTCTCCAGAGTCCCATCTTTTCATTCACTGACAGTTGTATCCTCAAACGCTCCCTATTTGGACAACTGTGTCTTTCAGGAAGTGTTCACTCATCAATAAATAATTATATGCGGCGTATGCTACGCCGCAGGTTGGCTAGTTCTTTTATAATACTCTGCAACCTGAAAAGCTTTTAAAATTAGCGCCATTTTAAAGCGATTTAATAAATTGTGAATTTAATAGCACACATGCTTTATAAAGAAGAAAATTAAGTACTTTAAACAGAAAGATTCTACATTGTTTTCTATTTATCTGCTAATGCTCATAAAATTGACATATTGCATCAATTAAATATGTCGATGCCTGACTTGCTTTTATCACAATGAATATGTTACCGTCTTTTATTAATTACTGTTTCCTCTCTTGAAGCATCTGCTCAATTTTTGCAAAACATGAAATTCCTAAAACTATTATTAGCCTGAAGGTTACCTCCAATCCAGTATCATGTACAAGTATATTTTACTAAATGTTACGGAGAGTAATATTTTGGTAATTGCTTCAAAATTGTTATTTAAGAATTAATAGCAACTTAAAGAAAGATGCAACTGTCTTTAAGTAAGCCACAGTAATTTCCTTTCTCTAAAGCTCTAGGAATGTTATTACCTTTTGTTAAGTGCTGCTTTGGAAGTATAATTTATTGAAGTTTGACAAGGGTGATTATGTGTAGGTCATCCTATTAGCCCATCCACACAACAACTGCCTAGTTTGGAAGGCAGGTGTGATAAGGCAGTTTGTGCACCCATTGGTTTGAAGTATGGCTGTTTATGACTGGTTCTGAATTGGAGGTCATTCTGCATCACAGCTCCCCTTGGGTTCATGATTTGTAATAAGAATGGTATAAGATGGTCAATCTGTCCCTCTCTCTTGCTTTCACCATCTGGTCATGATGAACTTTATCTCCGCAGCCATATTTAGACAGGCATGTAGCTCATTTCAATCCTCCATTCAAAGGCCATGTGGTAGCCAAGACCAAGCTGAACAGAACATAAGATGGAAAGCCACCTATACATGCAAGATACACTGCTACCAATGCTGTAACAGTATTTTTTGTCACATTCATTTAATTTCGCTCATTATTTTTAGCATATTAACTGTACAGTGATCCCTCGCTATATCACGCTTCGACTTTCGTGGCTTCACTCCATCGCGGATTTTAAATGTAAGCATATCTAAATATATATCACGGATGTTTCGCTGGTTCGCGGATTTCTGCGGACAATGGGTCTTTTAATTTAAAGTACATGCTTCCTCAGTTTGTTTGCCCAGTTGATTTCATACAAGGGACGCTATTGGCGGATGGCTTAGAAGCTACCCAATCAGAGCATGTATTACACATTAATTAAAACTCCTCAATGATATACAATGTGCTTCCCGAGCGGATTGTTTGCTTTACTTGGTCTTTCTCTGACATTCTCTGCGCCTGACGGAGGGGGTGTGAGCAGAGGGGCTGTTTGCCTAGAGGATATGGACGCTCCTCTAAGAAATGCCGCTTTATCGCAGTGGCCCAAAAGCACGTATTGATTTTTTGCTTTAATCTCACGCTCTGACGTTCTCTGCTCCTGACGGAGAGGGTGTGAGCAGAGGGGCTGTTTGCACAGAGGCTGTTTGTTTAGAAGATACGGAGGCTACTCTAAAAAATGCTGAAAGACTACCTTCACATTGCTCCCTTCTTTGCGGCTGCTTTATCGCAGTGCTCATACTTAAAAGCCCAACAGCACGTATTGATTTTTTGATTATTTGTTTTTCTGTCACGCTCTCTCGATCTCTCTGACATTCTCTGCTCTTGACTGCGCTCGTTTGAAGAGAAGATATGTTTGCATCCTTTTAATTGTGAGAAAGAACTGTCATCTCTGTCTTGTCATGGAGCACAGTTTAAACTTTTGACTAAAGGGTGTTATTTTATGTCTAGAGGGCTCTAATAATGTTAACAATGTGGGAGAGTTTATAAGGGCTTAAAATATATAAAAATAACCATACAAACATATGGTTTCTACTTCGCGGATTTTCACCTATCGCGGGGGGTTCTGGAACGCAACCCCCGCGATCGAGGAGGGATGACTGTAATACTTAACGTTGTCGGAGATGGCTGGGGTGGCGACCCGGCTGGGATGCCCAGGAGGAGCAGAGGAGGGCTTACGCCCTCCCCAGACCAGGTCCAGGGCTCCAAAGGCACAGGGGCGCATCCTGGCGGTGACCATGGGCCCCTACAGGGTAGAGCTTCAAAGCTCTGTACCTGTGGCTCCGAAAGGAACCAGGGTGGTCACCCCCACATGGTCTATGGAAGGCGTAAGCCCTCCTCCAGTCCTCCTGGGTGTCCCGGCCGGGTCGCCACCCCAGCCATCTCCGACAATGTATATACTCACGGATAAGTTCTCCGACAGATAAGTCAGATAAGACAGATATGTCGGTCGTATAAGTCGAATTTGGAAAACTCACGGTATTGGGACAAGGGATTATGATATGCTAACACCCACCTGACAGAGTAACCATGGAGTACACTGCCTTTTTTTCTATGTGAATGTGGCAATTCACTGTATCAGAGCATGCTCCTAACCTCTCTCTCTCACTTGTGCCTACGTGACCACACGTAATACCCGAACTATTCCAAGGCAACGTTTGCACTGATTTGTGTTTTTTATATCTCACACCTTCATGGTAAGAGCATCCCTTATCTAGCGTTCGATCAAAAGAAAATAGGAAGCTGGTTTTAAATTAAACGTTGCTGAAGTAGCGAAATAAATTGGTAACTGTGCTGCTGTAACAAAATTCGATGCATCTGTGAAACTGATGCAAGACTGGAGGAGGCAAGAAGATGTAAAAAATAAATAAATATTAAGTGTCACATTTTTGAACAGGCGTACAAGTCGGGGTGTGACTTTATGATTGATTTTTCGGGTTTCAAGACCCGACTTTTAAGTGAGCATATACGGTAATTAAATGTGTGTTTTTTTTCTCCTATAGATGTATAGAGTTGGGAGGAGGAGGTGGAGTGCCAAAGCAAAATAACTGACTAAAAAAAGTGAAAGTGAATAAAATTCAAGGCTTTTTTTTTTATTTTTAAGTCTACATAATAAAGACTATAAAGATGAAAATAGGGTCATCATTGGACCATATGTGACAAGACATAATTCAGGATATGTGAATTGGCTATAGTATGTGTGCATCTTATGATGGGCTGGTATCCCATTCAAGGATTGTTCTTCCCTTGTGCCCTATACTTACTGGTATTTGTCTTAACTGCCATGTGACCCTCTTCTGGATAAGTGGGTTTGGAAGATAGAGGAATGGATTAGGATCCTTCAGGAAAAAAGTAACTTACAGTAAAGCTGGATTTAACCCATATGTAGTCACAGGACAACAGCTTAATAGTTGTGCAGTATCTATATCTCCAATTGTTCATCATTTGTTCTATGTTTTAAAGCACATTGAAACGGGTGGTGGTTCATGGCCCAGGCAAGGTTTTTTTTTTACTGCTACTCGACTTCTCAGCATAGTTGATAATGACACTTGGGTACTTCAATCATTGTCCTGTGAGGAACCTATCATGAAAGTAACGTATTTTCTGATTCTGTTGTGGGCTTTGGGTCCGACAAAGGTTTGCACAGTTACCGTTTTCCTTGGGAAATTGCACTTACTGATATCATGGCTTTCTTTGCAATTTTTGTAAAGGAAAGACCTACACTTCCAAGGGATATAATGGTCTACACATCTTCTTTGTTAGTTTTCTTTTCATCGTCATTAGGACAACATACTGTGCAATATCCTCCAAATAATGCTTCAGAGGGTGCCACAGAATAGTATGTTCCAACACTGTTTTATACAGACAGAGGGTTTGTAAATATTGTGCAAAAGCTGGGACACTTGTACAAATTAGTGGCATCAATTATCAAAGATTTAATTAACTTCCATTGCCTTATAGACACTGAACTTATATAGTAATTATGCTTAAACTACGCTATAAGACTCAGATATTAAATTAGTTTAATTACAGGTAAAGATTAACAAAAAGACAGCAACTGCAAATGCACACATTTTTTTTTTTAGATACAGCTAAAACAGTATGTGGGAGAATGAAATACAGTACATCTGTTTATCATTATATTCAGTGATTATTTTTTCCGTTGTTTAATCTAATTAGGGAGGACAATTAGAAATGGAAAGCAAAAGATACAACAATTGACTATTGTTGGCTGGAAAGGTTGGAGAATGAAAACATTCAGGCTGCTGCATTCAAGGAAAACGGAGAGATCAGAGATTCAGTTAAAATAAAAAAGCTATCTTTTTGAAACTGTACGCTGACAAAATGCAAAAATCTGTCATACATATTTGCATTGTTCATCTTTTTAGTCTTCAAGAGACATCCACAATGACCTCAGGCACTTTGAAATTCTGTGCATTATAGAAAACACTGATGTAAATAAAAGTACCTATAAACTTGAATTCATTTAAGTACAAGCCTGTCAGGAATGAGAAAGAAGGGATTTGGGGATTGAAAAATGTTACATTTATTTCACAGTAAATGACTAATGGAGAAATTGACACCAGTGGCTACATCCCTATGCCTGAATGACTGACAGATAATGTGGGGTTTAAGATATGATGCGTCTTATTTAGTATTGCACATATCTTGTTCCAGTGTGCTTACATTTTCAAACACTTGCTTTAATATTGGCTTCCACCATGCCCCATTTTAATTTATAACTGTGGGGGCAGCATTACAGAAAGACATTGAAGCTTTGTTCAATCAATGGACACTCACTCTCAACCAATATGTATTATATAAAACAATTTCAACTGGGGGAAATTGTAGAACATGGAAATAGTATGATCTATCCCTGGCATTTCTTAAACTACAGGTTGCGGTTTGCAGTCATTGTGTTGCATGTTACTGCTGTATTTAATGGCAATGGTTTGTGGGTGGTTTGTGAATTGGGTGGTGGTGGTGGGTTATCACGAGTCAGCCGGTGAAGTTGTGGATTTTCCAATAAAATTAAAAAAAAATAATAAATTGTCACCAATAATTTGATCTTTCGAAGTGATCTTCTTTATTACCACAAAATGGAATTCCTTGCTTGCCTGCATCTTATTTATATAAAAGGTTGCAATTATCAAGAAAAAAAATGCAGTAATACTATGGAGTTTTCTGGACAGTAATTTCAACTGCATTTAGTTTATACAAATCACAGGTTCTTTGCTGAGAAGTAAAACAAATACTGAATGCTTCAATTAACATGTTCTTCAACTTATAATTCAGAAGATAAATTAAACAACAGCATTGGCTTCTAATCAACAATATCTTGAGAATAATATCCATTAGCAAATGTGTTCCACCAAACACAAGATGGAAAAAGAAATGGCAGGGAACATAACTGAAATTAAAATAAAAAAATAAAACAAATATGCTTTAAGGAACCCAAATAAAGCCACATTTTCTGATGGCCTGATCACAGAAAAGAAAACAAGGCTTACTTGGAATAGAAAAAAAAAAACTCATTCATGAAATCAAAATAGCAACAAAAATATGAATTCTGCACTAGAATAGTCTTTAAAACACACACACACACACACACACACAGAATCAAGACAATACAAGACCTGCACTTCTTGTGCTAGAAAAGTTCCCCTCTTGTTCAGCTCCTTCATTAAACTGTGAATGGCCATCCTGATTTCCACTTTTACTCGTCTTTCCACTTCCTTCAATTCCTTAATCCTGCAAGAAGTTAAAAAAACAGCAAAATGAAAAACATTATCTGCAACAATAAAATTAATTCTTTTCCCAACAAGGTCACATAAAAATTATTTTCATTTTCAGTTCTTTGAAATAAAAAACATTATTCCAGCATATGACTTCTTATACATTAAAATTAGAGAATTTTGAAAAGCATGGTAACATATTGCACATGCAAATAATTCTATCCAGCCTAAATCACCAAGACAATAAAGTTGCACACTCTGGGCAGAAATACCCTTGATGTCAAAGTACGTCATAGTAAAGATTATAAAGTTTATATAGAAAACACGGAGCAACCAATACACAGATATGGCCTACCAAACCACCAATGATTCTTAAATATTTCTTATGCAAAAAGAAGAATGAAAACAATTTTGGCAGCACTGCTTACAAGGTCTCCACAACTCATGCAGCACTGGGTACTGCAAAAAAAAAAACAAAAAAAAAAAAATCCAAAATCATTTAAATCAAACTAAAACTGTAGCAAAAACAAAGTTAGTTATTAATGTTGCCTGTGCTTTTATATGGTGTGGGCCACTACATTATGAAAGCACAATGTAAAAAGTAAAATAAAGAATTAATTAAATAAACAAGGACATTGAAAGGAAAGACCTTCCAATTATTCTTATTTTTTGTAGAAATGAAAAACTGATACCGAAGTAACAGCAAAATAAGCTCTGAAAGAAAGATGGATTGTTTGAATGCAAGTGGAAAGGTATAGAGGGACACAGTTTTCTGACTCTATATACTAACGTGTGTGCATGTGTATATACATGAGATATTTCTAAATACACAGAAACCAACACAAGAACACATATGGTATTGTTATTATGACTAGCTGTTCAATAAACTTTAATCCAAAATAATATACAGTATTTGTTATTATGACTGGCTATTTAGTAATTCTATGACCTGTGAACAGAAACTGTCCCTGAATCTTCTGTACAGCTTGCTTTAAAAGAGGAATAAGAAAATCATCTGTTTAAGCATGACTGAGATCTTTAACAATATTGTTTGTAAACAATAATGAATAAACAATAAAGCTTATTATTTATTACAGGTACTGCTACAACTGTACAATATGTATATCATGATAAATTGTTTACACCTGTTAGAGTATTCCAACATTCACATAAACATTAAAACTGATGGTTTATTTTAGTATTTCTATCTTCCTACTTTTCACTGGAATAAAAATACACTTACATACTGCGAAGGTTCCTGGCACTTTTTCTTACTCCATATGTACATTCTTGGAGATGCTTGAGAATATTCTCCAAAATGAGACGTTGTTCTGGAATAGCGTTTTCCAGGAACTGGTATCTAACAAGAAATAGAATAATCACAAAAACTTATATTTGGTATTAGTAATGTAAAATTTAGTTGTTACAAAAAAGGTGGGGTGGAGAGCTGTTTTTGAACAGAAAGAAAAGCAAAGGCATAAACGTTGCAGTGAAATAAAAACCATACAATTCCTGTGTTAACATTTAACACAACGATAACTGCCTGCTAAACTGTGGTCAATCATTATTTTTGGTATGTTAACAAGTATATCCAGATATGGCATTTTTTTTAATAAATAAAATGGGCTTATTGGAGGGATGAACATTTAAACCCAAACAAATTAACATTTGAGACAAGCTTCAGAATCACTATCCTTTTTTATGTAAAGAATCCCATAGCTATCAGGATTTCATGTCCATTATTCTGTAAGATCCAAATTGTCTTAATAAAATGCACTTCTGCTGCAAAGGAAGTAGCAGTAAAACATGCTTTAACATGGTAAGGTCTGTCCAGCTAAGACAAGCTACCAATTACAGTGGGATGCAAACGTTTGGGCAACCTTGTTAATAGTCATTATTTTCCAGTATAAATCGTTGGTTGTTACGATAAAAAATTTCAGTTAAATATATCATATAGGAGACACACACAGTGATATTTGGGAAGTGAAATTAAGTTTATTGGATTTACAGAAAGTGTGCAATAATTTTTCAAACAAAATCAGGCAGGTGCAGAAATTTAGGCACCGTTGTCATTTTATTGATTCCAAAACTTTTAGAACTAATTATTGGAACTCAAATTGGCTTGGTAAGCTCAGTGACCCCTGACCTACATACACAGGTGAATCCTATAATGAGAAAGAATATTTAAGGAGGTCAATTGTAAATTTCCCTCCTCCTTTAATTTTCTCTGAAGAGTAGCAACATGGGTGTCACAAAACAACTCTCAAATGACCTGAAGACAAAGATTGTTCACCATCATGGTTTAGGGGAAGGATACAGATTTAAGCTGTCTGTTTCCACAGTTATGAACATATTGAGGAAATGGAAGACCACAGGCTCAGTTCAAGTTAAGGCCCGAAGTGGCAGACCAAGAAAGATTTCGGAAAGACAGAAGCGACGAATGGTGAGAACAGTCAGAGTCAACCCACAGACCAGCACCAAAGAATTACAAAATCATTTTGCAGCAGATGGAGACACTGTGCATCGTTCAACCATTCAGCGCACTGTACACAAGAAGATGCTGTATGCGAGAGTGATGCAGAGGAAGCCTTTTCTCCGCCCACAGCACAAACAGAGCCACTTGAGGTATGCTCAAGCACATTTGGACAAACCAGCTTCATTTTGGAATAAGGTGCTGTGGACTGATGAAACTAAAATTGAGTTATTTGGGCATAACAAGGGGCGTTATGCATGGAGGAAAAAGAACACAGCATTCCAAGAAAAACACCTGCTACCTACAGTAAAATATGGTGGTGGTTCCATCATGCTGTGGGCTGTGTGGCCAGTGCAGGGACTGGGAATCTTGTCAAAGTTGAGGAACGCATGGATTCCACTCAGTATCAGCAGATTCTGGAGACCAATGTCCAGGAATCAGTGACAAAGCTGAAGCTGCTCCGGGGCTGGATCTTTCAACAAGAAAATGAACCGAAACACTGCTCAAAATCCACTAAGGCATTCATGCAGAGGAACAAGTACAACGTTCTGAAATGGCCATCTCAGTCCCCAGACCTGAATATAATTGAAAATCTGTGGTGTGAGTTAAATAGGGCTGTCCATGCTCGAAAGCCATCAAACCTGAATGAACTAGAGATGTTTTGTAAAGAGGAATGGTCCAAAATACCTTCAACCACAATCCAGACTCTCATTGGAACCTACAGGAAGCGTTTAGAGGCTGTAATTTCTGAAAAAGGTGGATCTACTAAATATTGATTTCATTTCTTTTTTGTGGTGCCCAAATTTATGCACCTGCCTGATTTTGAACAATTATTGCACACTTTCTGTAAATCCAATAAACTTCATTTCACTTCTCAAATATCACTGTGTGCGTCTCCTATATGATATATTTAACTGACATTTTTTATCGTAACAACCAACGATTTATACAGGAAAATAATGACTATTAACAAGGTTACCCAAACTTTTGCATCCCACTGTATAACAATAGTTAATAGAGTATATGCAAACTGCACAATATATTGTGAAGTGCAGTCCCTGTCTTGCACACAAAACACTAGGCAGAGTCTCAGTACTTTAGCAAAACCAGCTTTTATTCAGTCTGAAACAGGAAGAGCACAGTTATTTATTGCAGCAGGATCTATCACTCTCCTATACACAAATATGGCAATCAGGCAGACATGTGTCACGTTAGTGGCCAAGTAATACTGTTCCCTGCATTTATAATGTTCCTTATATCACCCTTCGACGGCAGGCGGTTATAGTGCAACCACAATCTTTTCAGATTTGCTTTTGCATCGAGCTGCTACAGTGCTGGCAGCCTGCGGTTGCCCCGGCAACTGATATCGGCTATCTTGCTTCAGGATGCTCTTTGGCGTGTCGTCCCGTTGGGGGTAGTCACAAAACAGTTTAGAAACCTTACAATATAGACAGCTCAAAGCATAACTTGGCACTTATTCATGTTCATTATGTACTTAACACTAGAATCCCTGAAGCCTATGAAAAAGTTGTAATGCCAGGCCACCTTAAATTCTTTGCACCTCTTCATCAGCATCTTTGTTTTGCAAATATGTCAATCAGCACAAGCAGTAAGCAGCCTGCTTACCCATCCCCACCAACACAGCTGAAGTCAAGTCAGACTCAAAACTCTTAGAGCGTTTGTTTATCTGGGTGTGAGGTGTCTGGGATTGTATAAGGTAAAAAATACATTGTTATTTGGTATACATAGATTTCAGATATGTTCTGTGTCTACAATGATCTGGGTAAATATATTATAACAGGAAACGTAAGGCAAGAAATGCTTTTCATGATATAGTTGTAGCAGGGCTACTATCAATTAAAACTGCAGGGGCCGTTGGGGGTCAAAGGTGGTCAAAGTAGGTTAAAAGGAGGGCAGGTGGTAAATAGAAAAAAAAAAAAGTTTTTTTTGGTGTGTTGTGTGTTGCATTTATCTGTTGGACTGCCTGCCGTTAATTCTGCCATATATCATCATTGTGTCCTGGATTTATTTGTTTGTTGGGGTCTGGATCATCTGTCTACCTGTATACGGTATACTGAGGACTGTGTTTGGATTCATTGGCTTTCCCGGAAGAGTGGAGCGCTCCTGAACGATCCATCTGTCGTCATCCTTTCAGCAACTACTGGTAGGACTGTGTTTTCCATTCCCTTTCTACATTCAGATCGCTAGACTCAATCTCGTCACTTCTCATTTCATCCGGTTTGGGTTTTTCATGGACTTTGCTGTTTGTTTATATGATAATGTAATATTGCCAAAGGCATCAGGGGTGGCATTATTGTTTTCATTTAGATAATTTCATTATATTCTTTATTGTTTAATGTTCCCAGTGTGCTTTATTTGGTCTCTGTAGTGTGTGTGTGTGTCGTTCCAAGGCTGGGGTTGTCCCTGGTAATCCTCCACTAAAATAAATAAATCACCGTCACATTGACGGTGTGAATCTTAGCAGCACTTGACTGCTACATAGTAATAATTGACATAATGTTGACATGAAGTGTACAATGTGTGAAGACTGAAGTCCTAACATCAAATATGCACTTGCACAAAAGGTATAACAAGTGGGCCTTTATTCAAGAATATAGCCAAAGAAAAAGAAACTATTCCATTTACATGTTGCTGTCAATGTGTAAAAACCAAAGCCCAAACATCAATCGATACAACCTAAACATGTCTGCTTAGCTGGTGTAGAAGTAAGAATGGCTACCTCGTAATCAAGAGGTTACATGTTCGATCTCAGGTCCTCCCAGCTACTGTTCTTAGTAGTAAGCTGCTGTTATTCAACAGAAACTTGTTACAAAACAGGTTTTGTTTTCAAACCTGGTGTGGATAGGACCCCTTTAAAGTGTACTAGTTCCATTGCAAAGCATAGTTCCTGGTAATATCAGGAAGTAACACCAAGCCAAATTAGGGAAACCAATTAATGTAACCTATGTGTCACTGGGACGACAAAAGAAACCAAACCACAAAAACAGCTCTACTTTAATAAATCTGTGTGTGGCTCAATGCAAGCTGAGATGTCTCTGCTCAAAAGTTTTAGAACAACTCAGTTTTTCCAATTTTTTTCAAATTTAATCAGTTGAAATGCAATGAATGGCCTAAAATGGTGAAAAGGTAAGCAGTAAACTGCCACAGGTTAAATTTAAAGTTTAGATTAGCAAAAACTGAATAAAAAGGAAATTTGCGAGTATTACACGGAACAACTAATAGGTTATACAACCTACAGATTTTCTGCAGCAATTAAAGTAAATTAAGCCTTGCAAGTTGAAGCAAACAATTTGCACTGGTGTCACAACTTGTTAGTTATTTAAAACCCCTCCGTCTTAAAGCACAGTTGGAACAGACTGTGTTACTACACCCTTTACACACTAGAAATTTGTAAGAAAATTGCAATTAACAAATGAAATGAGAGAGAGCATTCTCAGAAGTGTAGGCCTTTCATTTACAGAAATTGCAAAAAAAAAAAAAAAAAAGTGGCAGTGAGTACGGTCTCCTACACAATCCAAAGGCAATTGGACACTAGAAGAAATTCTGACAGAAAGAGATCTGACAGAACCAAAGTCACAACCCAATCAGAAGACAAGTTTCTGTGGGTCCGCCAGCTTGTGTGATAGACACCTCACAGCATGGCAGTTTCGAGAGCAGTTTAACAGAGGTCAAAAAATAAAGACTCAGTTTCAACTGTGAAAAGGAGACTTTGCATTGCAGGTATGACAGAGCAAGTGTTAGTAAGAAAACCATTCCTTAGAGGACAAAGAGGGCCTTGAAATACCAGCTGTGGACTACTGCAGACAAAAAGAAAGCCTTATGGAGTGATGAATCAAAATTTGAAATCCTCAGTTCATCACTCATGGTGTTTGTATGCCGTTGAGTTGGTGAAAGGCTGGTTCCTCAGTGTGTGACACCAACGGTCAAACATGGAGGAGGAAGTGTGATATTCTGGGGTTCTTCTGCTGATGGCAGAGTTGGTGAAATGCCCGGAGTGACTGGCATTCAGAATCAAAAAGGTTACCAGAGTTTCGCTGTTATATCAGCAAATGGTGGCTACTTTAATGAATCACAAATTTGAATAAAATGTTGTGCATTTAATCATGCCTTGACTTATTTTTATTTTTAGTTTGTCATTGTTTATTTTTTTTCTATACCACTGTAATACTGTCCAGGTAGTACTAGAGGGTGTAATAAAACAGTATGTTCCAACTCTGCCAGAGGTTTTTAAGTAATCTACAGAATTTGGGACACCTGTGCAAATTGTTTGCTTCATCTTGAAAGGCTTTATTTACTTTACTTGTGGCAGAGCAATCTGTAGGTTGTAGGCTATTAGTTGTTCCCTGAAGAAGACCAATTGTAATATTCTGCTTTTTTCAGTTTTTGCTAACATAAACTTTAAATTTAAACCTCTGTCAGTTTACTAATTACCTTTTCACCATTCCAGATCAGGTGAACAGAGCCATTTTACATTCTGTGAGCCCATTCCCCAAGTAAGAAAGCCTGAACTAGAAGGGACAAGTAAATGTATGACTCGGGAAGAGAAGCAGGTTTGAGAAGGCAGTTTATGAATGAATTATCTGTGTATCCTTCCTTTCTTGTTTGACTGAAATTGGAGATTATGCGGATCTGCGGCAAAAGGCATAGGCTGGACTGGAACACAGACTCATGGCTAAAAAGGACTGGTCACTGAATCAGGAGAGTCATCCTGTATCACAACACTTTATTGGTCCATTAAATGTGACAGGAAGCCAACGGACTGGTGTAAGTTTGGTCTCTCTGTCCGTTTCTCTCTCGGCTGCCCAATCCAGCCAGGTCATGCTACCTGTTTTTACCAATTCAAAGGCCGTGCCGAACCAGAGACCAATTCAAAATACTAAGACAGAGAGCTACCTGGTAGTAAGCATATTGGACGCAAGATGAACTGCTTATTAGGTTGTATTACTTTACTAACACATATTGCACTCTGCTATTTTGGGTACATTATCTAGCCCCCTTAGTATTAGATCCAAGCATCACTTGGGAAACTGTACAAAAGCATTTCACGTAAGCATAAAACCTGAGGATTAGTAGGGCTGTGAAAGTCCCAACAGCATTAGTGCCAAGCATTGCTCAGGAAACGATATAGGCGTGTCTTGTATAAGCGACAGGCCCGAGGGTTACCCAGGAAACTGTGCAGACACAACTTCTCCTAGTCTCATAATGGTGTCTCATAAGAAACGCTTTTCATCAGCCCAGGCGTTGCACAATCTAGACATGTGATACAAAAAGTAATTACAAAGCGAATCTGTCTTCAGACAGTGAAACTGAAATTAACAGTGAAATCAAAAGTGATTCTGATGAATCCTAAAGTGACGCTCAAGTCAATCATACATGTGCATGTAGTCTGCTGTTCAAAAGCTGATCAGTCTGGAAAAGAAAACCGGCAAGGAATCACGCTATTGTCTTGACTGTGACAATGGGTTTTGTATTCAACTGTGCTTCAAGATATATACCACACAAACATTTTGAAACTATACAATATTAGCATTATTTTTTTATTTTTATTCATTATTAATATATGCCTCATTATCTTACATTCTACACAGACTTTGTAATTTTTGTGTTTTGCATATTTTTACAATAAAAAAACGAGAATTAATAATCGTAATTTTACAAGCCAAAAAATGCAATACTTTTTATGTTTTTGAGAAAAAAAATTTAACGCTAAGGACACTAGAATACAAATATAAATGTGTAACTTTCCCTGCTGCCTGCTTTAGCACTCTTATTGCCCAAGGACATAGATATGAAAAGATACTGTAACATATGAGGGCTATTGTAGGAATCTGGGGCGTTATGTCTTACATAATACAGAGTATAAAGGGGAGAACATGGTCACTCTAGGTCTCTACCGCAACAAAACATCACGTAAGCAAAAATATTACTATAGGCAAACCAAAGAATTTGTACTTAGTAAATAAGGAAAACATAAAAAGAATCTTGACACCACGCTTATTAAAGTGGTTGGACTTGTGTGTCAATATGTATGTAATTTACAAACTGGGTATAACTAAATACTACTTGCAACTACAAAGCAATACGTACATATTATACAATGGATGGAACTCTGAGAACTCACTTATGATCTTTGTGATCATGCAGCTGACAGTCTCTGCACGTAAGTACCTCGCACGTGACACAAAATATTTTGAGGGGTTCATGCCGATGGGTTGGACAAAAAAGCAGTCGATCTGGAGTTACACCAGTGGCTGCTGCAGAGTCTAATGTCAGAAAGAGGAAGAGAAGGAGATCAGTTAATTTATAAACACCGGAATAATTGTGAAACATTCAGTACAACAGTTGAAACTTACCAGCTCCTTCATCTCTACGTCGTACAGTGTGGTCCTTGGTAATCTTCACCCTCTGATGTGCACCCACACATGCATCACATAGCCATTCTGAACAGTCTATGCAAAAGCTTGAGGCTTCTGCTTTGTCCTCACAGCAGATGCATACCTTTAAAAATCAGGAACCATGAAATAATTTGCAAGTGCACATTGACAGCAGTATTTTTTTAAGATGAATTATGAAATTCACATTATCACCTTCCATGTAGATGAAGAAGCCATTTTCTCTTCAAGCTATGAACTCTGGGTGTTTATATTTAATACAAAACCATAGACACTCAAATAAGTAAGTCTTCACTGAAAAAATGTTAACAGTCTTCATTTCTTGGCCCATACTGACTGAAGTCATGAAACAACAATGGTTTAATGTGAAGTTCTTCATACAGTAAATACAAGCTTGCATTAAATTTGTTATATTAGAATGTCAAAGACACCAGCTTGCACCTTAATATGTTAAGACAAGGAAAGGCTGGAAGACCTGTTGGCTTATACCATATAAACCTTGTTTTACCTTTTATTAAGCATCATCTGGCTGAGGATGTTTCTTAGAACCTGCGTAGAGTGTTTATCCCCACTCCCTATTGTTGCCAGTTGACTTTAATACAATTTATATTATGTTATACCAGATATGTCATTACTCTGCGCTTAACTCTCACCAACATTTAGCCTTGCCAATTAATACAACTAGCATATATTTGGAATATAGGAGGAAAAATCAACACAGGCAAGGGGAGATACAGTGTTCAGGATTCAAACCTTACCAGTCTAGCCCAGTGTTGTACCAGAACCACTGTTCCACAAAAAGTTATATATTGATAACCTGTGTACTGCAGCAAAAAAAAAAAAAAAAAAAAAGCAATAAGCATGAATTATACTGGATCAAAGGCAGGAGCCAGTCCTAAACAAGGCACTAGCGTATTGCAGAGAACACAATGACAAATGCTTACACCCTACCATACACAGTGCCAAGTCACAGACACCAGTTAACCTAACATACATGTCGTTTGGATGTTGTAAGAAAACTGATGTACCCTGACAAATCCAATGCAGATACAGGAAAACCATTCAGACTGAACAATAACAAAGAATCACATGATATTATCCATCCATCATCCAACCCGCTATATCCTAATTACAGAGTGAAGGGTTCTGCTGGAGCCAATCCCAGCCAACACAGGGCACAAGACAGGAAACAAACCACGGGGAAGGCACACACAAACACACACACTAGGGACAATTTAGAATTGCCAATGCACCTAACCGGCATGTCTTTGGACTGTGGGAGGAAACTGGAGTACCCGGAGGAAACCCACTCAGACACGGGGAGAACATGCAAACTCTTTGCAGGGAGGACCTGGGAAGTGAACCTGGGTCTCCTAATTGCAAGACAGCAGCGTTACCCACTGCGCCACTGGGCCGCCCCATGATATTATCTTGTATAAGTAGGCTTTACTAAATCCAAATAATTTAAAATCCGCTGCATGTACAGGTAACAGATCACATATTTAACTCTTTATGACACTCACTTGAACTGAGAAGAATTCCTCTACGGATGTTACAAGAAATTATTTTTTTGTAACAAGTCAATACTAAAATGCCAAAAATGTATTGGCACTTGTTTTTCTACAGTATTGTTTAAAGTTGGTACCATACTGAATAGGCATAATAATATTTTAGATATCTGTCTGAGCATCCTTCCATTTTCTAAGCAATGTCAGGGACACACACATAGGACTAGGAATACAACAATACCAATACTAGCATTTGATTTTGCTACTCGTAAAAATGCCCTAATGCCTATAATCGATACTATTAACAAACAATCGTGATTGTGTGTACCTTAAAAAGCAAAAAAAAAGGATTTTATTTTATAATTTATGATGAAAACAAAACTCCAGTGGACTCTATATTGTGAAAGCAAACATAAGGATGGGTACAGCGAAATTGCCTCTGCTGGCACACATCAGCCAATGATGTAGCAGACTCTAGCAAAGAGAGAAAAGATTGTCAAAAAATTTGCCCACGGGCCCTGAAAACAGAAGCACCTGCTAGTATATTGTTCTTGCCAATCAACCACTGTTGGTTGTCAATAAGGTGGGATTTTGGCGCCTCATGAATGTGACAAAACCCAAGCACAACATTTCAAGTTGTCCCCACAACACAGAGATCATCTTACCAAGAATGCACAAGTTTGTAAAAAGGCATGTCAGAAGCATAGTGCACGACAGAACAGCAGTCCGCTTCACTACTAACATTTGGAGCAATGCTGTTTGTCCAATGTCTATCATCACCTTAACTGTACAGTTGATAGAGGAGAATTTCACTCTTCAGCGTATTATGCTGCATGCAAAGCAGTTTGAAGGTTCCCATGCAGGCCAAGCAATAGCAGATGCATTTCAGGAAATTCTTGGCACTTGAGCCATTCTGAAAGGTTATGTGCACGTTTTGGTCAGTGACGATACCAAATATTGTTGCTCATACACTCCAATTGGCAGTAGCAGAGGGTGCTTTTGCATAGCCAAGTGTTGTAGATGCTGCGACTGTCGGGCACTAGAGATATGGACACTTTAAGCATTACGCCTTAGCATCACCACTGTACTCGATCCAAGGTACACCCTTTTAATAGGTAACGTGACACACTTCAGTTGAAAGCAGCATGGGTTGATGTACCACTGTTTGCTTTTTCTAGGTTACACGCCCTATTTTTAATGGAGAAGCTAAATGGTAAATTCCAAGATAACTTACTTGAATTGGAAAAAAATAATAAACTTCACTATCTAAACTATGCTACATACTTTTCATGTATTTTATTAACATGGAAAAGCTTTTTTTACCTTCTAAGCTTTCTGTAATTGAAGAGCCTGATTTGGACACGATAAACACACAGTTTGTGCTTTAATCAATGAAATCAAACACTCAAGGGTCACTTAATATACATGCTAATCATGGCTGACTATATTTTTAATAGACATGGAAAGTGAGTTTATTTGCAAAACACAGTATTTAATGTGTCTGTTTTCTGACTGAACGTGACAGAATTCAAATCTGTGGTATGATTTATCATTGTTTCATAATGTAAATTATTATTGGTGCAGAGTTTTGTTACAGTATGACACTGCAAATAAGCACTGAACATAAAACTTATATGTTGCATCTGCATGATTATTGATGATTCTGCATTCAAATTGATTATTTTACTGGATCAATGCAATTTTTGCTTTTGTCTAACAAAGATCACATATTGCTATCCCAATTCATTCACATAAGGAAGCATGCAGTAGAGATACAGTGGTGTGAAAAACTATTTACCCCCTTCCTGATTTCTTATTCTTTTGCATGTTTGTCACACAAAATGTTTCTGATCATCAAACACATTTAACCATTAGTCAAATATAACACAAGTAAACACAAAATGCAATTTTTAAATGATGTTTTTTATTATTTAGGGAGAAAAAATCCAAACCTACATGGCCCTGTGTGAAAAAGTAATTGCCCCCTGAACCTAATAACTGGTTGGGCGACCCTTAGCAACAATAACTGCAATCAAGCGTTTGCGATAACTTGCAATGAGTCTTTTACAGCGCTCTGGAGGAATTCTGGCCCACTCATCTTTGCAGAATTGTTGGAATTCAGCTTTATTTGAGGGTTTTCTAGCATGAACCGCCTTTTTAAGGTCATGCCATAGCATCTCAATTCGATTTAGGTCAAGACTTTGACTAGGCCACTCCAAAGTCTTCATTTTGTTTTTCTTCAGCCATTCAGAGGTAGATTTGCTAGTGTGTTTTGGGTCATTGTCCTGTTGCAGCACCCAAGATCGCTTCAGCTTGAGTTGACGAACAGATGGCCGGACATTCTCCTTCAGGATTTTTTGGTAGACAGTAGAATTCATGGTTCCATCTATCACAGCAAGCCTTCCAGATCCTGAAGCAGCAAAACAACCCCAGACCATCACACTACCACCACCATATTTTACTGTTGGTATGATGTTCTTTTTCTGAAATGCTGTGTTCCTTTTACGCCAGATGTAACGGGACATTTGCCTTCCAAAAAGTTCAACTTTTGTCTCATCAGTCCACAAGGTATTTTCCCAAAAGTCTTGGCAATCATTGAGATGTTTCTTAGCAAAATTGAGACGAGCCCTAATGTTCTTTTTGCTTAACAGTGGTTTGTGTCTTAGAAATCTGCCATGCAGGCCATTTTTGCCCAGTCTCTTTCTTATGGTAGAGTCGTGAACACTGACCTTAATTGAGGCAAGTGAGGCCTGCAGTTTTTTAGACGTTGTCCTGGGCCTTTTGTGACCTCTCGGATGAGTCGTCTCTGCGCTCTTGGGGTAATTTTGGTTGGCCGGCCACTCCTGGGAAGGTTCACCACTGTTCCATGTTTTTGCCATTTGTGGATAATGGCTCTCACTGTGGTTCGCTGGAGTCCCAAAGCTTTAGAAATGGCTTTATAACATTTACCAGACTGATAGATCTCAATTACTTCTGTTCTCATTTGTTCCTGAATTTCTTTGGATCTTGGCATGATGTCTAGCTTTTGAGGTGCTCTGCTTTTACTTCTCTGTGTCAGGCAGCTCCTATTTAAGTGATTTCTTGATTGAAACAGGTGTGGCAGTAATCAGGCCTGGGGGTGGCTGCGGAAATTGAACTCAGGTGTGATACACCACAGTTAGGTTATTTTTTAACAAGGGGGCAATTACTTTTTCACACAGAGCCATGTAGGTTTGGATTTTTTTTCTTCCTAAATAATTAAAACCATCATTTAAAAACTGCATTTTGTGTTTACTTGTGTTATATTTGACTAATGATTAAATGTGTTTGATAATCAGAAACATTTTGTGTGACAAACATGCAAAAGAATAAGAAATCAGGAAGGGGGCAAATAGTTTTTCACACCACTGTATAGATAGAGATACTGCAGATATTCTTTTGAAACTGCTTGCGTTACCCATAGATTTTCACAAATTTGAATTCTGAACATGACTGTGTAAATAAATTTGAAGAATTTATTATTCATTACTTCTCTAGGGTGGCTAATTAAATAAATCATTATTTGCCAAAATTTCTTAAAATAAATATGTAACACTTTGAAACAATCTCTTCAAGTGCTTACACAAAATGGTTTTAAGTATCAAAAATCATCCAATGGAATATACATCAAAATGTCATGTGCATCAGCAGAAAAAAATGTTTGCTGTTATAGATATAAGGATCAGTGCTGTTCAAATATCAATACAGCCAAGGAAGCCAAAGAAGTGGTGTTGCTGGAGCTGCAGAAATTGTGTGGCCTAGAGGCAGTTGGACAGGATTATGCGACACTGCCTGAATAAAGTCCCTGGAAGGACCAGCCGAGTAGTAGTTTAAAGCATATATTTAATGATTACTGTGTTCCAGTAGATGCTGCCATACAGCTATAAACATACCTGGGAGAGACCAGAGTTTCACGTTCAGACAAAGCACTTAAGTACTGGTCAGTACAGATTCCTTAAGTTGTCTCAGATGTCAAGGAAATACCTATCAGCCCCATGCAGTAGTGTAGACAGCGAGAGATTATTTAGTGCACTGTCATTTTATTAATTAAACCAGAAACAAGTTTATAGCTAAACAGGCAGAGATACTTTTGTTCATCAAAAGGAATCTGCCACTTACCTTCCCAAAAGAGTCCTAGACATTTCCAGTGGCTGGTGTTCCTGAATGAGTTTGACCTGTATAGCTTTAAGACACTGAGCTAGGTATCTTAAAAAAATGGGGTATCAGTAAGAGGCACTAAGAAATGATGGTAATGATAAATGATGGACCGCCTACTAAGATCAAGAATGAGTGGCACAGTTTTAAAAATGATGGTCCAGAAATGCTGTCCTTAGAATCTTGAATGAACAAATTTAGAAGCAGCAATGAACAAAAAGCTACTCATAAACTGCACGCAAACTTGGTAAACACATACCACAAAAGATTTATAGCTATTGTTAAAGGAAAAGGTTGCTCAACTAAATATGGAATAATGGGACCTGACACAAATATGTGAACAACATATGGTTTTTTAACTTTTTTTTTTTAACACTTATTTTGTGTTTTATTTTCTTCTTAAGCATGTGTGTTTGAAATAAAAATAAAACTATAACAAGACTATATCTGTTCAACTATTAATCTCTTCAACCCAACAATAAATACTCAAATACACACTGAATTTTCATTAGTGTAAGAAATGCTTGCTTTCACAAGATATAAAAGAAAAACCTTGTAGTACCTTTTATGTTAACCAAAGAAACCAAAAGAAGATGTTTATCAGCCTGCTATTTTAACTATCTTGGTAAGCAGTCCTTACGTATCTGGACAAAGCACTAAGCTGACAGAAGTTAATCGATTCTTAAACTATTATAAAAATATTTTCCAAGTGCCAAACTACTTCCACTATTTCCTCCAAGGTTAATATTACTCACGTTATCAGCTTCAAAAGAAAATGAGCACTCCTTTTATAAAGATGATAGAATGAGATCTTCTGACCTCTTTTGTTTTGTTGCCATTGCTCTTTGAGGATGATGGTGTGTCCCGAATAAAGTAATTCTCTACCACATCATGAAGCTGGAACGTCTGCTTGCATACTGGACACTGCATCCATTCTGTTATAAAATATGAAAAATGTGGATGTTTAGATGAATTGCCAGGAACAGGGCAGATCTTACATCACAAGTTAAACCTTTCAAGGAAAAAGTATATAAAAGAATAATGCTTAATTCAATCTTCAGGAAGGTCTGTCAGCACTTTAGGTACAAGTCTGGAAGACACCCTAAGCAGTTTATCATTCTAACACATGGCATGCTCAAACTCACAGAGTAAATCTGGAATTGTAAATCAACCTAAACAGCACATTTTGGGAAGACAAGAGGTAAACATGAGCATTTGGTGAAAAACCACACAGGTATTGGCAGAATGTGTAAACTGAGTCCACATGGACTATGTTAAAAGTGGCAGCACCACTTGTCCATACTGCTCTAGTTCATATGTATTGAAGACACCTTGCAATCTAAGAAAAGTAGGTTAATTAGAAAAGTCAAGTGAGGATTACACAATAATGAACAAAAAAGGTTTGTGACTTGTCTCGAGTGAGGTAAAAAAACAAATTAAAAAGGTTCCAACTTTCAAAACAGTACAAAATCCCTTACTGCACCCACACATTATGCTACGTTTAATTTTTCGAACCTGTGTGCAACAGTGTAATACAATATTACCTTACTTTGCAAGACATTAGATGAAGAATTTAGTAACACAAACAAGCCATAGTCAGTTTCAGTGCACAAAGCTTATGTCTTAGATTTTGAACTTCAATCCCAATTTCCCCCATCCATTGGATGCAGGATTCAGCCCAAAGCAATTTCACATTTAGAAAATCATCCAATCATCTATCCATCCATTTTCTTAACCTGCTTTTCCAGAGCAGGGTCACAGGGGTGCTGGAGCCTATTCAAGCAAACACTGTACCACTACTTGATCTCGCTGCTTAATTAGATGCCCTTTTGTTTCCCTTTCCTTACTTTGCATTCAAAAAATTACAATTTCAAATGTACATTTACACAGAAATTAAGATTTAACTCTAGTTTGTTATTTTCTTTTTAGTCACTTTTTGTAGTGGCTTATTTGATTTGTCAATTAATGCTGGGAGAAGCAGACAGGCCCAGGTATAAATAACACTGAATGCAAAAAGCATCAGCTACTTAGATTACTTGTGAAATTGCTTTAAAAAAATTTAAATCACATATTACCTAAATTGTTAGGACTGTATTTTTTTTCTTAAGGAATATAGCAAAAGTCAGACTGCTTATCTGATATATAATGTGTACGCGTGGAAGTGTATGTGTGTGTGAATGTTTGTCCGGCCCGGAAGTGCAAGGCTGCAACATGAAACCGAAAGAGATCGACTCTGTCGCCAAAGTGAAACCGCTGAGAAAAGAGAAACTCGCTTAGCCACTAATAAACAAGCAAGGTGAGCACATCGACAAAACAAAACCTCTGAGGAGAGAGAAACTCGCTTAGCCGCTGATTGACAATAGAGGCAAAAACATCGGCAAAATGAAAACGCCAAGGAAGGAGACCCTCACTTAGATACTAATGCACAACCGATGCGACCGATTGACTGAAGTGCCAGAATCCATGGTTTCTAGGAGCCCAGACTTTTTACAGCAGGGGCTTACACAGCTAGTAAATTTATAAGACACTGAAAAATTCACACTTTTGTTTTTTAGTTAACTAGATTACTATAATACACTTCCAGCAGGACTACCTAAGAAGACATCAATCGGTTGCAATTCATGCAGAATTCAGCAGCCACAATCTCAACTAAAAAAAGAAAATTTGACCAAATCTCACCAGTTTTATTGTTGATACATTGATTACCCTGTGTCATTCAAAATTGACTTCAAAATACTAAAAATGCTTTATAAAGCCTTAAATAATCTTGCTTAATCCATATTTTGGAATCCCCTACACTCTAACTCATCTTCGATTGGACGTCTGTTTATAATTCCAAGAGTCAAGCTTAAAAGAACTGGTGAGGAGACCTTTTGCTGTTATGCACCTAAAATCTGGAAAACTTTACCTACAGAAATATGCCAAGCTAATACTGTGGAACAAACAAAAAAACTGCAAAACCCCATTACTTTAATTTTGGCTTTCTCGTAGCCACATTTCAGTTGTATTCCTGATTGATTATATGGGTACAAAATTATCATATTCTTCAGGGATCCATAATCTTTATTCATCTCCACTAATCTCTGCTGTCTTTTGTAGTTCTTTTGTGGTAGCTATCTGCGCCGCTATCACCTGATTAAGACACCATGCAGCCCTCGGAGATGATGGAATGTAGACAGATGTCTCATCTGTCCACAAGACCAGCTTTATCAAATCCTATCATGTGAAACATGAAAAGAAAGAGGACTGATTTAGGAACATTTATGTTAGGTAGAATGCCTAGAGGGGACTGGGCGGTCTTTTGGCCTTGGAACCCTGGCAGATTTTTTTTTTCTCCAACCTACAGGAGTTTGTTTCTTCTGTTCTCCCTGTTATTTGTCCTTTCCTTGTTATGTTATTTATTCTTTAATAATATTGCCGTAACTGTTTTTTTTTTTATTTACTTGTAACATTCCCTGTCCTATACTCTGTACATGTATTTAATTATCATTTTTTTTCCATGGCTCCAAAATCTGTACCAACAACCTACTTTCTCTGCTGTTCTCTTTCCGGTTTTCTGCGGTGGCAATCTGCGCTGCCACCACCACCTGATCAAAGCACTGTGCAGTCCCTACATTGATGGATTGAAGACCAGAGGTCCACATGACCATCATCTTCTAATTCTTCCATGTGAATCCTGAAAACCATGAGGACTGATTTAGATCATTTACTGTATGTTAGGTAGAATGCCAGTGGAGGGCATTTGTTTTTTTCTTCAGCCCTCTTGAGTTTTTTTTTTTGTTTTGTTTATTCTCTCCTCTCTGACCATTGGACCTTACTTTATTCTTTATTAATTAGTGTTGCCTCATTTGTATATTTTTCTCTTTCTTCATCTTGTAAAGCACTTTGAGCTACATTGCAGTATGAAAATGTGTTATATAAATAAATGTTGATGTTCTTTTTTAATCAGGATACAACAAATTGGTTGGGAAGTAAACAATAGAGCTGTTATTAAAAAAAAAAAAATCTCTGTTCAAAAATACAAACATTAAAACTAGAGATCTACATACTGGGCAGTATGAGAAATGAGAAATACATGGCTGGGCAGTTATTGGGACAATGAATAAAAAAAGAAAAAAAAAGAGATTTTTTTTTTAAATTTGTACTCCAATACATATTTTCTGAATTGTATCAGAATCATTATACCAGGGAAGGCTAACATTTTAAAGTAGATCTGCCAATCCAACAAATTTCTGCTCATTCAGAAAAAGAAATGTACAATGTCATTTAAAGTCAATATGTGTTTAACGAGAGTGTGTATGTATGAAACTCAGGGTGTTCCTTAATGGGAAAAACTAAAGTTTTACGTGGATTTAAATGCAGCATGGTAGACAGCACCATCAATAAGACAAGAAACAGCAGAGGTGGACAAACTGTAAATGAAAATGGTAGTCTTCTGTGGTACCAGCTATGCAAACCGGGTAGTCCAAGTATAGTTTATGAGGGCCTAGCTTTATATACAGGGTGGAGGACTACCAGCAGCTTTTTACAGCAATGTTTTTTTGTAAACACAATTGGCATCTTGGAATAGAATATTTTAGCAAAAAGATAGATTTCTAATGGCTTATTTCATGATGACGTATGGTCTTTTTCCAAAGTAAACTAAAACATACTCAAATACTGTATAATGAACTGAAATATACTGCATTAATATCACATTTTCAAATGATGTCCTTGAATCTTTGTACATGAAGAATTGGGTCTTTTGTTTGTATCAAAAAGTGCATTGAGAAAAATACTGCATGAACCGAAGATCTGAAACACCTGGTAAACTTAAACGAGGGAAGCATTTTAGGAAGGACTCGAGTTTCAGCTTAACTTTATCTGAATAACTATGTATATTGTCTTAAAATGTATATTTGCAAAAGTATCTATGTTTCTTCTGTTTTCATATTGTTAAATGGGATATGTTTATTGGAAACAGAGAACATGTAAATGTTATCTCTAGGAGCCAAGCAACTCTATGTATTTTAAATATTCCGGGGTGTTAATGGAGGATCCTGCTCAAAAGGCAGTAGTACATAACTAAATAACTTAATGTAAGAGGGATAACAATAGGCAATCGTGCAGTAATAGCCACTTTCTTTATTCAAGATATAGATGGACTCTGGAAAAAGCTCCTAATTAGTCTCTCCAAAAAGGTCTTCAGGCAACATTAGCACTCACTTGACCAAATCACAGAAAAAAGCCATTGTTAGGATTGCTGGTATTACTGATAATTTTCTTCACCCCCTAGTCTGACACTGCATGTTGTAAATGTCCTTGAAGTTAGGGATTGTATACCGAGTTATGCATTCATGGTTGTAAAGAAAAAAAAAATGTTTGAAACAAAAAACTACGGCCACAGGAGTTACCCCATGACTGGAATTGGAAAACACTAATCTATATAAACATAGCAAATGTTCTACACAAATCCCTCCAGGACTTGCTAAATGAACTGCTGAAGATGTGAACCCAATGCAGACCAGCCCAAAAGGCATGAGCATACCAAGTCCAGGAATAAAATTACAGTGCTATAGAGAGGCTCCAGTATGTCGTGAAAAAAGGGCAAGTTACACATCATATTGCATTTTTACATTTAATTTTTGCATAATTACAAACTGAATGTAACATTAGAAATAATTTGACATGTACTACTGTCAGACCAGTCACTGTGGGTGGGATTAATGGGACACACTAGGCCTGTCCATTATGGTTTTTCAAATGAGGAACACACACTGCTTTGCATAAAAAACACTAAGTCTGGCAATGCACAAAGAATGGGCAATTTTTGAATGACACGCACGCTTCTTGCAAGCATGATTACCAGCATGATTGTTGGCGATATCAGAGTTACAAATGGTAGTAACATATGAAATGATGTTTTAATAAAAAGCTTCACATAAAGAGGAAAACAAATAAGCTTGTTATTACTGAGGGAGTTCCATGCAGAAAGACTTATTATTTTCATCTCTCTGCTTTGCTATGTGCGCACCCATTACAGTTTTTATAGTGTATGTGTTGCCTGCTTTAATGATGTGTAAATCTGGTGTTTAGTGTACCATTACTATAGTCTGTAGTATTGGACTGATACTATCTTATACTATACTTGATGAAATGTTCAAAGCCTTTAATGAGTTTAGCTGGTAATAGTTTTAGTTTAGTGGCCTTGTCTTAATGCTGTTTTTTGTTTAACTCTAGTTTGGCTTCTCTGTTCTGTTGATATTTGTAGACATCCGACACTCCAACACATGAACTCAGAGTGATAATGATCTCTTGTTACAAATTATCTACAGTTTGAAGTTGTGTAATTACTGCATCACTGCCAATTGTTTAATTTCAATTAATGTAAAACCAAGAACACTTTATTAAGGTTAAAACAAGGATTCATTCATTCATATTGAGTAGTGCCAGCCCACAGCAATAAATCCAAATACCTGGCTTACGATTTGGTTTGAGTGACACTATCACACTAAATTTCAACTTTGAATCTGACAGATTTTTTTTAACGGTTTTCCCCCTCACACTTTCACATGTTAAGTATAACGATTTAACACTTGTTTCCTTACATTTCTAATACTCTGGTTAAAATGCATGTACAGTCATGGCCGAAATTATTGGCACCTCTGGAATTTTCCCAGAAAATGCACCATTTCTCCCAAAAAAGTTTTGCAATTAAAAATTTTCTGGTATACACATGATTATTTCATTTATGTGCATTGGAACAACACAAAAAACAGAAAAAAAGCCAAATCTGACATCATTTCACACAAAACTCAAAAACCAGGGTGGACAAAATTATTGGCACCCTCAACTTAATATTTGGTTGCACGCCCTTTGGAAAAAATAACTGAAATCAAGCGCTTCCTATAACCATCAACAAGATTGTTACACTTCTCAACTGGAATTTCCGACCACTCTTCTTTTGCAAACTGCTCAAGTTCTCTCAGATTTGAAGGGTGCCTTCTCCCAACAGCAATTTTGAGATCTCTCTATAAGGACTGTGACAGAATTATTGTTTTTTCGCACCCTTGTACCCTCGGACCACACGTTAGACACCAGATAAAAGTCCCAATAATTATTTATTATAATAATAAAGTGCACAAAGCACGCTCCTCTCCACAATTCTTCAATAAACCAATAACAATAATAAACCAATCCTCCACTCCCAGACGCTTAGCCACCTTGCCTCCCAACTCAGCTCGCTGTCTGGGAGCTCCCACAGTCCTTTTATACTCCCTGACCCGGAAGTGTTCCTATCCAACAGTCCACAAGCCCTTATTCCTTCCGGGTCAGGGTAAATAGTACTTTTTTTCAACCCGGAAGCCGGTTGCTCTTCCTATGACGAACTTCCGGGTCATAGGGCACAAAGAACTCTTCGGCCCTCCCTGCAGCTCCCTCTCGTGGCCTCCATGGCATCCAGCAGGGCGGTGCATAAAAACTCCATTGTCCGAGATGCCCTGCTGGTCTTCTGGGGACCTCCATGCTGCAAGGAGGGCTCCACCTGGCGGCTTGGGGGTATTGGCCGGGATAAACAGCCGGCCATCCTCCACAGGACTTAGATCCGGACTCATTGGTGGCCACTTCAGAACTGTCCAGCGCTTTCTCTTTAACCATTTCTTGGTGCATTTATAGGTATGTTTGTGGTCATTGTCCTGCTGGAACACCCATGACCCACGAAGCAGAAAATGGCCGACAGTGGGGTAACTCGCGTTGAAATCGTAGTTGAAGAACTCCAGGCACTCGACGAACAGATTCAGAAACTCCTGTCCCGACGGAGATACCTTAGAAATCTGAAGGCCCGGCTGTTGGATAAACCGTCCTTGCCATCTGGAACCGGCGAAACATCAACCCCGCGTTGTGCCGACCTCACCCCCGCATCTCATAGGAGCAACGCCGCTGAAGACCTCGGTGGATTTCAGCTATGCAGGCGGGGTTCAAGGCCAGAGCACCTCCATCGGCACAGGCGAGCATCCTACCTCAGAACCGGTTTGACCCTCTCCGCATCCCCATTTCGCCTTCAGCCCCTGGTGATGTAATAGTGGTAGGTGATTCTATCGTTAGAAACCTTAATGTCACATGCCCTAATGCAAAATCGTTTGTTTCTTGTTTTCCCGGTGCTCGTGTCCGAGATGTAATGAAACGTGCGCCAGCAGTCTCGAGAAACACAAGGAGAGGGCAGTTGGAGCAATCGTCTTGCATGCCGGCGTAAACGATATAAGGCACCGACAATCAGAAATCCTGAAGGCTGACTTCGCAGCTTTGATTAAAGACACGAAGGAGAGGACCCCATCGGCAAAGATCTTCGCTTGGTCCACTACCTCTCGTCAGACGATCCAACGAGTACTACAGTCGTCTGCTAGGATTGAACAACTGGCTACAGGGTTTCTGCAAGAAGAAGGATGTCGGTTTCATCAACAATTGGAATCTCTTTTGGAAAGCGCGTCTCTTCAAGCGTGATGGCCTGCATCCGAACAGTTTCGGCGCCCGGGTCCTCTCCGAAAACATATCGAAGGTAATTCGTTTATCTTGACTATCTATCTCTGCTCTTAACCCTTTCCGAAATGACACTGTTGTGCCAGGACATGATAAGTGTTTAATAAAATCTTCCGTTAAAGTGCACAACATTAATACTGTAATAAGCAATCTCAATGCACGTAGAAAATCTAGGAAATACGGCATAAACTCCAATAATCTAATTAAAATTACTATTTTAGAGGAACAATGTATTAAAACTATAAAAACAGATCACAGATTAAATAAAAAATACACACAGAGCGGCGCTAATAAAAATACTTTAGTTCCTATTCCAAATATCAATAACGCACATAGTATTCCTCTTGGCACCTCCGAAACATTAAATATGGCACTATTGAATGCTAGAGCTTTAACTAACAAAACGTTTTTTATCAACGATCTTATTAGTGATAAAAAAATAGATTTTATTGCACTAAGTGAAACATGGCTTAGCTCAGACGGCGCGTCTGTTTTAATCGAATCTGCGCCTCCGGATTACAGTTTTACTCGTGCAGACCACCAGGGGAAAAAGGGAGGCGGAATGGCTAACATTTACTGGAGCCGATTAAAATGTAAAGATGTCAGTTTTGGTAAGTTCAAGTCTTTTGAGTATCTCGCCGATGTTGTTCATGGAGATTCTCAAGTTCTAGTATTATCCGTGTATAGACCACCTAAATATAACGCGTCTTTTTTTGAGGAATTCTCTGACTTAATGTCAAATTTAATTACTAACTATGACACACTCCTAATAGTTGTCGACTTTAATTTTCATATAGATAATCAGTGTGATCTAAAAGTAAAAGTAAAAGAACTAAATTGTTTTAAATCCTACCTGACAGGGAGAAAAATTTTTGTTAGTTGTGGGAATTACAACTCGAAGACACATGATATCCAATATGGTGTTCCACAAGGCTCTATCCTGGGTCCGCTGTTATTCTCAATCTACATGCTTCCGTTAGGTCAAACTATCTCAGGGCACAACATAAGCTACCACAGCTGTGCTGTTGACACACAGCTGTACTTATCAATAGCATCTGATGACCCCGATTCTATTGATTCACTAACACAATGTCTGACTTGTATCTCAGAAAGGATGAATAGTAACTTTCTCAAGTTAAATAAAGAGAAAACTGAAATCTTAGTGATTAGCAATAATGGATACAATGAGGCTATTAGAAATAAACTGGATACATTAGGATTAAAAGTCAAGACAGAGGTAAAAAGCTTAGGGGTAATTGTTGACTGTAATCTGAATTTTAAATCGCATATTAATCAGATCATTAGGACAGCATTTTTTCACTTAAGAAACATAAGTACAGTTAGACCTCTTATATCACTGAAAGATGCTGAGAAATTAGTTCACGCGTTTGTTTTCAGTCGACTAGATTACTGTAACGCACTCCTCTCAGGACTACCCAAAAAAGACATAAATCGTTTGCAACTAGTGCAGAATGCAGCTGCTAGAATCCTAACTAGGAAAAGAAAATCCGAACACATTTCACCAGTTTTAATGTCACTACACTGGTTACCTGAGTCATTCAGGATTGACTTCAAAATTCTTCTTATGGTTTATAAAGCCTTAAATAATCTCACCCCATAGTATATATCGGAATGTCTGACATTTTATATTCCAAAATCGTAACCTCAGATCCTCAAATGAGTGTCTCCTTAGAATTCCAAGAACAAAACTTAAAAGAAGTGGTGAGGCGGCCTTCTGCTGCTATGCACCTAAAATCTGGAATAGCCTGCCAATAGGAATTCGCCAGGCTGATACAGTAGAGCAGTTTAAAACACTGCTGAAAACATATTACTTTAACATGGCCTTTCTATAATTTCAATTTAACTTAATCCTGATACTCTATATGTTCAATTCATCATAATAACTATTCATGGTGGCTCTAAAATCCGTACTGACCCCTACTCTCTTTTCTGTTTCTTTTTCTGGTTTCTTTGTGGTGGTGGCCTACGCCACCTCCACCTACTCAAAGCTTCATGATGCTCCAACAATGATGGATGGATTAAAAGGCAGAACTCTACGTGACCATCTTCATCAAGCCCTTCCGTGAGAACCCGAAATCCAAAGAGGACTGTTTCATTTATGTTAGGTAGAATGCCCAGAGGGGACTGGGCGGTCTCATGGTCTGGAATCCCCACAGATTTTATTTTTTCTCCAGCCGTCTGGAGTTTTTTTGTTTTTTCGGTCCCCCCTGGCCATTGAACCTTACTCTTATTCGATGTTAATTAATGTTGATTTATTTTGTTTTCTTACTGTGTCTTTTATTTTTCTATTCTTTATTATGTAAAGCACTTTGAGCTACTGTTTGTATGAAAATGTGCTATATAAATAAATGTTGTTGTTGTTGTTGTTGATGACCTCTGACACAGACCCAGCTTTCTGACACTGAGCCCTACATTGCGCCCCAATATCTTTTGGTAGTCTTCAGATTTCATGATGCCTTGCACACAGTCAAGGCATCCAGTGCCAGAGGAGGCAAAATATCCCCAAAACATCATAGAACATCCACCATGTTTGACTGTAGGTACTGTGTTTTTTTCTTCATAGGCCTCATTCAGTTTTCTGTAAACAGCAGAATAATGCTCTTTACCAAAACGCTCTACCCTGGTCTCATCTGTCCACAGGACGTTCACCCAGAAGGATTTTGGCTTCCTCAAGTACATTTTGTCAAACTCCAGTCTGGATTTTTTATGTTTCTGTGTCAGCAGTGGGGTCCTCCTGGCTCTCCTGCCATAGCGTTTCATTTCGTTCAGATGTCGATGGATAGTTCGAGCTGACATTGTTGCATCCTGAGTGTGCGGAAACAGCTTGAACATGTTTTGAAGTTGATTGGGGCTGTTTATCAACCATTCGGACTATCCTTCATTGCAGTCTTTTATCAATTTGTCTCTTCTGTCCACGTCCAAGGAGATTAGCTACAGTGCCATGTGTTGTGAACGTCTTGATTAAGTTGCGCACAGTGGACAAAGGAACATGAACATCTCTGGAGATGGACTTGTAGCCTTGAGATTGTTCATATTTTTCCACAATGTTTGTTCTCAAGTCCTCAGACAATTCTCTGCTCTTCTTGCTCTTCCATGTTTAGTGTGGCACACTCAGACACACAACAGAAAGGTTGAGTCAACTTTTATCCATTTTAACTGTCTTCAGGTGTGATTGCTATATTGCCAGCACCTGTCTCTTGCCACAGGTGAGTTTAAACAAGCATCATATGCTTGAAATAAAACGATTTACTCACAATTTTGAAAAGGTGCCAATAATTTTGTCCGGCCCATTTTTGGAGTTCTGTGTGTCATGATGTCAGAGTTGGCTTTTTTTCTCTGTTTTTTTGTGTTGTTCCAATGCACAAAAAGGAAAAAAAAATGTGTATACCAAAGCATTTGTAATTGCAACAATTTTCTGGGAAAAATGGTGCATTTTCTGGGAAAATCCCAGGGGTGCCGATAATTTCGGCCATGACTGTAATACACCCAACAGTTATTACTACTGAGGAACTACCACACCACATTGAAATATTTCTCCCCTCTAACTTCTTTAGGTTACAGATATAACCCAATAAATGTATTACCTTGATTAACAAAATATACATTATCCAAGGAGTACAAGTCATCAGTCTTCGGAAAGTCCATGCAGAGCGCCAGTATCAGGGAAGATGACGTGGAGTTTAGAGATATTATAAGGACTGATACTTTGGTACCAAGTTAACAACAAAATGACAAAAATGTAATGGTAATGGCTTTTTACAGTATTGGTGGTAACAAGTCAAAGTCCACAACGCATGGATGTGTGACTTAATTGGATGTAGTATTTCAGAAAGCATCATAATACGTGACAAAAGCATGTGCTGAAAGAGTATGAAAATGAAAATGTCTCACAGTGCCACAGCACCGCATTAACATTTCTTGAAAAGAAAAACAGCAGGAGCCATGTCCGGAAAAGATTTCTGTTCAAGGTAGGAGAATTTCAAATACACATTTGTTAGAATAATACTGGTCTTAAAAAAAGACAAATGAAAAGAGAAAATACACATCAATACAGCTTAATTATAAGTATTCAACCCCCTTACCCATATGCGTTGAGTCTTTTGGGGTTGGGGCTAAGGATAATGATTACCCAGGACCCACTGGGATTGGCCTCAAAGCCTGGAATGAAAAGTTTGTTTTCGAGATTAAAGGGCCCACAGAGACTACTTATACTTTTCACAAATGTACCTGCGCACTTGGGTTGCAAAAAACTACTCATCATAATCAATTATCAAAAACGCTGGCAATGGTCATTTTTCATTGATTAGGTCATTAGACGGACTATGTAGTGTGGAGTAGAAAACATACTGTTACAGGCTCTGTAGAGGAAGAAGGCTTCCATTCGTCAGAGCAAGTTAAATGTTACTTCAGCATTATGTGATACAGATACAGGAAAGCAGAATTTCATGTTAAGTAGCTTTAAAAAAAAAAAAAAAACACCATGTCATTAGCCGCCAACTAGTAAACATTTAGATTTTTACTTGCCCTATTTGGGGGTTTTTCTTTTTTTGATGTGGTCACTCTGCTAATTTATGGTGCTGCATTACACTCTTACATACATGAGTAACGCTTATGTATGTGTTCACAAAAGATGGATGCGAAAGAAAGTCAGTACAGAAAACTTTATTTTATTTTTTTTTAGTTTTGTGTGAAAAGGAAAAACTTAGAGAGAGCAGCACGAGGAGCCAAATAAGGAGTTGCAAATAAGTAGCCATTCCGAGTAAAAAGAGAAGAGCAGGGTGGAAAAGCGAAAGTTCCTGAGTAGTTCGCTATTGGGTTTCAAATGGCTTTTATACAATCTGAAGGAACACATGAAAAATGTATAAGTACTGCTGCAGCAAGCCTCGTTTAGCCAGTAAAACTGATTTTGTACTACACTCACAAAGTTTCAAATATGAAAATCTAATTGCACACTCCCAACAGCAAATGACATGCAGCAGGCTGTGACATTGTGTTGGGTGGAAGCAAATGTGTAAAAGGAACTTGCAGTGCTAAAAAGGTTTTCAGACACAAAAAAGATGAGTGATGATGCAGAGATATAAACTTTCAGTTAAATTACACTTGGTATATTACATAGCAAAGAAAGAACCATGTTTCACACAAATTAAACCACTTGTGTTGCTGCAAAAGGAAAATAATCTGGATATTTCCCCAACTGATAACAATGTTAGTTGTGTTGAACTAGTTTCAAACATTACTGCAGACAATAAATAAATAAATAAAATAAATAAATAAATACTAGTAAAGTCATGATTTTTCTATGGTGGAATATTGTGTATTGTGGTGGTCACATATTTACAGTGGGGAAAATAAGTACCATATATCCTCACGTAAAAGTCAGGTCTTGAAACCCAAAAAAAAAAAAATCGATCATAAAGTCATACCCCGACATGCCCGTTCAAAAATGCAACACTTAATTTTTTTTTTTTTACATCTTCTTGCCTCCTCCAGTCAAGCATCGGTTTCTAATCAGGATCTAATCAGTAATATTTTAGAATAAGCTCTTAAAGCACAGAGGAAGCAATTATTTCTGTATTTCTTTTTCTTCTCCATTCATCTTTATTGGCTTATCAAACTCATCAATTTAGGTATGTTTACAAGCCTTAAGTTTTACTCCATTGGCCATGCTCTCTCTCCTACTTTTTGTAAAAATTGATTGATTTGTATGGAATGATTGCAATAAAAATAATAATAAAAAAAAAGCATCAGTTTCTCAAACGCATTGAATTTTGTTGCAACAGCACAGTTACCAATTTCTGTTGCTACTTCAATGACGTATAATTTAAAACCAGCTTCATATTTTCTTTTGGTCGAACGCTTCATCGTAGATAAGGAATGCTCTTACGATAAAGGTGTATGAGGGTGTGAGATACAAAGAACACAAATCAGTGCAAATGTTGCTTTGGAATAGTTCGGGTATTAGCATGTGGTCACGTAGGCACAATAGAAAGCGAGAGAGAGGTTAGGAGCACGCGCAGATACAGTGCATTGCTGCACCCACATAGAAAAAAAGGTAGTTGTGCTCTGTGGTTACTCTGCTAGGTGGGCGTTCTATCATAATCCCTTGTACCAATAGCGTGAGTTTTTTGCATTCGACTTATACAACCGACATTAAAAAATACCAGAAATTATACAGTAAAATCAAGTCCTGACTTATCCGCGACTATATACGGTATTTAACATTTTTTTTTTCAGTAAATATATTTCCAATGAGGCTATTCACAAGAAATTCTTACTAGGCATTGGCATTAACTCAAGAAATCCACAAATATAAAGAATTCACAGCATTAAAGGTATGTGTAATAATGACACAGGGAAACAAGCACTAAACGTGCTAATTTAATAATTGAAGGAGCAGCCTGTGTGAAATGACAGCTTCAAGAAATTTCCTGTTTGAAGAAACCAATTGCCTGCAGGTAAGTCATGTGTAATGTTGACGCATTCTTCTAAAGTGATTGTCTTTAAATCTTGAATATTCCGGGGAGGCCCTTTTGCGAACCCTGATCTTTAGTTCCTTCCACAGTTGTCCAATTAGATTTAAGTCAGGTGATTGACTGGGCCATTTGAACAACTTGATTTTCTTTCTCTGAAACCACTTGACTGTTCCCTTTGCTGTATGATTTGGATAGTTGTTCTGCTGGAAGGTCCCCCCTTGTCTCATCCTCATCATGGCGCCATACATCAATCCTTCAATTACATGAAGTCTGCCAGTACCATGAGATGGGAAACAGACCCACACCAAGATGCTTCCACCTCTAAACTTAACTGCTGGTAACAGCATTTTTTGTGTGATGCATAGTGCCATTTCTCCTCCAAACATGATGTGCAGCATGACAGCCAAAAAGTTCAACTTTGGTCATGTCTGACAAGACTACATTCTCCCAGCATATCATAGGTTTGGCAGTTTGTGTGAGGAACCTATGGATTTAGGTGCAACTGCCGATCCTGATGTGATCTGGGAGACCTTCCATGACAAGACCCCGAAGGTTGCTGAGGGTTGTGTTGGTGTTACTGGTGTTCCCAGAAGGAGGTGTTTTACCTTGTAGGGCACTGGATATCATCAAGAGGAGTCAATGCGCAAGGCTTGATGGCAATTCTGGTCTATACTGGGAACAGAGAAGGACAGTTGCCAGGGATGTGAGGGCACATAAGTAGGCATTTGTTAGAGGAATCTGTGAGCAAGTGAAACACCATCCTTGGTCTAGTGCCCCACGTCCTACTTACAGAGGAATCAAAGCACTACGCACATTTGAATCTGTTCCTCAGAGAGTGACAGTCAGGGTGGCTGATGGAACGGTCGTTACAGATGACACTGCAGTTGTGATGTGCTGGACTGGCTACTTTGAGCAGCTGTTTAAAGCTGATCCTCTGGCTAAGATGTTGGATATCTCTTGGTCCACGGTTCTTGAGGATGATCCTCCAAATAGCTGTGAACCACCCAATCTCACTGAGATTGCACAGGTGGTGAACCAGTTGAAGGTATGGAAAGCTGCAGGGATCTGTGGTATCAGTTTGCACACTTCTCGATAGTCCGAGATTTTTCAGGTAATTTTCTATGTAATAAACTTAAGTTATAGCGTAATGAAAATTGCATAATTAGATTTGGACCACCTTATAGTTAAATCCCTACTCAGGAAAAATAATCTCAACTCGTCTAGACCTATTCTAACCTGCCTTTCTTAAATAAAATCCTAGAAAAGGCAGTCATTATGCAACGAAATGACCACCTCAATAAACACCCTATTGTTGACAAGATTCAGTCGGGTTTTAGAATAAATCACAGTAAAGAAACTTCACTCGTTAAAGTAGTAAATGACTTGCAGGTAAATGCAGACAGAGGCCATGTATTGGTTTTCATCCTTTTAGGTCCGAGTGATATGATCGATCACAATATTCTTAGAAATCGCCTTAGTCAATGGGTGGGCCTAACTGGCACTGTATTAAAATGGTTTGAGTCTTACCTGGCAGATGGAAAATTCTTTGTTAGTTGTGGTAATTACACGATATTCTATCTGGTGTTGCACAAGGATCTATCCTGGGTTTGCTGCTCTTTTCGATCTACATGCTTCTATTAGGTCAGATTATCTTAAGGCATAACATGAGCTACCACAGCTATGCTGAAGACACACAACTGTATTTATCAATAGTGCCTGATGACCCTGACTACAATTGTGTTTCTGAATGGATGAGTAGTAATTTTCTCAAACTAAATAAGGAGCAAACATTCATTTTACTGATTGGCAAAAATGGATAAAATGAGAGAAATTAGAAATAAACTTGATCCATTAGGATTAAAAGTCAGGACAGAAGTCAAGAATTTAAGGGTGGACTCTGGCCTAATTTTTAAAAGCACTTATTAATCAGATTAATAGAACAGCATTTTTTCACTTAAGAAATAACAAAAGTTAGATCTCTTATAACTTTGCAAAAGGCTGAGAAATTAGTTCACACTTTTGTTTTCAGTTGGCTAGATTACTGTAACACACTCCTCTCAGGACTACTCAAATCGATTGCAACTAGTGCAGAATGCAGCTGCAGAAATGTTGACTAGGAAAAGAAAATTGAAGCACACCTCTCCAGTTCTGATGTCACTACATTGGTTACCTGTGCCATTTAGAATTGACTTTAAAATACTGCTTATGGTTTACAAAGCCTTAAATAATCTCGCACCATCCTATATTTCAGAATGCCTTTCACCTTACACTCCAAATCATAACCTTAGATCTTCAAATGAGTGTCTGCTTATAATTCCAAGACCTAAACTTAAAAGAAGTGGTGAGGCAGCCTTTTGCTGTTATGCACCTAAAATCTGGAACAGCTAACCAATAGAAATTTGCCAGGCTAACACGGTGGAGCACTTTTAACAACCTGCTAAAAACTCATTATTTTAATATGGCTTTCTCATAGCTTCATTTTGGTTTAACCCAGATATTCTGTATATGCATTTAACATAGGGCTGGGCAAAAAATCGATTTATCGATTTTGTAGTTTAAAGCGATTTTTATTTTGCAAACTCGAGTTTTTTGCCACAATAGTTTTTTCGGACTTTTCCGCGTTTCGTCCTTGTTGGTTACCGTAGCGCAATATGAGCCAGCCCCCGCCCCGCCTAACACAGTCAAAACAACATGGCAGCGTGTAGCAGAGAACTACTTCCAAAGAAAGGCACAGGTAATTCCGTATTTTGGAACTGGTTTGGTTTTGATGCAGCAGACGAAACACAGAAGAAGCCTTGCTGCAAAATATGTTTCAAGGCTGTTGCTACTGGAAGCAGCAGTACAACAAATCTTTTCCAGCACCTGAGGAATAAACATCCCGAAGAATGGGAGAAGTGCAGCCGACTCCGTAGCGAAAACGGCTCCTCTAGCACACCTGCTAAAAAGCAAACTACACTTCCAGAGAGCTTTACAAACTGTGTACCTTATGATAAGAACGGAGCACGATGGAAAGCGATTACAGAGGCGATCACATTTTATATTGCCACAGACATGCTGCCAAGTTATTCTGTCGAAAAGCGAGGCTTTAATCACATGCTGAAAGTATTAGATGCGAGGTACGTTGTCCCCAGTCGCAAGTATTTCGCCGATGTAGCGCTGCCTCACCTGTACAATACAACTCAGGAAAAGATCCGCAGTGAGCTGGAGGAGATGCAGTTTTACTCAGCCACAACGGACCTGTGGTCCAGCCGGACGATGCAGCCATATCTGAGTTTGACGGTTCACTACATCAACACTAGTTGGACTCTGCGCAGCATCTGCCTTCAGACAGCGTATTTCCCCGACAACCACACTGGTGACATAATTGCCCATGGCTTAAAAGACGCTCTCAGCTCCTGGGGTCTTTCGGAGGAACGACTCGTCTGCATGACAACTGATAGTGGCACCAACATCATAAAAGCCCTTAAGGACAACAACTGGCCCAGCTTGCAGTGTTTTGGCCACAGACTCCACAACACTATAGGTAAGAGTTGGTGTAAGAATAAATAGGTGCACATACTTGCACATTGTAAAGTACTGTTTGCTTATAATTTAATAGCCAGAACATGGTATATATTTCAACTGGTTTACACACATAGACTGGGTTACATAAATAAACCTGACTTTTCCTTAATCTGCATTCATTATACATTATGTATTATACATTATGTATTAAACTGTGTTACAGCTATTAAAATTGTGATAAAAGTACAAAACAATTTTGAAAACTCACATAATAATCAAATATATAGTTTAAGCTTGGAGTGACAAAAAATATATTAAATATCTTTTCACATTTATGACAGAGAATGGTGTGAAGGATCCAAGGATCGATCGGGCCATAGGGGTCTGCAAAAAAGCTGTATCAGCCTTCTCCTACAGCTGGAAAAAAAGGCGAGACATGACAGAGGTGCAGGCTGAGCTTGACTTCCCAGCATCTTTTGATCTCAGAATCCCCAACACGTTGGGGGTCTCGTCAAAAGATGATTGAGCACTTTCTTGAGCAAGAGAAGGCAATAACTCGTGTCCTGGGTGCGGACAAGAAAACGTGACATCTTGTTCCCACGTGGCAAGATTTGGAAGTATTAGAAGCCACCAACAAAGCAGTAAAACCTCTCCAGGACTTCAATGATGCACTGTCAGGGGAATCATATGTCAGTGTGTCATGCATCAAACCAGTGCTGCATTTGTTTAAAACAAGTCTCCTCCTGCCAGAGGAGGAAGATTTGGAGCTAACAAAAACAATCAAAGCTAACATCATGCGTTACCTTGAAAGTAAATACTGTGATTTGGAGAAAGAGGAACTTTTGGACATGGCCACACTTTTAGACCCGAGGTTCCGTACAACCTACATTGATGCAAGCAAACTGGAAGTTGTCAAAAAAAGAGCGGTGTCTGAGATCTCTGCTCTCTGCAACTCTACCACAGAGGAAGCTGGTCCCTAAGCTGTTCAAGAGAACACCCCACCAAAAAAGAAAATGACTCTGGGTGCGTTCTTTAAAAACAGTGCACCATCCACCACGCCACACCCACAATCTGAGAAAACAAAAATTGAGACTGAGCTTGCAACGTATTTCCTTATTCCAGACATAGAGCCAGACATAGATCCTCTTGAATGGTGGAAGCTGCATCAGCCCAACTTTCCAAGGCTAAGCTTACTGGCTAAAAAATATCTTTCTATTCCAGCCACTAGTGCCCCCTCAGAGAGGGTATTTAGTGTGGGTGGGGGAATAGTTACCTGCAACCGGGCCTACCTTAAGCCAGAGGTTGTGGACAGGCTCATCTTTCTTGCAAAAAATGTTTAGAATGAGCATGTACAATGTTTCAGAGATCTAACAAGCACGTGTTTTGTTGTTATAGATAAAAGTTTACATTTGTTCATTCTTTGAGCAGGCTATATGTCTGCCACAGGCATGTTTCATTTTTTATATTCACACTATACTGAGAAGAGTTTATTTTTTTTAATTGTAATGTTATATGTTACAACATTTGTAATTATCTGATTTCTTGAACAGAAAATTTAAGCTACTGTGAAGCTGTTGCACTTTTGCTTAAACCTGGGTTAAAGCTTGAAATTGTTGAATGACAGAGCCTCATTTACTTTTTGTTTTGGGATTCTACGCATGAGGACAATCATAGCAATAAAGTTGCACTTTTGACACTATATCTGATGTCTGCAGCCATTTTTTAAGTGCATTGGAAAAAAAAAATCGAAAATCGAATCGAAACTCGAATTTTTCTTTAAAAATCCAAGATTTTTTTTTAGGCAAAATCTCCCAGCCCTAATTTAACACTAGAATTACCAGAGCCTACGAAAAAACTCGTAATTCCGTCCCACCTTAAATTGCTTCTTAAATCCGCCAGCGTCCTTTGTCCTCTAAATGTGCTGATAAAGAGAAGCTAGGAGCAGCCGGCTAATCCATCCCCCCACCAATTTAGAACGTGCACGAACTTCTCTCAGCCCATGCCTTGATTGAGTATCTGGGAGTGAAGTGGAGTTTTAGAGTGGAAATAATAGATCGTTATTTGGAACACACACATTTCATGTCTGTTCCGTTTCTACAGTAATCTGTGTCAACACATTGTTAAAACAGAAACGTTTTTTATATTCTAGTAGTAGATGACAAAATGTAGGCATAAACTATATAATGTATGAAGCCTGAAGTCCAAATAAAGGAAAATTTTCACAAAAAGTTCAAATATAACACAATTGCACTTTTATTCAAAAATATAACTGCAGAAACAAAAAGCCGCCTTAGCATATAACTTCCTCCGTGGTGCAATAGAATCAGTTCTCTCCTTGGAATCAAAAGGTCGCGAGTTTGATCGTGCACCACTCCGTTTTGAGAAGTAAACTGCTCTTAGTCTTACTATTATAGAATAAAAGCATACATTTGATTTCGGTCTGTAACAGCCGGTGCAATTTATGATCCTTGTAAAGGTTATCCTTTTTTTTTTTATTCACTTTTCATTCCCTCAGTCGCGTTCAGAATCAATCCATACAACCCCATCTGACACGGCTGTTTTCACATAAAGACGCGCTATAGCTCTGCAGTGTTCCACGATGCATACTAAAGCCCAACCAGGTTGCTGACACACAAATGCTGGCGAAGCTGCCTTCTTCGTATCTCACCGTCACTTGATTTTCTTTTTATTCAGTTTTATTGAGTGTTCCTGCAAGTCCCCGCATATTGCTGTATGCTGTTTCTTTTGTACTCCAGGACATGCAGAGGAGAGAATGGTAAAGAGCAGTAACTTCGGCGCTATATGCAATCATCAGACACTCCCCATCTGCCCGTTGTTTTGTTATACTTTTACACCAACTTATGTTCCTGTGTTTGAGCATGCTCAAAAAATGCACGTGTAATGCCACGAAAAGTGCACGCAGACACTTCATTTCGCAAACAAAACAAGTGCACTTTTATTCAAGACTACCTGTATAACCGAAGAAAAAAGAAAGCAAGTTACAGTAGGCGATTGATACGACAGCTTGCATGGTGCAATGCTAAGAAGTGCTGATTTCTGTTCCGTGCTATATAAAATCATCACATTCAAATATTAACAGTTCCCAGACACCCAAGGACCGTCCTTCCTACATTTACGACACGTGTACTTGTTGCAGTGTACACACCTCTCTGTGCTATGGTTCCTATTACACTGAATGAGCACCTGACACTGTACTTTCTTCCATGGGGGAAGGTCCCACATCAGAGAATTTCCAGTTCCTGCATAAATTCACACCCGATCTGACGCTGTTCGTTTTCAAATAATATTGCATTAGTGCGATGATATTTTCACATATATTGTCTCTTTCTTTCAGGTGTGTAATAGAAACCACAGCATAGAGAGAAGTGTGTACTGTACATTGCTTCTTACAGGAAAAGGCGATGGAAAAAGTGCACTTGAATAAAAGTGCACTTTTGTTATACTTTTACACCAACATATGTTCCTGTGTTTGAGCGACACGGCATATGGGGAGTGTCTGATGATTGCATATATCGCCGAAGTTAACTAGCAAAATACCTGGGCTTCACAGCTGAGAGCTAGTGTGTTAAAGAAGTTATGAAAAAGAAAAGGAAACATTTAAAAATAATGTAACATGATTGTCAATGTAATTGTCGTAGGCTTATTTTAGTATTGAGAGTGAATTTGATGATTGTAAAGAGTTTAATTTATGATTGTGAATGTTGTCTATGAGAAATGCTCATTTTTAGGATGTAAGGATTTCTTTGTAAATGACGTTTGCAGTTCTGCCCTTGGGCTGTAAAATGACCAAGCTGTCTGCTGAGCTTACTCTTGAACGTGCAACATACAGTTGGCCATGTGAGAAGCAATCTTGTGTCAAGTCAATGCCGACATGTTTATAGCATGAAATGTCCCTCGACAATTTGGTTAGCGCCAAATGACGTCATTTGAAATGCGGTGTTGTATTTGTGGATGTTGTTCAAGAAATGCTCACTTTTAGGATGTTCACCACTTAAAAGCACATGAAAAAGGTGCGGAAGGTTACGTAAAGTACTGAGGCAGACTTTGCTACCGTTGCAGCACAACCGAGAAAACTCGCTTGTCCACTTGCGAGCTTTACAGTATTCACAGACAACATCCAATGAACAAATCTGTACGGTTTTATCATTTTCATCAGCTATGTGTGGATTGTAGGTAAATCCACAATCTGCTTTGTTTAGGGCAACCTTTTTTATCTTCCTAATGAGTCGTTTGATATTATTCGGATCGTACCTACAAACAGAAGCTGTGTTAACATGAGGATGCGATTTGGAATATTTAGAAACAGCATTGATTTATTGATTTGCCCGAGAGTATTTAGCGGTACCCTCACAAAGTTGTTTCTGTCTAGGTTCATCTGAAAATCTACCTTGACATCTTTTACGTCGTCTTTGTGTTGTTTTGCCACTGTTATGAGTGTTGCTGTCATCAAGGATTTGATTATCATTATTTCTTTCAATCAGGTTAATATTTGGAGGACATGTTGTGTTGACGTTACATTCCGCATTTGTCAACCGTTGTAAACATTCAACAGGTTTCATTGATAACTTTGTGTTCACGTTGTCAAAGCTGAAACATTCATAAACCTTGAAGTGTCCACTACCCAAATTGTTGAATCTAAGATGTTTAACAGGCATTCCTGCTTGTCCAAAGGTGTAAAATATTTCCCCATTTCTATACACTTGAAAGCGACAACAAAACAATTCCGCAGCAGCTATCAGTTCACATGCAGAACCATAGGTTGAAAGCTTAAACATTTCACTGCTATAGTGGTCCTGTGTAGTATAATTGTCTCCTGTACGGTCATCAGTCCACACCTCAAACCTCTCACAGTCATTCAGTACATAAGACACAATGTCTCTGCGGATACCAAGGCTGAGACTGATATGGCCATGCAATAAGTAAGAGAGAGAATGGAAGAGGCAAGCGCATTCTCGGGGCATGGAAACCACTGGGTATGGGTCAGTGAAACTTTAATTGACGGTGATCACTAGAATAGACATGTTATTCGGGGTAAAGAAAGTGAGAAGGAAGGCAAGAAGCGGTGGAGCAGGGAATGAAAAGCAGAATTCAGCACCAGGAAAACGTACGTGAGCAGGTAAGGAAGCCCAACAATGACAGCCTTGAAGTGGTGGAGTAAAAGAAAAGGCAGCAGTCACAAGGAGGGAGACGTGAGGAAGTAAGGAAACCCAACAATGTCAGCCTTGAAGCGGTGGAGTAAATGAAAAGGCAGGAGTCACCAGCAGGAAGATGTGAAGCAAGGCCAACAATAACAGGCTTGAAGCAGTGGAGTAAAGAAAAGGGAGCAGTGAGCACGACGAACAGCTGAAGAAAGTAAGGAAGTGAGTGAAAAGGCACATGAGCGCGTAATGCTGTTGTATATAGGGAGGGAACCAGGCATGTAGTAGGTGCGTGGACAGCGGCCATGTGGAAAAAGGAAGTGGGACCAGGGGCAGCCCTTGTGCATCTCTGCCGTGAAATAAATCGTCTGTTAACGGTAGGGCTGCAATGATTAGTCAACGTAATCAACGACGTTGACTACAAAAAATCGTCGACACATCATAAACAGAACTTTCAATAGAGGCTCCATCACAAAGAACCACATTGGTTTTTGTAACTGCAATGCACTACATGAACGTCTGGGGGCAGTCTCGTTTGTTATTGTTTGTCAAGACTGCACACAGTCCTACCAATGAAGAACAACACCTGAGGAGAAGAAGAATGTAGAGGAAAATAAACATGGTTGCAATGGCGAGTCAGATAGAGGAGGAGGAAGGAGATGGAACAAAATTGAGACAGAAACTTTCTAAAGTGTGGGAGCACTTCACCGAAAAAGAAAAAAAAGTTGAATGCAGATTATGCAAAGCGGAGCTTTCTTTTCACGGCAGCACCATTGTGATGCATGAGTATCTGAAACGCAAGCATCCTGGAGCTGTGATGCCACCATCTCAGAATTTATGCTGGCGTGGTTAGTTTGTTAATTAAGAGTCAGATCAGGAGGAAGTGAGAGCGTGAATGAGACTGAGAAAAAAAAGTGAAAATAGCTACCTTTTACAAGTAACAACTTTACACCCGATCTGTTCGTTTTCAAATAATATTGCATTAGTGCGATGTTTTCTGATTGGTACTATTCAGGTCATACAATGATTTCTTCAAAATGTCACATATTTGTCTCTCTCTTTTTTTTTCCCTGGTACTGAGTGCTGACACCAGAAGGCGTGAGCTTATTCGGTGCTAGCAATAGCACACAGGTGACCAGTTGCTTGTGCTATAACAAGCTTGACCTGGCAGCAATCAAAGCACATGTACTGTGCAAGGCATGTACGGGGTCCATGGAGAAAAGAAGAGCGTTCATTGCTCACATTGCAGAGGAACATTCTTTCCTCTGCATGTCCTGGAGTCCTGTTAAGACTGGGCAACATCAGGAGGAAAAAAAAACGCGGTCACTTATTACAACTGCAAGAAGGTACGGGAACGAATATGAATTATGTTGCATCTGTGCCACAATGTTTTCTGAAATGTACTATAATGTCATAAAATGAATAATTCCAAATATCATATATACCTATGTCAATGTTTTTTTGTCAATGCAGCTTTGACATCATGGGATAAAGGGGCATACTAAATTAGCGTAAGCAGGAACACTCAATAAAACTGAAAACAAAAAAAATCAAGTGACAGTAGCCAAGTTTCCATTCAGTTTTTTTGAGACGTTTTGTTATCGACAAACAGAATATACGTAAACAAATTTGCGAAATTTGCTGTCTCCAGCCTGTTTCCATCCAACTGGCTTTTTATCGATAAAATGGTGTGTGTGATGACGTCACACGTCTGGATGGCATGCATGTGCCTATTTTTCCCCCGACGGAAGGCTACCGCGATTACATTAATTGCAAAGGGTGGCCATCTACTGTTCTCCAGGCCCTTGTTGATGACAGGTGCATGATACGAGACATTTGCGTTGGGACTCCTGGAAGTGTCCATGATGCAGCTGTGTTTGCAGCATCGGATCTGTACAGGTCAGCCTACCTTTCAACATCCCTTCTCAGTGCGATAACAACTGAATTAGTACTGTAACCTGCTTCCCTTAAGGTTTTTAATTAAAACTGAAATTTGAATTAATACAAAATAATGACGTTTAATCAAAAAAAACTAAAGTTAATATTAATGAGAGAATTTCTCATATATGCTAAAACATCTGCCATTTAATAATAAGAAAAAAAATTTTAAATAATGAAACACACGGTTTATTAAATATTTTGACTGGCACAGTAAATTACCTTTGCGGTTTTTGTATTATTTAGACATCCTGAGAGGCATCCCCAGGCTACAGTTGATGTGGAAGGAGTTCAGGTACCCCTTTTAGTAGCAGGAGCCCCAGCCTATCTGCTACTGCATTGGCTCATCACAAAAAATAACGAGTCTCTTCATCAGATCATGCGAACCACTCCGCCATTCTCGTTTTGATTGCACGTGATGAAAATGTATCATGACAGTTCTTTCTCACAATTAAAAGAATGCAAATATATCTTTTCTTCAGGAGCAGAGAATTTCAGAGAGAGAGAGAGCACTCGCAAAGAAAAGCAAACAATCAAAAAACTAATACGGCATTTTATAGAGGAGCGTCAGTATCTTCTAAGCAAACATACTCTGTGCAAACAGCCCCTCTGCTCACATCTCCTCCGTCAGGCGCAGAGAACATCAGAGAGAGAGAGAGAGAGCGATATTAAAGCAAACAATCAAAAAATCAATAAGTGTGCTTTTGGAAGCACAGCGATATAGCGGCTTTTCTTAGAGGTGCGTCCGTATCCACTAGGCAAACAGCATCTCTGCTTACATCCCCTCCGTCAGGCGCAGAGAATGTCAGAGAGGGTGAGATAGATACACACACACACATATATACACATATATATATATATATGTGTGTATATATATATATATATGTAAATACACACATATATATATATATATATATATATATATACACATATATATATATACACATATATATATATATATATATATATATACATATATATATATATATATATACACATATATACATATATATATACATATATACACACATATATATATATACATATATATATATATATACACACATATATATATATATATACACACATATATATATATATATATATATATATATATATATATATATATATATATATATATATATATATATACACACATATATATATATATATATATATATATATATATATATATATATATATATATATATATATATATATATATATACACACACATATATATATATATATATACATATATATATATATATATATATATATATATATATATATATATATATATATATATATACACATATATATATATATATATATATATATATATATATATATATACATATATATATATATATATATATATATATATATATATATATATATATACCCAGATCGCAGCGATGAAGTAGTGTGTTAAAAAGCTAGAAAAGAAAAGGGAACATTTTAAAAATAACGTAACATGACTGTCAATATACAGTATTTGTTTTGTGAGTGTTACTGAGTGTTGCTGTCATCAAGGATTTGATTATCATTATTTCTTTCAATCAGGTTCGTATTTGTAGGATGTGTTGTGTTCAAGTTACATTCCGTGTTTGTCAATCGCTGTAAAGATGACAGGTTTCATTCATCGATTCGTTTTTTACTGCATCAATAAACAGCTCGTCTTCTTCTTTATCCGAGACCTGACACACTGCATGCACGGGTGTTTTTACACTGTCTTCCTTTAGCGGACATTGACTTTTTCCAACGTGTGCTTTGTTTCCGCAGTAGTTGGATTTATGAATATGCTTGTATGTATGAGACGCTTCATATTTTTGCTGCCTTTCAATTGTGTAATTCGCTTTTGTACAGCTCTTTGGAACTGTTGCTTTTATCTGTGCACCGCGCCAGTTCACGTGAGCCACTCTGTGTACATGCATCGAAGGTTCCCAGCTGTGCTGGTGCCATCTCGTGCTATGTCCATGGCTGTATTTAATGTTACCTTAGTCCTGGCACTTAAAACTTTCTCTCGCAGTTTCGCTGAGTTTGTGTCAAACACCACCCTGACCATCTCATCTTCCTCTCCATAAGCACAGTCCTTCATCCGTGAATATTTAGTGGGAGTTTGCTACTGGATTGCCGCTGACAGACGGCCTTATATGGGCAGGCCCTAAATTACAAACGCCAGCGGCAGCCTGTCTATGAACTTAATTTAAAGTGTAGGTTTACATCGTGCTTTGTTTCCGAAGTAGCAGAACTCATGAATATGGTTGTATATGTCACTCGCTCGCTTCTTATTGTTTCGCTGCCTTCTCAATTATATAATGCATGTTTTCTTCAGCGCTTTTCAGGTCTTCCTGGTTTCTATGTACTGCGGATTACGTGGGAGGCGTGATGATGTCACAAGAAACTCCGCCCCCACGGCGTTGAAGCTCATCTCCATTACAGTAAATGGAGAAAAACTGCTTCCAGTTATGACCATTACGCGTAGAATTTCGATATAAAACCTGCCCAACTTTTGTAAGGAAGCTGTAAGGAATGAACCTGCCAAATTTCAGCCTTCCACCCACACGGGAAGTTGGAGAATTAGTGATGAGTCAGTGAGTGAGTCAGTGAGTGAGTGAGGGCTTTGCCTTTTATTAGTATAGATTATTATTACCATTCTTGGTGGCTCCGAAATCCGGAGTAACCCCTACTTTCTCTGTTGTGGCGATCTGTGCCACTACCACCTGATCAAAGCACTGTGCTGTCCCCTACATTGATGGATTGAAGGGCAGAGGTCCACATGACCATTATCATCAAATTCTTCCATGTGAAACCTGAAGACCATGAGAACTGATTGAGATCTGTTAGGTAGAATGCCTAGATGGGCGGGGCGGTCTCATGGCCTGTAGATTGTTTTTTCATCTCTAGCTGTCTGGATATTTTTTTTGTTTTTTCTGTCCTCCCTGGCCATCGGACCTTACCTTTATTCTATGTTAATTAGTATTGCCTAATTTTATTTTTATATTTTGTCTTTTTTCTCTTTGTTCATCTTATAAAGCACTTTAACCTTCATATTTTGTATGAAAATATACTATACAAATAAATGTCGTTGTTGTCTTCACATCCTACATGATAGACTCTTCCCAATCACAGTAGTGTATCAGAAAGTACAAAGTGCATCCTCTCCAAATCATGCAACAAAATAACCCATACACCTGCAAACATTCAACAGACTGTTTGTTTTAATGCCAAAAGAAAGAAATCTGCATCAAAGACACATAACACAATATATAGTATATCACATATAGAGTACAGTTTATATATATATATATATATATATATATATATATATATATATATATATATATATATATATATATATATATATATATATATATATATATATATATATATATATATATATATATTGTGCATCTCAACTTAGAAAATAATCCAAAACTTAATTTATTTCAGTAATTCAATTGAAAAAGTAAAGCTTATTATATACAGTGAATCTGATTGAACATCTCTGGAGAGATCTTAAAATGGCTGTGCACCGACGCTTCCCATCCAACCTAATGGAGCCTGAGAGGTGCTGCAAAAAGGAATGGGCGAAACTGGCCAAGGATAGGTGTGCCAAGCTTGTGGCATCATATTTAAAAATACGTGAGGCTGTAATTGTTGCCAAAGGTGCATCAACAAAGTATTGAGCAAAGGCTGTGAATACTTATGTACACGTGATTTCTCAGTTTTTAAATTTTTAATAAATTTGCAAAAATCTCAAGTAAACTTTTTTCACGTTGTCATTATGTGGTGTAGTGTGTAGAATTCTGAGGAAAAAAATGAATTTAATCCATTTTGGAATAAGGCTGTAACATAACATGTGGAAAAAGTGATGCAGTGTGAATACTTTCCGGATGGACTGTAGATTCATTACACACAGAGTGATATTTCAAGCGTTTATTTCTTTTCATTTTGCTAATTATGGCCTACAGGTAATGAAAACCCAAAATTCAGTATCTCAGAATATTAGAAATTATAATATTACATAAGACCAATAATAAAAATGATTTTTAATACAGGAATGGTGTACTAATGAAAAGTATGTCCATGTACGCACTCACTACTTGGTCGGGGCTCCTTTTGCATGAATTACTGAATCAATGCAGTGCGGCATGGAGGTGATCAACCTCTGGCACTGCTGAGGTGTTATGGAAGTCCAGGATGCTTTGATAGCAGCCTTCAGCTTGTCTGCATTGTTGGGTCTGGTGTCTCTCATCTTCTTGACAATACCCCATTGATTCCCTATGGGGTTTAGGTCAGGCGAGTTTGCTGGCCAATCAAACACAGTAATACCATGGTCATTAAACCAGGTATTGGTACTTTTGGCAGCGAGGGCAGGTGCCAAGCCCTGCTAGAAAATGAAACCAGCATTTCCATAAAGCTTGTCAGCAGAGGGAAGCATGAAGTGCTCTAAAATTTTTGGTTGATGGCTGTACTGACTTTGGACTTGATAAAACACGGTGGACCAACACCAGCAGATTACATGGCTTCCCAAATCATCACTGACTGTGGAAACTTAACATTGGACCTCAAGCAACTTGGATTCTGTCCCTCTCCACTTTTTCTCCAGTCTCTGGGACCTTGATTTCAAAATGAAATGCAAAATTTACTTTCATCCGCAAAGAGGACTTTTGATCACCAAGCAACAGTTCAGTTTGTTTTCTCCTTAGCCTAGATAAGACGCCCTTGATGTTGTCGCTGGTTCAGGAGTGGTTTGACACAAGGAATTTGACAGTTGTACTCCTTGTGAATCTCCCCCAAATTCATGAATGGGCTGTGCTTCACAATCCTCAAGGCTGTGGTTATCCCCGTTTCTTGTGCACCTTTTTCTGCCACATTTTTTCCTTCCACTTAACTTTTCATTAATACGCTTGGATACACAGGGCACTATGATTTCTGTGATGCAGAAAACACAAATGGAATCACAGAATTGGCGTTTAAAAAGGATTTTAAATTAAAAATGGAAATGTGTGGAATCTAGAGACTGAAGGGGTAAGTGTTACAAAACTTCCCAATAAATTAAATGACTGAATAATCTGTAGTTCTATAATTCATGGGAACAATGTTCAAAGCAAAGATGTATCACTTCTTTCACCACTTAAAGTCAAAGATTATGCCCATGCACAAACATTTGCAAACACATTTAAAACTTAATAATAAAATTAATATAATTATGAAGAATTTAACACTATAAGTCAGTCACATAAACAGGTATAATAACCTTTCTGTTTAGAAAACTGCAATAAAACATTTGTTCATGAATTTATAACCTTGAACCAGAGGTGGGTAGAGTAGCCAAAACGTGTACTCAAATAAGAGTAGTGTTACTTCAAAATAATATTACTCAAGTAGAAGTAAAAAGTAGTCATCCAAAAAACTACTCAAGTAAGAATTAAAAAAGTATTTGGTGAAAAGACTACTCAAGCAGTAAGTAACTGATCATAATAAATTATTTTTTAGAAATGTTGTAATAAGACAGTCAAAAATATATAATAATGTGCAAATTCTGCTATTTCCAAATAATAAAAAATGAGTAAAAATAAACATGTTTACAAAATAAAGATGCACAAATAACACAAAGTTCTAAATCTCAGTTTTTCCCAACAAAACATTTGAAGCCAATACCTACAGAAGGTAACATGCATGTTTGTGCAGTGCAAACTACTTGCAGTGACAAGATATACTGTACACTGACAGTATAAAACTGCATATTCACTTGCCCTCCAAATAGCACAGCAAATAGAAAATAACATTAGAACAAGGCAGCTTGTGCACATACAAGAAGTCCAACTTTACATTGACTGTCTCTGTCTGTGCATGTTTGGTTAAAACGTGCTGGTTCTTCACTCAGTGAAGAGTTGGCACTCATTTTTCATGTACAGTGGAACCTTGGATTGTGAGTAACTTGGTTTGCAAGAGTTTTGCAAGACAAGCAAAAATTTTTAATAAATGTTGACTTGATAAACGAGCGATGTCTTGCAATATGAGTAGTCCGTATACACTTTGTCTGCTGAGCATCACGTGATCACAAATGAGCTGATGGTTCTTCTCTCTCGCTGCGGGATTGTGGCCAATCGTCAGTCAGCGTGCCTCACTCATATAGTTAACATCCGTACGAGTGTATAATGATTACTACAGCATTGTGACCATATATGCGTGATGTGACGTGTGAGCCCCCGTCTTACACCCCAAAACACGAAGCTGACTCTCAATACTTTAACAACACCATCTTTATTCAGCTTGAAACAGGAACAGTGCAGTTATTTATTGTAGCGGGATCTGCCACTCTCCTATATACAGACACAACAGTCAGCCAGGTTCATGCTCAGGTTAGTGGCCAAGTAATACTGTGCTCTGCGCATTTATAATGTTCCTTGTATCGCCCATCAACAGCAGGGGCCTCATGTATAAATGGTGCGTACGCACAGAAATGTTGCGTAAGAAAGTTTCCACGTTCAAATCGCAATGTATAAAACCTAAACTTGGCATAAAGCCACAAACATTTCCACGGTACCTCATACCCTGTCGTACCCAAGTTCTCCGCTTGGTTTTGCAGACTGGCGGCACCCAGTGTCAAAGCAGTGCTACTGTTCCTGTGTGGTTTATCTTTCTATTTTCAGATCCACATTACTGACGTGGCTTTACAAATACACTGAAACTAACTGCATATTGTTTATTAGTGTAATGCATCTGATTGTAATTAACCTGTAACAATATAATGGTCCAGGGAATAGCCATAGTATTCCAAATACCATAACTGCATTAGCATTGTTACTCTCACTGTACCTTCTTTTTCTTCTTTCAGCTGCTCCCCGTTAAGGGTTGCCACAGAGGATCATCTTTTTCAATATTAATCTCACTGCACCACTCAAGAGTATTTTTATCACTGTATCTGAGTGGAGAATCAGAGCAGCAGCTGATCGGAAAGAGAATTATCATTATACAGCATCAAGCACACGCTGCCTCAGCCACGGCAAAACGTTTCTAAGCCTTTCTTGTATGGACCTTGCAGTTCACAAACAGTTTCACCCCAAGAACTATAAACACATTCAATCAATTGCTCCTTGTAGAACTGTTTGTACTCATAAGTACAATTACCCCATAGAAAACTTGCACTACAGTTATAATATTGCACAACCTGTGCCACTTTATAAAGCTCGTATTTACATACAATAAATGCTACAATAAAATATTTCATCGAAGGTCACGCATGGCGCAGCAGCATCTTGTGTGAGACATGAACAATCACTGCGCCACCATGTTCCCATGTTTAATAACATGCTTTCATTCCAATCATCATGAAAATGATATCACGTATACATCTCAGTATTTTAATTATTCAGAGAGCTGTAATATCACAAATGTAATGGATTCTGTGTCCATTCGGAGAAAGAGAGAATGGAAGCACGTAGTGATTCACACACATAGAGCACATAGAAGATCAAATACAAAACAAAGCATTTAACATGCTACTTTAGTTACGATGGGATTTGAGAAACTAGTAAATTAAATGATTTTAAGATGAAGTTAATGATGTTCTACTTTAATAACAAAATAAACTACTTGATTAAAGTGGAAATTTCAAGATTAAAGTTGACATTTCGTGCTTTTCCCCCCCCCCACTGTGTGCATATGGTTTTTTGTCTGTACCCTAATAAGCTTTAATATGACACTCAGATGGTGGAATACAGCTCGCCTTTTCACGGCGACTTTAATATGTGACTTTTTTTTATTTCGAGCACTGTGCGACTTTTGGAACTTGAGCTTTCAAGTTTCTCCAACACGCTATGTCACTCGATTAACTTCCTTTTGTTGATTATACCACCGTGCTTTTCCCATTGTCTTTTCACAGAACGCTGAGCTTAAGAGCTATTTATATTGATTTGCATATTCAAATTAGGCATAATTTTGGGAGGAATTGAGGTGGGACACCAGGCGCGTGTACGTGCGTTACTTTTCACGCTGACTGGGATTTATGTAGCGGAAGAACGTGAAAGTTGGAGTACGCACAGATTCCTACACCTGGATTTTTCTGTGCGTAAGCACATTTCGGCTTTTGTGCTTATGTCACGGCATTATGTATGAGGCCCAAGGTGCTTATAGCATGACCTCGATCTTTTCGGATTCGCTTTTACGGTAAACTGCTACAGAGCTGGGTGCCTAAGGTCACTTCCGGGACGCTCTTCCATGTGTTGTCCCGTTGGGCGAAATCCCACAAGAGTTTAGAAACTCACTCACATCAGCCATGATTCTTTTCAAAGGTAAAGTGCAGGTTAATTTGTTTTATGTATTTTTACTTTATATTTTGTATTAATCATTTTTTTATGAAAAGTTTTGGGATGTGGAATGAATCATCCATTATTTCCATTATTTCTTATGGGGAAATTCGCTTTGATATACAACAGCTCGTTTCCGGAACAAATTATGCTCGCAAACCAAGGTTCCACTTGTATTCTTTCTTTCCCTGTCCGCTGTCTGTGATTATTATTGCTACGTCTGATTGGTGAAACGGAGTCTTGCGATTATTATTGCTACGTCTGATTGGTGAAACAGTCATGCAGTAGATCCACTGGCGGCTTCTCTCTGGCAAAAATATATCTAAAGTGTAAATGGGGAAAAAAGTAGCGAATCGAGCGTTGCCCAATGTAGCAGAGTAAGAGTAGCATTTCTTCTTCACAAATGTACTCAAGTAAAAGTAAAAAGTATGGTGCAGTAAAACTACTCTTAGAACTTTTTTTTAAAAAGTTACTTAAGTAAATGTAATGGAGTAAATGTAACTCGCTACTACCCACCTCTGCTTGAACCCCAAACATTTTTAATAGCTTTCAATGGGTTACAGGGTCAACACAGCTCCAGAAAATGATAATGCATAAGACGGATGTATAATTTTCTTTCTGATCTCCTCAGACAACTCTCTCCTTTGCATTCTCTCAAATAGCAGAATAACTACTTTTCTCCATTAAAAAAGGCTGAATGACTGATTGGAGACGTATTATAATAAAGAAAACAGCTAGTTTAAAAAAATTATTCTAATTCAGTTATTTATGGTTTTGTCTAGGGGTCCCAACATATTTGTCTGAGCCATTTTAAATATATTTGTAAAATAAGCAATACTTCTCTTTTCATGTTTGCTTTGCTTTATTCAATAAACTATCAAAAGCATTCAAGTATACATAGGACAATTGCATTTCATTTAATCACTTTTCAGGGGACATACAGCACTTTTTCAATTAGCTATAAGGATCGCAACAAATCTGTCCAACTCTGTGACTGGTTTGTAACACAGCGTAAGCCGGAATTTAAAAGGTTAGCAGTTTTCTTGTGCCTTACACTACATGTGGCAGACACATTGAGCAGAGTTGCTAACAAGATACCTGAGCTAAGGTACAACTAACACAATTATCAAATAACTCTTTTTTCCCTTTTCCTGAAATGCAATAATGCCTGTAGTATGATATTGTGGGCAATGACACCTGAAGGCATTGATTGTTATTAAGTTTACTACTATCTGATTTCATCATTTTACTTATTTAAAATGTAGTGTCATTGACTAAGACACATGTAAATCAACATCTTCTCTGTATAAAAATATACACAACCTGGCATGCATGATTTAGATAGCTAACAAACAGCCCATAGACTTGACTGTTGACAAAGCCTGAACTCAGCAGGTCCACATAGTCACAGCCCACCACAGCAAGAGGCTGAAGATCACTCTGGGAAGTCTCTTGCATGCATTACTTGTGAACATGTCCAGGGGTGTGGAAATCAAATTTGTTTCTACTTGTCCACGGACAAGTAAACTTAGAAAATCCACTTGTCCGCCAGTTTAATTCACTTGCCCATAAACAAATAACAAAAGTGCAAAATAGCTTATTTTTTCTGATCTCTTTTATTGATACCAAAACTGCCTTCCATTTTAAAACTGAAAAAAGTTCTTTCAGGGAGTAGTATTTTGCCACCTTGCTCTAAAACATTATATAAAAGATTCCCTTATTTTAACTGGCTAATAAACAATGCCTTCATAATAGCTACACTAGTTCCTTTTTCATATATTACAGTTACATAACAGAACACTGTCCTGATTCATTTTCTGCCATGTTCTTCAGCTTTTGTCTTGAAACATCTTCTCCCCCAAGAATCTTTACCATCTCAGACAGTATGGGCTGAATGCTGCTCATTTCTGCTTGAACTGAACTGCATGGTTCCTGGTCTTGCAGAAGTGGATGCTGATGACTTTTCAGGTTTTTTATGAGTGATGTGCCTGTTGCCGGGTGACAGACAGAATTTCACAGCTGGTCAAGGGTCAAACTTTTCTAAAGAAGCAGTATTGAACAGCCTAGCATAACGCTCAACCCTTCGAGCGTTCAGCTTTAGAAAACGCTTTTTCAATTGAACCAACTTTTTTCTTACTTTTAGACTCATGTCTCTACCTGACGTACTAAACCCCCAGTTCTTATCCTTTTCTTTCTGCACATAACCAATCACCACACGATAAACGTATTTGTGAAATTAAAACTAGTTATAAGCTTAGACCTCTGAATGGATGGCATAATTAAACATGTATAACGAAAATTGTTTTTAAAGTTCTGAAAACTGAGGTCTAGGTTTATAACTAGCTTTAATTTCACAAAGACGTTTATCGTGTGGTGATTGGTTATATGGAGAAAGACAAAAGCTAGGAACTGGGGGTTTAGTACGTACGATAGACATAGCAAACATGCAATAAAGAAAGCCTGCTCAGAAAAACATCCACTGAATTCTTCGTTCGTATCTCCAACCTCCAGATCACGAACCCAACATTTACACTATATTTCAGTTAAACCTGTGCCATACCCATTCAAATACAGTATCCAGTTTTTTGGAGCCTGCAAGAGAAAGTCAGTTTAAGAAGCACGCAGAGATTAACAACTGGGTCGGGGAACACTTAATATAAAGCATTTAATGTGCTACATTAATTTATGATGGGGTTTGAGAAAATCTAGTAAATGAAACATTCATTTTAAGATGAAATTTAGTTGGTGACATTCAACTGGCAAAATAAACTACAAGAAAAAAGTCAACATGTCGACTTTAATCTCGACATTTACATATTTTTGTCTTCACTGTGTCCGTATTTGTTTCACAGTGGCCTTACTACGCTTCCTTAGGTTTTTCAAGGCCTGTTGTGCCAGTTTTAATCAAGAAATGATCCATTTCTCATCCGTGATGCTACTTGCTTCATTTTCAACAACACGCATATAGCGAGAACAACGTGCTTACCGCAGTGCATTATGGGTTACGCAGGTAATTCCACATGACGTACTCGAAATTCAGCAAGAGGTTACATTTCCAAAGAAGTAAATATTACCGATGTTGTCAGGGAAAAAAAAAATTGCGTCTAAGTGAAGATTTTTATTGATATTTCATAACATTTGGAAACCGTTAGAATGTTTTATTTTTAAAAAACTGACAGCGCGAAACCAACTTGTTTTATATGAAAAATTCTCTAATCAAAAATGATCTATAGACAGCTCATCACAATTGATGTCACGCAATAAATTTCTTAACTCCTCAATATATCACAACCTACGCAAAATCGCAAATTTCAGAAAAGATCAAATGCCTAACAAGCTTTATGTGGCAAAAACAATTGCATTGTAGGTGAAATGACCGCATGTTTATGTAGAAAAAATTAATTTTATTAATAATATAGAAAAAGTTATCGATTATAATGAAAAATCATCAAATTATATCATAATGTCAGCATGAAAAAAATGACCGCATCTCCAAGCGTGTAAATAGTAGGGTAAAATACTTATGTAAGACCACAAGAGTGCTTCCCCTTTGAAAAATCAGCCATCATTTTGTAAACAATATTGAATACCAATTTGAGACATGAAGAACATACCTAAGTAAACTGTTTCCGCACAAAGTACGAACCCAAATGTTTAAAATTTGAAAGTAGTGGTAAAAATGTGCCCTGCACTGCACATTTAATTCTTTTTTTCTCCAGAAAAATTGCACTTGTCCGCGGACAACTGAAACCAGAAAACATGCTTGTCCGACGGTCAGTTTACCCGTGTTGGACAAGTCGGGCATTGGATTTCCGCACCCCTGATGTCATGTCTTAGCTTACAGCTAGGATATTTTCATATTCTTGAATATTTGCAGGTCATAAATGAGATGTAACCCAAACATTTACTTAGATTTTCACTACTGCTGGAAACAACTATTTATAGATTTTTTATATTTTGCAGTATTGCTTTTAGCATAAAACATCTGTTTACTTTTCTGCTTAATTATTGACTGTAATTTTATGTTTGTTTTAACAAACATATATAGCTAACAATCTCCGTTTTCTGCATTGGCAGCACGTACAACTGGTGATACTGCACAGTGCACCTTAACCTACGATTTTTACATTATTTAGCATTACTGTCTCATCATAAGATTTATCATTCATCACAATTTTTCCTGCAGCCTTATTTCTTATCATTAGAGAAAATTCCTTTATAAATCCATTATTAGGTCTACCCTCTTCCCCACCAACCTTCATATGTGCTTCACACAATCCATAGCAAATTAATTTCTGATTTAAATCTGATGAAGTTTTATTGTTTGACAAATAAGTCCACTAAAGAATACACCTCCACACCACAATTCCAAGTTTATTTCCCAATCTCTGGCCTCCTCTGTAATGAACAATTTACTCATTTCTCTTACCTTTCATCAGAAATGTATCCTCATAATTTTATTACCCATTGCTCCTACTGCAAAATTACTGTATTTTTTTTTCGGTCCATAAGCGAATATTGCATCACAAACTGTGATGTGTATTACCTGACAAAGTCGACATCCAGGGGCAGAGGGCGACATCCAGCTATTAATGGAAACAAAACTCACCGTTATGTTACAGGAATTCCCTCTCTACTTGGAGAAATGTTAGACTCATTGACTCGGCACCTAATCCTTGCATGTGTGCGAGTTACCAAATGTAAACAAAGGCAAGATGGCATCGACATCTCACGAGGGAGCAAAGCAAGTGCAGAACACAAAATACTCAGCAGATGATGTTTTGCGCATTATTGCGGAGTTGGACTCTGGTTTTACAGAATCTGATTTTGTTGAGAGTGATCAGGAGAGCAAGCAAGATAGTGAGGAACTGGTATCAACTGATCAGACACCATCCGATGCCGCCCCAGCTGAATGCATTCGCGCAGCTGATGCAACTACGGCAAGTTTCGTGTGGGAGGAATACCCAGACATTGATCTGTAGGAGCCAAACGAGCTACCGGACTTCACAACACATCATGGCTTGCTGTTGGACTCGAAAGATTACCAGCCACTGGACTACTTCAGGCTGTTCTTTCCTGAAGCTGTCTTTCAGCTACTGTCAGACAAGACAAACAGGTATGCACAGCAATTTTTTTTGAATCGTGGGCTGCGCTTGCACCACATTCTTGCTTTTCAAAGTGGAAACCCACAACAAAAGACGAGATGAAGGGCTTTGTGGTATTACAAATATAGATGGAACTAGACTGGCAATACAACTTCAGGGAGCATTGGTCCAAATGTGCTTCTTCCCTTGGTGGCTTTGGACAGGTTAAGCCGAATAATAGGTAAGTGCTCCTGCAAAGTGATTGTGAGCAACTCAGCTTCATAAATTCTGACATTAGTGATGATGAGTTCTTGGGGTTTCCAGAAAACTAGAAGAGCTCTTGAACCTTAAAGTCTCTCCTCATTTGTTAATGACAGTGATGATGGTTCTTAATACCGCTGTTGGCTTGTTTACATGGTTGAAATTAGGGCTGTGCGATATGACCAAAATCTTATATCCCGATATTTCATTTCATATCACGATATAGTACATTTTCTTTGTATTCAGTGAATAGTTTATATAATCACCACTCCTTTTTTTTCATTTAAATTAAAAAAATCAAAAATGAGAAGTACTCAAATTGTAATTATTTCTGTTCTTTTATTTAGAACATTTGAGCAAATGTTTGACTTAGAATGTAAACATAAAATGTTAATGTATCAAATATAAAACTTTTCAAAAACAAATTACTAAAGGCCCAATATAAAATACTGCTATATAAAATGCCTGACAAACAAAATGTGAACTGTAGCAGCAATAACTCTCACAACATATATTAAATATAAAAGGATCAAAGCACTAACAACTAAATTATATAAGTCCAATAAACTCTTTAAACAAAATAAATACAAGTCTAACATTATCTGTCAAAACCAAATGTAAACATTGTACTTCAAACTGTAGCAGCAATAAGGCTTACGACAAAAATATATTAAATATATAATATTAAATACTAGCAGAATACCCGCGCTTCGCAGCGGAGAAGTAGTGTGTTAAAGAAGGTACGAAAAAGAAAAGGAAAAATTTTAAAATAACGTAACATGATTGTTAATGTAATTGTTTTGTCATTGATATGAGTGTTGTTCTCATATCTATCTATCTATATATATCTATATCTATATATCTATCTATCTATATATATATATATATATATATATATATATATATATATATATATATATATATATATATATCTATATATATATATCTATATATCTCTCTATATATATATATATCTCTCTATATATATATATCTCTATCTATCTATCTCTCTATATATATACTGTACCCGCGCTTGGCAGCGGAGAAGTAGTGTGTTAAAGAAGTAATGAAAAAGAAAAGGAAACATTTTAAAAATAATGTAACGTGATTGTCAAAGTAATTGTTTTGTGTATTTGGCGGCAGCGTCACAAAGTTTTTTTCGTCTAGCTGCATCAGAAAATGTACCACGACATCTGACACGCCTCCTTTTTACTGTTTTCTCACAGCTTGGATTGCTGCTGTCATATATATATATATATATATATATATATATATATATATATATACACACACACACAAATTATATCTATGTGTGTATGTATGTATGTATGTATGTATGTATGTATGCGTACGTACGTATGTGTGTATATATATATTTATATATATACACATACATACAGTACATATATATATACACATACATATACTTGTGTGTATAGCTTTTATATATGTGTGTGTATAGCTTTGGTCACTGAGTGCAAGTGAGAAATAATAAAATATAGTCTATAAGTTATTAAACAGTAAAACATTAACGTTTTAAGAAGTACAGGTACATTGAGCACTACTGGAGTGGTTGGGTAAACTACATTTTAAAGACTGTGTAACACAACAGGTAAGTAACTAACAGCAGCTAAAATGTATATGGATCATCTCTCGGTAGTAGATCCCTTTTGAAAGGCGCTACACGACGGCTGTGGTATAGAAATTACATTTTCTATGTGAACGTTCAAATTTGTGCCTCTGGTAATGTGCCTTACCAGCATTTAAAGAAAATTAGTTTTGTGTCCTCTGCAGTGTTAAGCGAGAAAGGCTTTGGTTTGGGATCAAAGGAAAAAAGGTGTAAAGAAAGGAAAGTTGCCTTTTTCTTTTATATAGTATAGAGAGATGTGTTCGCTGACGTTATGATCGGCTTTTGGGGACAGTCGCGGTGGGTCTTGTGTAGACTGGTGAGACGTCCCTGCCATTAATAGGCTGTGATGGCACGTGCAAAGAAAGTGTGAATTGCCTTAATATTATTTTGCCGTGGTGTAGAAAAGGGGTCCCGTGTTTGCACTTGTCTGGGCTATAGCGCAGGGGGAGGATGAAAAATTAAAAGTGCTCACTTTGACTTAAGGCAGAAGCGCAGTCAGCGTCTCAAAGGCCGACACAGCTATGCACGCGCTGGCTGCTCGACTTTTGCTGGGCAGGAGACCACAGTTTTTGCAGACTCGTTCATGATATCAAAAGTCTCAGCGATCTTTGGAGGTCATTCATATATTATATGATATATATATATATCAAAATACCCGCGCCTCGCAGCGGAGAAGTAGTGTGTTAAAGAAGTAATGAAAAAGAAAAGGAAACATTTTAATAATAACGTACCATGATTGACATTGTCATGAGTGTTGCTGTCATATATATGCCTGCCTAAATAAGTCACCCTCGCTTTGCTCTTACTTTTTTACCGTTCATTTAATCATGGCTAGTGGCGGAAAAATTATAAAATGGAAGGAGGATGGTTTTACCAAAACAATTATTGATGGCGAATCGATTATTTATAAAGCTTGAATTGGTGATCTGTTTTTCTGTGTTAACCTCATATTTTTTCATACTTCTTCTCAAACTAAGGTGGTGCGAGGGTAAAATGAATTTGGATGCTGATCAATGTAATCTGCTTGTAATGCAAAGTGTGATTAAATGCATTATTTTTAACGCTATGGAGCACATGCATCGAAGCTTCTCAGCTGTGCTTGTGCTAAGAAAAGGAAAGTTTTTAAAAATAACGATTGTCAATGTGACCTTTTGTAAGTAGTGCCTGGAGGATTCAGTGTGTAGAAACTCTAGAGACAGCGTGTGTATTAACTTGTGGATTTTTCTGTGAGTATTTGGTGGCAGTCTGACAAAGTTGCTTCGGAAGATGGCATTAGCCGCGGAGCTCAGCTCAGAGCGAAATTAGATGAATGGGAGGGGATATGATGACGTGACTCCCCCACCTGCCTTAACTGTCAATCCCCCACAAACACAGTCTCTCGGAATTTGCATTAGCACACCCCTTCACCTACAATTTTAACTTAGTTACAAAGTGATCAAAACTCTCATTTATATCCTGCGTCCTCTCATTAAACTTGTATCCCGCATTAACTGTGGGCATGTGAAACGCCAGCGGTAGCCTGTCTATGAACTTAATTTAAAGTTTAGGTTTACACCTTGCTTTCTTTTCGAGGTAGCATCACTCATGAATATGGTAGTATATGTCACTCGCTCGCTTCTTATTGTTTCGCTGCCTTCTCAATTATATAATGCATGTTTTCTTAAGCGCTTTTTGGAGGTCTTCCTGGTTTTCTACGCACTGCGTTGACAGTCTGTTCACGTGATTACGTGGGAGGCGTGATGATGTCACACGAAACTCCGCCCCCCCACGTCATTCCAGCTCAACTCCATTACAGATAATGGAGAAAAATACCTTCCAGTTATGACCATTAGGCGTAGAATTTCGAAATGAAACCTGTCCAACTTTTGTAAGTAAGCTGTAAGGAATGAGCCTGTCAAATTTCAGCCTTCTACCTACACGGGAAGTTGGAGAATTAGTGATGAGTGAGTGAGTGAGTGAGTGAGGGCTTTGCCTTTTATTAGTATAGATAATATTTTTTAGGCTACATTCTAGTAAAATGTTAATTTGCACATCGTAGTGTGGCAAATCTCCGTTAATGAGTTACAGCTGATCGCCCCGTGCGTGGGACTGGACGGGTGCTAACGTGTTGATGCCGTCCAGCCCCAAGCACAGGGCGATCCGCGGTAACTCGTTAACGGAGATTTGCCGTGTTAATGCAGTTGTGACGTAAACGTAATTTTAACAAGATTAACGCTGACAGCAAACGCTGCAGGGAAAATTATGCCTTAAGCAAATTGTTTTGGTAGCAATTAATCTTCCAAGCTTTTAACATGCTCGTTTAAATAGTACCTTTACAACTGTAATATCCTACGTGGCCTGCCTCTCAGTTGTAAACTCTCTGCATGCTCGTTCACGTGCTTTTTGCGGAGGTGGTAGAAGAGGTTTGTCGTGTTGGAGTCTGTGGTACCGATCGGTTTGCAGCATAATTTGCACAGTACCGTTTTCTGGTCCGTGTCAGACTCTTCAAATCCAAACCATCTCCATACTACAGAGGTAGCCCCTCGTTTAGGAACAAGGTCCTTCTGTGCTACCTGGTGTTGCCTCGTCTTCATCAGCCATGCTAGTGTGTCTGCATCCACGTGGTGGCCATCAAAACAATGAAAAAAATATTGCCGTAAACAGTTTATTTTGCAACACAACGAAACAAACGATAGCGTAATGTGCAGCGATAGACGTTTTCATATTGTCATCCGATATATATCGTTATATCGAACAGCCCTAGTTGAAATATTATTCTGCTATATTTTATTAAATATATTAGTACGCCATTTGGTTCAGAATATTATTTTTCTTGTTTTCCTCCTCTAAACCTAGGTGCGTCTAATGGTCAGGTGTGTCTTAAGGTACAAAAAATACAGTTCTTGATAGAAATTTAGTGTTCATCTTCTGCAGATCACCGATTCTCAAACAAATTTACAGAAATCTGGTGATGTTACTGACTTTGTATTTGTCTATGTTGCGAACTTGTTGTTCCTAAGCATAAAACTTAAAAAGCACCCAAATTTCTTGGTAGGGTGGTATCTTTCTGATATTTCCCGCTAGTACCAAGAGGGCAAATATAGAATCTTTATAAATGAAATGATTTATTTTTACAAAACTTCTCTGTAATAGAAAAGCACAAAAATCATACAAGGAAATTCCTTCAAAATAGTCAATCCCAAAAGCAAATACATTCTCAATACAAAATCCTAAAATGGTCAAAAGACCAAAAAAATTACATAAACATCCGAATAACCACCACAGCAACAGCAGCTCATTCAGTGAACAGCAAGAGACTGAGGGTTTTCCTCAGCCTTTATAGGGCTAAGGTCAGTCCCTTGACGGTGATGGACAGTGGGCTCCACCATTCAGGAAACAACCAACAAAACACATACAACAGAAAAGAACAAGCACAGACACACAGAAAATTAAACGACATATAAAGTTAATAAGAAACACAGAATAATGCAAATAATTAACACCACTAACACTATTAACAAACAAAATAAACAAAGATGTGAAAAACACATAAAAAATTAATTTGGTACCCTGGCTGAACAGTCTGGGGCTCTCTAAAAGGATCAATATGAGGGTTAATCAGTGGTTTGGCTATGTCCAGACAGCAGGAAATGTATATACCTCAACCCTGTCTTCTCTTCTTTAGAAAGCAAATGCCCACATGTGGAGAACACTGGCATGGATTATACAAACTAGACTGGAATTAAATTCCATGCCTTTTCCAAAGGGCTGAGCCCAAGTTCCATCAAACACTGGCATTACATAACATATCTAGAGCTAAATCTAATAAACTTTTGGCACTTACATGTTATGGATAAGGCCAATTCACTTCTATTTTTGACTTCAAATAAGTGTTTCTATGTAGAAACCTATTGAGATTTTGTAAGTGTTTTTTCCTTATATTTCATTTTTGAAAATTACAACTCTTGTACTTCTAAATTTAATTCATTTTTTGAAGGCTAAACTTACTTTGCATACACTGAAGAACATGCTGGAAATGCCTGGGAGATTTTGAGGACAAGATACCAACCCCACCACCAAAAAAAATGAAACAAGCTTTTTGAATACAGTGATCCCTCGCTATATCACGCTTCGACTTTCGCGGCTTCACTCCATCGCGGATTTTAAATGCAAGCATATCTAAATATATATCACAGATTTTTCGCTGGTTCACGGATTTCTGCGGACAATGGATCTTTTAATTTATGGTACACGCTTCCTCAGTTTGTTTGCCCAGTTGATTTCATACAAGGGACGCTATTGGCGGATGGCTGAGAAGCTACCCAATCGGAGCATGTATTACGTATTAAATAAAACTCCTCAATGATACACAATATGCTTCCTGCGCGGTGCTTGATTGTTTGCTTTTCTCTGTCTCTCTCACTCTCTCTGACATTCTCTGCGCCTGACGGAGGGGGTGTGAGCAGAGGGCTGTTTCCCTAGAGGATACGGACACTCCTCTAAAAAATTCGGCATACTTAAAAGCCCAAAAGCACATACTGATTTTTTGCTTTTCTCTCTCTCTCCCTGGCATTCACTGGTCCTGACGCGCTTTCTTTGAAGAGAAGATATGTTTGCATTCTTTTAATTGTGAGAAAGAACTGCTCTCTCTGTCTTGTCATGGAACACAGTTTAAACTTTTGACTAAAGGGTGTTATTTCATGTCTAGAGGGCTCTAATAATGTTAACAGTGTGGGAGAGTTTATAAGGACTTAAAATATATAAAAATAACCATACAAACATATGGTTTCTACTTCGCTGATTTTCATCTATCGCAACCCCTGCGATCGAGGAGGGATTACTGTATACAACAATTAAAAGACACAGATTCACACTATCTATACTGTATATATATATAATTTATTATTATTAACCTTTCACATAGTGCCAACTCCATCAGGCAGTACACTATTGACTGTTACAAAAAGGGATAAACATGACTGTGCTGGAAAGTCGTAATATGGCCAGTAAAACACACATGCCCAGAGATTTTCAGTTGTGTAATTTGATATGATGTAGCAACAAATAAGCAAATTTGATCAGCAAATCTGACATATCCCATAACAAAAAGTCATGTAATGTTACATTGGCTTAAGAGACACCAATGAGTAATTGAGTATTTGTATAGACCTGCCTCTTTCTCAGATTAGTCAGCATGTTTAATAGATTAGAAAATGTACATGAATTATGACAAACCAGACAGATCACCAGGAAATGGAATGAATGGCTACAGAGTAAATGAATCACCGCTCATCCACACGTAGAGATTGATCAGGTACGCAGCATTATTAAAAAAATCAGTCCAAAGGCATTCACAACCGAACAAGACACACTATTTCATCATAAAGATGACGCTGACAGTTTTTCCAGCTAGATAGTTTATGGGAGTTATTTTGTGCAATAAAAGGAAATGAAAATTTAAATTATAAAAGAAAACAACCTTGCATTCCAGTTACCACAGGAAAATTGGCTATTGTGTTTTTCTGGGTTTTTTTTAAATGCTTTTCTTTAACTGAGACCAAACTCTGGCTTTCTTTACCTGATGAGGTGCACTGTTTCCTTGGCCTTAAATTCCATGGAGAAGACACAACTTTATCACCTCAAAGGTAACGTTCAGCCAAGGCTGACCTGGTGCAGCATGGTTTGCCGTGTCCGCTTATGCAGAGCTTAGGTAATGTAAAATCTCACTTAATTCAGTCATACATCATCATTTACCTTTGTGTTGGTGAAAGTCTTAACATCTCCAAGTCTATCTAAAATCCCTTTGCATTTATGTAACACAACAATTTCAACTTATACAGTCTGCCAACACCTGTGACTTTCTCATCATTTCTTGAACACCACTTTCATTCTTACTAGAAGCTGTCAGTACCTTCCAAAAATGTGGTCACATGTAAGAAGTCTTTGCCACGGCCACTGACTTGTGCTAATTAAAATATATTTGCATGTTAAGAACTTGAAAATGAAAATTCAATGAGCAGCAGGAGGAACCAATGCCTGTTTGCGTTTCTCTTAATTTGTGCAGCTTCATAACTTTTCAGGCTGAAAATAAATATCCAAATGGGAACTTTGCAAATGATCAATCTATTTCGAGTTTTTGTTTATATTTTGTCATATGTACATCTAATCCAATGTAAAGTAAAATCTGAAGGATATATTGAATTTTCATTTTTGCAGTTATTATGCATGTCATAAAGAAAAAGCAAATCTAAAGTGGGTATTGCATTTTCATTATGACACTAACACACCAAGACAGGCATGGAAAATAAAAAGACAAAATGGAAAATGAAATTACATAAAATGTGAATTTTATTTTTAAATTTTTAACAAATGACTCTTATGTGTGCGGAAAATGAAATTGTAAATGGTGTTATTTCATCTTATTTTTAATTTCTGCAACAACTTTGCACATAGATTTTGAAAAATAAATGGCAAGAGAGAGACTGAATTTAAGTTTAATTTTCATTTCTTTCTTGCAGAAAATAACTTGTATAGATAGTTTGGCATCAAATGAACAACTGCATTTTCAGGAAGGTTTGGATCTATTTGAAGATAAATACCTAAAACATTTTGTTTGTATTTAGGCACATATAATACATCTGAATTTTTATAAATATGATATACATGAGTGTCATTTAGGGGACATTATGCAAAGAAGAGTGAAGGTTGGAGGTCAGTGAGCTATGAAACACATGATATGCTGCAAACTAGAAATTCAATATGCACATAACATGGGTTGATTTCTCTGATAAACCTAGTAGTACGTAGTACACCAGCCACTACAAGACTAACGGTACGATACATTTGTACACTTCTTTGACATTCCTAACACAAAACGTGCGGAGCTCAGCAAAGGCCACAGCGCCAGTGAAACTTAACAGCTCAATTATGTGGTGTGTCTCTTCAGCTTCTTCCCACTCGGGCACTCTCTGCTCATGGACTTATTGCAATTTCAGCCATTACTGATCCCAACACAAATGTTACATCTGCGAGAAGAAAATATCGGAACAGCAGCCAGGAAACTCTTGGTTGATGTAAGGAATGTAAGGTGTAACTTTAAGGGACCGTTTTGAAGAGCGGCACATGTAAATAACTTTCAAAATTTTCTAACAGAAATAAATGTGCAGTGTACATAGTTCATGATATTTTGAGTGGAACATTTTGAGTCATACAAAAATTATATTCTGAAGCATGTCTTTGCAATTTTAGTTACTCAACACTGTTGGATCTATCAGTGTTTTGTCATTTTTCCAATGAAGAGTTGAAAATTTGAAAGGCATTTGTCTGTTGACTATTTACAACTTTTGGCTAAACTATAATGTAAACATGGTTCTACTACTTATTTTTGAAAAGTACAGCTTCTTCTGAAAAATTATATGTAATACTGGGGATAAAATTCTAATTTCATGTAATAAACACGTACAGTTCAAAAAACCAAGAAACAGTAAAAAAACGAGGCCTAGACCTTGTAGGGTTAAGCCATATACAGCACAAGGTACTTTCAGCACTGCGAAAAGCAACACTTAGCTGCAAGTCCCACTTCAAACGCTCATTCAGGATTGGGCATCCCTCAATAAATCCTTTTTCCAATGTTAACAACCACCTATCCATCTAACCTTATACTAATAATCATCCCACATTTTACCATGCGGTTTTTTAAACCTACCGCTTTTGATACTAATACACGACGTGCAATTATGATATATATTCCTTGTATTAACTTTTTAAACACAGGGAATATCTGCAGTTACGTATATGCATTCTAATTATAAAGTTGTACTTGTAATACAAGTGATGTTGTGTATTCATCGTTTCACGCAATACAAGCAAAGTGTATATAAAGAACAGCAACAACGCTTCAATGCAACAGTAAGGGGTTAACCGGAGTGCAGGCCATGTAACAATGCGACCACCAGTAGCTAAAAAGCGTGGATTTGCAATCAAAGGAACTATGGAACGTGCAACAATGTACACAAAACTACAACTGCAACAGACAAGCAGCACTCCCCGGACCCAGGGCGATGGTGGACTTACCCGAAGCGGGGTTGGAAGGCAGACACTGTCTGCACAAGGAGTGCAAGCACGGCAGCAGCTTTGGCTCCCTACTGAGCTGCAATTTCGTTCTGCAAATGCCACAACTCTCCAGCAGCGAATCCCGTTCCGGATCGACGAGGAAAAGAGACGAAGACGAGGATACACCACCCGCCCCCTGAAAGCTTGCGTCCAAGTAGCTTCTTGCCGAGTTAATCAATTCGACGGCCATTTGGGAAGCCCCCGGCAGAAGCTAACCAAAAGGGGGTAAAAAGAAAAAACTCCGCCGCCAGGCCTCCACCGAAGCAAGAGTAGACAAAGTGGGACGAACGCGACTCACGTAGATGGGGGTGGGGGCAAGCACGGCATCCGGTTTCGTCATCAGAGTAGGACAGTAGTCTATTACGCGCAATATTCTGACGTTACAGCAGCTGACAGGCAAGCACTGAGAAGTTGGAAATCCTTGTTTATTATTTATATGTAGCGCGTGAAGCTTACACACGTACTCTAATGCTGGGCGCGCGGGAGGTCAGCGACGGAAACGCACTTGTCCTTGTTTGTGGCTGCGGTGTTGGTAGGTCCGCGGTTTTCTCGCGCAGTTGGTCTATTTTTGATTGTCGTCCGCAGGAAAAAAATCCTTTCGTAGGCCCCGGTTTTTAGACTTTGAAAAAAGTGGGGGTTTTTTTGTTGTTTTTTCAACTCCCGAACATAACATTTTTACAGTGTTTTTCGTTTCTCTGGCACCCTTTCCGTTGGGCACAAGCCCCACTTCTATCACTCTGAAATATCACTTAGCACCCACCCTCACCCTGGCGTTGATGGTATGTCCCTAACCCACTGCTCGGACACCGCCCGCCGCTTTCCGGTGTCATATTTTGTCTACCCCAGGTACCGGGGAATTTTGTTGGCAAATTAGCTGTTTAAAATGTCATAGGACAGTTCTTTTTCAAGGATCTAGCAACCCTTAAAAATTCGTCGCGTTTAAATTGTTGTAGTCAACAGGTGACAATTACCACGTCCACACGCGCTTCCATAACACGGTTGTTCACAGAAACACAATTTCAAAAACGTCATGCAAGCCTTTATTCCAATTAGAGAAACCTGGGGCCTCATGTTTAACGTCTTGCATAGAATTCACACTAATACATGGCGTACGAACAAAAACAGAAATGTGCCTACGCACAAAAAAATCCATATGCATAAAACTGTACGTAACTCAACTACCAAGTTCTTCCGCTACATATATCCCGGTTTAGTGTGAAAAGTAACGCAAGCGCCTGTCGCCCCACCCTGACTCCTTCTAGAATTACGCCTCTTTGAATATGCAAATAAATATAAATAACCCTTTAAGTTCTGCATTCTATGAAAATACAGTGGCAAAAGCACAGGAAAAAAATTTTCATCGAATACCAAGTGGAGGCAAGGAAAAACATACTATTTGTTGGTTTAAGCAGTGGTATAAATAACAAAAGGAAGCTAATCGAGTGAGAGTGACGAAGAAACTCGAAAGTTCAATTTCAGAAAGTCACACAGTGCCCATAATAAATAAGTAGTTGTCAGTTACCAAAGTCACCATGAAAAGGCGATTCGTAGCCTGCCGTCTGAGTGTCATATGAAAGTGTTAGGTTACAGAGAAAAGTAAAAAACTAGGGACACAGTGGGGGAAAATGGTTGAAATTTCCACTTTAATCACATTTATTTTATCAGTAAATAGTAGAACGTCATAAACTTCAACTTAAAATCGTTTACTGGTTTTTCAAATGCCGTCGTAACTAAAGGAGCATGTTAAATGCTTTGTATTGTATGTGTTCTTGTGTGTGTATCACTACGGGCTTAAACAAACTCTCTGTCACGCTGACAGGACACAGAATACATTACATTCATGATATTACAGCTCTCTGAACAATGTAAATACTAAGATGTACCGGTATATTTGATATCATTTTCATGATGATAGGAATTAACACATGTATTAAACATGGGAGCACGGTGGCGCAGTGGTAGCGATGAGCTGGCGTTCTGTCCAGAGATCATTTCTGCCTCCCGCAAGATGCTTGGTGTGCCATGCGCAGCCCTCGATAAAATACTTTATTACAGCAGTACAGTACTTTTTCTTTCAAACGTACTAGCCCCCAATTCCTGTCCTTCCTTTTCATTCTCCAAGTAACCAATCGCCACACAATCAGCTCTTTAATAAAATGTCAAGACATCTGTAAGCTTAGAACGGCGATTTTTAAAAACTTTTAAGGAACATTGAAATATCTTCTTAGTACATATTTTAATTATTCCATCCATCCATCTATCCATCCAGGGTCACACCACTCCCAGCAAGCATACTGCGCAAGGCAGGACCAATTCTTGAACAGGGCACCAGCTCATTGCTACTGCTGCACCACCGTGCCCACACGTTTAATTATTACATTATTTAAATTAAGTTAAAAATGTATCTGTATAATCTAATATACATACTTTACTACATTTCATCTTAAAAATGGTATCAAGAGCTCCAAGAAGATAGCAGTTGGAAATCTAAATCGACTTAGAAGCCATTCATCATCATATGTAAATGCACGCTTTCTTCTATTGAATTGAATTCTTTAATTGTTATTGTATGGTACAATGAGATTCAATATGCAAATCTTCCATAAACGTATTTTCATATGATATGATAAAATATCAGTAATGATAATGATATGATAAAAACAATTAAAAAAATATAATCTGAAAGCATAAGTACAATATACATGTACATATAGTGCAGGCAGTAAAAAGGTTCATAAAGTGGCTCAGGTTGTGCAATATTACAACTATAGTGCAAGTTAACAGTGTACGATTGTACAGTCGTGCCAAAGAGTTTTGAGAATGACACAAGAATTGGTTTTCACAAAATCTGCTGCTTCGGTTTTTTAGGTCTTTTTGTCAGTTTCAATGGTATGTTGAAGTATAATTACAAGCATTTCAGAAGTTTCAAAGGCTTTTATTGACAATTACATTTTATTTTATGCAAAGAGTCAAAATTTGCAGTTTTGGCCCTGCGCCACCACCACCTACTCAAAGCTTCATGATGCTCCAACAATGATGGACGGATTAAAAGGCAGAAGTCTACGTGACCATCATCTTCATCAAGCCCTTCCGTGAGAACCCGAAATCCAAAGAGGACTATTTCATTTATGTTAGGTAGAATGCCCAGAGGGGACTGGGCGGTCTCATAGTCTGGAATCCCTACAGATTTTATTTTTCTCCAGCCGTCTGGAGTTTTTTTGTTTTTTCTGTCCCCCCTGGCCATTGAACCTTACTCTTATTCGATGTTAATTAATGTTGATTTATTTTTTTTTATAATTGTCTTTCATTTTTCTATTCTTTAATATGTAAAGCACTTTGAGCTACTGTTTGTATGAAAATGTGCTATATAAATAAATGTTGTTGTTGTTGTTCTTTTTAAGACTGCTGCAATTCTCCCTGGCCTGCTGTCAATCAACGTCTGAGACAAATCCTGATTGATGGCGGCCCATTCTTGCATAATCAATGCTTGGAGTTTGTCAGAATTTGTGGGTTTTTGTTTGTCAGCCCACCTCTTGAGGACTGACCACAAGTTCTTAATGGGATTAAGGTCTGGGGAGTTACCTGGCCATGGACCCAAAATTTCGATGTTTTGGTCCCTGAGCCACATAGTTATCACTTTTGCCTTTTGGCACGGTGCTCCATAATGCTGGACGAGGCATTGTTCGTCACCAAATTGTTCTTGGATAGTTGGGAGAAGTTGCTTTCTGAGGATGTTTTGGTACCATTCTTTATTCATAGCTCTATCTTGATATTTCAGAAATCAGTGTTAAGTCCTGTGCAGAGTGGAGGCAGAACCTCTGTGTTCTCAGTTGATTGTGGGGTTCATCAGGGATGTGTTCTTGCTCCTATTCTGTTCAGTTCCTACTCTTGAATGGACTGGGCTTTGGGCAGGGTCATGGGGTCCAGCGACTGTGGGGCATCTGTTGGTGAAGAAAGATTCACTGATCTTGACTTTGCCGACGATGCTGTAATCTCCACATAGTCGATGGAGGCTGTGACTGAGCGAGGAGTCTGAATGTCTGGGTTTGCGAGTGTCATGGATAAAAACCAAGATCCATGTCTTTAATGACCTCTTGGGCACAGCCATCAGCAGTGTGTCTATCTGTGAAGACAATGTCGACCTTGTTGAGAGGTTTACTTATCTCAGCAGTGACATTTATGTCTCTGGTGTCTCTTCCTATGAACTCATTTGACAGGTTTTGAGAGCATGGGTTTGGGTCATGAGGTTGCTATAAAGGGATGTGTGGTGCTCCTGATAGCTTTGTAAAAGGATGAAGGTAAAAGTCATTAGTGTCATGGTGCATCTTGCTTTTCTATATGGTTGTGAAACATAGCTGCTATCCAGTGACTTGAGATGAAGACTGGACTCCTTCAGCACTGTGTCCTTTGGATAATCCTTTGACTTTGTGTCAAACGAGCGGTTGTACATGAGGCACATTACCTGCATTGTTAGGGAGCCTCAGTTACAGCACAACAGCCATGTGGAGCAAGAGTGATCTGTGTGTTATAAAAGTCTCAGTACTTTAGCAAAACAAACTTTATTCAGCTTGAAGTGGGAATAACATGGTTATTTATTGTAGCAGGATCTACCATTCTCCTATACACAGACACAGCAATCAGGCAGGGTCATGGCCAGGTTAGTGGCCAAGAAATACTGTTCCCTACATTTGTAATGTTCCTTGCATCACCCATCGACAGCAAGCACTTATAGCATGACCACAATCGACTCAGATCTGCTTTAGTTGAGAGCCCACGGTTGTCCTGGCAACTGATAAACTGTCTTCCAAAGATGCATTATACAGATCATGCTTCAGGATGCTTTTCGGCATGTTGTCTCGTTGTGGGGAGTCTTCCATCAGCTTTGTGCACACCAGTGTGGGCAAACCAACCATCCAAGCCAGGCTCAGCTAGACTGGAGAGAACATCAGCATTGGTGTGTGCAGCCCCAGGACAGTGACGAACATCAAAAGCAAAAGCCTGCAAACTTATAAACCACCGGGTGAGCCAGGCATTCGTATCCTTCAGTTTGTACAGCCAATGTAGCGGGGTGTGGTCAATCACCAGGGTAAATTGTCTTCCCAGAGATAGTAACGGAGGGCTTCCACCCTCACTCAATTGCTAAGCACTCCTTTTCAATTGTCGAATGATTACGCTCACTGGGTAGCAGCTTTCTGCTGAGAAACGTGATGGAGTGTTCTTCACCCTCAAAACATTATGAGAGCACCACTCCTAAACCAAAAGGGCTACTATCTGTTTGCAGAATAAATTCCTTCGAAAAGTCGGGATTGCGTAGAACCAGGAATAATGATAAAGCGACTTTTTGGTCCGCGACAGCTCTGTCACAGGCATCGGTCCAGACAACACTACAATTCTTTCTGCCCTTTGTCAAGTCAGTGAGGGGGGCAGCCCAATGCACAAAATTGGTAATGAACTCCGTGTAATACCCCACAAGTCCGAGGAAGGCACAAACCTGCCTTTGTGTTTTGGGATAGTGATATGCAATCACCTCCCCTACCTTGTCCATTTGAGGCTTGAGCAAACCCTTCCCCATGAAATATCCCTGATACTGGGTTTCTGACATACCCAATTTGCACTTCTTAGGGTTGGCCATCAACCCCGCCAGCTGTAAATTGTCAAGCACCACCTGAAGGCGGACGAGATGAGATTTTCAGTCATTACTGAAACTTACCACTTCGGCAAGATATGCACCTGTATACACGGAATGGGGATGCAGGATCTGGTCCATCATTCACTGAAAGGTTAGTGGTGCAATGTGGAGACTCAAAAGGATGTTTTCACTGCCCAGGAATTCCAACTTTATAATTCACAGGGAATATACGCTCTTCTATCCCTGTTGGCCCTTGCCATTCGGCCCAAAATTTATGTGAATTGGATGGGATCAACACCAGCATGAAATCTCCCTTCTTAAACTCGCAGAGTTTACTCGTCTTGTCATAATAACGTTTTTATGCCTCCAGAGTACAATCTGGCAATCCACTCTTGCAGTGAAACGACTCGGTCAACAATCCTACCCCCAGGGGGTGTCTCATGAGTCCCCATCCATTCATCCCGAAAAATGTTCAACACCCCGCATGGTCGCCAGCTAAATAATAGTTCAAAATGACTCATCCGGATTAAGGCTTGCGGGGCCTCCCGGACAGCAAACAATAGGATGGGTACAACTGTATCCCAGGAAGTTGGATCATCATGGACTACCCACCGAATCATCTGTTTTAGGGTTTTATTGAATCGTTCAGTCAGCCCATTCGTTTGCAGATGATAAACCGCTCAAAGGGGACGTCTAAAATAGGCATCGGTATAAGGGGTGCTCTAGCAGGTCTGTGAGCGGAAACTGACAGTTGGGAAAGGCCTTATGAAATCACTGCACATCCCGGCCCATATTCACCCAATAAAAGCATTTTGAAATGAATTCCCTCGTCTTTTCTGTGCTGAGGTGACCCCCCAAAAAGTGACTGTAAGAAATTTTTAAAACCTTCTCTCTATGGTCACTTGGTACTGCCAATTGCTCGATACGCCTATCTCCCATGCAATCAGAAATCACCCTATACATAAACCCATCCTTAATTAAAAAATTAGGTGTTTTAAAATTCGGGTCCTCCCTCTCTGTCGATAATAAGAGTCCTTTGTGATGTGGGCTTGTCTGAATGCAAAATCCAAGTTGTTATCACCACATTGTAGGCGAGCAAACTCCACCTGGTTGACAGTCTCTGCTTCCTCTGTGTTTGATGCATAATTGAACTCGCTTCCTACTCTTACCATGTCCAATGCAGCATCGCACTCACCTCCCACTGCTAATTCATCTTCGTCCAGTTTTGACATTGTCCGTGGTGAGCCCCTGTCTATCCACTATGGGGTTAGGTGCTCTGCAGGTGGCCAAGCCTCATCTTGCTCTGGGTTTTGCTGTACTTCTTGTGGACCCATCGGTGCAAGGACCCCACTCCTAGTACTATGTGACGTGTGAGTCCCAGTCTTGTACCCCAAAACAGGAGGCTAAGTCTCAGCACTTTAGCAAAACCAACTTTATTCATTGAATTAAAACAGGAACAAAATGGTTATTTATTGTAGCGGGATCTACCATTCTATACACAGACACAGCAATCAGGCAGGGTCATGGCCAGGTTAGTGGCCAAGTAATACTGTTCCCTGCATTTATAAGGTTCCTTGTATCACCCATCGACGGCAATTGCTTATAGCGTTACCGTGATCGACTTGGTTATGCTTTAGCTGCAAGCCCCTGCAGTGTTGGGAGCCCATGGTTCCCCAGCGACAGATTAACTGTCTTCCACAGATGCGGCAATTGTGCTTCGGGATGTTCTTCGGCATGTCGTCTCATTGGGGGAGTCCCAAAAGAGTTCAGAAACCTTAAAATAGATTCAAAGAAATCATAAGCATATATGAAAATATGTATTATATCCTAATGCACGCTAGTATAGTAAAGGTTAAATCATAAAAAAAGCCTGCACCTGCATATTTTATTATTTTTCTCTTTGCAGCTGCAAACTACCATTATCTTGCTGCTAGGCTTAAAAACCAGTCAAGGACGCTGTATACTTTGAGAGGGCTAAACAGGCCATTGTTTTAACACTAGAATTCCTGAAGCCTACAAAAAAACTTGCAATCCCAGCCCACCTTAAATCCCTTCACACCTCTCCATCAGCGTCTTTTGTTTTGTAAATGCGTCAGTGCAAACAGCAAGCAGCCTGCTGTCTGATCCCCTGCTTTGACAGAGCTCAGCTCTCGGGCAAAAAGATCTCCCAGCTCAAGCCAAGGCTTCTTATCTGTGTGTGGGGTGCCTGGAGTTGTATAGGGTAAATAATACAGTATGTCATTATTTGGAATACATACATTTCATGTGTGTTCCATGTCTACAAAGATCTAGGTAAGTGCAAGATGAAAGGAAATGCAAGAAATGCTGAACACATAACTAAAGTAGAAACTTTTTCCATGTTATACTAATAATGACGAGAAGTGTATAATGTGTGAAGACTTTAGTCCAAATATCAAATAAACACGTGCGCTTTTATTAAAGAATATAACCAAAAGAGAAAAAAAAACATTCAATTTACATATGGCTGTCAATGAGTTAAAAACTCAAGCTCAAGAGTCTGATAGGAGTGTTAAGTGAAATTGATTGAGGTGTATGATAAGAATTGTAATAAATACAAGATCGCTGTATTCACTAATTGCTCAAGTCATCTGAGTTGAGTCCATATGTGCGCTGTGTAATAAAGCTTGGTTCTGCTGCCTGTCCTGAGACTTTGAGTGTCTTCTTTGGGGCTGAGGCTGCCCGTGCTGCCTAATCTGCTTCAACAGTGTCTGCCTGGGGGGTTGCCAACCAGGGTCCTAAACCTTTCTGTTGTGTGGTGGGTACATCAACCAGGGATGAGTCACCAAAAGAATGAGCTGGCTTTACATCATCAGGAGTGCCTATAAAAACAGCAACTCTGCACAGTGTAGTAGTGCTAGGAAATCCTCTCTAGTGTCAGCAATATTAGTAGAAATGGAGGAGATACCTTTGTATCTACGCAGAATGCAATTGGCATTAGTTTACTGAGTTAATGCGAGGGGACACAAAGGTAAACATCCAATCACATTCCCAACACTAGATGACTGTTGGGAAGACCATAGTAATAAGATAATCAGTTTTGGATGGTTGGGAAATGAATGGGCAAATAATCTGGGGTATTTAAATATGAGTTAGGTCCAAGTGTACCTATTTTGGATGTTCCTCTGTGGTTTTTCCCATTGCCTAGGGTAGATTTGAGTAATCAGCAAAAAATTAAAGAAAAGGCAGAATGTAATTGTGGAAACAATGTATGTGCAAAAGCAATATTTTGGATTCTTACAAAGATGGTTTATAGAGATGCTTCAAAAGATCCAGTGACTGGTTATACAGGAGCTTTGGTATATGATCCCGTGTTTCAAATTAACATTAGGAAAAGACTGACAAACAACTTTCTAGGATTTACCTCAGAGATGGTGGCAAAACATCTTGCATTGGAGTGGGTAGAAGAGGTCTGCCCAGAGTGTGTACTGATTAGTTCAGATTCAATATCTGCTCTTTCAAGTACTAAGTCAGTAAATTCCAAATGTAGGCCTGATGTATTACTACAGATACAGCAAGTGTTGTGGAAACTGAAGATTCTGGGCATAGCTGTTTATTTCCTATGGGTACTTGCCCAGGTAGGTATTCTGGGAAATGAGGTAGCTGATACCTTGGCTAAGCACTCACTTAGTATTAAAAGTATAAAAGTAACAGTGCCACTACATAAAGGGGAATCAAAAGCCTTATTAAAAATTCATTTAGTCAATTTGCCAACAGAACTGGAATACAGATGAGAAACAATGGCACCTATACAGTATGAAATTCAACAACAACATTTATTTATATAGCACTGTGGCAGTAGGTGGCGCTAGTGCTCTCTTGAACCCTCAGGTACAACTCAAGACCCCAGGTAAAAGTCCAAGACTCATAAACAATAAACCAATTCTAACACAGTATACTAATTACTCCTCCTCGCCCAGACACTTTGCTCCTCTCCCTCCCAGCACAGCTCAGCGTCTGGACTGAGCCTTTGTCCTTTTATAGCCCGTTGACCCGGAGGTGTTCCTGTCCCAGCAGTCCACAGTTCTTTACTCCTTCCGGGTCAGGGCAATCAATCCATTAGTTTAACCCGGGAGCACGACATTCCTTCCCGTCACCGGGTCATAAGGCATCACAGAGCCCATAAGCCCCCCCACAGCGACTCCTGGTGGTCCCCAAGGTATCCAACAGGGCTGCGTATACTGTAAATACTATAAAGTCCATAAGGCCCTGCTGGACCTCGGGGCACGATCCTGCTGTCTGGAGAGCTCCTTCTGGCGGCCCGGGGGTGAGGACCGTCATGGGAAGCCGGCAGTCGTCCACAGTCCCCCTTAGCAACGCCTTCTGGGGCGGAGCGTCCAGCCCCGCGAGGGACGTCCTCCTCCAGGAGGATGCATCAGCCGGACCTTGGCTGCGTTGTTCCTGTCCTTGAGCGAACCTTTGGGGAACGGAGTATCTCCTGTTTCCCCGGGAACAATGGCGCTACTCGTGGCCCGGCCACCGGCAGTTGTAGCACCGGTGATGTCCTTCTGGTTGCTTCCCTCTGCGGGACCAAAAACATCTTGGAAACTCTGTAAGTGTCGTCTCCGCCCCTTCATCTGCTAAGGAGGGCATTGCGGCCGCTTGGCTGTCCTTAAGCCTTTTCTCTATTATGTCGGGAGGCCCACCTTTTCTTTTGGGGATCTCCCGTTTGATCTGGGGCTTGTGCTCAGCCTGAGGCTCCCTATGGGAAGAGGAGAGCCTCTTTGCTGTCTGCACCCCCATTACCTTCCGCTTACCCGGAGGCGGTGTCATTAGCACCGCATCGCTCCGATGAACAGCACTGTTCAGCTGCACCGGCACGAGCGGCACTTTCCCCGGCGCTCCTATCACCGGCGCTACCCAGCACATACGACCGGTTGGGACCTGGAGATCTGTACGGTTCCGGACGGCCACATCATACGCATGCCCCGGACCGTTTACTCCTTTCACCAACCCTTCGGTCATTGTGCCCCTCTCTGTTGTCAGGCACATGGTGCTTTGACACCCGCTACTTATCTTCGGCGGTGTCAGATCGCACTGTGTCCCCTTATATTCTACAACACGGGAGAGACTCACCTGCACTCCCGCCTCGATCATCTCTGGAGCTTCCCGGCCCAGCCGCTGCACGAATTCCCTCAGTGCCGTCAAGGGTGCTGCTGCCGTCGCTCCCAGTTCCTCCACTTGTTCCTTCAGGTCTTTGATTTCCTGTAAGAAACGGCATAGGGGCTCGAGGTATTCCTCGAGACCCCATAAGTCCATACAGTTAACGTTTACGGCCGGCTGTGTTTATGCTTCCGCATTTCGCTTACCCTCTGGCCGGGAACCAATGAGCATGTCCTTCCCCGGCTCCTGGGCCTTGGAGTTCTCAGAGGGACGGCTGGCTACTACGAGCCGGCTGAGATCTGGCTTTTCCTTCTCAACTGCAGACCCTTCAGCCACAACCCGTCCCTCCTTATCGGTTGCTGTTTGTTTCGGCGCTGCTTTGCTCGCCTTCCCCTCCCCTTCCAGGTGGCTCGGACCCGTTAGGGGACGACCGACCTCGTTGGAGGACTCTGGGGTACCTTCACCTTCCCGGCATCCACTGTGGGTGACCAGGCTGTTGTCGCCTCTAGCCGTCTCGCGTCGTGACTTGCCTTCTGGGAGTCGCGGCCATTTTGCCGGACCGTGTGGCAGGCCTCCGAGACGCCGCTGATAGTCTGTCTGCGGGCGTCTGCAAAACAGGATACATACACACCCGAAACGTTGGGCGCTTTACCTGCACCTACCTCCATAGCAGGCGGCGATATCCCCGGAGCATCTAGGGAATCCGATGCACTCGACCGCTGGCCGTGTCCCGATAGTCACGCTACCCGGGCTCGCTCGGCCTGAATTAGCTCTCGGTCTTCCGCGCTCCCAGTCAGGTAGGTCCAGGTCTTCTCGGCGTCCGACAAGTCCTGCACCCAGTTGGGACTGACCTTTTTTCCGGTCTTCTTGCCCATCGTTCTTCGGAAAGGGATGGCGCTCACAGTTGCAGCTCTCTCGGTAGCGGGTGAGTTTGGTGCCTCCATGCAAAGATGGGGGATCCACCGAGGGTTGTCTGCCCACAAATATTTATTTTAAAAACAGGTCCCCTGCCAGCAGAAGGCCAGAGAATCCTGCCGGCTACGCCAGTGTGGCAGTAGAGGGCACTAGTGCTCCCTTGAACCCTCAGGCACAACTCCAGACCCCAGGTAAAAGTCCAAGACTCTTTATTTTTTTTAACACAAATGTGCACCAAGCACCTTCCACACTACTAATAAACAATAAACCAATTCTAACACAGTATACTAATTACTCCTCCTCGCCCAGACACTTTGCTCCTCTCCCTCCCAGCACAACTCAGCATCTGGACTGAGCCTTCGTCCTTTTATAGCCCCTGACCTGGAGGTGTTCCTGTCCCAGCAGTCCACAGTTCTTTACTCCTTCCGGGTCAGTGCAATCAATTCATTAGTTTAACCCGGGAGCACGACATTCCTTCCCGTCACGTGACCGTGACGTACTCCCGGGTCATAAGGCATCACAGAGCCCATAAGCCCCCCCACAGCGACTCCTGGTGGTCCCCAAGGTATCCAACAGGGCTGCGTATAAATACTATAAAGTCCATAAGGCCCTGCTGGACCTCGGGGCACGATCCTGCTGTCGGGAGAGCTCCTCCTGGCGGCCCGGGGGTGAGGACCGGCATGGGAAGCCGGCAGTCCTCCACGAGCACATTTTCATACAAAAAATGTAGCTCAAAGTGCTTTACATAATGAATAATAGAAAAATAAAAGACACAGTAAAAAAAATAAGTCAACATGAATTAACAGAATAAGAGTAAGGCCCGATGGCCAGGGAGGACAGAAAAAACAAAAAAAAACTCCAGACGGCTGGTGAAAAAAATAAAATCTGCAGGGGTTCCAGACCATGAGACTGCCCAGTCCCCTCTGGGCATTCTACTTCACATAAATTAAACAGTCCTCTTTGTAGTTAGGGTTCTCACGGAAGGACTTGATGATGATGGTCATGTAGACCTCTGGCTTTTAGTTCATCAATGTAGGAACATCATGGTGCTTTGAGTAGGTGGTGGTGGCACAGGCCGCCACCACAAAGAAACTGGAAAAAAAAGCAGAAGAGAGAGTAGAGGTTAGTACGGATTTTAGAGCCACCATGAATAGTTATTTTAATGAATTGAATGCACAGAGTTTCAGGATTAAATTAAAGTGAAGTTATGAGAAGGTCATGTTAAAGTAATATGTTTTCAGCAGTGTTTTAAAGTGCTCCACTGTATTAGCCATGCGAATTCCTATTGGCAGGCTATTCCAGATTTTAGGTGCATAACAGCCGAAGGCCGCCTCACCAGTTCTTTTAAGTTTTGCTTTTGGAATTCTAAGGAGACACTCATTTGAGGATCTAAGGTTACGATTTGGAATATAGGGTGTCAGACATTCCGATATATAAGATGGAGCGAGATTATTTAAGGCTTTATAAACCATAAGCAGAATTTTAAAGTCAATTCTGAAAGACACAGGTAACCAATGTAGTGACATCAAAACTGGAGAAATGTGTTCGGATTTTCTTTTCCTAGTTAGGATTCTAACAGCTGCATTCTACACTAGTTGCAAACGATTTATGTCTTTTTTGGGTAGTCCTGAGAGGAGTGCGTTACAGTAATATAGTCGACTGAAAACAAAAGTGTGAATTAATTTCAGAAGGTGGTAATAGGAGGGAGGAAGTCATAATCACAAGATTCTGTCTTTGGCACACAGGATTAAACTTTTCACTGTTTACAATAAACAAACAGTAAAGCATCTATTACTGGAGTGCACTGTTTATAGGGAGCAAGGAATACATCTTTTTGAAAAACTGAAAACTATGGGACTGGAGGTTATTACAATAAAAAATATATTAGGACAATTTAGTGTCTCAAAACGCTTATTCAAATTTTTAAAAAATGTTGGACTTTTTGTTATTATTTGAGGGTTTCACTGTAGGATGTGCTTTCTGAGTCTCCACTCCACACTCCTGCTCAGTAAGGTGGCATTAATGCACCATTTATATTGGTCAGCCAACCACCATAAAAACCCCAAAAAAGAAGTCACATATGCTATTTACAATTAGTGTGGCAAAAGGCAAGCAATCCTTTTAAGGACAGCAAGCCACCTCAAAGAATTCTGTAATGAGCAGCTAATCCGTTCACTGTGGTGCTTGGCACCGACCCTGCATTGATGTCAGAAGTGGGACATGGAGAGCACCTATGTTCCGACTCAGTGAAGCACCAAGTGCTTTGAAGACGCAGAATGAACCTGCTCAGCTCTTCAGAGGAGGTACTGGAGAGTCTCGAGGCTTAGATCCGAAAGGGATGGAGACAGGTGAGAGATTGACACCTCTGCAGCTCCACTACCACTTCTCCATCTGCTAACGTGCATTAGCCCTGGTGTGTGGACACTGGCGGAACTTGAGGCTCATGGAGCTGGGGAAAAGTGTTGAAGATCGAGTTGCCACTGATCTCCAGCAAGCTGTGAGAAATAGGGCTGGTGGTAAAAATGCACAGGCAATGACATTGCAGATTGTAGACATGTTGTGAAGTGGCTTTGAATGGAGAGTGTCAAAGCTAAGTTCCAGGCCCGGAACGTAGTTTGCTTGCCAGTTTAGTAAAAGGAAAACAGAAAAGAAACCCAAACTTCTGCATCTCCACACAATGAAGTGACACCTCTTGCACTGCATGACAGCACAGCACTTAACATCCCAATTATGCCACCTGCCAGTGTAGCATGTAACATCCCTGCTGCACTATCTGACAACACAGCACTCCCAACCCTGCTGAAGTGCCCTTGTTACTGGCTGCTTGACCGAAGTGGAGGTGAAGGCCACCCTGCCATTTCAATGAGTCTTTGCACCGTTGCAAGAAGTTGGAAGTGGCCACTGGGGACAGTGACTTTGAAGGGAAGGCTATGCAACAGCGCTGGACAGGTTAAATCAGCCAGGGATGAATCACCAAAGGAACGAGTTAACATTACATCATCAATAGCAGGAGTGCCTATAACAACAGCAACTCTGTACAGTCGCACCTGCTTTTCCCAACTAGTGCAACAAAAGACAAGCAGTTCTTTTAAGGATAGAGAGCCACCTTAAAGAGCCATGTAAAGAGCAGAAAATCCATCCATTATGGTGCTTGGTGCGAACGCTAAAGTATTAAAGTTAGCACACGTTTTACCGTGTCAACCTTATGTTCTTGAGATTGTGTTGCTAAGTTGACCAATTACTTTTTAAAGTTACTAGTTAAACTAATGTATATCTTTTTGAAAATAAGTGCGTTGTTTGTATTCCAACTGCACTGGGTGTAAGTCAAGAAGCACATGTGTCCTTTGCTATGCTGAACTGCACAGCCAAGCTGTAAAACGTTTGCTGCGTGCAATCCTGTAACAGAAACCTTTATATAAAGTGTCAGTTTGACTAAACATATTTGTAAAACAGAAGAAATTTACCACAGGCGTCATGCTTATTTTTGGATTCACAATGGTCAATGATGACATTGAACTCTTTTTTTCGTGCAGTTTAATGACTTCAGACTGTTTCGACAAAGGATTACTCCAGAAATGTAACCTAATTATGTGTGTATGTGTAAACGCACTAGTGTTTGTGTCGCATACCTTACATTTGCACAACAGAGGAAGTGAGTCTCTGTTGATGGGTGAAGAACTGTGCCTGCTATTACTGACTTCAAGAAGTAAAAAAAGAGAAGGTGAGTATAATTTTGTCGTGAGTGGGTGACCTACATGATAAACAGATGTACTACAAATATATTTGTGTTTCTGTTTTACGCTTTGATGACCTGTTGCGTCATATTCACTGTTTTGTTCATCATTTTTTGCACCCACATAACCACTTTGAATACAGTTCTAAAAAATTCCGTGCTCAGCTCACGACAATAAACCCAGCACGCACGATCTGTGCTCAAGGATGTGACGCCACGTCTGACATAATTTTCCCATGCTTTTGCAACCAGCACTTCCAATTTTCAGTGTGGTTGTTGCTGTGTGCTTCTTGGAATCAGATAATCAGAGAGTTTAACGGTGGGTAATGTTGCAAAATTAATTACACAAGCATTAGACAGACCTTTACAGACAAGAAAATGCATTTATATGCCATTAAAAATATGGAAAATGTATATGTTATATTTACAGGTTATTTGGACTCAAGTATAGCATAATACTTAAAGGTGTCATTGCTAGTGTCCTCCAGATGTGATAGGTGATCTCTAACAATTATACAGCTTGTGTTCTACTGTGAAATTTGAAATGTGATGAGATATTATTTCTCAATTTTTTCTAGCCTCTGACTAATGCTTTAGTGACTACTGGATTGATTCAGTTACTATAAAAACTTGTGCAAATTGTGACATGTGAGCCGCTGCCTTGCACCCAGAAGACGAGGCTGAGTCTAAAGATTTCAGGAAAACCAGCTTTATTCGACCTGAAACAGGAACAGCAAGGTTATTTATTGCAGCTAGAGCTACCACTCTACAACACAAAGGAGCAGGGCTGGGGCCAGGCCAGTGGCCAAGTTACCTTCCACCCCGCATCACCCATAAAGGCAACAGACGCATTGTGCGAGTAGGTGGTGAGTTTTCCATTGCCTCTGTGGCACTGCAAACCTATGAGGTGCAGTTGACTCGGCAACAGACAAGCAGCCCTTGACAGACGCGTCAGTCACATTTCGGCATGTCGCCCCATTGGGGAGAGTTCAAAAATCTCACAACATATTGAGTTGTAAGCATCAACTGTGTATTCCGTATTATCAGCATAATTGGGAAGCGAGTTACAGGGAGAGACGGTCATTCTTCAGACATTATTCTACTAACTAGTTTCCGTATAGGGATTTCTGGGCCTTTTCATATGCTTTAAGTTAATAAGTGTTACAATAACAATAGCAGTACTAATTTTGATCTAATACAACTACAAACATTAATGAGACAGTGGACTTTTTTTATTAAGTTTACACAAATTTGTATATTTTCGTTGTGCTTTGTCTGTTTAAATCAAGAGAAATGTATACCTGCATATTGGTAATTGAGAGAAGGACTTTAATTGCTGGGGTACCACAGTTATCTGGTAGGTGGCCAGCTGAACAAAATGACGAGACACACAAGGCCATAACAAACTTGGTGCTGATCCTGTTCTGATGTTCAGTGAGACAGCACTTAGACTTGAGGATCATCTCCTCTTTGTACCTACTGCACTACATAGTCTGGACATCATCCACTGCTGATACGGTATGGCCTCAGATACACCGGTAATAAACTCATTTCATCCATAAATCAAGAAAAATAAAGCAATGCTTATTGGGTGAGCTTACATTGCAAAATAGTTAAAAAACATATTTTTACTATCTTTTTAGTTTTATGATTTGCTTCCTAATTATGAATTGGTTTTATTTATAAGATGCAAAAGTACAAAAACAAGGAACTAGGTTTCCAGAATTTATATTGTGGAGGTTCTACCAAGTTGTACCAGCCTGGGAATGACATTGCGATGATTCGGCAGCAATATGAGCTGGCATTCCATCATAAGCAGGTTCCAAGCCAGCTGCAGAAGAGCCTCGAAAAAACTGCAAGCCTGGCAAATTTGCATGAAGTCAAACTGGTGTGACAACAGCAAGGCTAAAAAAATGGTATCCATTGGGACAGTGCTGACAATCACTGGTGCAACACAGTCCTACATTAGTGTGAGAAGCAGCACAACGAGAAGTGTTGTGGCAGAAACACGCTGCTCAGAAAAGGCACACAGAGTTTCAGGATGATAGCAGAATCAAGTTTTATTGTGTGATGCATACACGGACTCAAATCAAGTGAGATGAGCAATTAGCAAATTCAGCGAGCTTACATTTATTACAATTCTTATCACTTATGCAAAATACTCTCCTTTTGGTTCTACCCATTACCGAATGTCCATCACTTGACTGAAACTGCCATCATTACTTCATACCCTATTCAAGTGTTCGAAACTAATTCATTGATCAAGAACACATCTTAAGTCGAAACCAGGAAGACCTGTATATGAGACACTGTGGTGTTCAAATGGAAGTTACTTGATGTCCAAGCATCTCTCAAGGTTGAAGTTTTGAGTTTTGAAATTTTGAGCAGTTGCATTTGTAAAACAATGGTCTGCTTAACCCTCTCAAAGTACGCAGTGTACTTGACTAAAGTTTTTGAGCTTAGCAACAAGATATTGGTGGTTTTAGCTAAAAAGAGAAAAATAATATAATACGCAGGTGAGAGCTTTTTATGGTTTAACCCTTACTGTACCAGCATGCATAAGGATATAATACTTACTTTCCTATATGCTTATGATTGTCTTCAAATCATCAATTTTAAGAATATTATTTTCTACAGAACACCTGTATTCCAACTCATCAAAGCAGTGAGTCCAGTAGAGACCCCAAATGAACTTGCTGGGTTTTTTTTAGAATTAGTTGTAGAGTCTAAAGACTAAGATCTTGTATCTGAAATGCAGGAAGACAGCTGAAAGATTGCTACCCCAGCAGCTCCACCAGCACTTCTCCATCTGCTAAGGTCCACTGGCCAGAGTGCACAGTCACTGCTGGAGCTTTGGGAAAAATATGCCAGACTGAGTTTCCACTGACTTCTGGTGAACAGCATGAGGTGGAGCCACCAGAGAGACTATGTCCCAAAAGGATGAGACAGATGGTAGCGGTGTTACTGAGTCTCAAAGCCAAGTTTTTATGACCTCGAATGCCGGATGTAGTGTCAGTGAAGGAACAAAGACAGCCAATACAACTTGTGCAGCTCCACATAGGAAGGTTTGCCTATCCACATGTAATGGGCAGATCACCACACAGGAGTGCAGCATTAAATGCCTCTACTGTTCTGAGGAACAGCACAACTTGCAACAACCGTGTTTCACCATCTGAAAACACAGTGTCAAGACCCCTGCTGATGTGCCTTCTTCACTAGTCACTTGACCACAGCGGAAGAGAAGACCATCTCATCAATTTGATGTGTTTATGTGCCACTGCATGGAGCTAAAAGCAGTGACTTCAAAGGAAGGGCTATGTAACAACATTGAAAAGATGCATCAGCCTGGGCATGAAATCACAAGTCTGAAGCATGGTGGCGCTGTGGTAGCTCTGCTGCCTTGCAGTTAGGACACCCGGGTTCGCTTCCCGGGTCCTCCCTGCGTGGAGTTTGCATGTTCTCCCCGTGTCTGCGTGGGTTTCCTCAGGGCGCTCCAGTTTCCTCCCACAGTCCAAAGACATGCAGGTTAGGTGGATTGGCGATTCTAAATTGGCCCTAGTGTGTGCTTGGTGTGTGGGTGTGTTTGTGTGTGTCCTGCGGTGGGTTGGCACCCTGCCCAGGATTGGTTCCTGCCTTGTGCCCTGTGTTGGCTGGGATTGGCTCCAGCAGACCCCCGTGACCCTGTGTTCGGATTCAGCGGGTTGGAAAATGGTTGGGTGGATGAAGTAGTGTGAGCTGGTATTACAACCCCCAGTACAATTCTCATTCATTTTGCAGGAAGACATAGAGGAAGCTGAAACAGCTCCAAAGTGGCCTCCTGCTAGTCACTGGACCTCTGGCTCTAAACAGAGTGCCGTTACACAGAGTTCGCCAGAAGTTTATTATTGCCACCAACACAAAAATGGATATGTCTGGAATTAAAATTCCCAAGACGTTAATTGATTCCTACTTCAAGAAGAAAAAGCTTCGCAGACCCAGGCATCAGGAAGGAGAGATTTTTGATATGGAAAAAGAGAAAAGCCAGATTACTTAGTAATAGAAAATCAGCCTTTAGACTACTGATTCCTTGGTTCTGACTCAAATGAAACTGTTGGTTTCTCAAAGATGGGGCAGACCTCACGTACGCAAGCTTTAAGCCACATTTAGTTAACCCTTTAGTTCCCTTCAGTCCTTTTTGTTATGTTTTAATAATTCATTGTTACAACAGTTTCACTTAAGTTTATCCTGTAATAATTTGTAAAGATTATATATTAACTAAAACTTCCATACAAGCAGCTAATCGAAGCTGTACTTGACCTGTCACCTTAGCCGTTAGCTTACAATGATGTTGATGGATGAGCACTGCCAGAGCCCTACAAAATGAACTCCAGCAGGACACTGGTGTGAATGTCTCTGACAAAACAATCAGAAACAGACTTCATAAAGATGGCCTGAGAGTGGGCCTTGTGCTCACTGCCTGGCACCATGGAGCTCAACTGGCATTTGCCATAGAATACCAGAATTGACAGATCCATCACTGGCACCCTGTGCTTTTCACAGATGAGAGCAGGTTCACCGGGAGCACATGTGACAGACGTGAAAGAGTCTGGAGAAGCCGTGGAGAACATTATGCTGCCTGTAACATCGTTCAGCATAACCAGTTTGGTGGTAGGTCAGTGATGGTCTAGGGAGTCAAACTGTATGCTGGTGTAGTTGGTCCTGGGTTCCTCATGCTGAACGACAATGCCTGGCCTCATGTGGCGAGAGTATGTAGACAGTTCCTGGAGGATGAAGGAATTACTACTATTGACTGGCCCCCACGCATGCCTGACCAATAGAATACCTCTGGGACATTATGTTTTGGTCCATCTGATGCAACCAGGTTGTACCTCAGACTGTCCAGGAGCTCAGTGATGCCCTGGTCTAAATCTGGGAGGAGATCCCCCAGGACACCATCCGTCATCTCATTAGGAGTATGCCCCGACATGGTCAGGCATGCATACAAGCACGTTGGGGCCATACCAACTACTGAGTAAGATTTGGAGTTGCTGCAATGAAATTTCGGCAAAATGTACTAGTCTGCCACATCATTTTTTCACTTTGATTTTCAGGGTGTCTTTGAATTCAGCCTTCTGCAGTTTGATAATTTTCATTTCCATGAAAGGATGTGGCATTCTTTCATTCCTAACACATTACCCAGTCCATATCAGCATAATATCCAGAATGATTTTTCCCTTTGAGATCTGATGTGTTTTCAAAGTGTTCCTTTAATGTTTAGAGCAGTTTATTTTCTGTAGTTTCTCGTGTTTTTAACATGATCTTGTATGGCTGACAACCCTTCTGTCTCCCAAAAAACATATCACCACATCTCAGCCAGCTATTTGACGCAGTCTTATCCACACAAGGTTCATTGAGTTCACAAGGATGTCTGTCTTGCAATGTTTTCTAAGTCCATGCTTGTGTTTTAAGTTAGTTAAGTGGTGTGTAGTAAGTGTGAAACCCAGCCACTGCACAAACCAGTGTGTTTCCTTGTGTCGATCCCAAGTCCAGATAAATGGGAAGATTTATGTAAGGAAGGGCAACTGGTGTAAAATTTTGCCAGGTCAATATGCGGGTTAACAACAACAACAACCACTAGTGCTATTAGCCAGCAGGGTGCTGGCGAAAATTGGGCTACTGTTGGCCAAAGAAGGAGAAGAAGAAGGACGAGGCATGTCCGGAGGAGAGGAGGAAGGTAAAGAGAGTGGAAATGAGAGTAGGAACTTTGAATGCTGGCAATATGACTAGTAAGGGGAGAGTGTTTGCTGATGTGATGAAAAGAAGGAAGGTTAATATATTATGAATTCAAGAAACTAAAAGGAAGGGGAGCAAGGCCAGGTGGATCGAGGAGGATTCAAATTGTTTTGTCATGGTGTGGATGGGAGGAGAAATAGGTTAGGGGTTATTCTGAAGGAACAGTTTGTCAGGAGTGTCAGACAGAATGATAATTATAAAGTTGGAAATTGGAGGTATAATGATGAATGTTGTTAGTGCATATGCTCCACAAGTTGGGTGTGTGATGGATGAGAATGAAGATTTCTGGAGTGAGTTGGATGAGGTGATGGACAGTGTACCCAAGGGACAGAGAGTGGTGATTGAAGAGATTTCAACAGGTATGTTTTTGAAGGTAACAGAGGGGATGAGGAGATGATGGGTTGGTATGGTGTCAAAGAGAGGAATGAAGAAAGTCAGATGATAGTCGATTTTGCGAAAAGGATGGACATGGTTGTGGTGAATACGTATTTTAAGAAGAGTGAGAAACATAGGGTGACGTACAAGAGTGGAGGAAGATGCACACAGGTAGATTATATCCTATGCAGAAGAGTCAATCTGAAGGAGATCGAAGACTGCAAAGTGGTGGCAGGGGAAAGTGTAGTTAAGCAGCATAGGATGGTAGTCTGTAGGATGACTCTGGAGTTCAAGAAAAGGTGGTGAGAGAGGGCAGAGCCAAGGATCAAATGGTGGAAGTTGAAAAAGGAATCCTGCAAGGTTGAATTCAGGGAGGAGGTAAGACAGGCACTGGAAGGCAGTGAAAGGTTGCCAGACAGCTGGGAAACTACAGCAGAAGTAGTATGAGTGACAGCAAGAGGGGTATTTGGCATGACATCTGGACAGAGGAAGGAGGAAAAGGGAACCCGATGGTGGAATGGGGAAGTGCAGGAGAGTATACAGAAGAAGAGGTTGGCAAAGAAGAAGTGAGATAATCAGAGAAATGCAGAAAATACAAGGAGATAAGGCACAAGGCGAAGAGAGAGGTGGCGAAGGCTAAAGAAAAGGCGTATGAAGAATTGTATGAGAGGTTGGACACTAAGTATGGAGAAAAGGACCTGTACCGATTGGGTAGACAGAGGGACCAAGCTGAGAAAGATGTGCAGCAGGTTAGGGTGATAAAGGATAAAGATGGAAACATACTCACAAGCGAGGATAGTGTATTGAGCAGATAGAAAGAGTACTTTGAGAGGCTGATGAATGAAGAGAATGAGAGAGAGAGAAGGTTGGATGATGTGGCGGTAGTGAATCAGGAAGTGCAGAAGATTAGCAAGGAGGAAGTAAGGACAGCTTTGAAGAGAATGAAGAATGGAAAAGCCGTTGATCCAGATGACATACCTGTGGAAGCATGGAGGTGTTTAGGAGAGATGGCAGTGGAGTTTAGAACCAGATTATTTAATAGAATCTTGGAGAGTGAGAGGATGTCTGAGGATTGGAGAAGAAGTTTACTGGTGCCGATTTTTAAGATTAAGGGGGATGTGCAGAGATATAGTAAATACAGGGGGATAAAATTGATGAACCACAGCATGAAGTTATGGGAAAGAGCAGTGGAAGTTAAATTAAGAAGAGAGGAGATGATTAGTGAGCAGCAGTATGGTTTCATGCCAGGAAAGAACACCACAAATGCAATGTTTGCTCTGAGGATATTGATGGAGAGGTATAGAGAAAGCCAGAAGGAGTTGCACTGAGTCTGTGTAGACCTGGAGAAAGCATATGAATGGATGCCTGGAGAGGAGTTGTTGTACTGTATGAGGAAGACAGGAGTGGCAGAGAAGTATGTAAGAGTTGTACAGGATAAGTACGAGGGAAGTGTCACAGTAATGAGGTCTGTGTTAAGAGTGATGGATGCATTTAATGTGGAGGTGGGATTACATCAGGGATTGGCTCTGAGCCCTTTCTTATTGGCAATGGTGATGGACAGGTTCACAGACAAGATTTGACAGGAGTCCCCGTGGAGTATTATGATTGCTGATGACACTGTGATCTGTACTGAGAATAGGGAGCAGGTTGAGTAAACCCTGGGGAGATGGAGATATGCTCTAGAGAGGAGAGGAATGGAGATCAGTAGGAACAAGACAGAATACATGTGTGTAAATGAGAGATATGTCAGTGGAATGGCGAGGATTGGTGTAGGTGGATGAGTTTAAATACTTGGGATCAACAGTACAGAGTAATAGCGATTGTGAAAGAGAGGTGAGAAAGAGAGTACAGGCAGGGTGGAATGGGTAGAGAAGAGTGTCAGGAGTAATTTGTGACAGACGGGTATCAGCAAGAGTGAAAAAGAAGGTCTATAGCAGTGATGGCGAACCATTTAGAAACCAAGTGCCCAAACTGCAATCCAAAACCCACTTATTTATCGCAAAGTGCCAACATGGCAATTTAATCTGACTACCACCTAAAACTGAACACCAGTATAACCAAGGAGCTGGTGGTGGATTTTAGGAGGCCTATGCCCCTCATGGACCCTGTGATCATCAGAGGTGAGTGTGTGCAGAGGGTACAGACCTATAAATACCTGGGAGTGCAGCTGGATGATAAATTGGACGGAACTGCCAATACTGATGCTCTGTCTGTCTATCTACTGAGCTTTTAATTTAGAAAAGCCACTCATACATTAACATATTTTGTCTTAAAAGAAAAACATAATAATGGAGCTTTCAATGATACAAACAACTTTTTGTTGAAAGGATAAAGTTTGCATTCAGTATGCTTTTGAACAATTAATGTGCTTTTTGCTGTTGTATGCATGCTGATAATTTGTCTAACCTTGGCTCATACTTTGTAAGCTTGAGAGCAACACATGCAGCACTCAGGTCATCTGTTAGTCTGTTTCTGGTGTCAGATTTGATTTAATTCAAAGCTGAAAACAGCTGCGCACAAGCATAAGATGTTCCAAACAAAGTAAGGAAAGCAATCTCAAGTGCCTTCATTGACTTAAGATTATTTGGCAGAGAATTCCACACTTTAAGGATTTCATTTTCATAACTAACTGTGCTGTCCTTTGTCATCCCTTCGATCCTCTCAAGTGTTTCATGCAGGTCTTCCCTATTAAGCTCCGCCCCCAAAGCTTCCATTATATATTACGGGGTCGTGGATCAGGTGTGGCGATTAGCAACTCCCGGCAATAATTACAGATGCGGACGACTCCTCACCTATGCGCTTAGCGAGGACTGCCCGCATCACAAAGCTCCCGAAACCGCTCGGCCACTCTACCATAACCCCCTTTAAGCCGCGAGTGCGGCAATTATCTGTTAAAACTTGCCTTTTCAATTTTGAGCTGTGGACCCGCTATACCACATCCCCTCCAACCCCACCATGGGAATCACAGACTCAAAAGGCTGCAGTCCGTGCCGCACCCTCAAGCAGCATGTGTGCCACCCGCCTTACCCCAGACAGGAGAGGAAGGAAGCGCTCCCATTGGGCTGCTGGGCAGAGGGGCGGTGATGTGAGAAAAGTCCTACGGCGCGCGTGAAGAGGGGGAGCGGTGAAGGGAGCAGCCCGGCCCCGCATTCCTCTGGCTTTATAGTAACGAACTCTGTGCTCGTGCGACGGTGCGCGTGCCCACTGAGAGGGTTCTGAGTGCCCCCTTTGGCACGCGTGCCATAGGTTCGCAACCACTGGTCTATAGGATGGTAGTGAGACCATCTATGTTATATGGGTTGGAGACTGTAGCACTGACCAAAAAAACAGGAGACAGAGCTGGAGGTAGCAGAGTTAAAGATGTTAAGATTTGCATTGGGTGTGATGAAAATGGACAGGATTTGAAATGAGTACATTAGAGGGTCAACTCAGGTTGGATGGTTTGGAGACAAAGTCAGAGAGGCTATATTGCGTTGGTTTGGACATGAGCAGAGGAGAGATGCTTGGCACATTGGGAAAAGGATGCTAAGGATAGAGTTGCCAGGCAAAAGGAAAAGAGGAAGGCTTAAGAGGAGGTTTATGTATGTGGCTGAGAGAGGACGTGCAGGTGATGGGTGTAACAGAGCAAAATGCAGAGGGCAGGAAGATATGGAAAATGATGATCCACTGTGGCAACCCCTAACAGGAGCAGCCGAAAGGAGAAGAACGTGTGTAATTAGTGTCTGTTTGAGCTATGGCTTTGTGTTGTGTTAAGGTATGCTGTTTTGGAAGAATTTTCTAAATTATTAATCTGTGTGTTGTGTAAATTATTTACAGTACATCTATGAGATTCTTTCCTCTCCCTGCATGTGAAGGGTGAGTTGTTCTATGTCTGCTTTGGGGTGGTGGTGTGGCTTGTATTTTGTGAGTAGTGTTCATGTTTTCCTTTGCAGCTTTTGTAGTTCTGTTTGTGACCAATGTACAACTCCAGAGAAATACATGAGTATTGGTGTGGCAAATGTATTGATGGCTTTAATTGTGCTGTGCACATGTAGGTGTGTTTTCAGTGTTTGTGAAAAAATGTGATGTTTGTTGTGGACACCAGGAGGTGCTCCAGCTCCCCAAATACCCAACGCCATGGCTCGGACACAAATGTAAAAGCAATGTAAACGTCTTTATTGTGGGTAATTCCTTACATGCCAACATTTTCCCACACCACAGCCACAAGTACAACTCAGTACTAAGCACAGCTCTTGTTTTCTTCTATCTCTCAGTGACTGCCTCCTCTGCTTCTTTCACAGGCTTTGTCCTACTTCTTCCTGACACTGGCTCGATGATGCGAGATGGGCAGTTCCTTTAATTTTAGCCACCCTGGAAGTGCTCCGGATCATCCACACTTGTGGCCTGTAAGCACTTCCCGGGGAGTTGGAAACTTCATAATGTAGGGACTACTCAACCCTGCTGCTCCACCAGGCAGGCCCCACAGGGCTGTCCCCTGGGACTACAATACCTGGCATGCCCTGCAGGCACCCATGTGGGGATCCCTGCAAGGGCTTGTTGCTATCTATTGTCTTGGAAGAGGACAAAGTCATGTGTAAGCTGTCTCCGTCCTTCCATCCTAAGGGCATCCTGGCTGGGTAAGGACTCTGGCCATCACTCACAATGTATATTTTTGTGTTAAGGTATAGATCATTTTCTTGTGTTAGTTTGTCCTGTTGGATCACAAGGTATTTGTAATAGCTCACCATCTGTCATGACCTTGATTCAATTAACTTTTACAAGAGTATGCCAACCTTCTCTAAGGATTTACCTTTACTACATTAATCATTTTACATTTGTCCAGTCCTGACTCCACATATATGTCATTTGAATATGTTTCAATTGTTTCTAGTAAGTCTCATTATTGTTTGTTTGTTCCTGCATTTATGTTTATGTCGTTAAAATAGAACAGATGTGACAGGGTGCATTGTTGGTGTTTTGACATTTTATCCAAATTGTATGTTGTTTAATCTGTTTGATGATGGGTCGAGAGAAAGGGACAACCAGAGAGAGCTAAGTGAGTCTCCCTGGAAGATGCCTTATTTGGATTGAGTCTGCATATATTATTGGTACATTGTTGATACGTACATGTAGTGTTGTTCTCCAATGTTCTCCAGTGTTTGTAGGCGGTATATGAGTGTAGGTTGTATCTTGTATAAGTGTAATATTTGTTCTAGCCATGTGTGTGGAGTTGGTTTTTTTTTGCAGTTTTTAGATTCTGTGAGTAGATTTCTTAATTTTTTGTAGGTCTACTAGAGATGTATACCAAAGTGCAGCATATCAAATCTGGTCTGGCAGTGGTACAATGACCTATGATCATAATCAACAATGGTATTTTTTTGTGGAAGAAAAATTAGACTTAGGGGTCACATAGTCATTTAAGATAAAGTGTTTTGGTATGCTTTCCATATTAAAATATAGCATTCATCTTAACGAAATAGCACAAAGTGCTAATAAATGTTAGAATCCTGTTTAGGCATATCAGGAAACCAGATAAAGGTTGTGGAATGAAATTTAAAATCTATTGCTAGCTTCTGTATGAAAATCTGCATGTTCTCTGTGTGGCTAGGTATTATTATTAACAGAAGTGTGCTTCCAGCTGTGGAATGCAGCTCTCAGCCACTCCCCGGCTTGTCTCAAGCAGTGACTGGTTATTGTCCAAGTAAGATGCCAAACATATGACAGGTTTTCTGATAAGCTTCTTTCCAAATATAAGACTAGAATTTACGCTTTCCTCTGTAATCAGCAAATTTTGTAAAGAATGTCCTAATAGCCTTGGATGGAACTGCTCTATTTTTTTTCTAACCATTCTCTTTGAAGATTTTGTTATAAATGCAGCTGAACCCCCCTTGTCGGGGGCCTTCCTTGCATTTTCTCTCTGTAAGGAAAAGCCACTCTGCTCACCAAGAAGTCAGAAATAAAAGATTCTGCTTATTAGAATTGGTGTCTGCCTGCTATTTGTTTGAACCTTCGTCCACAAGGTCAAGCAAACAACAAGTTGTTCTGAAAGATGACTAAGAAGTCTGCGGGTGCCCTGTGAGCAGAATGGACAGTTGTTACATACACAGAAATTTCAAGGGTGGTGGCTTGACCCAAATGGTATAAGAAGAACCAGAAAATAATAAAATAGGTGTAGATTGCTCCCTGTTTAAGTATTAGCTGAAGAGTAATAAATGACGCAATGAGCGGCTTTTCTCCTGCCTCAATATTGACTCCAGGTCCAGGTTTTATCAGACTTGTCTTAGTAGAGGATACATTTCTTTCTTTAATTAATATGTTTGATTTCTGCTACACTGTTTATTTTGTCAGTTAATTCTGTATATACGTATGATATGCATTTCCTAAACCTACTAAATACATTTCAGATTTGTATGACTTTTCAGCATTTACTAGCATGACTGAACAAAAGCACCTGAATATGGGCAGGGTGGTCGCCTGTCACAGGCAGGCTAGTTGAGATTCATGAATTAAGCTAATATGCAAGATGTCAGTGCAGATAGGAATACAGAAAAAAAAATCAGCTTGGATTACAAGTGAAACACAGATCTATAAGCATAGGTTTCTATCTGGAGATTGACTGGCTTGCTTTCCATTTCCAGTGCCTGTCTTGTGTCTGATGCTGCCATTATAGGCTCCCATAGGCCCATGAATGAAATAACACAGTCTGGAAAATGGATCACTGGCTATAATGTGTCAGCCATAAAATCAGTGAGAGGTGGCATTGCCTAATTATTTCCTCACAGACTTGCTGATTTATTAACATGAATGTTTTATTTTTTCACTTGTATTGCTGATTATATGTATGCAGTACAAATATGACAACATCCTACTGCACAAAGTCAATTGCCTTTACAAAAGTCTTTTCAAAACATACTGGATTCTGAAATAAATATAACTACTGCTCCCCTGTTGGATGAACTAATAGTCTACTGTGACATATGAGTTTAGTGTAGAAATCATGTCACAAGAAAACTAACTCATAATAGTTTTAAATATCAATGTTCAATCTATGCTGTGGTGCTGATTTGGCCATATGCCACTGTAAATGGTCTGTTTACAGTACAGAAATCCCAGATCAGCATCTAATGTTGTTTCACTTTCCAGCTACACAATGACATTAGTGGCACAACCATATGCTCTATTAGAGGGACCGCTTGTTTCTGAGGTCATGTGCCCTCCGGTGGTCAAGAGTGTTATTGTGTTCTCACAAATATGGCCAAAACCAGAAAAAAAAAACCTCTAAAATGCTAGGATATGCTATGAAAATGCTATGTGTGACAATGACACTATATCAGTGCTTAACCTGACACAGACACAGGAGGCATACTTACAAAAATGCAATTTTTTTAAATTTTTCTTCGCTCATGCGGAATGTCTTCCCCATCCCCACGAGCCCACAACACAGCACAGTACTATGCAATTCTTCTTCTTCTCTTTCTCTTTTCTCCACCACTCCACTCCAGAAAGCTTCATTTCCCTCCTCCCGACTCTAGCTCTCGGAGTGGTGGCTGCTGGCTCCTTTTATAGCCCACCGGGGATTGCTCTAGGTGTTTGACCACCTATTTCAGTCTGCACTTCCAGGGGCCTCATGTATAAACTATGCGTACGCACAAAAATGTTGCGTAAGAATGTTTCCACGTTCAAATCGCGATGTATAAAACATAAACTTGGTGTAAAGCCACACACATTTCCACGGTAGCTCATACCCTGTCGTACGCAAGGTTTCCGCTTGGTTTTGCAGACTGGCGGCACCCAGCGTCAAGGCAGTGCTACTGTTCCTGTGTGGTTACTCTTTCTTTTTTAGATCCACATCCCTGACGCAGCTTTATAAATACACTGAAATTAACCGAATATTGTTTATTAGTTTAATGCATCTGATTGTAATTAACCTGAAACAGTATAATGGTCCACAGAATGGTCAAACTATTCTAAATACCATAACTGCTTTAGCGTTGTTACTCTCACTGCACCTTCTTCTTCTTCTTTCAGCTGCTCCCGTTAGGGGTTGCCACATCGGATCATCTTTTTCCATATTACTCTCACTGCACCACTTGGAGTATTTATATCACTGTATCTGAGTGTGAATCACAGCTGTACAGCAGATGATCGGAAAGAGACTTACCGGTATACAGCATCAAGCACATGCTGCCTCAGCCATGTGCCTCAGCCATGCTGTCTATTGAACGCTCTCACATAGCAAACGGTTCAGAGCTTTTCCTGTACGGACCTCACGGTTCAGAAACAGTTTCATCCCAAAAACTATAAACGCACTCAATCACTCCATCAAATGTTCCTTGTAGAACTGTTTGTACTTATACGTACAATTACCTCACTGTAAACTTGCGATACAGTTATAAAGTGCGTATTTACATATGATGACGATATCATTTTTAAGAAGAAATGCAGCAAAATATGTTTATTATATTATACAGATAAAACTTTAACTTCATTTAAATAATCTATATTGTTAATAATTAAACATGTCAGGACACAGTGCCACAGCGCTAGCAAGCCACTGGCGCTCCGTTCACAGATTGTTCCTGCCTCACGCTGTATTCTTGCTGGTGCTGACGTGACACTGGAAGGATAGATGGATGGAAGAATTAAACATATACTATGAAGATATTTCAATGTTCTTTGAAAGTTGAACAATCGGCATTCTAAGCTTACAGATGGCTTAACGTCTATTACAGAGCTGATTGTATGGTAATTTGGTATTTGGAGAAAGAATAGTAAGGACAGGAATTGGAGGTTAGTATGTTTAAAAGGGATAGTACTGCTACAATAAAGTATTTCATCGAAGGTCGCGCACGGCGCAGCAAGCATCTTTCGTGAGGCATGAACAATCACTGTGCCACCGTGTTCCCATGTTTAATAACGTGCTTTAACTCCTATCATCATGAAAATGATATCACATATACATCTCAGTATTTTAGTTATTCAGAGAGCTGTAATATCACAAATGTAATGGATTCTGTGTCCTGTTGGAGGAAGAGAAAACCCAGAAGCACGTAGTGATTCACACACATAGAGCACATAGAAGATTAAATACAAAACAAAGCATTCAACATGCTACTTTAGTTACGATGGGATTTGAGAAACTAGTAAATTAAACAATTTTAAGGTGAAGTTTATGATGTTCTACTTTAATGATAAAATAAACTATGTGATTAAAGTGGAAACTTCGAGATTGAAGTTGATATTTCGTTCTTTTTCCCCATTGTGTGCCTTTTTTTTTTCTCTGTACCCTAATAAGCTTTCATATGACACTCAGACGGTGGGCTTTTCACGGCGACTTTGATATCTGACAACTTCTTTTTTATTTCGGGCACTGTGCGACTTTGTGAACATGAGCTTTCGAATTTCTCCGACACGCAATGTCACTCGATTAACTTCTTTTTGTTGTTTATACCACTGTTTAAATCAACAAATAGTATGTTTTTCCTTGCCTCCACTTGGTATTTGCTGAAATTCTATTTTTCCCCATGCTCTTGCCATTGTCTTTTCACAGAACACTGAGCTTAAGGGCTATTTACTGTATATTGATTTGCAAATTCAAAGAGGTGTAATTCTGAGAGAAGACGGGGCGGGAGAGCAGGTGCGTGCACGTGCATTAATTTTCACGCTCACTGGGATTTATGTAGTGGAAGAACATGGAAGCTGGATTTTTTTGTGCGTAAGCACATTTCCGCTTTTGTGCTTATGTCATGTTATAATGCAAATTCTATGCACAGCATTATGCATGAGGCCCCAGGTGTGGTGGAAGAACCACCCACACTGGCTCAGGAACAACTGCGGCAACCCAGGATCCCAACAGGGTTGTAGAGAAAAACCATCTCCTATGGAGCCCTGTGGGAATAAGAAGCACCACTGCTACCTGGGGGGGTGGGGTGGGGGTGCCATCTAGCGTCCCGGGAGAGGTACTGTTCTGTCCATGCTTGTTCCCCCGGACCATACAAAGAAGAGGCATCCCGGCTGGGCAAGGGCCCCGGCCATCCTCCACATACTGTTTGAAGATGATAAAGACTTAATTCATGTAGAAGTAATACCTAAATAACTAAATTCAAAAATATAATACTAACTAGCAAAATACCCGCGCTTCGCAGCAGCAAAGTACTGCCTTAAAATTTTTATTAAGAAGAAAAGTAAAAAGACAAACAAACTGTGATTGCATTCACTACGCTTTTGGCACTCAGACTTATTCTGCTAAACTGGAAGAACCCAAACTCTCCTCTTTTAAGACAGTGGAAAAATGTTTTTTACTATTTAAAATTGGAAAAAATCAAATACTCAGTTAGAGGATCTGTACAGACTTTTTTCAAAATATGTCAGGATCTAATCAGTAATATTTTAAAATAAGCTCTTAAAGCACAGAGGAAGCAATTATTTCTGTATTTCTTTGTCTTCTGCATTCATTTATATTGGCTTATCAAACTTATTAATTTAGGTATGTTTACAAGCCTTAACTTTTATGCCGTTTGCCTTGCTCTCTCGCTCAGGGGTGGGGGTCGACTTATTCTTATTTTTACTTTCTGTAAAAATTGATTGTTTTGTATGGAATGATAGCAATAAAATTAATAAAGTTTCAAAAAAAAAAAGCAAACCTTTTTAAAATGAGGGAAAATATACCAATAATTATTTTTTAAGGATCTCTTTGTATGCCATGTTGTCAGTTCGGCCCTCCGGTTGTAATATGGCTGAGCTGTGCGTTGAGCATGCAACGTACAGTTGGCCATGTGAAAAGCAATCTTGCCTCAAATCTCACAGCTTGGATTGCTGCTGTCATAATTGGTTTGAGTTTCATGGTTTGTTTCAATTACGTTAGTATTTGTAGGACTTGTGTTGAAGTGACATTCGGCATCTGTCAAGAGTTGTAAGCATACAACCGATTTCATCGATAACTTCGCATCCAGCTTTTGAGAGTTTAAACATTCATAAACATCAAAGTGTCCACTACTGAAATCGTCACCTGTGAATCTAAGATGTTTAAGAGGCATTGGCGGTTGTCCAAAGGTGTAAAATATTTGGCCATTTCGGTACACTTTAAAGCGACAACCGAACAATTCACGGCCAGCCATCAACTCACATGCAGAACCATAGGTGAAGGGTTTAAACATTTCACTCTTCTAGTGCTCCTGTGTAGTATAATTATCTCCTGTACTGTCATCAGTCCACACCTTGAACCTGTCCCAGTTATTCAATACATAAGACACAATGTTCCTCTGGATATCAAGAGTGAGCCTGATATGGCCGTGCAATATGTAACACAGAGAATGGAAAAGGCAGGCGCCATCTCCGGGCATGGAAACCACTCGGTAAGTGACAGTTCTTTGATCAATGATGAGCACCTCGATAGACATGTTAATGGGGGTACAGTTGGAACAATAAAGGAAATGGGTACCTGAACAATGTAAACTAAGTGTAAAATACCTACACAATAACTATAATTGTAATAAACGAACAATAAAACAGCAGAGAAGCCGTGGATTAAATAAAAAGGCTGCAGTAATCAGCAGGGAGATGTGAATACTATGGCGAAGCAAGGAAGGGAATGAAGAGGCCGTAGCGACGGACGGCCTTATATAGGCAGGCAGCCAACAACGTGGGAGGCGTGTGGATGGGGGGACCCAACGCCGCCTCACACGGCGACCGAGCTGCAGGCTATGGACATATATATGTACGTAAGTAGGATTCAGTTAGCGTTGGGATCCCGCTTACCAAATTTCTTGAAGATGGGCCCATAAGTAACAAAGACCATTGGAAAGTTCAATATGGCAGCCGACAGTGGTGTCATACCACCGAAATAAGTACGTACATCGGTTTCGGTTAGCGCAGGGAAGCCGCCTACCAAATTTCATGAAGATGGGGCCATAAATAAGAAAGTTTAACATGGCGGACGTTGTTGACCGTTATGACCGTTACGCGCAGAATTTCTAAATGAAACCTACTTAACTTTTGTAAGTAACCTGTAAGGAACGAGCCAAGAAGTACTGGAATGGACCAGGAGACAGACAATCAGTGTCTTGCAATTTGCTATCAATTGTAGGTCATTTATTAGTTAGTGCTCCTGTTCTGTCATATGAAAAGAATCGAGCATTACGTGTGTAATTGTCATCTGTGAATGAGCCGTAGAAATGGCCATTATCATGGGTTCCATGTTGTGGATGGAGCATTCATAAAGAAGAGTAACCTTTTTTTAGGAGAATAGAATTGTGACCTTGCATTGATCCATAGAGTAGGCCGAGTTCTAGTACTGATATCTGTGCAAGCTCTGATTATGAAACATCACTGATTTCGAGGTTTGAATGACATTTTTGCCGGGGTGCGGTGAGGGGGACTGAGTTGAATGCAACACCTGCTGCTTACACTCAGCCCATCACTTCTGCTAGCATTCCTGAAAATAGTGCAGCACTTTTAACTGTACAGGGCATATGTTCTAAAAACTACAGTTTAGGTGTTATTATTGGGGGTGTGATGGACACCAGCAGGAAAATGAAAGAGTGGGGGAAGGCAGCTACTTTTAGACACTGCCTCCCCCAAGACGTTACGCTAGATGGCAGCTCCCCTGGAGTATAGCATTGCCCCGGATTCCCACACAGCATCCTGGGACTTGGAGTTCGCTACCTCAGCCCTGTTGGGTGCTGTGGGTGCCACCAGGGGTGATATAGAAGGACTAGGGGAGTCGTGCTTCCCTTATAGCCCGGAAGTACTGTCGAGTCATGAGGACGGAAATCCAAAAGTACCTCCGGGCTGAAGAAGAAGGTTGAATATTCCATCTGACCCAGAAGTGCTGGCAAATCATGTTGAAGGAAAAACAGAAACACTTCCAGGTCAAGAACTATATAAAGAACTGCTGAAGACCCGAACATGGGGTATAGCCCCCTAGTATATATATATATATTATATATATATATATGCAAACAAGCTTGATTGGAGTAAGCAAATCGCTAACAGTATCCTATTCTTTCTCCACAGTGAAGACGCCCAGTGAGAGCACTTCTGCCCAATTGTGACTTCCAGAGCACTTCCCACCCCTTCTGGCTGATCTACCATATAAAACAGAGGAAAGGTGGCATCTTTTTCCGCTAAGAGCCAGAAATGTGTACCAGAGAGAATGAGAAAGCCTGCAAGACAGACCATAAGTCAGTATCTTTTTAGTTGTACACTTAAGCACCCAGTTTTGATACCTTAATTTAATATCTGATTAAACTGGGTTACTGGAGTGATACTTCAACATTTCCCCCTACCTCTGATTGTTTACTTGCCACTGGCCACAATATGTACAATATACAGTATGTATATTGTTGTTGGTCAAGGGTTAGACAGGAGTCCAGATCCAACCCTTTTGCAGAAAATGAAAAGTTCTTTCAAATTAACAGGCGCACGATGGAGCAACAACAAAACAAAAGCAAAGCCTTAGGCTGCAATTAGGCCTTCGAGTCAGAGCTCCATAGCACAGGTGGTCCTTCTCCTGAGTGCGCCGCCTCTTTCCGGGAGTTCTTTGCTGTAATAGTTCATGGACTGGAAGGGAAGAGGTCAGTTGCCCTCAGTGGGCATCTTCTTGGAGCTGTGGGTGAAAAAAAAGACAGAAGAGTCAGCCATCTGGTGTTTTTGGGTGGTAGTGCTTACATCTGATGTGCATGTGTGACAATATACAGTATACTATATATACAGTCATATGAAAAAGTTTGGGAACCCCTCTCAGCCTGTATAATAATTTATTCTACTTTCAACAAAAAAGATAACAGTGGTATGTCTTTCATTTCCTAGGAACATCTAGTACTGGGGTGTTTTCCGAACAAAGATTTTTAGTGAAGCGGTATTTAGTTGTATGAGATTATATCAAATGTGAAAAACTGGCTGTGCAAAAATTTGGGCACCCTTGTAATTTTGCTTATTTGAATGCATGTAACTGCTCAATACTGATTACTTGCAACACCAAATTGGTTGAATTAGTTCATTAAGCCTTGAACTTCATAGACAGGTGTGTCCAGTCATGAGAAAAGGTATTTAAGGTGGTCAATTGCAAGTTATGTTTCCATTTGACTCTCCTCTGAAGAGTAACAGCATGGGATCCTCAAAGCAACTCTCAAAAGATCTGAAAACAAAGATTGTTCAGCATCATGGTTTAGGGGAAGGTTTAAACTGTCAGTTTCAACTGTAAGGAATGTAATCAGGAAATGGAAGGCCACGGGCCCAGTTGCTGTTAAACCAACCCTGGCCTGGCAGGCCAAGGAAAATACAAGAGTGGCATATGTGAGAATGGTTACAGACAACCCACAGATCACCTCCAAAGACCCGCAAGAACATCTTGCTGCAGATGGTGTATCTGTACAGCGTTCTACAATTTGGCGCAATTTGCACAAAGAACATCTGTATTGCAGAGTGATGAGAAAGAAGCCCTTTCTGTATTTAGACAAGCCAGATTCATTGTGGAACAAAGTGCTTTGGACTGATGAGACAAAAATGGACTTATTTGGCCATAACAAAAAGCGCTTTGCATGGCGGAAGGAGAACACTGCATTCCAAGAAAAACACCTGCTACCTACTGTCAAATTTGGTGGAGGTTCCATCATGCTGTGGGGCTGTATGGCTAATTCAGGGTCTGGGGCCCTTGTTAAAGTCAAGGGTTGGATGAATTCAATCCAATATCAACAAATTCTTCAGGATAATTTTCAAGCATCAGTCACAAAGTTGAAGCTACGCAGGGGTTGGATATTCCAACAAGACAATGACCCAAAACACAGTTCGAAATCTGCAAAGGCATTCATGCAGAGGGAGAAGTACAATGTTCTGGAATGGCCATCACAGTCCCCTGACTTGAATATCATCGAAAATCTATGAGATGATTTGAAGCAGGCTGACCATGCTCGGCAGCCATTAAATTTAACTGAACTGGAGAGATTTTGTATAGAAGAATGGTCAAAAATACCTCCATCCAGAATCCAGACACTCATCAAAGGCTATAGGTGGCGTCTAGAGGCTGTTATATTTGCAAAAAGAGGCTCAACTAAGTATTGATGCAATGTCTCTGTTGGGGTGCCCACATTTATGCACCTGTCTAATTATGTTATGATGCATATTGCATATTTTCTGTTAATCTAATAAACTTAATGTCACTGCTGAAATACTACTGTTTCCATAAGGCATGTCATATATTAAAACGAAGTTGCTACCGTGAAAGCTCAGCCAATGATAAACAAAAATCCAAAGAATAAAGAGGGGTTCCCAAACTTTTTCATATGACTGTATATGTGTGTGAGTAAGTTATTTTTTTTTTGTATTGTATTTTTGTCAACTATTATGAGCAACATGCAAGTAAGAAATTCATTGTACTGTGTACTGATGTTAATAAATTTAACTTGAATACACGTGACAGACACATGGTTCAAATGCCACAAATGAAAACAGAGTTAACTGGAATGTGCTTATGAATATTTAAAATAATACAAAATTCAAAACCAGCATTTTCATAGATAATGATATATACACTGTATAAACTTTATTCTCTTTTTTCTTTAAAGTGTAGAAGGTTTAAACAGATCAGTGGGAAAGGAATAAGAAACAGATAAGCCCATTATGCCCTACACAGGTCTGACTGACTTGTGCATTTTTATTATCGGAGGGAGAGGCTTATCTGCTAACATTCTTCACCAAACACCACACGCCCTGTTTCCTGTGAATATTCTTTTTCTAGAAATGGCCATCCTTGCTATTTCTTGATTCATCTACAAAACAACAGTGAGGTGGGTCACTCAAAACGATTTAAAGTTACAGTAAGGCCCATTTCCTCATCCATAAACCAAAGTCAACTACAAAAGTGTTCATCTCTTCTCCATGCTTCCTATCATCTCCTTAGTAGCTTTCTATACCTCAGGGCAGATGTATACCTTTCCACTATTGTCTTAACTACATTTAAAATGGGACCTTGCTTTATTAAGCAGGTGGCGTGTTAATATCCCCTCCATTAGAGTGGATAGACTTAACAAAAGGTACTATAGTCTACTTTGCATTCTGAATACTGTGTGTGATATGGTTGGATATTTTTTGTGATATATTAGATTTACAATATTTTCTGTGTCTAGCATTACTACATATTTTTTGGAAGTTATTCACGGTTTGAAATTAGAAAATTGTTTTAATGTCAATTAGCTATCTTGGATCTTTCTTTGTGGTTGTATCTTACCGCACATACCTTTTCTCTCTTTCATGATAGGTGACAGTAACAGTGGCACTGCAGCTATGTAAGGGTGGCATAGGGCACAGACAGAACAGAGAGGCTGACTGAGCTTGATTGGGAGGATGAAGAGAGTGGGAGGGATAAGGAGATTAGATTTCCAAGAGTGTCTTATGAAAGTTTACCAGAAAAGTGAGCTACTGCCCTGGAAAGAAAGAGAGGATTATCTGTATTGTTAAGCCCTCTGAAAGCTCCATAATTGATTGTCTTATGTTCTCTTTATTTCCTAATAGGTATTCCCCCCTTGCCCACTTTTGATGAAAACAATCAGAACTTTATCCCAACTTTTGAGGTACATGGTGCTTCTCTTACCATTCAGTATACTATACGAGTGAAAGTCTCTAAATTTTAAAGAGAAACCTTCACAGGACTTCTGTGGACTTTCCAGAAAGTTTTATGATCAATTTCCATTATGCTAACATGTAGATGATATTATAATAGTTTAGATGTAACAAAAGAAAATCAGTCCATAGTTATGCTAAACTGCTAGAGGAGCTGAAACAAACTAATCTATTCATTTCATAAAGCTAATCTATTCATTTTTTAAGAGTTGGTTCTATAGCGTGTCAGGGTGGAACAATAAAGGAAGCAATCCAGCACATCCCTGAGCAATAAACTGTAGCCCTGGTTCTTGGAATGACCATCTACTATCGTCAGTTTCTGCCACAGTACTCTACCACCACAGCCTCACTGCATCACCTACTGAGGAAAGAGTACCTTAGTCCCAGACTCCTGCCTGCTCAGAAGCCATCCATCTCATGAAGATACAGCTCACATCTCCTTTCTTCTAGCATGCTTCAACATCTCTAGCCCAACCTTTGCTATGGAGAATGCTTCCAGAATAGTGCTAGGAGCCATGCTGTCCCAGCTGCAGAATGGTACTGAACATGCTCTGGGTCCAGCTGAACAAAAGTATTCTACTGGCAAGCATGAAGAGATGGAAGAGTAATAAGGCAAAAGAACTGGGAGGAGGTTGTGGTACAGTGGAGCAAATGAGCAAGGGAGAAATGGTGTAGGTTTAGTAGTGTCCAAAGAACGTAAGGGTTATCTTGTCAGTGTGAATTGAAGGAATGACAGGGTAATAGGTGTCAAGCTGGGCTTTGATGAGACTATAGTTAATGTTATTTGGGCAGATCCTCCTTACGTGAGCTGCGAAAAAGAGCAGAAGGAGACTTTGTGGGCAGAAATGAGTGTCACAAGGAGAAGAAAATGTGATTGTTTGTGGAGATCTAAATAGGTAAGTGGTAAAGAGTAGAGAGATGATACAGAGGGTACAAGGAGGGTGTGGAGTAGGAGAAAGGAATAGGGAAGGGGAGAGGATAATAGATTTACCATGGGATCTGATATGGTAATATGATAATGGTAATAAATCAGCTTGTGACTTACAGTAGTGGAGGAAGGGAAACCAGATGGACTGTAATGTGTGACTGTAAGGTCATAAATGAGGAATGTTTGACAGTGCAGCATAAAGTGGCTGTGATGGACTGGGAGCTCAGAATCAGCAGGAGAATAAAAGCAGTGCAGACAGTGTCAAGGATAAAGTGGTGGAGATTAAAAGAAGAAGGGCTTAAGAACAGGTTTAAGGAGAAAGTTTTAAATGGACTGCAGTCATTAAAGAATGTGGAGGAATGGTGGGAGAACAATAGCAAAGTTGTATTGAGAGTAGATGAACAGGTGTTGTGTAGGATGACAGAAAGGAGACCACCAGAGGACAAAGAGATGGTGGTGGAACAGAGAGGTGCAGATTCAGGTAAAGGCTAAGAAGGAAGCAAAAAAGAAACTGTACCAGTCGGGGAAGGAGTATAAAGAAATGTATAGGCAGAGCAACAAGGAGGCAAATAAGGCAGTGGCAAGAGCCAACGCGCAAGCTTTGGAGGATGTGTACGAAAAATTGGAGACAAAAAAGGGACAGAGAATGATTTTTAGAGTAGATAAGGCTAGGAACAAAGTGGAAAAGGATTTTAAAGAAGATGTCAAATAGATAAGATGAACTTAATATTTAATATGAAAGCAAACGCAAAAGATAGCTGAATTATATTCACAATTACATAAAGCAACAAAAAACAAGCAGTCGTATAGTTCAATGTACTTAATTATCAAAGAGTTCCATATTATGGTATTTCCAGAGAAAAGATTACAAGTGGATCAAAGAAGCCCATTGCATAATGGTAAATGTCCTAAGGTGCTCAATCCTGACCATCCTGGGATGGTTATTTGAAAGAACAAGAGATGCCTCAGGCAGTTCCAACTTTTTAGAGCTGATGAAGAAGGAAACCACAAAGTGAAACAGCCTGTGTGTTTCAAGGTCAACTGGTTCTACAAATTATTCGACAACCACACACACAAAAAAAGGAAAAATTACAAAATAATAAAAATGTATTAATACTCTAGCCTATTGCAGACACTTTCTTTAAACTTTCTTGTGTGTGTCCAACAAGGACGCCTCTGGAAGATTTTTAGTGGGGTGGCCAGATTGGGCTAGTGAATATCATGGAGTGGCACACTTCAAGTCTTCAACACAGGCAAATTAAAAGGTATAAGTTATTATTATAGCAGTAGGATGACATAACAGCAATATTATATTAAAACGAGCAGAAATCACATCTTTTGTTGGCCTATTAAATACCAATGTGCCAAATTTCAGGTTGAAGGAGTCAACTCCTGTAGACCAATGCTGATGAATTTTGTACTTACTAACTGTAATCTCATAAGGGTATTATTCTTTATATAATTAAGACTGCCAACTATATAAGTAGTTATAGGCATGGGGCTTCTGTCAAAATCGCAATTAGAGATGTCAATCATAATGATTAATGACTTTTAGGCCCCGCCCCCTCTGACGTCACACCGGAAGTGCCGCCCTGCTGATGCAAGACCGGAAGTCCCGCCCCGTCGCCTCCTGATGACGTCACGTCGGAATTCCCGCCTCCACGTGACCTCTCTCCGCCCCTTTGGCGCCGCCCTCCGGCATCGGATTGGTGTAAGGCTTCCCATCCCTGCCCCGACTGCTCCTTGAACCCTGCCCTGGCCCCTGATTGGTTCCATAAACTGTCAAGGGTCCGTTTGACGGATGCCTGCCCCCTCCTTGAACCCACCCCACACCCACCTGCCTGCCCAGGAAACTGTCAACGGACCGTGTGATGGATGTCTGCCCGTTGGTTGAACCCGGATTGCACCTGCCGGGTGAAATAAACTGTCAAGGGGACTTTGATGGATGTCTGCCCCCTCCTTGAACCCACCCCACACCCACCTGCCTGCCCAGGAAACTGTCAAGGGCCGTGTGACGGATGTCTGCCCGCTGTTTGAACCCGCTCAGCCCCCCTCTCCCGAAAGACAAGCCTGGGCGTGTTACAGCCTTTACCTCGACAAGCACGGGCATGCCCGGGGCCTGTCGTGAACAGCTCAGGCATGCCCGAGGCTTGTCCTGACCAGCTCAGACATGCCCGGGGGCTGCCTCGCCCCGCCCTTTCTCCGCGCAAGCCCAGACAGGCCCGGGGCCTGTCCTGACCAGCTCAGACATGCCCAAAGTCGCCCTGCACCAGTCCCAGCACGTTCACGAAATTAAAATCTCTATCTCATCTTGGCCTCTCTAAGTCAAGCTGCTTTTTTGTCCCTCACACAGACAACAAACTGTCAGCTGGAAGACACGGTCTGAGTCAGGCCGCATTTAACCATCGGCGCCCCACACTTCCCGGTCCCCCACACTTCCCTGCTGAAAGCCTAAAAAGCTAAGCATTTTGTTCTCGGTTCTATCTATGATTTTAATATGAACACGCCATTAAAATATCTATCTCATCTTTGCTTTTATCACTTACAGGTCCATCCTTTTCCATCTCACAGAAATTCCTCAACCAACATTGAATCAGGTTTCTCAGTGACAGACTCTGCAGTAAAAAACAGTTTTAGCAATGAAGCTGATTTCCCAGAGAGAAAGACCAAGCGGCAGACCCTGTAAGCTTTTAGCCGACCCCCCTGCGAGCAGCCCCCTGCTCTCTTTCTACACACAGAAACTAAAGTCAGGCTCTGCAAGCACCCCAGTCAGGGGAAGGACTCTGCGAGTTCGCATGCAAACAACTGAGCCCGCCCGTTTCGAGCAACCACCCCACGCGCTGGGTGACCCTCAGAGAGCTCACCGGCTGCTAGTCTCAGGAATTTGTTAGGATTATGTCATGTACAAACCTTAACTTTGATTTATTACCTTTAAAGACATGGAGCAGTCTCGTGCTACAAACGCCTTGCGTCTCTTTTTAACACTTCTGCCTGTAAAAGCTCTCTATTCCTTCTGTGGCCTCGGGTTTAATAGGGGCTTGCACCCAGGCTAATGAACAAGGTCCTGTACATGTCGAGATGCCGGCCCATACCTGCCGTCCCTTACACTATATAACATGTTTGGTTATTCATTTTGTAAGTATAATATAATGAAGTTATTTTAAAAGTAACCCCACACCGCACAAGAGAGACAGATTACACGTGTGTTTTAGGATTTGCTGCGATCCGTGATTTTTAGTGTTTTGCTGAGCTCGTTTCTATCACCTAGGAGCCTTTGGACAAAGGAAAACTCTGTAAATACACTTGGGAGTTTAAACGGAGATTTATAAGAATGCACAGGAGGCCGTAGTGAGGTGTGATGGTTTAACTAGAGGCAGGGGTTGTAAGTAGCCCTTTTTTGCCCCTCCGAAGTTCATCGAACTAAAATCATGTTTTTAAAATCAGCTGCTTTAGCTCGTGCTAGTGACCTCGTAAATGGGAGCCAACCGCTCAGCACGCTTGTATAGCTCACAAAATAGCAGAGCTAATTACTCTTTCTTCTTAAACTAATGATCAAATATTCGGGTAATTCTTAATGAAACACTAAAGCGTTAGTGAACAAAAATACATGTTCAGTAGCCAAGTAAAATGACCGGTTGCTTTAACATGAAAATAAAGTATCTTTAGAAAATAAAGCATCTAAAAGCATCTTTGTAAAGGTCCGATTTTAAAACGTTATAAGAAAAAGCCTTGTTTCCAAAAGAGTTCTTTGGAACCATCAGTGCCTTTCTGATCACATCCACCCCAAACATAGCACAGAACTTAATTTCTGTACTCCTTTTAAATGAGAATAGCCAGTATAAGGTCCCTAAAGGAACCGGAGACATCTGATATCTTTTACCCTATATCTTTTCTTGCCGGCCCAAGTCATTCAGATTCTGCTTACAACACAAATGTACGATTATTTTTCTCAAATGGCCAGTTCTTTGGCCTGCTAATCATGAAAAAATCATATTTTATTCTCCTGACACTTTATTTGCATATTTTATTATACCTACTTGTATCGACATTTATCTATCTCTATATTTATTTTTCTGTATCAGAAGGTAGTTTAAGTCAATTTGTTTTGGGTTCAATAGATGTATTTTTCATATTTTCGATTCTTGTTTTCTTTTTTCACATCTTCGAGTCCCCTTTTTGTTACTTCGCGCCCTAGCGTGGTCAGCCCAGAGTTTGAGAGCCACTGTTGTAGGGTTTTATTGGTAAAACACTCTGCGGCATTTCAAGCTAAGTTAGATTCCCTTGTTTATTCAGCCGTCCATTGGTGTTCCATTTTTGTTATAAATTGTATTTAGTCTCTCTTTATTTACTAAGCATTTTATATGATGATTAGAAAACAGTTATCTTGTTCAGGTTTTACTTTAAATCAGCATTTTCATCAACAGGTTATAAACACTTTGGTACTCAGGGGTCTTTGTATAATACAGCGTTTTAGAAATTCTGTGAATGCTTGGTAATAGCCTTCCATTTTACAGCAGTTATGAGACCCTGAAAATAAGAACGGTTATAGGAGGTTATAGGAACCTGTACACTACAGGGCTGAGGAGTAGGCTTTGGACGCGTTAGGCCAATCAGGATGGAAAATGTTTTTAGCGAATAGTTACATTATATCTATTATAGGCGTTAGCACAAGGATTAAAATTTTACTAAAACTATGAGGTTTTATTCTTTCTTTTAGGTAGTCCAGGTGACATAGGACGGCTGTTATTGAAAACTGCTTTTCCCCTCTGTTTGTGAAAAAGCATCCTTGGTTTTAGTAGCATTTAGGGTCAAGGGACGTAAGTTTGAACTGTGATTCCAAGAGTCAACAAGTGTCTGCAAACGTCTTGAATACGAGTCACAGGACCAGGGTTTGTGCAGGGATCATAGTCAGGGGCAGAATTACGCTAGACATTATTATTCCAAAATGAAACATTGACTCGCCCCTATCACAAAGATAAGACAGGAAAAACTAAAATGTACAAATACTAAGTGACAGAGGAGATTAAAAAACATCTTAAGACCGGATCACCCTAAGCTCACCGCACACTACAACAGAACCTAAGTGTTTTCTGCGGTATATTATCAGCTAAACTGTCATCTATGTAGGCAGTTCCACGGGATGGCAAAGAGTTGGGGGAAACATTATTGAACATCGGCTAGTATGAGGCTGATTAACATGAGCCGGTTATTGTTAGAATCTTACCTGGCACTAAAAGTCAGGACTGTGTTCCTACCTGATTCAGGAAGAACATTAAATATTGGAGTTTAGAATATGAACTAGACTGATAAGGACATGTGTGCCAAAATTAATAAAGTAAATAACCACATGAAAAAGTGGAGTGATTACAATTTGAAAAACTGCCGTGATGTATCAAAACATTTGAAATAAATAATAAGCTTTTTGACATGCGCAGTCCGGAATAGTCTGAATGTGTCTTAAAGAGTTCATTTTTTAAATAAAACTTAAAAAGGCAAATTAAAAATATTAAATCTGAATAAAACACAGAAGTATCATTTAATGATATCAATTAGGGTTAAGTATTATCAAGCACCGGGATCTATTTATCAGGTTTATTTAATTTAGTTATAAACAAAATGATTGTTGGCATTTTGCTTTGAAATGAACAATAGTCTGATAGAGCTTTAAGAATTAGAATGTAAGACAAACCTCTACACTCTATAACAAAATGTTGCTGTTCCAATAGGAATATCTCGGATGTCTGTTTTATTTTAACCTTTTGACAAGAAGCCCCTGGTCTTGGAAATATACCACCTATGTTGAAAATGAACAGTGCCGACATGCTAACTAAATAGATATAATCTAAGATATTTTAGAATATGACATCTAGGCGCTAACCCCCATGATTCTGACCAACTAAAGGGTCTTCACTTCATTGTCCAACTTCCTGCGGGTGCTATGGATCTTGTAATGGAGACTGCAAAAGATTCTCTAATCTTTACTCTGTAATGGTCCATATGATGGAGATCTAGCGCCTGGGTCCGTAGGGTTAACCGGTCATAGGACATGATGTTCAAAATTCAACTCGGGTTTTTCAAATGAGATAGGACGAGTGCGGCGTGTGTTCTGTATTCTCTTTACTGTATTCACTATTCACAACGACCATAACCCCGAGACCTTAGGTTTTTTATACCGAAGTACCTTTCACTGACCCGAATAAGAGACATCCATCAAAAGGCTCTTGACAGTTTCCTGAACCAATCAGGACCGTGGGGCGGGAGTCGCTTTTCAAAGAGTATAAAAAAATGTTTCAACGACGTGTTTTGAACGGTTAACAATCAGCCTCTGTGCCTAACAGCTTGCCTGCAGACCAGCCTTCTCGGCCGGACCATCGTATGCCTTCAACTGCCCAGATCTAGGGGCCTGAGCCTCAGGTATCTGCCCCTGGTGATCTATATTGGTCGGATAGTTTCCTGGAGAACCGCGCAGTACCTGACATTTTTGTACCTGCTCATGATGTTCCGGGATTCCTAGCAGGGTCTGAGGAGATAGCCATTCAGGCCGTGCAACAAGAAGAGGCCGTGGACGACCCGGCAGAGGCTCCGGCCGATTGGAACATATCACCCAAGGATGGGATTATGCGGGCATGGCCCTTGAACAAACTGACGGACAATGGGTGAAACATTTCGAAAGGCTCTGAAGCTGGGCAAGTGTTGGATGGCGGCTCTGCCGGATAGAATAACGGATCGGCACCTAAAAAGTACCGGCAGGGATGTTGTACGGACCGACCCTGCCAGAGACAGCCTACGGGTCTATTTGAGACTGATCGGTTCAGCAGCGACTATCTGTTTTCCACAAACCGTGGCTCAGGAGCGCGGTCATCAAGACTCTGGGCGGTTTCCACATCTTTCTGCCTTTTCACCAGCTTTTTACAAAATGCTGGACGATCGGAAAAAATAAACATTCTATTCAGGAGTCGATTGTATAAGCCTTTTATCACACGGACGTCTACTCTTATTCAAAAATACGTGAAATAGCTGAGGCATTCTCTAAATGCCATTTTCTGGACCTGATAGGTTTGATGGAACTTTAAGATTTTACCAGGTATACGACCTGGAAAATCAGATGAAGTGTCTGAAATGAATGTTCCGGTGAGATCACATGTTTTTTGTTGGCTTTTAATCACGCTGTTTAGTTGTAATGTTTTGAAGTGGTTGGTAAAACCTCTCTGAATTTTTAGATTGTTTTTGAAAATGACCAATAAAGGACCAATTGATTTTAAACCCTAATTTCTTTCATCATCGAGGATGGTGGGTGGTTGAAAACGTTTTTTATACTCTTTGAAAAGCGACTCCCGCCCCACGGTCCTGATTGGTTCAGGAAACTGTCAAGAGCCTTTTGATGGATGTCTCTTATTCGGGTCAGTGAAAGGTACTTCGGTATAAAAAACCTAAGGTCTCGGGGTTATGGTCGTTGTGAATAGTGAATACAGTAAAGAGAATACAGAACACACGCCGCACTCTTCCTATCTCATTTGAAAAACCCGAGTTGAATTTTGAACATCATGTCCTATGACCGGTTAACCCTGGGACCCAGGCGCTAGATCTCCATCATATGGACCATTACAGAGTAAAGATTAGAGAATCTTTTGCAGTCTCCATTACAAGATCCATAGCACCCGCAGGAAGTTGGACAATGAAGTGAAGACCCTTTAGTTGGTCAGAATCATGGGGTTAGCGCCTAGGTCCATATTCTAAAATATCTTAGATTATATCTATTTAGTTAGCATGTCGGCACTGTTCATTTTCAATATAGGTGGTATATTTCCAAGACCAGGGCTTCTTGTCAAAAGGTTAAAATAAAACAGACATCCGAGATATTCCTATTGGAACAGCAACATTTTGTTATAGAGTGTAGAGGTTTGTCTTACATTCTAATTCTTAAAGCTCTATCAGACTATTGTTCATTTCAAAGCAAAATGCCAACAATCATTTTGTTTATAACTAAATTAAATAAACCTGATAAATAGATCCCGTGCTTGATAATACTTAACCCTAATTGATATCATTAAATGATACTTCTGTGTTTTATTCAGATTTAATATTTTTAATTTGCCTTTTAAGTTTTATTTAAAAATGAACTCTTTAAGACACATTCAGACTATTCGGACTGCATGTCAAAAAGCTTATTATTTATTTCAAATGTTTTGATACATCACGGCAGTTTTTCAAATTGTAATCACTCCACTTTTTCATGTGGTTATTTACTTTATTTATTAATTTTGGCACACATGTCCTTATCAGTCTAGTTCATATTCTAAACTCCAATATTTAATGTTCTTCCTGAATCAGGAGGAACACAAGCCTGACTTTTAGTGCCAGATAAGATTCTAACAATAACCGCTCATGTTAATCAGCCTCATACTAGCAGATGTTCAATAATGTTTTCCCCAACTCTTTGCCATCCCGTGGAACTGCCTACATAGATGACATTTAGCTGATAATATACCGCAGAACAGTAGGTTCTGTTGTAGTGTGCGGTGAGCTTGGGGTGATCCGGTCTTAAGATGTTTTTTAATCTCCTCTGTCACTTAGTATTTGTACATTTTAGTTTTACTGTCTTATCTTTGTGATAGGGCGAGTCAATGTTTCATTTTGGAATAATAATGTCTAGCGTAACTCTGCCCCTGACTATGATCCCTGCACAAACCCTGGTCCTGTGACTCGTATTCAAGAAGATTGCAGACACTTGTTGACTCTTGGAATCACAGTTCAAACTTACGTCCCTTGACCCTGAATGCTACTAAAACCAAGGATGCTTTTTCACAAACAGAGGGGAAAAGCAGTTTTCAATAACAGCCGTCCTATGTCACCTGGACTACCTAAAAGAAAGAATAAAACCTCATAGTTTTAGTAAAATTTTAATCCTTGTGCTAACGCCTATAATAGATATAATGTAACTATTCGCTAAAAACATTTTCCATCCTGATTGGCCTAACGCGTCCAAAGCCTAATCCTCAGCCCTGTAGTGTACAGGTTCCTATAACCTCCTATAACCGTTCTTATTTTCAGGGTCTCATAACTGCTGTAAAATGGAAGGCTATTACCAAGCATTCACAGAATTTCTAAAACGCTGTATTATACAAAGACCCCTGAGTACCAAAGTGTTTATAACCTGTTGATGAAAATGCTGATTTAAAGTAAAGCCTGAACAAGATAACTGTTTTCTAATCATCATATAAAATGCTTAGTAAATAAAGAGAGACTAAATACAATTTATAACAAAAATGGAACACCGATGGACGGCTGAATAAACAAGGGAATCTAACTTAGCTTGAAATGCAGAGTGTTTTACCAATAAAACCCTACAACAGTGGCTCTCAAACTCTGGGCTGACCACGCTAGGGGGCGCGAAGTAACAAAAAGGGGACTCGAAGATGTGAAAAAAAGAAAACAAGAATCGAAAATATGAAAAATACATCTATTGAACCCAAAACAAATTGACTTAAACTACCTTCTGATACAGAAAAATAAATATAGAGATAGATAAATGTCGATACAAGTAGGTATAATAAAATATGCAAATAAAGTGTCAGGAGAATAAAATATGATTTTTTCATGATTAGCAGGCCAAAGAACTGGCCATTTGAGAAAAATAATCGTACATTTGTGTTGTAAGCAGAATCTGAATGACTTGGGCGGCAAGAAAACATATAGGGTAAAAGATATCAGATGTCTCCGTTCCTTTAGGGACTTTATACTGGCTATTCTCATTTAAAAGGAGTTCAGAAATTAAGTTCTATGCTATGTTTGGGGTGGATGTGATCAGAAAGGCACTGATGGTTCCAAAGAACTCTTTGGAAACAAGGCTTTTTCTTATAACGTTTTAAAATCGGACCTTTACAAAGATGCTTTTAGATGCTTTATTTTCTAAAGATGCTTAATTTTCATGTTAAAGCAACCGGTCTTTTACTTGGCTACTGAACATGTATTTTTGTTCACTAACGCTTTAGTGTTTCATTAAGAATTACCCGAATATCTGATCATTAGTTTAAGAAGAAAGAGTAATTAGCTCTGCTATTTTGTGAGCTATACAAGCGTGCTGAGCGGTTGGCTCCCATTTACGAGGTCACTAGCATGAGCTAAAGCTGCTGATTTTAAAAACATGATTTTAGTTCGATGAACTTCGGAGGGGCAAAAAAGGGCTACTTACATCCCCTGCCTCTAGTTAAACCAGCACACCTCACTACGGCCTCCTGTGCATTCTTATAAATCTCCGTTTAAACTCACAAGTGTATTTACAGAGTCTTCCTTTGTCCAAAGGCTCCTAGGTGATAGAAATGAGCTCAGCAAAACACTAAAAATCACTGATCGCAGCAAATCCTAAAACACACGTGGAATCTGTCTCTCTTGTGCGGTGTGGGGTTACTTTTAAAAATAACTTCATTATATTATACTTACAAAATGAATAACCAAACATGTTATATAGTGTAAGGGACGGCAGGTATGGGCCGGCATCTCGACATGTACAGGACCTTGTTCATTAGCCTGGGTGCAAGCCCCTATTAAACCTGAGGCCACAGAAGGAATAGAGAGCTTTTACAGGCAGAAGTGTTAAAAAGAGACACAAGGCGTTTGTAGCACGAGACTGCTCCATGTCTTTAAACGTGATAAATCAAAGTTTAGGTTTGTACATGACATAATCCTAACAAATTCCTGAGACTAGCAGCCGGTGAGCTCTCTGAGGGTCACCCAGCGGGGTGGGTGATGCTCGAAACGGGCGGCCTCAGTTGTTTGCATGTGAACTCACAGAGTCCTTCCCCTGAGTGGGGTGCTTGCAGAGCCTGACTTTAGTTTCTGTGTGTAGAAAGAGAGAGAGCAGGGGGCTGCTCGCAGGGGGGTCGGCTAAAAGCTGACAGGGTCTGCCGCTTGGTCTTTCTCTCTGGGAAATCAGCTTCATTGCTAAAACTGTTTTTTACTGCAGAGTCTGTCACTGAGAAACCTGATTTAGCTGAAGTGTGAATTCGGCCCCTGCTGGAACCATCAGCCCCTCCCTGAGCCATGCGGACCACAAGATGTTTCCTTAGGGTCAGCTGAAGATACCTGTATTTAAAATGTGGGGTGAGTTTGAAGAGAAAAAGGGCTTGTTTTAGATCGATATTTATACAAATTATATTAAGTAATATAATTACAAATTATACAGCCCAGGCTAGATTTGTTAGACGTCTCAAACGTGATTTAAAAGGGAACTACTGCCTATTATTTAACTAGGTGTGATTTTTAAAGGGCTGAACTAGCAGTTATCTCAAACTTTACAAGCTAATCTTTAAAAATCCCTTAACTTTAAAAGATCCATCCGTCATGGGCAGAGGTCTGCGGTGTTCACACTTTATTTTATTTTATGACACTGTGTATTTGACCTATAATCTTCTCTTGCCTGTCATGGAGCTCTGTCTAATTACCTGAAGTTACAGGAATTGGGAAGTGATGAACTATTTTGGTAAGAATATGTTTTAAGGTCTACATAAGTAAGAGTATAAAGGGGAAAAGTGTCACCCTAGGGCCCTCCCATGACAAAACAAAAATCATAATTGGGCTTTTCTGTTTTTAACTTTTTAATTAAAAATAGTAAAATGATTTCTAATTATCATTTGTGTTAATAGAAATATTTTCAGTTTTTTGAGTAGACAGAAAATATCAAAATTCTGTGCTTTTACATGCACGTACAAAACTGGGATAAGGTAGAAAACCTGCTTTCTTATAAATCTCCGTTGAAATGCACAAGTGTATTTAGAGAGGTTTCTTTTGTCAAAAGGCTCCTAGGTGATAGAAATGAGCTAAGCAAAAACAAAAGTGGAATCCGTCTCTCTTGACCAGTGTAGTGATACTTCATTATATTACACTTACAAAAGAGTAACCAAACATGCTATATAGTGTAAGGGATGACAGGCATGGGCCGGCCTCTCGAAAGTACAGGACATGGTTCATTACTCAGCCAGGAGGACAATGTAATTAAGGAAATTAGGGTTTTGCTCTTTTTTAGTAAGTGTCTTTTGTCTAATTTTAGACAGACCCCGGAAAAAATAAACCCTAAGGTTAAGCTCTGTATATAGGTGAACATTTTTGACCAATCAGTCCATGCTAGACGTCTCAAACGTGATTTAAAAGGGAACTGCGGCATATTATTTAACTAGGTGTGATTTTTAAAGGGCTGAACTAGCAGTTATCTCAAGCTTTACAAGCTAATCTTTAAAATTCCCTTAACTTTAAAAGATCCATCGACAGAGGGTCTGCGTGGTCTCGAGCCCACTGACATATGGGGGTAGGGGAGTTTACAGACAGCTGCTGACAAGCGGGCGATCTCGCAGGGGCTCACCCAGTGGGAATGGGTGTTTGAAGGACACAACTATGCGAAGGCAATCACTCTCCACGCTGCAGCAGGTGCTGTCTCAGCCCGTGTCTGCGCTCTGAGAGAGAGAGAGAGACAGAGCACACAGGTCTGCGTCCTTTTCTCTATTTAGATCCGAATATTGTTGCAGCCAGACCTTGAGTTGTCCAGATAAGGGATGATCCTAAACTCCCTTAAAAGAGATGAAAAAATGACATAAGCAGCTTCAAAGTGTCTTTCTTTACTCCCCGAGAAGGACCTCAAAAGAATTCCTCAGCGGCGTGGGAGTCATCCTATGAGTTGCACAGCTCAAGGATGCAAGCATCCCTGCCGGAACCTAAACTTCACTTTAAAAAGAGAAGTTTTTTTTTTTTGGTCTCAAGGGGGATGGTTGCTCGAAGCGGGCGGGCTCAGTTGTTTGCAAGCGAACTCACAGAGTCCTCCCATACCTGACTTTACTTTGTGTGTGTGTGTGTAGAGAGAGAGACAGAGCACACAGGCCTGCTTGCAAGGGGGTCGGCTAAAAGCTGGGCTGCTTGATTTCTTTCTGAGAAACCTGCTTCATTGCTAAGAATGTTTTTACTGCAGAGTCTGTCACTGGGAACCTGATTCAATGTTGGTTGAGGAATTTCTGTGAGATGGAACAGGACGGACCTGTAAGTGATAAAGCAAAGATGAGATAGATATTTTAATGGCGTGTTCATATTAAAATCATAGATAGAACCGAGAACAAAATGCTTAGCTTTTTAGGCTTTCGGCAGGGAAGTGTGGGGGACTGGGAAGTGTGGGGCGCCGATGGTTAAATGCGGCCTGACTCAGACCGTGTCTTCCAGCTGACAGTTTGTTGTCTGTGTGAGGGACAAAAAAGCAGCTTGACTTAGAGAGGCCAAGATGAGATAGAGATTTTAATTATGTGAACGTGCTGGGACTGGTGCAGGGCGACTTTGGGCATGCCTGAGCCGGTCAGGACAGGCCCCGGGCCTGTCTGGACTTGCGCCGGAGAAAGGGCGGGGCCGAGGCAGCCCCCGGGCATGTCTGAGCTGGTCAGGACAAGCCTCGGGCATGCCTGAGCTGTTCACGACAGGCCCCGGGCATGCCCGAGCTTGTCGAGGAAAAGGCTGTAACACGCCCAGGCTTGTCTTTTGGGAGAGGGGGGCTGAGCGGGTTCAAACAGCGGGCAGACATCCGTCACACGGCCCTTGACAGTTTCCTGGGCAGGCAGGTGGGTGTGGGGTGGGTTCAAGGAGGGGGCAGGCATCCGTCAAACGGACCCTTGACAGTTTATGGAACCAATCAGGGGCCAGGGCAGGGTTCAAGGAGCAGTCGGGGCAGGGATGGGAAGCCTTACACCAATCCGATGCCGGAGGGCGGCGCCAAAGGGGCGGAGAGAGGTCACGTGGAGGGGCGGGGAATTCTGATGTGACGTCATCAGGAGGCGACGGGGCGGGACTTCCGGTCTTGCGTCAGCGGGGCGGCACTTCCAGTGTGACGTCAGAGGGGCCGGGGCCTAAAAGTCATTAATCATTATGATTGACAGCTCTAATTGCGATTTTGACAGAAGCCCCATGCCTATAACTACTTATATAATTAAGAATTAATTATATAATAATTTGGCACGTCTGATGTTCAAACAGTTTAGGCCGTTGCATTGTGAAATGAATAACCTTGACACACCATATACTTTACTTGAATCCAGGCTGCAAAATGCAAATATTAAGTACAGATGTGGACAGTCCTGAGTCCAGAACAAGGCGGGCGGTATGTACTTTGTGTAAGGTAGCTAAATTTGGCTAACCAATTACACTAACTGAGTAGTTTTCTAAATTAGCGTTACCTTACTTGCTGTGTCTATTCTGCAGCTGTAGTAGGGGTCCTTATTAGCCACCATTCAAACAAAATCACTTCGGCACTGGTGTCCTATCCTTACAGAAGCAGCACAACTGGGGTTCCCAAACGTTTCGATCAAATATGCAGCTCGGTATCATACTGGGATCCCAAGAAGAGGCTTCATACCATAATGACAACAGAGACATTGTTAACAAAACAATAATTATTCAAAACGGAATAGATTCCTGAGGTGTATAGCTGCCAAGTGAATGTTTAGTTTAGCTATAAAAAAGAAAGGAATAAAGTCTCTAGAATCGGTGGTATGATATAAGAATATTATAACGCTGACTGAACTTTCTCACCCCTCGTTCCCACTGCAGGAGCGGAAAAGAGGCATCTGAACTGCAGTGGAGACTGTCAGATTGAAGAAAATAAGCAGCAAAGCAGATAGCGCAGAACCAGGGCGGAACAAAAAAGGACGAGTAGCTGATTGGCGCGCGCCAGACAGGACAAAATAAGCGGCAACGCAGAAAGGGCGGACTGTGGGGCAGGACAAAAAGGAGGAGTAGCGGAGGATCGCGTCAGAAAACAGTGCTAGCTAGATAAGTGAAAGACGTAGACGCTTGTAATGTTCTTGTTTTGATGGTGTGCCCGGTAACTTAACATCGGGAAACCGCGGTAGGGACTGCATTACAGTAATACAGTAAGGTGCTTCGAAATCCACAGAAAGCTTACCTGGTGTCCTGTGTGGTTCCTGCGAGGGTCGCTATATAATAATATTATTGAAAGGATAGTATGAGTGGGCATTTAACTTGAGTCAAGATTATTAGGTAAAGAATAAAGTACTCAAAAATAATGAATCGATGGGCGTTTATTTACCTAGATAACCTTTTTTCAATTAACTCTTCCAATTGCGACGACGGTTAAAACATTCTATGAGTTCGAAAATTGTTCAGCCAATCTCTCTTAACGGAGTACAAAAGTTTACTATATAAAATATTCTTGTATCCCGAATTAAATACGCTATTTGTATTTTATACGGGTGACGGGATAAATATTGATGAAGAATTCAGTGAACCATCCAGTTTGAAATGTTAATGCCTCAGATCCCCATCGTGGTAAATACCGGGAACTTTGTTAAATCTATATAAATTTATTTAACAATTCAACGATTTATTATAAATAATTACGTATTATGTCGCAGTTTTTTTTTAACTTAGTATTGTCCCAAAGCATAAAAGCTACCAATGGATCTAAATCGGGAGTATTTTCCCATACCTTCTAATGCATTATCTTTCCTATTTTTATATTTTTCCTACATGTTTACACTATACGAGTTATCACGAACACCATTTTTACCTGCTGATATCCCACCTCTGCATTCCTGTTTTGGACGCTCATTTGTGCGTTTCTTTTTGAACCGTGATTGGTTGATTCTCATGGTAATGTCCAATTTAACTGATAATTGGATAGCAGTCGTTGTGACTGACAGGTCATTGCTTTGTCAAAGTGGCCGGCTTTAAAGTTTAAATGAAGGGAGATGTCTGACATGACACTGTCATTCGTTGGAAAGAGAAAACCGATTTCATAAGGGAGCGTGGAAAATGCAATTAGACATTTTTAGTCTTTACAACATCGTATACAATTTCAAGAAAAATAGCTCAATGAGAAGTCACACCCAAGCCATTATTTTCATAATTTAAAAATTGTCCAAATTGTGCGTGAAACCGGCTAATCTGGCAGTTGACAGCATGGACATAATTACTAGACGCCGCATGACCAGCAGCATCGTACGTCAACGTCGCCGCCATATTGCGAGTGGCACTGCTGTGGAGTGCAGTAATGAGTAATGTGCTGCTTGGGATTGTATAAACCGCTGTACGCTCCAAACCAGATCCCGGGGAATTACATTTCATTGGTAAGGCTAAACAATTGTTTTGGTTATATTTGGCCATTAGAAAATCTTAGCACTTTACAATAAACAACATTAGTAAAATTAAAACGAGAATGATGAATTAAAAAGCAATAATTAGCAAACAAACAAAGATAACTGGCAGTAACAGTGCAAAAATCACAATTGGTATGCCAGCTTGAAAAGGTAAGTTTTGAGGGTAATTTTAAACTGTGTTATTGAATCGATCTGACGTATATGACGCTCGAGCTCCCATAGCACAGAGTTTGATGTGCGGTACAGAAAGTCGAGCTGCAGATGAGGATCTGAGTGAGGGAGACGAGTGCAAATCTGTAGGAGATCAGTGAGGTTGTGCATGTTCAGAGCAGTATTTTGCATTGTATTCTGTAGTTAACAGGGAGCCAGTGACGTTGAGAGAGAATAAGTGTAATATGTTCAGTGGATTTAGAACAGCAGGTTATCATCCTGGCAGCAGAATTTAGAAGAAGTTGTGTGCGATTAATAAGTTTTTGTGGGATGCCAGATAGAATAGCATTACAGTAATCTATACATGAGGTGACTCGGACATTAACCAATACTTCAGTACTGTGTTGCGTAAGAACAGGACATCTAGAAATGTTTCGGAGATGGAAGAAGGCAGTCCGAGAAATGTTACTTATATGGGAGGAATTATTTAATCTTCTTTTTCTTTGGCTGCCCCCGTTAGGGGTTGCCACAACCGATCATCGGAGGAATTATTTAGGCCTAATAATAATAATAATAATTATTGTTTAATAATTGCCATTATGAGTGTATAAATGGATATAAATAATTGCATATAAACGATTCGCCAAAATCTATTGTATGTGAACGATACTGTTTTAAACGTTATTGTTTTTTCACCAGAAAACCCGGTTTCCACGTCTACCTGTATTAGTTTAAATGGCACTTTTGTCGCTCGCAATATGGCGGATGCGCTGACGTATCGTGTCGCCATGGCAACACTGTGAATGCGGCGTCTATCTGTATATTGTAACGATCTCGGAAAGAAATTGCCACTGGGCAGTGTTTAGTTATAAATAGTAAAAAGAAAAAAAAGGGGACGGGCAGAGACACAACTGCCACTCTTAATAAAACAGCCTCTGGGAAGGTGAGGTGCTCGTATGTGGTTTGAGTTTTAGTGTGGTGTGTTTTGCTGTTTTTTTTTTTTTGTCCTGACTACATTTTGTTTTCGGCTTGTTGAAGTAAGAAGGAAAGGGAATAAAACCATTGATTAGTTTTTTAATTTGATGAAATTACCACCACTTGCCTGCGAGATTCATTTGCCCGTCTGGGAAGGGATTTTACAATATGTCTATGGTTGACGGCCCTGGACACAGTCATGGAGAAGCTTCAATAGGCTTCGTCGGCCCATCACTACACGAGGATGGCTCAGCCTGCTAACCAGGCTACTCTCGAAATCCCAAATCATTGACAAACATACTCCTATTTTTTTTTAATCTTGACGTCTCGCGTATCCCTATTTTTATCTTCAACAGAAAACTCATAATAATTGACATAATCCTTGTGATGGGTTTATGAAACCCCGTGAAGCTTCTGAGGCTTTTCCCCATTGTGCCAAAAAAGATCCTCCACTCCTTAAAATAGCGACATCTAGTGGTTAACGTAAATCATTACAGCTATGAGATTGAGGCGAGATAGGTCCAACCGCAGCCTACAGCAATACTATCCACTTGCAGAGCCACAGTACCATACATCACCGCAGTTACAGACCCAGGACTGACTTCGTAAAATTACTTTTGGAAGATTTCGGCAGGTCTCGGAAAAGTAACGTCGGGTCAAGGACCCGTTCTAAAATTAAGCGATAAAAATGAGAAGGAAAAACAGTACATCAAATCAAATAATACGCATCATTGTAAAGTTCAGAGGGTTTCTGCCATCACGTCGTGTCATACATCAAACTAAACAATACGGATCGTTTCTGTGAAATACACCATTAACATTTACATTGTGTTCGGGTCTGTGGGAACCATTTAACATGTCGACAAAATGAAAATCATCAAGATCTGTGTTAATTGAAAACAGTTTTTCGTTTACATTCATGAAACAAAGTATACAATATAATTATAATGTTTGAACCACGTTAGAGTTTACTAAAACGTTAATAATAGAAGTGATACTTTTTTTTTAAATGTACGATTAATGTGTGCAATATTGTTCTAAACCAATGTAGAATAAACATTTAAGCCACTGTAATATTTTTAAACATATATGTGAAGAAAACGACAATACATATTCTACACTGAATAATGCTATATATTACTTGCCTTATATTGAACTGCTCTAGTTGTTGTCACCTATTATTATAAACGATGGGCCATCAAAAGAAAAAAAAATACTAATAAGAACACAATTTATTTATATACCACCCTTCCTATGTCCAGAATTCAAAAAGAACAAGAAGACCTTATAACATTAGCTACAAATAATATCTTCACTAAATAAAGATAAATACGGGATATGCAAAACATTCAAATAGAATAAAATACAATAATGCAGACTAAAATACATATAACACTACAAAAAATCTTGAACAAAGAACATAAATTGTGATAAAAATGCAAACCCTGAGTACCTGAACAGACAGAGGGGGTAAACTGAAAGAAGGGGCAGAATTTCAGGTCTGTTTAATGTCCTCCTAAACGAATGAGTTAAAAAAATGAAGGAGTCAGTGATTAATTTTGGGAGGTCATTCCACAGTCTGGGCGCTATACAGCTGTAGGCCCTCCTGTCACCCACAGAGTGCAGGTTAGTGTGGGGCACCGAATCGGAGGACCTTAGTGGGCAGGTCAATAAACAGAATTTGATATTCAATCCTGTAAGACACAGGGAGCAGTGAAGGTGCAGCAGGATGGCCGTGATGTGCTCGCTGTTGGTGGTTTGTGTCAGGACTCTTGCAGTTGAGTTTTGAATCAGCTGGAACTGTGATATAAGATTATATTATTATAAAATTAAGATAACTTAATTATCTATACTAATAAAAGGCAAAGCCTTTTAACGGTCAACAACGTCCGCCATGTTGAACTTTCTTATTTATAGCCCCATCTTCACGAAATTTGGTAGGCGGCTTCCCTGCTCTAACCGAAACCAATGTACGTACTTATTTCGGTGGTATGATGCCACTGTCGGCCGCCATATTGAACTTTTCAATGGTCTTTGTTACTTATGGGCCCATCTTCAAGAAATTTGGTACACGGGTTCCCAACGCTAACTGAGTCCTACTTACGTACATATATACGTCCATAGCCTGCAGCTCGGTCACTGTGTGAGGTGGCATTGGGTCCCCCATCCCAACGCCTCCCACGTTGTTGGCTGCCTGCCTATATAAAGCTGTCCGTCGCTCCAGTCTCTTCATTCCCTTCCTTGCTTTGCCATGGGATTCACGTCTCCCTGTTGATAACTACAGCCTTTTTATTTAATTCATGGCTTCTCCGCTGTTTTATTGTTCACTTATGACGATTATAGTTATTGTGTAGGTATTTTAGACTTAGTTTACATTGTTCAGGTACCCATTTCCTTTATCGTTCCAACCGTACCCCCATTAACATGTCTATCGAGGTGATCACCATCGATCAAAGAACTGTCACTTACCGAGTGGTTTCCATGCCCGGAGATGGCACCTACCTTTTCCATTCTCTTTGTTACATATTGCACGGCCATATCAGGCTCACTCTTGATATCCAGAGGAACATTGTGTCTTATGTATTGAATGACTGGGACAGGTTCAAGGTGTGGACTGATGACGGTACAGGAGATAATTATACTACACGGGAGCACTATAAGAGTGAAATGCTTAAGCCGTTCACCTATGGTTCTGCATGTGAGTTGATGGCTGCCGCTAAATTGTTTGGTTGTCGCTTTCAAGTGTACCGAAATGGCCAAATATTTTACACCTTTTGACAACCGCCAATGCCTCTTAAACATCTTAGATTCACAGGTGACGATTTCAGTAGTGGACACTTTGATGTTTATGAATGTTTAAACTCTAAAAAGCTGGATGTGATTTTATCGATGAAACCGGTTGTGTGCTTACAACGCTTGACAGATGCCAAATGTCACTTCAACACAACAAATCCTGCAAATACTGTCGTAATTGAAACAAACCATGAAACTCAAACCGATTATGACAGCAGCAATCCAAGCTGTGAGATTTGAGACAAGATGACTGTTCACATGGCCAACTGTAAGTTGCATGCTTAAGAGTAAGCTCAGCGTACAACTTGGTCGTATTACAACCGGAGGGCTGAACTCAAAATGTGGTATACAAAGAGATCCATAACAAATAATTATTGGTATATTTTCCCTAAGTTTAAAAAGGTTTAATTTTCTTCTTAATAAAAATTTTAAGTCAGTACTTCGCCGCTGCTAAGCGCAGGCATTTTGCTATTTATATTATAAATTAAGGCATGAGGGTTGCCCTGGACATGACATAAGCTACATAGTGTCTGACAATGAGTCCAAGGATTTCATCCCGATATCTAATGGCAGTCAAGGTGCTGTTGTCTAGCCTGTAGTGGTCTGTGCGTCCCTCCATGGATATGCCTTCCCAGACCATCAATGACCCCGCACCAAACCGGTCATGCTGAGTGATGTTACAGGCAGCATAACGTTCTTCATGGCTTCTCCAGACCCTTTCACATCTGTCACTTGTGCTCAGGGTGAACCTGCTCTTATGGCACAGGGTGCCATTGGTGGACCTACCAATTCTGGTATTCTATGGCAAATGCCAATCAAGTTCTACAGTGCCGGGCAGTGAGAACAGGGCCCACCAAAGGCCCTCAGGCCACCCTCATGAAGTCTGTTTCTGATTGTCTGGTCAGAGACATTCACACCAGTGGCCTGCCTGCTATAGGTCATTTTGTAGGGCTCTGCCAGTGCTCATCCTGTACCTCCAGTCCTGTTGATGGGTCAAGGACCTTTTATGGCCCTGTCCAGCTCTCCTAGAGTAACTGTCTGTCTCCTGGAATCTCCTCAATGCCCTTGAGACTGTGCTGGGAGACACAGCAAACCTTCTGCCAATGGCACGTATTGTTGTGCCATCCTGGAGAAGTTGGACTACATGTGCCACCAGACTCTGTAGGGTTCAGGTATCGGCCCAGGCTACCAGTAGTGACAGTGACAGTAGCCAAATGCAAAACATATGACAAAACAGATGAGGAGGGAAAAATGTCAGTGTCCTCCACCTGTTAAACCACTCATTCCTATTTTGGGGGTCGTCTCATTGTTGCCCCTCTAGTGCACCAAAGCAGCTAAAACCGATTAATAACCCCCTCTGCTACTTAACTGACCAGTCTCAGCGAAATAAAATTAAAATTAAAACTTTACAAACTTTAATTAAAAATTAAATTGCAACAAAACTGAACTCCTGCAAAGTGGCACTAAAGTGTAACTTAAGAAAACAAGCTCCTCTTCAACCATTCTTGGTGATGATCTCATCAGACCTTCTTTTACTACAAAGAATCTCGGTGTCACTTTGATTCCTCCTTTTCTTATTTCACCCATGTAAACCATATTAAGAAACTTTCTTACTTCCACCTGTGTCGCATTTCTTATGTTTGCTCCTTCCTCTCCTTTTCTAATGCTGAGAATCTTGTCCCTGCTTTCATCACATCCCACATTGATTATTGTAAGTCACTACTGGCAGGTGCCACTTCTAATCTTATATCACAGCCCAGCTGATTCAAAACTCAACTGCAAGAGTCCTGACACAAACCACCAACAGCGAGCACATCACAGCCATCCTGCTGCACCTTCACTGCTCCCTGTGTCTTACAGGATTGAATATCAAATTCTGTTACTGACCTGCCCACTAAGGTCCTCTGATTCGGTGCCCCACACTAACCTGCACTCTGTGGGTGACAGGAGGGCCTACAGCTGTATGGCTCCCAGACTGTGGAATGACCTCCCTAAATTAATGACATCAGCTGACTCCATTCATTTGTTTTAACTCATTCGTTTAGGAGGACATTAAACAGACCTGACATTCTGTCCTTTCTTTCAGTTTACTCCCTCTATCTGTCCAGGTACTCAGGGTTTGCATTTTCATCTCAATTTATGTTATTTGTTCAAGATTTTTTTGTAGTATTATATGTTGTATTTTGGTCTGGATTACTATCTTTTATTCTATTTGAATGTTTTGTATATCATGTATTTATCTTTATTTAGTGAAGATATTATTTGTAGCCAAATAAGAAGAAGAAAGAAGATGTACTGTTTTTCCTTCTCATTTTTATCGCTTCATTTTTGAACAGGTCCTTGACCCGACGTTACTTTCTGGACTTTGCCAAGACCTGCCAAAACCTTCCAAAAGTAATTTTACGAAATTAGTCCTGAAACGAAGGTGACGTCACTTCCGGGCTTGTAACTGCGGTGACGTATGTTGCTGTGGCTCTGCAAGTGGATGCCACTCGCCTACAATACCCATGACATTGGTCAGGTAATGCCTACAATGTCAGTCACCAAACACCCTTTGAGTCAGGTAACCTTCCCACAGCCCAAATCGTAACCGGACTGTGATAGGATGGGCATTTTGTGACTGACATTGAGGGTGTTTCATGATGTTGGGTTGTTATGTGACTGACCTCAGAGGTGCTGTGGTCCACAATTACACTTTGTTGGAGCTCGAGGCAGCCCGCAGATGGAGTGCACATTCATGCCTTTGTTGATCACATAGCTTCAATCGGGTAGATGCACTAAAACCATTAGAATACTCTTGTGTTTTCATTTTGATCTTTTGATAGTCATGTTGTCATTAAAATTATTCAATAAATGTAAATGTTGGTATGGCTGTTAATTTTCTACAATAAAATAATGTTTAAATTTCTTGTCCTAATGATGAAATTTGTCGCCATTAATATTGTAGCACTGCACCAGTGCTCACCTTCACTGAGTGCCAAAGGATTCTCGCTCTTCTTGTGGTTCTTCATGTAGCTCACTATCCTTAGAAGGACAGCACACTGTAGCCGCAGTTGTTTTAATTCACATACGACTTTCAAAAGCTTATTATTTTTATCAGATCCCCTGCAGCTGGAACTCAAGCATTTCTATGATGGGAAATAATAGAGTTGGTGACTTGTCGAGCGCTGTTACAACAGTGAAGTGAACACGAATTCATCAGCACTAGCGTGACACCATAAAATGTAAGGATTCGTAATTATATGATGATTGTCAAACAATGGGAATCATTTCATTTTTCCTTCAGTGTTTGGGGAGTAATTGCACCAAGGGGCTTAGGGAATGTGTTTGAAGAAATGGGCACTGATAAGGTGGCTTAGAGACCGTGCCCATGGTAATTAAATGACGCATTATAAGTTCCAATACAGATGAACAGTACATATTTATTGTCAGATAACAAGTTTCACACTGCTAGACTCCATATTTACTTCAATATCATCTCTGTATAAAATATAATCAGTAGATTCACATCTCCTTTCACAGCATGTTACTGCTGCTTGCTTAGCTTTCATGCAGTCTTCATACTGGATTAGGTCGTTGACATTTAAGTGGATATATAAATGTCTGCTTGCAGTGGTTTAAAAGAGTTTCTACAGTACAGTTCTGAAAACAAAATATTTCCAAATTACGGGCAGGTCTCTTCATTTTAGAACTTAAACATCTCAAACGTTTTAGATGATCAAGGCTCAACATTACGCATAGTCCTCAGTTTTTCTGAAAGCAGTTGCAGACAGAAAATAAATATATTTACACTTTATTTAAAAGACTAGGGGGCTTCGCCCCCTGCTCGCTTTGCTCACCAACCCCTGTTTTTGTTTTTCCAGATACACACTTTTAAGATTTTTTTTTCTTTGAATTGTTGATTTTTTTTTTTATTTTGATTTTTTTTTAGGAGTGGAGGATCTTTTTTGGCACAATCAGGAAGAAACCTCAGAAGCTTCACGGGGTTTCATAAGCCAAACACAAGGATTATGTTTGATTTGATTGTTGATTTTCTTTTCATTGAAAAGTTTCACTTTTATTTCAGAACTTCGGTAAAAACAATATTTGGAATCTTTCGAGTCCCAACGTTCTGAATCTTTTAAATGAGGTCCATGACTCATGTGTTTAATGACTTTGTACCATAATTCAGGAGAGGTTTCTCTGTTTGGAATTTCAGCACAGACAATACGATCTACATCATCAGCAGTTAATAATTTCTTTTGCAAAGTAACCAATAAATGCATGTGAGGTAAACTCCGTTTTTGAAATCCTCTGATTTAAACTTCAAAGCCTTACAATATTTACATACTTCTCACATATCACCTATGTCCATATATTCGATCTCTATTCACCTTATCGTTATTTCTCAGAGTAATAATTTCTCTTTCTTTGCTCTAATGTGATGTTTACTTTCTTTTTTTTTTGACACTGTCGTTTTTTTCTGCTTTCATATTCTGTATCTTGCTCTGCTTGTGTTTTGCACCTACGTTTTTTCTGAGTGTTTTGAATTCCAGTTTTCATTTTCTGTAACCTGCTCTGCATGTGTTTGCCCTCCTTGTTTTTTAACCTCCTTATGACATTTTACTTTGTTTTCTACTCTTTGTCTTTTATTTCTGACCTCACTTTGTCCTGCTTTTCCTTCAATGACACCTGGTCCATGGTGATTATTTTCCCTTTTTCGAGTAATAATTTCCATTTGTTTGCGCTACTGCGATCTTTACTTACTTTCTTTTTTTTGATACTTTCTATTTTTCCTGCTTTCATATTCTTTAACTTTCTCCACATGTGTATCGCGGCAACGTTTTTTATGAGCCTTTCGAATTCCACTGCTTTCATAATCTGTAACCTGCTCTGCATGTGTTTAGCGCCAACATTTTTGAACATCTTTATGAAGTTCTACTTTGTCTTTTACTCTGTCTTTTAATTCTGAGCCTGATTGGATGAGCTTTTTTTCAATTTCACTTGTTCCAGGCTGATAATTACGTTTATTATTTTCTGAATTTGCACCTAGGTTATTCTTTTTCTTTTTTCTTTTTTTTCTCTCCAACACTTTTGATGCTCTTTTCTCCACGCTGCTTTCTTCTTCGCTTTGTCGTCGACGTTTCATTTATAACGTACTGTCCTTATATGCTTTATATGCGCTGAGAGCCCTGGATCTGTGTGTGCTCAAAGCATTTACACGACTGTGGTTTTTCTCTTTGTGGTCTTATTTGATATTGCTTGTAAGTTGAGTGTGTCTTGCAAGAATCTCATGTTCTATGTCTCCGTGAGATGGTCCTGGGTCAATCTCTTTCGTCCCACGGGTCTTTTAAGTGTCTTCCATGATCTTCATGTGAAGATCACGTCTCGTCTCCCTAGTGTTTCTCTCCAGGATTTTTTTTTATAATAGAAAGATGTTGTCTGGGATCAGACTCCAAAAAATGTGTTTACCAGTTAGTGTGTACACTCACCTAAAGGATTATTAGGAACACCTGTTCAATTTCTCATTAATGCAATTATCTAATCAACCAATCACATGGCAGTTGCTTCAATGCATTTAGGGGTGTGGTCCTGGTCAAGACAATCTCCTGAACTCCAAACTGAATGTCAGAATGGGAAAGAAAGGTGATTTAAGCAATTTTGAGCGTGGCATGGTTGTTGGTGCCAGACGGGCCGGTCTGAGTATTTCACAATCTGCTCAGTTACTGGGATTTTCACACACAACCATTTCTAGGGTTTACAAAGAATGGTGTGAAAAGGGCAAAACATCCAGTATGCGGCAGTCCTGTGGGCGAAAATGCCTTGTTGATGCTAGAGGTCAGAGGAGAATGGGCCGAATGGTTCAAGCTGATAGAAGAGCAACTTTGACTGAAATAACCACTCGTTACAACCAAGGTATGCAGCAAAGCATTTGTGAAGCCACAACACGCACAACCTTGAGGCGGATGGGCTACAACAGCAGAAGACCCCACCGGGTACCACTCATTTCCACTACAAATAGGAAAAAGAGGCTACGATTTGCACGAGCTCACCAAAATTGGACACAAGAAGACTGGAAAAATGTTGCCTGGTCTGAGGAGTCTCGATTTCTGTTGAGACATTCAAATGGTAGAGTCTGAATTTGGCATAAACAGAATGAGAACATGGATCCATCATGCCTTGTTACCACTGTGCAGGCTGGTGGTGGTGGTGTAATGGTGTGGGGGGTGTTTTCTTGGCACACTTTAGGCCCCTTAGTGCCAATTGGGCATCGTTTAAATGCCACGGGCTACCTGAGCATTGTTTCTGACCATGTCCATCCCTTCATGACCACCATGTACCCATCCTCTGATGGCTACTTCCAGCAGGATAATGCACCATGTCACAAAGCTCGAATCATTTCAAATTGGTTTCTTGAGCATGACAATGAGTTCACTGTACTAAAATGGCCCCACAGTCACCAGATCTCAACCCAATAGAGCATCTTTGGGATGTGGTGGAACGGGAGCTTCGTGCCCTGGATGTGCATCCCACAAATCTCCATCAACTGCAAGATGCTATCCTATCAATATGGGCCAACATTTCTAAAGAATGCTTTCAGCACCTTGTTGAATCAATGCCACATAGAATTAAGGCAGTTCTGAAGGCGAAAGGGGCTCAAACACCGTATTAGTATGGTGTTCCTAATAATCCTTTAGGTGAGTGTAGTTAGCCCTATGATATGAGAGCCTCTCTATATGCAACATGGAGATACATAAGGGTGTGTTATACCGATGTATTACCATGAAGGGCAAGAAGCGCGAACCAACACATTCAATTGCCTTGACACAATTTTGCAATTTTAGTGGCTTCTCCATCTTAGTTTAAGGTGGACAGCTGACACTGCAGCCCACAGCAAAAGCACACAATACTTCTTTTTAAATCACATCAGAGAAAAGCAGCATGTGACATTAACGTACTTGCATCAGCTACACAGCACAAACAAAATGGTCTCTGTTCATGTAGTTAAGGTTCTGAAAACACAAGGCAAAAAGGTGGGGAAAATGCAATGTACCAAATATATAATATATGTACAGAAGCCAAGGATACCCAGCCCTTTAAAAGAGAGTTCAAAGGTGTAGAGACTCCTGTGGCTGCTTGAGACAAGCCCAAGATGACCTCAGGACCCCCACAAAGATTAGGTCTTAGGCAGCACGGTGGTTTTCTGCACTGCCCAAAGGCATTGTGGCTGAAGATTGAACCCTTGGTAGGTCCTACAGGCCTTTCCTTGCCTTATCTTTGAAGTGAGACTTAGGAAGTGATGGAGATGAGGAGCAACTGACTACTTTGACAAGTGCCAAATGGAAGCCACTTCACTGTGGGGGCAGAGACTTGACTGTGTAAGTACGTCCTGTGGGTCAGCAGGTTTTATTTTGTTTTATACTCTTTTTTTAAGCCTTCAATTATCTTCTCTTAGTTTGTGTTTTGGCTTAAATTAATATGTTAAAAGAATTACCAATGAACTGTTCTTATATTACTTTATTGAAAAAATTTGTATTAGGGCTCGTTTACACTTCATGCTCAGAATGTGTACGTGCACACATCATGGCTGCCACACATTCCCAGTGTTCATTTGACGCATCCTCTGAGCAGGTCCTTAGAAATTAACGTGACGCATGAGCAAGTTGCAGTACCAGCAAAAAGTCAGGGGGTGCAGTGTGCTAAAAGTTGGAATGTGACGTCAGAGTCTCTGATTAATATCTACATGTGACAGAAAGCCTTTATGCGGATCCTACGGGATCGATGTGCGCGCTTCGATGTTTGATGAATGGTTCGATTTGGTGAAGAAAAATGCCTACATACAGATGCATTCGTGATGCTTTTATATTCAAGCGTTGCATATTCCCGATCATAATGACACGATACATTTTAAAAGTCTCACATACCATCTTTTGTGCCATCTTCTTTTTCTGGCGCTTGCTCCTAACTTGACAGCAGTGGCAAACAGCAATAGATCACCCCACAGAACACATTAAATGTATGATATTCCAACTCTCTGCACATTTAGAATCATTAGATTTATACTTGATATCTCTTTCATGATGAAATGCATTAAAGTGTGCATGTTACATTTTACAGATAAATCGTTAATTTCGTTTAAATAATGAATAATGTTAAATTACACATATGGGGGAGGAGGAGTAGCACTGCCATCTCGCAGGGAGTCACGTTGCTGGTATTCCCTGCCTGCAGTTTACATGTTTTCCTGCTGGGTTTCCACAGTGTGCTCCAGTTTCCTTCCAAAGATATACAGATTTGGTTACACTAAAATGACGCTAGTGTATGTGTGTGCTTGTAATTCACCTTGCGATGAGCTGCTGCCCCATCTAGGGATTGTTTCAGCCTCGTGCCCAGTGCTTGCTGGAATGGACACATCCCTGGATTGATGGATTTAATCATTAAACATCCTGTTCAGAGATATACGGTAAGGTGTCATCGGAAATAAATGGGTGTTCCAGGCAATTCACAACACAGCGAAGCTGAACCTATTCTCACCGTGATAATATCTCGCACTGCCAACTGGTGGGTTCTTCCAGATTTACGTAAAGTACGCGCGCAAGTATAAACACTACAACGCTTGCGTAGCAGGAGTGTCCGCTGCACCATACCTCGCGTCGTGTGAAGTATATACCGGCCTTACTCTGTGTGTAAATACCAGTTGGAATACAGAGCTAGACATTGGGGACAAAGATTGAGAGAACACATTTTTTTATATTTAGCAATGAGCTACCAGCTATCTGCCTCTTAATAAGACTAAGAATTCTCACCAATGGAAGCCAGTTAAAAAAACATAAAATGAATGCCAGATGTTTTAAGGAGACAATGAGGCTTATGGGCCAACATGGTTCTACAAAGGATCCTTTGAAATGTAGGGATAGGGTGTTGGGCTAAAAACCTGGAAATCATTAGGGCGATAACACTATTAAGGCTACATTACACTGGGAAAAGAACAAACATTCTTTTAAAAATTGGGGATGTGGAGCAGATTGTGTGTCGAGGCTACAAGTGATCTGCTGTCCAGGAAATACAGTTGCTTGTGAAAGGAAGTGAAGTCCTACAGGCCTGTGAGATGATCATTGAAAAAATAAATAAATAAAAGAAACCTGTGAGGTGTGACAGATAGGAGTCGCTGTCATCCCCTTGAACCCTCAGACCAGACGCCAGACACCAGATAAAAGTCCAAATAATTATTTTATTTGTACAATAACGTGCACAAAGCACCTCCACCTCCACTATACTCAACTAATAATTACAATAATAACAATAATCACAATAATACACAATTCCTCCACACCTCCCAGCAGCTCAGTCACCCTTCCTCCCAACTCGGCTCACTGCTACGATCTAACACAGTCCTTTTATACTTCTTGACCCGGAAGTGTTTCTCTCTCTCTGTCGATGTGACTTTGTAACACTTCTGGGTCGGGTGATAACTCCTTTTTCTTCAACCCGGAAGTACGTCATTTCTTCTGTCCCCGTGACTGGGACGTTCTTCCGGGCTGTATTGAAAATATACATCTCTGGGCCTCCCTGCAGCGTCCCCTGGAGGCCCCGACGTTATCCAGCAGGGCTGTGCATTAAAACTCCAAAGTCCATGATGCCCTGCTGGAATTCGGGGCATCTCCACGTCGCAGGGAGGGCTCCATCTGGCGGCTTGGGGGTATTGGCTGGCCATAGTCCACAGGGGTATCTCTGGCTGAGTAACATTAGGGATTAATGTTTATGAAAACTGATTAGTCTTTTGCCTGTGAAAGAGGAAACACTGCATTAAGCAGAGGGGTAACTTCTAACTTCTTCACAGTCCTTTTTTTAGTTTTTATCAATAGTGATCATTTGTAGTGTCCATTCGTGTTTGCTTATGGCTGTGGCCCAAATGTACACCTCGTTTGAGGAGCATTTTTTTCAAATAACATACCTGCACTGAGTCTCTCCAAACATGCAGTGCTTGCATGCAACTATTTTTTACCTACTGCAATCACCTAACTGTCTAAAGCTCCCTTGAAATGATTCCCATTTTTGAAGGCTATTCACTTTCAACCAGAATATCCAAAATGCTTCTAGAAATCAGTCAAAACTATATGTCAAATGTTTCTGAGCTTAAACACACAATATATACAGTATTTAATTCATTCCTTTGACTGAATCTATTTGTTCCAATACATCATTGCAGACAGCAGCATTTAACCTGAAAGCATGGAACGCAAGGCACAAACAAACCAATCCCAGAAAAGACCCCAGGCCAATGCAAGGCCCACACACTCGTGCATTCACATTTACTTTGAGAAACTGAGACAGGGCCACCAGTCAACCTAACCTGCATGTCTGTAAGGCATGGGAATACACTACGGTGTCTGGAGAAAAGCCAAATGAGCAATGGGAGAACAGGCAAACACAATAAGGAGACTGGGACAAGCCGAGCTTCAAACACAGGGCAGTAAACCATCATGCCACATTTGTGCATTTTGTAAAAGCAAGAAAGCCCTACTAGTCACTACAGGAAATGCAATATGAAGGGCTTAACATTGAAGATCATTCTTTTAAGCTATCTTGACTGTCTCAATCCACTTGTGGGTATAAAAAGCACACACAACACAAGTACATTCAATAAATTTTTATTGACTTAATTCTACAATTTGCATCCAGCTGATATTGTTTATTTTAAAATTCATTTGTATGTTTATTTCCAAGTCGTCATTTTAGTTCACTTGTGCATACATGATGATGAAGTAGGTATTGTATTTAAAAGTATATATATATTTTTTCACACACACATATATATATATATATATATATATATATATATATATATATATATATATATATATATATATATATATGTATGTCATATAAAACAAATTCACTTCACAATCTGACACCATCATTGCTGGATTGCTGTGAGGTGCGTAAGAGGATGAAGACGGAGTGGAGGAGCATTAATGAAGAAATGAAATACAGCTGTGCCACTGGGTCAACTGCAGAAAGAAGAGTTTAAAGGTCAGGGGGCATTCACACAACTCATGTTGAAAGGAGTATTGAGGCGTGGAGATTTCATTCTCCTATAGACATAAAAGGAGAGGCCTAGAGGGGCTGGTGAAGTAAGAAGAACGTTGCATAACTCTATAGACACACACCAGCAGTGCATGAGCGTAAGATTGTTCACAATGTTCTGTTGCCTGAGCTGAACTGGGGTCCTCACAAGGAACCTTGGCCGATTTGTGATACTTGTGTATTTGGTCAGGGCACATCAATTTTTCATTGCTGTATACAGATGGGATTATTCTTAGTGGTAGCTGACTACAGAGACATTTAATCAGTTAATTCTGTAAGTTTTATTCAAATAAATGTTAAAAAAAGCATCAGTAGCTTTTTACACATAAATTCACATGCAGTTATGAAATACAGTAAATAAGAAAGGGTTGAATAATTTACTTATGATATGTAGAGAGTATTACACTAAAGGCCACTTTCAAGGTGTCACTCTTGTTTCTCTTATCTGTGAACTAAAGTGACAAGTTATTGTTAAACCTTAAGGGATGCCACTGATCTGCAGAGGTTTCCCTTTTGTAATTGCTGACAGTTAGGTTTTTGTACATTAACAGCAAAATTTAAGGAAGGCTTCAACTGTTAAGTGTAATTGCTTCATTCCATTAACCCAAAACATAAACTGGTTATTCACAGTGCAACCCATGGGCCGCACCCCAAGCATGAAAATTAAAAATATCAACTGATTCGAGTATTACTTGGCTCTAGGCAAGCTAGCATATACAGTTTGAGGCTAGTTCTGCTAGTATTGTGCATGAAGGTGGCACATAAAGAAGCTGCTGAATGGCTGGAATGCAAGGCATATGGGAGAACAGACAATACGATACAACCTGGGAGAGAAAGTGAAGCAAAGCGTACAAAGGGTTAGATGGTAAGTACTTTAGCCACTTTACACTAGTAAACATGCTGCACAAAAGAGCTCACAAAGAAGGAACACTTAAAATGTGGCTGTTTTGATGTGAGAATGATGAATTCCTCTTAAATATCATTACTTGTGAAGAAGAAACAACGGAGCTTATAATTACTGAAGCTGCCGCCTCTTGGGTAGCCTTTCATCTTTGTCAGAGGAGGAAGAACATTTAAGAGAAACTATGTATTGCGCAGATTTTCCAATTAAAGTTTTCAACAGACTCTTGCGTATCAACTTCTTTTCATGACAGAATATTCAAAAAGTCGAGATTTTCAGCTGAGGGTGACATCAATACCATGGTAGCATGAATGATGAAGATTACTTTCTTGCTGTTACTGTACAAAATGCTTTTTTTTTTTTTTTTTACCAAAAGAGAACTTTGTTACCAATGAATGTAATAGTAATTGATATTTTTAAGAACTCTAAATTTCAATTTGTATTATAAGTAGATGGTTTTACAAAATACTGCTTGCATTCTGTAAGACAATTAAAATGTTTTGCATCACTGCAGTGAGTTTAATACTTTATCTTACTTTGCTATACTGAACATACAGTTTTGAAAGCAGTTATCATTAGAAGCTAGAGTCACCTGAGAAAAATATTTTTCTGTGAGAAAGAGGCATTCACCTTTAAGGTCGTGCTGAAACAGAACAATCTTGTTCTGGTGTGAAAAGAAGGACACACACACACACACACACACACACACGCAAACTCTAAACAGACACACACACACACGCAAACTCTAAACAGCTAGCAATGGAGTAGACAAGAAGACCTAGCACAACATGTAAACATACAGCAAAGATGATGTACCCTTTCAAGTGTCGCTCATCAGCATATGGGCCACAGAATATTGCAAAATGTGTACGTTATTTTAATTTGTGGGAGGATGAGGTTTGAGGAGAAAATGTGTCCAGTTGTATGTTTGTCTGGGCAGAGCAGAGGCACTGTCGAGAGTCAAGGGTGAGGGTGATGGAGGCTGGAATATGAAAGTTCAGATCCTACATCAGAAGTTGATTATTGCAGAATAAGAGTAAGTCTGGTCTCCTTTTCTATAGCTCCTATAAACCAACCTGGGCAAGCTGATGAAACAAAGGCGTATGTGCTTTACATTCATTGAAGTTTGAGCTTCTCACAGTGTGTCAAGTGTACAAGGGGTGCTTCACACATACATGCACAATTTCGAGTGGGTCTATATACTGTAAACAGGGAAGCTCATTTAGCCCCATTGCTGCATGGCTCCTTCAGAAACATTCAATAAGACATCTCTCTAAACATGAGAACAAAGAACATTCCGATACATTTGTCACAGCATAAATCAATGGAAAAGTTACAAAATGTGCATAAATATGAACAATCAGATAAATATATTAACAAATGAGACATAAATAAATAAATAAATATATAAATAATAAATACAAGGTTGTTGTAAAAAAAAAAAAAAACTTCAATTAAATTAACATTTTACAATCTGAATCAAAGAAACATAACATCAAAATTGTCTGGAAACAGAGAGGAGAAAGAGAAACAAAGCAAAGAGAAGCTGGCTATGCTGTTGGGATTAAAACTTACTATGCAGGAGTAAAGGATGGAGATGTGTGCCAACCAGTGGCTGGATGGCGGAAGGCAAGAGGGGGCGTGTTGGTCAAAAACGGAGCAAACAATAGAAGCCAGTGAATCTCCTTGTGAGTTGTTTTGAGGTATGAGGGCTCAAAGTGAGGGCGCCGTGTTCATTATTAAGTGACGTTTAATTAACCAGATTTAAATGGTGAGCTTCGGTCCCAGCTATTTCACAGAGGAGCCTTTTAAAATTATAGGACAGCTAGACAGGAAGCAGATTGAAAATATTCATCTGTACCATGACTTCCTAGAGTGAATAGCTGCTCAAGTCATGCAGTGGTATGGAATACACGTGGTGTGGCTTTCTAAACTGCAGAAACAGATGCATTTTACAGCCCACAGACTACGTTATTGAGCACCTCCATTCTCCAGACCTAAAATGTATTTCTTCAGTGAAGCCCTGAGCATATGTGGGGTCTTATTTAGAACTCTTTAATGGCTGGAATAACCTCTTGCCCTACTGAAATTTCAATAACTCTCTTTTAGAGTCGTTATTTACACGAATAATAGAAACTGAGTAAGGAAAGATATGCTTCAAAAATGCATGCATTTTTTTTTATAAAATCCTAAATAAAATGGTTACCATTTAAATTGTGTATTCGAATAAATATATTGCCTAGACTTTTAAATTATACTTTTTTTCCTTCAAGTTATATTCTATTAAAAATATGAGATTACAGCATGCATTGAATTATGCCTTTTGACATAAATGGGCTTATTGTCATTCGTGTAAATGGCTCTCAGTTCTCCACCCAATATTCCCAAAAGAAAAAAATTAAAGAAGCCAATCAGAAAATACAGACATAAGGGGCAGCTGATACAAAGCAATTTAGTACCGGCCTGTTAATAACAGCAGGCTTCCATTCATCACATTTTAATGAAAAGCATTTTTAGAGCACACTGAAAAATCGTTATTGTTTAGTAAAGATATTAATGTGAACAACTGTTAGCTACTCATTTTGACAAGAACTGTTGATGTTAGGGTCAAAATCAGGAAACTGCAATGAATGACACTGCTTTATATTCTGGAACCTTGTGTTTCAGCAATTAGTAAATTAACCACAGATCTATTCCGTAAAGCTATAATGTTTTGTATTTTTGCAAATTTAAATTATATTAAGCTACTCCTAATTTTAAAAGGCCATTAATCAGCATATGCTCCCAACCTATTAAATCTTATCAACTCATTTGTTCAGCTACTGGCACTTAGACCTCCACTGTAGCACTAAAAGATATGACAACCAAAAAATATCAAAGCAACAAAAATGAAAATCGCCTGAATAAAAAATAATGTTGCAAAAGATGAATACTAGAAGAAACTGGAAGTGGTGTGTAGCTTGCATGTTGATTACCGCATGCAAGTAAAAATTTCATTGTACGCTGTAGACGAGACAATAAGGAGCCCAATAAACCTACTGCATACTGAAGCATGGTGGGCAAAACTGGGGCACTGCACTGTTGATGTAATGTATCATGAATGCCACTGACAAAAATCAGTATGAAGATAAAAGACATGTCCAACAGTAATAAAAATAAAATGATTATGAAAACAGAATATTAAGAATATCTGTAAGAGAAAACAAACTGCTTGGATAAGATGTAAATCTAATGTCAACTGAAATAAACATTCACTGACGCACCAGATGGTAAAAGTTATTGGCCTGCTATTGTTCTAAAATATGGGCGGGTGGCGAGGGCTGACTTCAACACAAGTAGAGGATAGTAGGAGTCACCGAGAGGTCTAGACAGGGCTTGTTTTCCACGTGAGTTTAACTGCTTGCAGAGACAGGATTACCTGAAGTGCATTACATTCCTATTTGTGAGGGCACACTGGAAAAACAGTGTAAACAAAGATTTATTGGTAAAAGGTTTACCTTATTTATTACTTTATGCAGCATTTTCACATTTTGTTCTTCCCTACATTCATTACTCCACCTTGTAAATATTAAAGCAGACAAACACTTGAGTAGTACAGAATCAAGCAGGCATTCTTATTACTATATCAGAAAAAGTGGCAATATTATATTTTAGGTAACAATGTGATTATGGTATTAACGATGGCTGCAGATAAACAAAATGCATGCACAAAGGAATATCAGCATAAGTGCAGGTGGCAAAAATCAGTGAATTAAATGCTTCCATTTTTGTGACAGTTTGAGAAAGATAATATTTGACCATTCTATAGACACATTCCAATTTTTTTACATTGATTGGTTTATAACATTTTTCTCAATGTGTTTAGAGAATTGTGGTGTACTGACAAAGTAGCTTGACTGTCCCACATCATATAATGTTGCTGGCCAACTAGACCACAGCACTTTTTCTGATTTATAAAGTCTCCTATGTAGACACCAAACACTGATGCATGTGGCTTAGCAGAGTATTATGGTGATAAGTACTAGTATATTTAATAAACATTCAGGACTTGTCTTGGAGTAAAACTCCTCAAAGCAGCTGAGTATCAATTATTACTAGATGTGAGAACATGTAGTTTGGGGAATGACAGTGAAGAAAAGGAATTAAAGAATTCAACAAGCAGGAAAATCTGACTCCTCTCTGTCCTTGGTGAAAACACAGTTTTTCATTTGGTGCTGTAAACTGACTGGGAATAGGATATAAAATTTTAAGGAAAAAGGTGGGGAAAAATATACACACAGCTAACAATGGTAAAACAGGCATATCAACGCAAAGAAGCACAGACACTTGCAAATGGCATTTTTACCTTAGGATTTTCTTATAAGTTTCACAATATACAAAAGTTGCACTACAGAAATGTTGATAATTTGGACAATTTGGAAATTGTATATTCTCCAAATATATGTCAGTACAACTTTCTTGGGCTAATGATACACCCGATCTTTCCCTTTTTCCAGCAGTTATCCAACCCAAGTAAAATAAAAAACATAATTTATGTTCTTTAAAAATAAAATGTAGAAAGGACTTAGAAGTTAATCAGCATTTATTAAAAATTAAATTTACAGCATCTGATGTTATTCAATTAAATTTTATCAAATATTAAATTGCTGCCACCAAAGTAACTGCACTGCAGAAACTGTGGAAACAGTAAAAGACTTCTATAGTGGACATCTAGGAAAGCAATTATTGAATCAATACATATTTAAAAATGGCATTGACTCTGTAGGAATACTTTTCCTAAAAGATGATGCACCAAGAAATCTCACGCATGTACCTATCTGTTATACACAGTAAGCCGTTTTAGGCCTTTGCCTTTAATGCAGCTCACAAAATCATTTGACATGGATTACAGGCTATAGCCTGGAAGATATAAATAAGAAACCTATTTATCTATCCATTTACTTTATTCCAAGTGGAGGCATGACAAACATTAAATACTGGTTAAAAGCAAAGCCTTTCTGGCTCTATGGTATGGTGTTATATTTACATAATATGAAATGGAACAGATCTGCATAGGTAGTGAGGTAGTGATTTCTTTTATACCTTATTTCTAAAGACCAAAAATGCCATGTGCAAGCAAGTACAAACATTCCAGAAAATGTACAAAGATTAGAAAATTATTATAAATAAAATCAACATCTGAAAAAAATCAGGGGCAGAAAAAAAATTGAACCAGTACTCCCAGTTTCAAATAACACACTCTTTTACATAGACTCTTTACATACTGTTTCTACATAGCCACCCCATCTAGTACACCAGAGAATGCAACAGGCACAATGACAGTTAATGCCATGGAAATACTGCATTGCCCAAAAAGGGAACAGGAGTTGGACTTACTCACAAACAGTCCTGAGGTTATCTGACAGGGGTATAACACTGGTATCTGCACCTGAATTTTCCTAGTCCAATCCAGCACTGCAATGCAAGTTGCAATTTCCTTGATGTGCTTCAGAGTACAACAGATCAGAGGGGTTACTAGGAAATGAACACGTCACTGCTTCTTATCAATATTTCCATGAGTGCTGAATGAAGCAATGACTGCCTTTAAGCCTTCAGAGTGGTGTGAGAAAGAGAATAAAGTAAATCTGGTTATTATTTCACTATGGGTTCCACCTTTTGTGGGAGTGTTTAAGTGTAAGATATTTTTTTCTAAAATTAATTCCCAAATGTATGATGAAGATCAGTTCTTTGCTGTCTACTAGCTGACACACAGATGCACATTTACTTGGTAACACTGTCCACACTAATTGAACCATAAAGGCAGTATTATGGATTTTCTAAGCATTATTGTAAGTTTTTATTTTTTCACATTTGGATTTTTCATTTCTGCTATTACCTGGGGAAAACAAAAGCATTGTAGCATCTCAGTAGTACATTCTGCTATTGGTGTCACATAAGGAGACAGAACCCTAAAAGTAAATCAACCAAAAATAACCAACCATCTGTGAACATGTGTGGTCAACTAAGAAACTTCTGTTTTTGGACAAATGAAAAATCTGACTTAAAAGAACAGATTCACTTCATAAATAAATAATTCATAAATAAATAGACATGAGTTTTGAAATAGAAATGAAATAAATAAATAGAGAAAGAAAGAAATAAAAAGCAAAACACAATCTTGTCCATATTTAATACAGACATAAAAAGTCTGTTGGTTGATGTCACGAGTTAAAATTAATGTCCAAGTGTCTTTAGGCAAAGTGTTTTACTGCAGCTAGTAGGTGCACAATTTGATGTGTCACTGGCCAGGTTATTTTGTTTTTGGACCCTCAATATTGAGTTTTAGAAAAAAAATGCCCACCCATGTATAAAACTATGCAAGCCCTGAAACTGAGGTGGGATCTAAGAACTTTATTATTGGCTGTGCTGGAAAAAAGGGGAATGGGTCTGTAGTCGCACGCCTGCGACTCTGTGCTTGCAATCCAGCGCATCACTTTTTCAGTTTGTCCTGGTATAACGGTTGGCTAAGTAGAATGCAAAGACATGGCCTCTCAGTGTTTCCTATGTTTATATGTCTGCTGGCTTTACCTGGCTTCTTGCATAATGATCCAATTTCATCTTTGGGCAAGTCTTTTTTTTTTCTTAATTGATACTAGATTATGATTTCATTTTACATCAGGATCCAGAAATTTTTCTGGCACAGCTGTAATTATAGCTGTCTTTCTGTCACGCTGTGTTACTTGTCTGACACCAAGACTTCCATTTGCTTAAATTGTCATGTTCATTTATCAGTCATCTTGTCTGACATGAAATCATTATCTCACTTACAGTGTTCATCTTTCTGTCTGCCCTTTTGACATCAAGGCATTGTCCATTGTTGCTGATAGTGTTTGGATCAGAATGTACCCAGTTACATCCGTAATAGGGTTATGTTTCCCACCTGCAAGTTGCAATGGTTTTCTCTGTAAATTCCTAATTGTCAGAGTTCCAAAACCTGTATTTGGGCCAACTGACTGTCCCAGAGGCTGATAATGGCAACAGACTCTCGGTGGCCTTGACACATGCTGATTGTTCTTTTTGCCATACTTATGGCTGAGCTTGTGTCCCATTGGATGGGAGAAGACGGGTCTTGTCCTTGCCTGATCCTCTACGGTGAAGCTCTGCTCCATCTCCTTCAGAGCGCCTTGAATTCTGACGAGTGGGAGTCCCAGGTACTCTGGAGAGCTGTCCATTCTTTTCATCTGAAATGTGAAGACAATAAAGCAAGCATGTGAGCGAAGAATGTGATGGAGAAGTCAAGCACAATGAAGAATGATGCATGCATGTTTCTGCTGTAAAGTAGGGAGAAAATGCCACAATTAAGGAGGCAATAGTGATAACAACAAAAACAGAAATGGAAATGAAATAATAAAATACTGTAAAATTCAAAAAGCACTGCACTTTACTCAAGCTAACAGCTCAAATACAATTGTGGGTTTACAGAGATGTGATAAAACAGAAGTGATAAATACAAATGTGAAGTAGCTATCATTGTTTCTTCTTTTGGTTGTACACTACACATCTGTTGAAATTGTTCTCATCCAGTCAGTCTAGTGGTTTTATAATTCTTTGATCTATTTTCTATATTATTGTGGGATAAGTGAATTTAACCAAGTTCATTATTAGATCGGTCTACTCTTACATCATATGCTACGCACACTCAACAAAACACACATACACACAGACCCTATCTACTTAAGCTCTGATTATGAGTGATGCCTGTACTGTCTGTTTCTGTTCAGTACTCCACACTGGGACTCACTAGCTTTGGGCAACATACAGGTGTCCCTATGTATAACACAGTCCACAGTCCAAAAATATATATATATATATATATATTAGGACTGGACATTAATTAATTAACACCCACAATTATTTTATCGCATGTTAATGCAGTTTTTGTTTTTATTATCATTATTATTATTTTGAAAGCCTCAGTCTCGCTAGAGATCAATAGAGATCAGTAATCTTCTTGTTACAGTGCTTTTCGATACGCTTTTGCTAGAAGGAAAATTACTTTTATTGATTTGACCTTGATTCCCTACACGTGCATGAGTAGAGAAGAGCAAACAGCTTCTAAAATGGCATGTGGAGAGATACCAAAGTGAATGCTCAAAGCAAAATAATCAGTGGATGACTTTTTTCATATAATCAATGAATCGGACTCCGATTTTGATGCAAGTGATCTGGAGATATAGTTTGAAAATGAAAGTGAGGTACCGGCATCAGCTGATCGGTTCCCAGCTGATTGTGGTGCTGAACACATTCATGTAGCTGATGTACCTATGGCAATGTTCATCTGGAAGGACAGACAATTACGATGACAGGAAGTACAAACCATATTATGCCCCACTGCAACTGGCCCCCCACACAGCTGTCTCACAAAGACAGAAAGACCACAATGCATGCCTACTGGTCGTCGAGCCACCCCCTCTGCAGCTGCTGCTGTCGCAAGCTGCAAACAGGCACCAACAGCAGGCACAACAGGCAGCAACAGACTTTTTATGTTGATTTATGTGTTAAACCACTGGAAAAAATATTAGCCCTCAAAGAGTTGCTACTGAACATAGACTATTTATGCTGTTTCCAGATAAAAGAAAAGGTTTCTGCTGGTATCTGTTCAGATAAAAAAGAAAACAGATTTACAAATGTAAACTTGCTGTTGCTCGGAAGGTGCCTGTTATAATGTTATGATTGTGGCTCTGGACTATGAGGGTAACTTGTTTTTCTATAACAAACTAGATAAAATGTTAATAAAATGTTAATGCCCTGGCAGTGGCAAATAACTTTGGTTTTATATTTGGTTTGGTTACATTAATATTTAAGCTGAGATTTACAAGAAATATTTTAACTGCTACTATGTAAAGGGAATACTGCTGTTAAAAAGCACCTTATTTGTTTAAAGTGTTTGCAAACCAAATACACGCAATACACTACTTTTGAGTTCATTATTGAATTTTGCACATAATGTGATTGTCTGATGGTTAGATAGATAGATAGATAGATAGATAGATAGATAGATAGATAGATAGATAGATAGATAGACAGATAGATGCACTACATACACTCTTAAAAATCCCCCTTGCCATATGTTTGGTTGAAGTTTATGCATTTGCCAAGCAAAATTGTGTTCTAAAGTTGAGTGCTATTTAAAAATTTAAAAAAAAAATAGCTTGCCTTCTGGTGCTTTGTAATGGAGGGTGGGTCTGGGGCATGGAGGAAAAGCTTAAAAGATTACCAAATATATAATTTTTTCAAGCCAAGAAAAACTGTTGAGAATTGATCTGCCCCTTCTGTGTTTCTAATGCATGTTTGTGAGAACAAAAGGTCTCTGGAAAAATTCTTGTGCAAATTCTCATGTAAATATGGATGCAAATTGAAAGAAAACCAACCACGTGGCATGAAAAATCTGCTGTGATATAGTCAGTTGGTAGGAAACCACTTCCTGGGGGATAAAAGGTTGTTGCGTAAGAAGACTAAATGCTGAGCTATAACACGAAAATATCAAAAATTACATGTATAAAATATTTTGCACTGTGTGTGTAATTGCAAGATAGGGATCAAGAGTCAATAGTCTACAACAGGTTAAGAGAGCAGTACGACAAGTGTAGACCTAAGAATATCAAGAATATTGATAAATCCATCCATCCATCCATCTTCTTCGGGGGCAGCAGCTTGAGCAGAGAGGCCCAGACTTCCCTCTCCCCGGCCACTTCCTCTAGCTCTTCCGGGAGAATTCCAATTTGTTACCAGGCCAGCCAGGAGACACAGTCCCTCCAGTGTGTCCTGGGTCTTCCCCAGGGCCTCCTAACGGTTGGACATGCCAAGAACACCTAACCAGGGAGGCGTCCAGGATGCGGAGGAGCAGCGGCTCTACTCTGAGCCCCTACCGGATGACTGTGCTTCTCACCCTATCTTTAAGGGAAAGCCCAGACACTCTGTGGAGGAAACTCATTTCAGCCGCTTGTATTCACGATCTCGCTCTTTTGGTTACTACCCATAGCTCATGACCATAGGTGAGGGTAGGAACATAGATCGACTGGTAAATTGAAGGCTTTGCCTTATGGCTCAGCTCCTTTTTCACCACGACAAACCGATGCAGAGCCTGCATCACTGCGGACGCCGCACCGGTCCGCCTGTCGATCTCACGCTCCATTCTTCCCTCACTCATGAATAAGACCCCAAGATACTTGAACTCCTCCACTTGGGGCAGGATCTTGCCTCCAAACCTGAGAGGGCACTCCACCCTTTTCCGGCTGAGGACCATGGTCTCGGATTTGGAGGTGCTGATTACCATCCCAGCCGCTTCACACTCAGTTGTGAACCGATTCAGAGAGAGCTGAATATCATGGCCTGATGAAGCAAACAGGACAACATCATCTGCAAAAAGCAGTGACCCAATCCTGAGTCCACCAAACCGGACCCTCTCAACACCCTGGCTGTGCCTAGAAATTCTGTCCATAAAAGTTATGAACAGAATTGGTGACAAAGGGCAGCCCTGGTGGAGTCCAACTGTCACTGGAAACGGGTTCGACTTACTGCCAGCAATGCGGACCAAGCTCTGACACCGGATGTACAGGGACCGAACAGCCTTTATCAGGGGGTCCGGTACCCCATGCTCCCGAAGCACCCCCCACAGGATTCCCCGAGGGACATGATCGAATGCCTTTTCCAAGTCCACAAAACACATGTAGACTGGTTGGGCAAACTCCCATGGACTCACACTCCAGGACTCTGCTAAGGGTGCACAGCTGTTCCGCGACCAGGACGAAAACCACACTGTTCCTCCTGAATCCGAGGTTCGACTATCCGACAGACCCTCCTCTCCAGTAACCCCAAATAGACTTTTCCATGGAGGCTGAGGAGTGTGATCCCTCTGTAGTGGGAACACACCCTCCGTCCCCCTTCTTAAAGAGGGGGACCACCACCCCAGTCTGCCAATCCAGAGGCACTGTCCCCGATGTCCATGCGATGTTGCAGAGACGTGACAACCAAGACAGTCCTACAACATCCAGAGCCCTGAGGAACTCCGGGCATATCTCATCCACCCCCGGGGCCCTGCCACCAAGGAGTTTTTTGACCACCTCGGTGATCTCAGTCCCAGAGAAGGGGGAGCCCACCTCTGAGTACCCAGGTTCTGCTTCCTCATTGGAAGGCATGCTAGTGGGATTGAGGAGGTCTTCGAAGTAATGCCCCCACTAACCTACAATGTCCCGAGTCGAGGTCAGCAGTGCACCATCCCCACCATATACGGTGTTGACACTGCACTGCTTCCCCCTCCTAAGACGCCGGATGGTGAACCAGAATCTCCTTAAAAGCCATCTGAAAGTCATTCGCCATGGCCTTCCCAAACTCCTCCCATGCCCGAGTTTTTGTCTTAGCAACCACCGAAGCTGCATTCCGCTTGGCCTGTCGGTACCTATTAGCTGCCTCCAGAGTCCCACAGGACAAAAGGGTCCAGTAGGACTCCTTCTTCAGCTTGACGGCATCCCTCACCGCCGGTGTCCACCAATGGGTTCGGGGATTGCTGCCACGACAGGCACCGACCACCTTATGGCTACAGCTCCGGTCAGCCGCCTCAAAAATAGAGGCACGGAACATGGTCCAATCGGACTCAATGTCCCCAACCTCCCTTGGGACGTGGTGGAAGTTCTGCCGGAGGTGGGAGTTGAAGCTACTTCTGACAGGGGACTCTGCCAGATGTTCCCAGCAGACCCTCACAACACGTTTGGGCCTACCAGGCCTGACCGGCATCCTCCCAACCATCGAAGCCAACTCACCACCAGGGGGTGATCAGTTGACAGCTCCGCCCCTCTCTTCACCCGAGTGTCCAAGACATGTGGCCGCAAGTCCGATGACACGACCACAAAGTCGATCATCGAACTGAGGCCTAGGGTGTCCTGGTGCCAAGTGCACACATGAACACCCCTATGCTTGAACATGGTGTTCGTTATGGACAATCCATGACGAGCACAGAAGACCAATAACAAAACACCACTCGGGTTCAGATCGGGGGGTCATTCCTCCCAATCATGCCCTTCCAGGTCTCGCTGTCATTGCCCACATGAACATTGAAGTCTCCCAGCAGTACGAGGGAGTCCCCAGAAGGTATGACCTCTAGCACCCCCTCCAGGGACTCTAAAAAGGGTGGGTACTCAAACTGCTGTTCGGCGCATACGCACAAACAACAGTTAGGACCCGTCCCCCACCCGAAGGCGGAGAGGGAGGCTACCCTCTCGTCCACCAGCGTAAAACCCAATGTACAGGCTCCAAGTCGGGGGCAATAAGTATGCCCACACCTGATCGGCGCCTCTCACCGGGGGCAACTCCAGAGTGGTAGAGAGTCCAGCCTCTCTCAAGGAGCTTGGTTCCAGAGTCCAAGCTGTGTGTCGAGGTGAGCCCAACTATATTTAGCCGGAACCTCTCGACCTCGTGCACTAGCTCAGGTTCCTTCCCCTTCAGAGAGGTGACATTCCACATCCCAAGAGCCAGCTTCTGTAGCCGAGGATCGGACCGCCAAGGTCCCCACCTTCAGCCACCACCCAACTCACACTGCACCTGACCTCCTTGGCCCCTCCCATAGGTGGTGAGCCCATGGGAAGGGGGACCCACGTTGCCTCTTCGGGCTGTGCCCGGCCGAGCCCCATGGGTGCAGGCCCAGCCACCAGGCACTCGCCATCAAGACCCACCTCCAGGCCTGCCTTCAGAGGGAGGTTCTGGTGACCTGCGTCTGGGCGAGGGAAAACGGCGTCCAAATTTTTTATTCATCATAGTAGGTCTATTGAACTGCTCTGTCTCATCCCTCACCTAGGACCAGTTTGCCTTGGGTGACCCTACCAGGGGCATAAAGTCCCGGACAACAGAGCTCCTAGGTTCATTGGGACAAGCAAACCCCTCCACCAACATTTTGATGCATTAGGTTGTTTAAATTTAATTTGACTAGTTCTTTAAATCATTGTGTTATTATGATTCCCAAGTATGTAAACTTTTAAAAATAGAAGATCTTTTACAGGAAGTAATGAACTCTGATTAAAGTTAATCCCAAAGAATCCTGAGATTCTTTACAGCGGTGAAAAGCATAATGGAAGTTTAATTTGCACTGAGGAAGACTTCTTTAAATATAACCAAACTTGCCATTCTTAACATTTTGGGCTTAACTTCATATAAGAGGGATGTCATTTCAAAGTATTCCATGTAGTAGGGCCCATTGTTATTGATATACATAAATCTGTTTCTAAGAAATTGAAATTCATTGTCTCTAGATTAAAGTGCAACACACCTGAGCACAGTATATATCAGAACCTGTACTAGGTTGGGCCAATTAACCTAACCTGCATATCAATGGACAGTGGAAGGAATCCAGAGGACAGAGAAAGAAACCCACTCAGACACACAGAGAACATGGAAAGTTCATTCAGGCAGGGCCTGGGACATAAATTCTTGTCTCCTTACTGCGAGGAAGCAATAATGTTAAAACGACAGTGCCACAAAATGGAATCAATTGAAATAAACAAACCACCTTGGGAAAAGACACTTAAAGTAATCAACTATACGAAAATTAATACAAAAAACTAATATCATGAATAGATACATGATAAAAAAAAAACTTCACAAAAAGTTTCTAAAAAGGACTAAGAGCCAAGCAAAATTACACCTTTTATTGGCTAACTAAAAAGATTACAATATGCAATCTTTCGAAAGCTTTCTCAAAAGCTTGCATATTGTAATCTTTTTAGTTATAATAAAACGTGTCATTTTGCTTGGCTTTTCTCTACATTCATAATGGCTAACATGGTACAATACCCACGTGCTAAAAAGGACTAAAAAAATTATAAATACCAAATTCCATAACACTAAGCAAAACTCAAGTTGAAATAACACACAAAGGTTTTAAGGCCTTAAATCCTAACAAGAATGTTTATTAACACCATGAAAGGTTTTTGAAAGAATCCAAAATCTTGACAATCTGGGAATTTACATGGTGCTAACTTTTATACTGTTGCAAAAATGATGCCACATATTGCAACTTCTGCTTAGCTAGTAACAGTAGACAACCTCCACTCAAATGGCAGTGCCCATAAGAAAAATAAAGAGGAAGTGATCTTAAATGTAACAATGATAATAGAAGGCAATTCATCATACTACAAAATCTTAAACAGAAAGAAAAATGAAGAAAATAGGTTAAGCTAAACGAGAATAAAATAAAAAAAAAGTATCTCAATTCATAATACCTAATACTTGTATACCTGCAAGTGCCTGGACAGATGGCTGGTCATGGGAGCTTAACAGCTGTGCCTGGATAGTTTCTACTACTCTTCTAAATCGACGACTGGGACCTGTTAATAAGGACAGTGCAAAGACAGATAGATATAGAAATATAACTTCAGTTAGACTATGTCAATATTCATTACCTGCTGTAAATGTGTAGAAGGAGAATATTTTAAAGTCAGAGCCACATGTTGCATTTTACATGTTTAAAGAAGTTTCATTATTTTGTTTTTTTTACTGAGATCCCATTTTCAACAAATGTCTTTATCACCATTACATAATAATAAAATTGATTACATTTTTGTTCTGATTACATTAAACTGCTTTTATTTTAATCATACCTGATATAAGAGTGAATGTAACAGAGTAAATGCCATTGTCTTTGCGGCCCTCTACTGCTCCCTCAGAGTATGTGATATCAACTTGGAATTTGACAGGTTTCTGGAATACGGAGGGCCCACCTGAAGATTTGTATTCAGCTCGAAAACTGGTCTGAGAGATGACACTGTGGCTCAAACTAGGAATCTAAGAAGGAAATAATCATCAGAGATTTAAGTAGTAAGAGAACAAAGAGAGCAGCCATGCAGATTAGCAAACAGAGGAGAGAAATCAGAAAACAAAAACAAACAAAAAAGGTAAATCTGTTTCTAATGCACATGACATTGAGACACATGATATTGTTTGTACAGCTACAGTTTAAGCTATAAGAATATATTCATAATATCCACATTGCTTTGTAAAACTGCTCAGAATGCACAGATCTAACATTGTAAATATACACTCACCTAAAGGAATATTAGGAACACCATACTAATACGGTGTTTGACCCCCTTTCGCCTTCAGAACTGCCTTAATTCTACGTGGCATTGATTCAACAAGGTGCTGAAAGCATTCTTTAGAAATGTTGGCCCATATTGATAGGATAGCATCTTGCAGTTGATGGTAACATTTTTCCAGTCTTCAACTGTCCAATTTTGGTGAGCTCGTGCAAATTGTAGCCTCTTTTTCCTATTTGTAGTGGAGATGAGTGGTACCCGGTGGGGTCTTCTGCTGTTGTAGCCCATCCGCCTCAAGGTTGTGCATGTTGTGGCTTCACAAATGCTTTGCTGCATACCTCGGTTGTAACGAGTGGTTATTTCAGTCAAAGTTGCTCTTCTATCAGCTTGAATAAGTCGGCCCATTCTCCTCTGACCTCTAGCATCAACAAGGCATTTTCGCCCACAGGACTGCCGCATACTGGATGTTTTTCCCTTTTCACACCATTCTTTGTAAACCCTAGAAATGGTTGTGCGTGAAAATCTCAGTAACTGAGCAGATTGTGAAATACTCAGACCGGCCCGTCTGGCACCAACAACCATGCCACGCTCAAAATTGCTTAAATAACCTTTCTTTTCCATTCTGACATTCAGTTTGGAGTTCAGGAGATTGTCTTGACCAGGACCACACCCTTAAATGCATTGAAGCAACTGTCATGTGATTGGTTGATTAGATAATTGCATTAATGAGAAATTGAACAAGTGTTCCTAATAATCCTTTAGGTGAGTGTATTATATGAAGAGTATAAAGGCAGTTCATTTTTTAATTCTCTAAAACTGACAATAACTGGGAAAATAAGATAAACTCTACAACACTAATCTAGTACATGAATAACCACATATTATGATCAGATTTGAGTCAAAGCACACAGCTGACCATTCATACAGTATATGTGACTCAACTTTGTAACAATATCAATAACAATCTATAAAAATCTTCAGTAAACTTTGAGGCTTTAAGTTCGAGGCTCATATTAAGTAGCAATACATACTATTTCAGTTGCTCCTAAAGCTACAGTTTTAAAAAATAAAATTATTTGACAAACTCTAAAGATATTATAGAGAACTGTTTGTTTTTTATGGCAGATATTCAGTTTCTTCCTTTTTTTAATACTCATAGTTTTTGGTAACTTAATTTATTATTTAGTTCAATCAAAGACTAATAATCTTTGAATGAATTTCTGTGTAGGCATCTAAACATTGTTTCTACTGTATGCAATAGAGTTGTAACACATATAGAAATTGATTATTGTACTTCAAACAAAAGTACATACCATAGCAAAGAAAGAGTTTGTCTTTTTTCTAATTGTTTCCTACTGTTCAAAAGGATCCATTAGATCTAAGATTTTATTAAATTTTTTGTTCACTGGCAGGAGGAGTTTTGGGAGCAAGGGTAACAAACTGAAAGAAGAAAAAGTATTTACAAAGCATTCTTCATAGGAGACTAATCTGGAACCCTTGCACATGTTTAGAATGTTTGTGAAAGCCTGTAAAGTACTGAGATTTGGTGAAATAGACTAGATAACCTCTTTAAAAAGATAAGTGGGTAATCTAAAGTGAAGAACATGGAAAATTTTTCTCATTGAAATCTTTAGTTTAGAAGAATGTTAGAAATCGTTAAAAAAGCAAACCACTGAGGATGACAGAAAGGATAAAGGTGACAGAGAAGCAAGTAGTTGCATGTAATGTGAAAGGCAGTTGTGAAAAAAATGAAAAATAAAGCAATTTATTTGGAGTTGTATATAGCTCTGCATAAATATAATGTAAAAAAAGTAACCGACATGTGGCTTAATCCTAAAGATGGAGACAATTATAATGTTAATGTGTATGTATAGGTCAGCCGGCCTAGGGTAGTTGTAATTTGGGAGTAAATTCCTTTTCTTTGGTCTTTTTCTATTTATTGATAGCAGAAAGCTTTAAGATCTTACACTTTTATTTTGAAAATCTACTGTCAGCAATGTGATCATCAGGCTACATTTGCAGGTAAGAAATTAAAAGAGGAAACAGACAAAAATCCCCTACTGAAAGTTAAAACTTTTTGTCTGCACTCTCAATTTTAACAATGTCGAAATTCCACAGGATTACACAGACTAAACTCTATAATGGCTCCACCATAACATGGCTTCAAGCAAAAAAAAAGCATCTCTTAATATGCACCTTTAGTGTGATGATCCACCAGGTAGTAGGAATAGACTCACTAGACAGAGAGAAATAAGTAATTGTAAAACCTCCATGTTATGATTTTTGGGTTTTTGGAATGTTAATTCTCTATGCGTTACATTTTTCACTAATGACATAATTTTTTGATTATAAAAATATTTTATTTCTATATTTATGACATTTTCATGACATAATTTAAAATGTTTTTTGGATCATAGTCACAGACATATTGTGTGGTTTTTTGGAGGCTTGCTGCCATTTTATGGCTTTCTGCCCGTTTTTGGCTATATTAATTAAAGATTACTATGTAAGTTGCTGTTCATGTGACACTGTGGTCATATTATTCCCTGCCCATGAAAGACAATGGTGTGCAAAATTAGCCTATCATTCAGTATTGATTTCAAATCTGATTAGGTAGTTAGGACTTCTTTTACAAAATTTGATTTTGCATAAAGTTGTGTGCTCAGACAATTGGTATTTTAGTATTTCTGGCTTTTGCTTAGTTTTTTTTATCATGTTTTCACTAATCTTTTGTCCAACAACTTTTTGCCAAATTTCTGCCCTGCTGTTTTCATTTGCCAGCACCATGTGCAAGCAAAATGAAAAAGCAAATAAAAAACAATCTGACTATCCCTGTCTGTAGTCCTGACACTTTGAACATATGGCAAATTGCCAAGTAGCACACAGGTTACATTTAAATACCCTAACTGAAGAACTTTGACAAGTGTATCAAATACCCACTTTTACACATATCAAATGTAATGCTGAACATTAAATAAAACCCACCAAATGTCCAGCACACTTGTTAAGCATGTCTACCTATGTTCCTGGTAGTAATAAGCATGAGAACATACAGCAGAATTATTTGGAACAGAAAGAATTAGCAATGCTGTTTGCAAATTGTTTGGTTTTACCTGGGATACTAGTTCACGCAGTACAACATCTGATGATATAACATGTTACTTCATATGAAAAGGCCACTTAGACATGCGTGGTGCCTGCAATGCACCTTCCTGCTGCCTGAAAAAATGGGTCACCACTAAGCAAAGTTCCATAAAGTGTTTGCTATTCCATTGTATACTGTATAAGCAAGCAAACGGCAGGTGGAAAGAGATAGCAGCTGCAGAGACATACCATATTACAAAACACACTTTTACTTACTTTCCTTGAGCTATAAAAATACTTGTACTTTGTCAGTGGTAAAATAACTAAACTAATCAGTAATTCATATCACACCTGATTTAATGCGGTCTCTGGTACTGAAACATTATAAGCAGTGTCACAGACGGCTGGGGTTCTTACCCGGCCGGGACGCCTAGAAGGTCCGGAAGGTGGCAGTAAAAGCTTCCGGGTCAGGAGGACACAACCGTCCTGGAGCAGGAGAGGACCACGGGAGAGGAGGAGAGACTTTCCAACTCGTTGGGACCCGTGGCCACCACCAGGGGGCATCTTAAGCCTCCTAGAACCTGAGAGAACATTACTTCCGCCACACTTGTCAAGATGGCGGAGGAACCTGCCAGGAACGCCTGGAGTGCTTCCGGGGCAAAGGGCAGCACTTCCGCCACACCAGGAAGTGCTGCCGGAAGATCGTCATCAGCCACCAGGAGCACATCCGGGCAGGAATAAAAGGCGCCGCCTCCCAGCAATCTGGGAGCTAGAGTCGGGAGAGGGAGCAGGACGAAGCTCCCAGGAGGAGATTGGCGGCCAAGGACTGAGAGAAAGAAAGATTATTGGGTGATTATTGCTTTATGCATTGTGTGGTGTTTTGGGACTGTGTTTATTTAATGAAAAATAAACGTGTGATTTTTATAAAGATGTGGTCTCCGACTGGTGGTGTCCGGGCGAGTCTCACAGCAGAAATAAAAATAGCAGCCTTCATGATTTTATTTTGTGCAAATTATTCAGTGTTCGTATATGGGGTACACTGCATTACTGGCCATTTTATTTTCAGTTTGAGTTTATAGTTTTTTGTTCAGCAGATGAATCGAGCTTCCTAATTACAATAATAGATATTCAATGTTTAGGGCATTTATCTTTCATTTATATATTGTCACACACATGTGATTGGGAAGCAGATAAAGGGCCGGAATAATAGTAGTACCACACCAGACCATGGGATAGTGAGCTGCACTGACTTTCTCTCTCAATTCCCTGCAGACCATCCACGGGAAATCCCACTAGGTCCCGGTGCCATTGATGACACCACTTCCAGTACCGGTGCCATTGATGAAGTCACTTCCAGTACTCGCGCCATTGACGACGACGCTTCCGGTACCGGCGCCATTGATGACGCCACTGATGATGTCACTTCCAGTCCCGATAACATCAGTTTTGGTTCTGGGGCCGATGACTTCAGTTCCTGCACCGGCCTTTAAAGCCGACATACTTTCACCATCAAATCACTTCTGTTTTGGACTCAGATCTGTGAATATCTCAGCAAAATTACCCATTTGCAGCCAGGGCATGTTATATGGTTGACTGCCCCATGTTAATATTATTTGCAGCAATATGTACAACCATATTAACTTTGTGAGCAGAAATTAGTCATAGAATAATAAAATATTAATTAATGAAATAAAAATCTGTGTGATTCTATAATGCCAAATTTGAATAGGGAGATGTTACTTCACTGTTTATTCAGACTGAAGCTGAAAGTAGGCTTTGTTGGGTATTTAAAATGGCTCAGTTTCCACCAAAATATTACTGCCTCCTAATAATTTCAAGCTTGACTCCATTAAGTTCCAATCAATTCCAAAGAGAAGGAAAGATTCGAAAACTTGTTAAAAGAACACTGGATGCAGAATACAATCGGTCCAACTGTAAATACAATACTTCCTACGCTTGGAAATGTTATAAAAAAACATCCATATACATCATACAGATTGTTACAGACAAGAAAAAGCATGTACTGTATATGTAAATACATAATTTAGAACTACTACAAATAATGCAATTCATAAAACAATACTGTATATGTATAATATACACAGGCATATGTATTATGATCATTGATTAGCATAGTAATGAAACAACAGCCTTTCCATATATAAAACAGTCAAACAGAGAGATAGCATTATATTTATTGACTCGCAGACGCAGGCAAGAGCGAGGCAGGTAATACATTCAATGGAAACTCAAAAATAAGGAGAGAACAAAAAAACATGATATTTTAGCTGTTTCTTTGAACCACACCTATTCATGAAATTTTAACATTTTGAAAAGAAAAAAAATGTGGTGTAGGTGCTCACGCAGCACATTTTGCTCTCCTCCCTACCAAATGACAGTAGTCCAATTCTAATCCTTGGGTGCTTAAACATCCAATTGTACAGTCCTTCTGCTACAGAATTCCTTTATCTTCTTTCCTCTTTCAATCTGATACAGTTCTTCACCCCACTAACTCACAAAGCTGGCAAACTGCTGGAACTGGAACTGCACACCCATACATGCAACTGTCACTCCACCACACACATATGACCACTTTTTTGTTTAGTTCTCTCTGGTCATTCCTTTTTCTCCTACTGTGTCCTCCTGCTGTCACCTCTGCTCCCTCTTTCCCACCCAGTTCTCTTCTCTGGTCTCCTCTGATTTCCCTCAGGAGCATATGTGTAGTTTATATACAAAGGTATGAATGTTATTACATTACACACTTGGGAGTGTTTGCCATAAAAAGTGCAGTAGAAAATAAAAGTTGTAGAATCAAACAATTTAAAAGATGGTAGCTTGTTACTCTCATTTAAACAAGGCATTACTGTAACAATATATAATTATACACATATCATTTTGCAATTTTAGATCATTTATAAATACGCCAGCTAAATCTGCTTTGATTCTGTTAAAGTGCTTGTCTACTCAAAGCTATTTGCTTAAAGCAGATTGCAACATATTTTCTCAGAACTGAAATGGAAAACTATAACACATACAGAGACAGAGTTGGTAAAATACATCTCTAAATGAATTACTCTGTTTCATGTTAATGTATATGCAACATTATATATCCTTTCTTTGAGGTGTAACATAGAATAAGGCTTTGGATCATGTTATTTGAAATGTCACATTGTCAAAAAAACAAAAAAAAATTGTGAATAAATGGTTAGTGTCTGCTGTAATATTAATGTATAAGCAAACAAAAAGAGTATTGCGGCTGAGAGAGAGTAATGGATTCAGTTTTATATGTTATATGAACTAACAGATATAAATATAAAAAGAGACTGCGACCACACCAAATAACAATCTATATAGGAGAAACACTACAATATACTATTTTAGCTACAGTAATTTAAAAATGTAAAAGATACCGAATGGTTTGGGCTCAAGGAGGGGCATCAACAGAAATCTGTTTCAAGTATGTTGCTATTTATATTGAATGAGGACATAATATTTAAGTAGGAGGTCTTGAAAATCCTGTAAAGAAAATTAATAAAAGCTGAAAGAAAAAATGCAAAAAAAAGAAAAGTAGAATGGAAGAGAGCTCTTTGAGGATGAATGAAGAAAAAGACAAGATGACAGTTGGCATGTATATGTTACTTTACAAATGATGTACTGTAGTGGTCTGCAGGACTAAGCTCTATATTTGTCTGATGAAAATTTATTAGAGAATGTTAATGTATTAAGTGCAATCTAAGATACAGCTGATAGAGTTGTTTTAGACAATGTAGGGAAGTCCTGCTATAGGCAACATTTTAATCTGCACAGCATGAGGTATATTTTAGGTGCTGCTCCCTCATTATTGCTATTCTTCTAGAATAGTTTCAGCAACTTATTAAACTAACATTTTATGCAAGCTATGAAAATAATTGTATGGTGAATAGAGTTAGATATTGCTGATTAGTGCTGATTGGAGGAATTTGCCAAAGTGTTTTTCATAGGGAATATGCTGTGTTCGCCAAATACCTTTTCTGGAAATTCGCTTAGGCAAACATTTTTTCCAAGTGCCCCATGATGCTTTGTGAGACGTGTGTGACATTACAGAGCTATAGTAGCCACGTGCAAAACCTTTATGCATGTCTACTGTAAGATTGTTACCAACATGGCTATCACTGGTTTTCAAGCACATGACAGGACAAAAAAATGCCTATGCTGAAACCACCCTTTCCCCCATCCTTCAAAGTACTTGCCATTACTGGGTTATATTTTGCCAATCTCTAACTGCACCCGTTTCACCAAGGGGAAACCTGCTCTTTCACTGATGGTTGTTTCAGCTCCTCCTCAGAACCCCCTTCCCCCTTCCATGGTTGTATGTTGGTGGTCAGTGAAGTTAAAAAGGTAAAAGTGGGTCCTAAAGCCACAAAGGTTGAGAAACACTGCTGGATTTTCATCCTGCATGTGTTAAATAAATAAACAAAAAACTTAATGTATTTTCATTTGAAGGGTACATTAGCTGATCAAAATGAGAATGTTATGAACACTACCATCTGATCTATACCATAAAACTATGTGCAGCACAGCACCACATGACTAAATATGCATGCAAATTAGCCATGTGCACAGCTGCAATCCCAAAACAAGCCTTAAAGGAGAATTACCTCTCTCTCATCAGAAAACACAGGACATACTGTTAAATAATAAAGACAAAAGATCTTTCACTATTTACAAGGTGTTTCTTTGTTCTTGCTAGAAGAAGAAAGTACAAAACATCTGCACAGATACAAGGAAAACAAAAAAGACAGTCCCACTTTGGAACTCTGTCAATGCAATAATTTATATTTTATTTACTTATTGCTAGTTTATGGACGTTTGTTGTATTTTGTTTGTGGTATTTGTTCAGTCTGAGTCTTTTGTTGATTGAGGCAAGATGGTGAAGTGGTTAGCATGCTACCTCAGGTCACATCACATACTTGGCCACAATAATCAGTCCACTGTAGCCTTCAGAGACACTTAAAACTCATGGCAAAGCAAACTCAGTGGAGATTCGCTCATCTGTTTCCTCTTTTTCAGGCATCATTGTAATAATCTGCTATACCGAAAATAATAAGTAATAATAATAATAAATGTAGCCCTGTTTAATACTATCATTCTAATCACCCTTAATTAGGGTCTATTTTGGGAAATCCAGAAATGTCTTTGCCTGATAACTCAATAACATTGAATAACATTTGTCTTGAGTTATCAGCTAGTCACCTAGCAAAATGTGCACAGAAATAATTACTAGCTCTTAGCTGAAATGGAATATAGCTCACACCAACCTCTTATGTGTCATACAACAGAGGAATGAGGGCAATGAGATGCATTGTTTACTAGCTTATTTTAACATGTTTATGTTCTTGATAATTATGACCAACACAAACAGTTTCTGAAAAAGGCTGAGTAACCCTGAAAAAGAATTAATATTTTTGGATTGTGAGACCAGAGAAATTGGGACTACATCATACATGTTAAAAACAGTGCATCAAGATATCCCTCCCTAAAATCTAAAAGATATAAGAACTACTTTATTTAAACTATAGGCATTTCATCACAGATGTTAAGTACATTCCTTCAAGAGATTAGTAAAAAGGCATCCCTAATATGCATCTGTCTAAGAAAAAATTTCTGACTACTGAAGAAAAACAAAGATGCTTACACTACCAAAATAAAACAAAATTACATAAAATATATTATCTGAAAATGACAAGAAAGCAGGCAGATATAGGACTTTTCATATTGGAATATCTCCCTGCGTGGAGTTTACATGTTCTCCCCGTGTCTGCGTGGGTTTCCTCCGGGCGCTCCGGTTTCCTCCTACAGTCCAAAGACATACAGGTTAGGTGGATTGGCAATTCTAAATTGGCCCTAGTGTGTGCTTGGTGTGTGGGTGTGTTTGCGTGTGTCCTGCGGTGGGTTGGCACCCTGCCCAGGATTGGTTCCTGCCTTGTGCCCTGTGTTGGCTGGGATTGGCTCCAGCAGACCCCCGTGACCCTGTGTTTGGATTCAGCGGGTTGGAAAATGGATGGATGGATATTGGAATATATTAAACTATAGACTATAATTACATTTGAATTTTGTTTTACTTATAAAACATGTTTTAACTGAAATTAGAAGCTCAATCAAATGAATAGATTTTGAAACAACATACAATAACGCAGTCTGCAGAAAATGGCAGCTCAGTTTCCATGAGTATTGTTAATATCTAAAGAACAGTAAACAAAGAAAGAAACAATATCAAAGACAACCTTACAACTCCGAATGGTCAGATAATGACAGCTGTTAAGATACTTACCGAGAGAAAGGCATGAACAATATCTGCTTTTATTGAACTGAGAGGCTTGTCTCGGATCACAACAAAAATTTGTTCTTCCTTCTCCAAATTGATAAAATTTCCAAACCATGACCGCTTTGCCAACCTATCGGGACAAAAACTGACAAAATCAGATAAAAGACATATTATCTGTTTGAAATGTCACTCTTTTCAAGTTTATATTCTTCTGAAGTTCAGCAGACCTAACAGAACTGCTACTTGAAGTTATTATTATATAAGAAAACAATGAAATAAATAGGATAGCCTAAAACTAGAGGGATATCCCTAAAATATAAATGAAGTATTCACATCTTGCATATGACAATTATATACTGTATTATCATATACTTTTATACTATATGGAAGTTATTCAGCATTTAGTGTAATAGTTCATTATTTTGTTTTAAACTTTACCGGTTCTCTTTAATTTACAGAATAAATACATTGTTTTACTGTCTTAGGACTTACAGCATATAGTAGTGTTCCTAGTCTTTCTGAGATAACAACTAAACTTGCTTCCTTTACCATTTGTTGCCTTAGAGTGGGCTATTACAGTCTTAACCTTCATAAAGGAGACAGCATCCTGAAGTTTGACATTCAAAGTGTGTATTTCATTGCATTTACAGAGCAAACCAATCTATCACTGGTGATAAAGCAGACTTTGTGTTGAACCATGACTCAAACCTTGGCACAGTAGAATGTATATCCTAGAAATGAAAATTAATGTTGACAAACTACATTTTTAAATATAATGTTCTCTGAAGAAATATAAGAAATGGCTGGTTATCTACAATGATTAAATAGTGTTTTCTATGTTCAGCAAACCATATATTGTATGTCCTTACAAAACCCAAGAAGTTGAAATGCCACATTAGAATTTGAGGAAAGTGTAATTATAATACAAAAGTCACATTTCAAATAATGAGATATTATACAATAACTGTACTTTTAAGAAAGTATACATTATAACATACAAAGTGATGATGTGAATTTTACCAATAGGGAATAATACCTGTATTTTTTCATCATAATTTATATGTTATTTTTTTTAAACCTAATTGATTTTGTTGTAAGTGCTCCATTCCAATATGGAGGAATATTTTGAGCAAAATAAAATAAATCAGAACAGGCTGAATTAGCAGAATATCTAAGACAAACCATTTCAGTTACTGATTTGAGTATCATTAAGATAAGGTCTAAGACTTATTTTTTAGGCAGTATAAAACATTGATGGAAACGTTTCATTACAGTTAAACATATTATATTTTGGATTCTAGGCTCATTTCCTTTTTCATTTTTCTATAAAGCAGAAATTAATGATTAATTTCAAATAGAAAAGCCATGTTAATAATCGCTTGCATAAGCATATTAAATTACTGCAACTAGTTAATTGAACAGTTTTGTGTAACAGAAATAATGCTGAACGACCACCTAACATACTCCCCACCCCCCGACTCTCTGGGGTTGATGTAATATTTGGGAAAACTAATATGTAATGTGAGAAACGGCCAGCAGCTCAGCCCAGCCGGGATGCCCCTGAAAGGGAAGGATGGGGGAAGGCAGCTACTTTTGGACACTGTCTCCCCCAAAACGCAGCTCCCCTGGAGTGTAGCAGTACCCCGGATTCCCACAGGCATCCTGGGACTTGGGGTTCAGTTTTTCAGCCCTGTTGGGTACTGTGGGTGCAATGAAAGGACCTGGGGAGTTATACTTCCCTTATAGCCCAGAAGTACTAGAAAGTCACAAGGATAGAAGCCCCAAAGTACTTTTGGGCTGATTAAAGAACTTGGGTTCTCCATCTGACCCAGAAGTGCTGGCAAGTCATGGAAGGAAGAACAGAAGCACTTCTGGATCAAGGACTATTCACAGCACCAGTCCCCAACCCCCGGTCCACTAGCGGGCCACAGCCATCTGACAGCCGGGCCATGAGAGAAATGCAGGCAACACTGACTTACTCAGTGAAGGGCTACGGTAAGATCGCTGCCCCTTCACTGAGGACACTTTTCAGAACGCTAGGTGGGTGGGGATTTGCAGTGGCGCAGAGAGAGGAGAGGGGCCGAGGTGAGAGAGTATTACAACAAGTTACAAAAACAAGTATTTTTGTGGTCCCAACAGTTTCCCCATATGACACGAGTCTGTAGAAATCTTGTTACTACAAAGTACATTCAGCAGATACTTTCATTACAACCAAGTGACCTGGAAATGCTTGAATGAATTATCCATAGAGAAGTTAGATCTGTGGTCGCAGCTCAGTTGTGCACATTTGCACAATGATCCCCAAACAGAAACATTGTAAAAAAAATTTCTTTCTTTGAACTTTCCTCATATTTTTTTTTTTGCTGTTTTTGTTTTCTGTGGTTTTCAGTTATATCTGTTGCTTATTGCGAATCAACATTTGAAAAACATCCATTGAAATTTAACTCATTATCATCCTCCTATAGAAACGGCAGACATGAAAAAACGATAACAATGTTTATGTTTGTGATGTGCAATCTGTTGGAATGACAAATGCAATGCATATGTCTTTGTTATATGCAAAAAAGAAGAAAAATCTCGGGTTGCAAATGTATGTGAACTGCTGCATTTGAAGACAGTTTTTATGTGGTTCAGTGATGCTCATTCAAGAAATATTCCTTTCAATGTGGCACTCATTCAAGAAAATGTGAGGTTTCTAAACTCTCTTGGGACCTCCATCAATGGGACAACATGCCGAAGAGCATCCTGTTTAAGACTGTTGATCTGTTGCCAGGGCAACAGCAGGCTCACTGCTCTACTGCAAAGCAATCACGCTTTGGGACGCACTTCAGCATGACGTTCCCATTGGGTTGGGGGTTCCCAAAAGAGTTCAGAAACCTCACAATATGAACAGGCAGTATTGGGCACCCCACCTTTACCCACTCTGCAGGCTCAGTATCCAGCCAGGCTGGAAGAGCCTGAGGAGGAAAATCTGAGGCAGCAATGGAGCAGCAGCACGTGGGGCAGAGGCAGAAGATACCCGTTGTTCAAGTTGGCAGATAAAGTGGCTGCATTCTAAGCCAAACTTGATTTATGGGGCCGACGAGTGAACATTGGGATTTTTGATATGTTTCAAACATTAGCAGAGGTTGTTAAAGATACCAAGCCAGGGCCTGAAATAGGAAGGAATGGATCTATGACTCATTTGTGAATAAGCCAGGTGAATCAACTTTGTCTGTGCTTGAAGAGGATCAACTGCTTGAGGCTGCAAATGATTGTGGCCTTAAAAGTATGTTTGGGACAACTTTAGATCTCCATATGTTTTGGATTTAAGTCAAGGCAGAATATCCTGAGGTTGCCACAAAAGCACTGAAAAGTCTGCTTCCTTTTCCAACATCCTATCTTTGTAAGACAGCATTTTTTGCAGTGACAGCAACCAAAATAAGATTACGGAGTAGACAGAACATAAGCAACACACTTCATGTGTCACTGTCTTCCATCGTCCCCAAATGGGATTGTCTGGTTGCAGGAAAACAAGTTCAGGGTTCCCACTGATTCTGAATTATGGTAAGTTGTATAATTTCTATTACGATATTATAACTTAATAATAATAGAAATGGTAGGTACATTGTGTATAAAACTGCCTTACGTACCAGCCCCGAATCGAACAACAATTTGCTTCTAGTAAAGTGATCCTTGGTGTCAAAAAGGTTGGGGACCACTGATTTACAGAACTGTTGGGAACCCAGCAAGCAAGCCAGAGTTGGGTGGAGGTGGACAAAACTTGCTGGGAGGTGTGGAGGAGAAAAGAGAGAGATAATTGTGTTGATTATTGTATTTACTTGTATTAATTGTGGCTGTGGTGCTTAAGGGCACTATTTATAGAAGAAAAGAGAATTAAAATACTTCTGAGTGCTTTTACCCTGTCTCCTGAGGGTCTGTCTGTTGGGTTTAAAGGGACAACAGTGCTACCTAGCGTCCACAGTATGCTCTGGACTGCTATGTTGCAAGACAACAAACCAAAAGCACAACATTTACACCAAAAATTACAGTTTACAAAACAGAAGCATAAAACCATGGTTCAGCTTTAGTGCACGATCAGTGCTACTATAGCTCAGGTTGTGTTTAACTACATGATAGATACACACAAGTCAACTCCACAGCTGTTACCTAGAGAGGAGAAGTCATTAATTACACTGAAATATATATATATATATATATAGATTAGGCTTTTAATTGGTAAAGAACAGACTAAAAAAGTTCCAAATACATATCTGTTAGGATTATCTATCTGTTTTAAATTTTGTATTGTCCTAGAATACTGTATATCATTATTTTAAAATAAGTCTAACTATATTAACCTTCAGCCCAAGTCTATGGAAATATTACATGATCAGTTTCCACTATTGCCTAATTTTATTGGTTTTATTGGTATAATATAGGCTATTGTAGGTTATAATATTGTGTATATTATGGAACGTACAAGTAATTCAACATCAGCAATATACAGTACAATGTCTTCACTGGGCAAAGTCTGATTGAGGTATAAGGAACCAAGGAATTCCTCTCTGCGTTACCTGCTCTTTAGCTGCTTGGGCATGGCTAGCACCTGCACCGTGCTGCTTCAGATCAGATATCCCTCCATGGGCAATCAAAAAAGCTTGATAGCAAATACATTTGTTGCCAGAGACAGGGCTGACCCACTGACATTCTGTCTTTCCCACAAACCAATACCTTGACAACCTGTTGCTTTTCACAAGCAGACTTGAATTAGCAGATATGACTATATCTTGCTCTGGATGTTATAGTGTAAAATGTGATTTTTAATGTGATTAAATTAATGTATTTAGGGGTAGAGTTAAAAAATGCAATCTGGAAATTTTTTTATGCGTTAATCATACAAGTTAATTGTGATTAATCAGCAGCTCTAGTTTCCACCTATCCACTCTTTTACAAATCCTTTTTAACAGACTTTTTACTCATAGTGCACTAATGAAAACTGTTTTAACCAAGATGAACCCTGTCCTAAAAAATACCAAGCATATATTTTAAAGGCATTTTATAAATATCTTCCAAATGGCTGTTGAAAGATTTCTCGACATACCACAAGAAATCTGTTTTTCAGAACTTCATTGTGATAAGAGCCATATGCATCATATAGTTTATACAGTCTATGGTTGGTGACATTTACCTAAGGAGTCAGACAACTGCCCCAAGATTATACTTTACCTGGTGTAACATTTAATGATGTATGATTTGTTTAATGAAAAATTCAATAAACATGAAAATGTGATTCTTTTAGTTCACTTAGCCACACTGTATTATTAGAAGCACAAAATGTATATAATTACTTTTTTCACAATTTTATTATTAGAATCACAGAAAGTGGACATTTACTTTTTCATAGAACTACAGACACAGTTAATCCACTTGGAGTACCTTGACTTTAGCCCATGAGCACCACGCATATCCAATCATAACAAAGAAGCTGTCAAAAGAATTGATTGAATTAAACTGAGCTATAATGAACTTTGATTCAATCTTCTTCTTCCTTAGCAATTCTCATTTTAGGTACAAGAGGTGTATCACAGTCTTGCACCATCCTGAGCTAACAAGATACCTAGAATAATGTAACAAGTTTAAAAAGAACAGAAGGTTTATTGCTATTTATTTGGTATTTTCAAAAAAATTATTTTTAAAGACCTTAACATGTATGAGTATATGTGCGTGGAGATATTGTGTTGTGGCAAAGAAGATGCCGAAAAACACTTCTTTACAGCAGTAAGAGTAACTGGGAAGCCAGATTATGTTGTGTCAAAGATAAAGTTTAAATGATGAAACAGAGAAACTACATGAATGGTTAACAAAAAGCTAATTTGAAGACATATGCAGTACTCACTCTGGAGAGGATTCTGGTGTCAAGCTAGACATATCCTCAGATGTTGGAACTGTAAAAAAAATAAAAAAAGAGAAGTGCAAATGTTGTTTCATTAGCTAACATTTTGCATTGTAATGTTAACATAAATGTAGTCAGGAAATCCATTTCATAAATATTCCTGCTTATCTCTGTATTTAAAAAATACATTTGCAATCAAGAATGATGAAAGTCTATGAGTGAGGAACCTTTCAAAACCTTTATACACAATTTCACAACTCTTATGTATTCAGAATTACCACTAACCAACTTGGTGTTCAGATGACTTTTAAACAAAATTGATACAAAACCACTAAATGTTTACATTTAATCTGCAGAGAGCTCAGGGCGCCTGCTGTCAATGAAACAGGAGAAAATGTACATAATTATTAGCTGTAAAGTTGGGCATGGATTTGCCATTGAGCACACCAATTTGGATCCCCTTTGGCAAGTGTGATATAAGAAAATGAGCTGCACAATCATAGCACATATTGTTCAAATTTATTTGTGTTTCATGTTATATTCAAACCAGAGAAGTGGGCATTTCTGTGTGTTAGCTTGAATTTAAAATACTTGTACAACTGGTCTCTTCCTTAGAATACTGTATATAGTAAAATGTTTGCTTTGTTCTTGAATGTGTATGTATGATTTATATATTGGGCCAGTTTTTGGCAATTCACTATACTATCCACATGCATGCTGCAAACCAGTAGCAAACATTGTATCTTTTTTCAACTAATGTTACATAGGCTCAGTGTTTTGTGATACTTACAAAGGCTTTGTTTTTATAGTGAACAGTTAAAGCTTTGCAGTAACATATATGCAGGTTCCAGGCAGAATAAAGGAAACATGTTGATCATTGGAATAGCAGAGGCTGGCAGAACAACTTACAACTTTGGTGCCCATTAACATTAATTTTGTAAATGCCTGAAATTAATTTGGACAACACAAACTTCCTATAAAAAATTCTTCTTTTTGGTGTTGGTATAATGGTGGTGGAAAAAATTCTATACAAACAATACTTCAGTATCTCTCAGCTGGATTAAGATCTGGCAACTGCATGTTTATATTGTTGTGTATGCAAAATAAAAAGCAATACGAAAACAATAACCAGAAGTTGAAACTAATGAAAAAATATACCATGAAACAGTATAATTAGAAATAGAAAGGTTAACTCCAAAGTATGCATCTAATACAGAATCAACTTGACTGTATATATATATATATACTGTCACACACGTGCGCATGGGAGGCAGCTAAAGGGCTTGAGTGAAGGCAGTTGGAGGCATGCGGGGTGTGGCAGAGTGCACTGACTCTTTTCTCCCTTGCCTGTAGACCATCCCGGGGATTTCACCTGGATCTCCTGACATCACTTCCGGGACTGAGCCAATGGAAGTCGGCCACACCAGCTCCAGTCCCTCTGATGTCACCTCCGCTCTGAGCCAATGGTGGAAGACCACGTGCCAGATCCATACGACCTCACTTCCTGTCTCCCCCTTTAAAACCTGCCCCTTTTCCTTTGTTTCTTTAGTCTTGTTTTGGACTCGGTTGTGTGCACTTCAGTGCTCTGTATTTTGTTAAAGAAAAACGACTTTTGCAGCCAGGATACCACAATATACGGGTGGCTGCCCCAACTCTTTATCTGTCAATGTCTCGTTCTTGTGACAGTGGCGTAGTCGGCAGGATGGAGAAGTCCCGGAGGAGAAGGGGACAGGACCTGCAATATACCCAGGTGGGAGCGTACCGGGGCCGAGTATTCAGGCGGGGAGGGTGCCCGTGGTTCGGCGTGACCCGGTGCGGGCTCCGCTCCCGGCACTCATAACTAGCCCATCTGGAGTGGCCAGGGAGTGTGCGGGTGGGGCTCACAGAATTGGGCTGCCCTGGAGGGGGGCGGCAAAAGGGACTCAGTATGCTCTCTTGGGGAGAGTGCCTGCCTCCCTGCGAAACCAAAGCCCCATTTACCACCTAGGGGTGCCCCAGACTGGCAGGTGAATAAAATAAAAACATGGAGGTTGGACCCTGACGGCCAACCAACAAACAAGCCTGGTCCTTATGGGCAATGGTAGGGCATTGGCTACGGCCATTTGAAAACACGCCCTACCAAATAATAGAGCAGGTAGCTTGCTATCTGCTCCTGGAAGCGCTTCCCCGTGGCTTCACCCAGCGGTTTGGGGCGGCGGTTCAAGAACATGGCTGAGCTCATAGAGCTTATGGAGACGCAGAGGCGGCCTCACACTCTAGGGGAGCAGAACCGTCCTCATGTCAAACTCAGCGAGTGCGTTCCAAGACCTAGCCCCCCCCTGTACAATCCGTAGCCCGTATTGGCGTCCGCGGGGCCGCGGGCGCGCAAACCGCTTGGAGGCAAGGAGGAATGCAGGTGGAGGGTGAGGAGGGTTGGTGTGCTCTGGCTAATCCGTTGGCGGTCCCACATACTGGCGTGGTGATCGTCCAGCGGACACAAGACCACAGGTTTGTTCGACTCCGGCAGCAACATTTCAATTGTTGCCCGCCGCTTTGTGCAACCGCAACAGTGGCTAAATTTTAAGACCGGTATAACCTGTGTCCACGGAGACATCCGCTGGTACAGGTCCGCCGCTGTGTCATCAGTTACGGAGGGTCAGTTAAGTAAGCTCACCGTAGCCGTCCTACCTGATCCTCCACACCCGGTGATACTAGGGCGGGACTGGTCTAAAATCAAAAGCGGTGAGACACATACCACTCCGGGGTTAATTTGGGCCTCGTTATGGGCGGAGATAACCCGTCTCAAGCTGCCTCCACGCCGTGTAATCAGCCGGCAGAGAGAGCGAAGCAGTCGCCCTGACTGGCGTGGCAACTCCGGGCGTCGCGGGCTAACCGTCATCCACCAGCGCCGGCGGCGGGAGAAACCACGCCCATTGAGGTCGGCGCTGACCCTCTCTCCGTGTTGCGGTTCCAATTTAAAAGCGCCGGCTTCTTTTAGAAGGGAGCAATGGAATGATGACTCCCTGAAGTTTGTAAAAATGCAGTGGTCCTTGTCAATGGCCAGCGCACTAATCAGTCGATGCCACAGGGCCCCTACTTTGTGCTAGATAATGACCTCCTTTACCGTGTAGCAATGCATGGCGGGCAGGAGGCGAGGCTGCTGCTAGTGCAGCGTACCTTCGGCGGCAGGTCTGTGAGCTAGCACACGCCCACCTCCTAGGTGGCCACCTGGGCACCGAAAAAACTCTGGAGCGGATCAAGCTCCGTTTCTACTGGCCAGGAATTAATGAGGAGGTTAGCCGCTTTTGCGCTTCCTGCCGGAGTGTCAACTGCGACAAATTCCTAGGAGGGACCGTGCTCCTCTCATTCCTATTCCACTGATTGGCGTTCCCTTCCACAGAATGGGGTCGACCTGGTGGGACCCTGGAGCCCTCAGCCGAGGACACAAGTACATTTTAGTCCTCGTGGATTACGCTACGATACCCGAAGCTGTTCCGTTGCGCTCAGCTACCTCTAAAGCCATCGCGGGGAATTACTAGGGGTATTGGCGTGGGGATCCCCAAAGAAGTCTTGACAGACCAGGGGACCCCCTTCACCTCGGAAACGTTCAAGGAGACTGCCAGATTACTGAAAATAAAGCATTTAAAGACCTCGGTGTATCATCCTCAAACCGGCGGATTAGTAGAGAGGTTTAATCAAACTCTCAAGCAAATGCTGCGTAAGGTGGTCAGCGAGGATGGAAGGAACTGGGATCAGCTCCTCCCCCTCGTCCTTTTTGCCTATCGGGAAGTCCCACAAGCCTCCACGGGGTTCTCCCCTTTTGAACTACTATACGGGCGACAACCTCGGGGCATATTAGATATTTTGAAAGAAGGCTGGGAAGAAGAGGCTCTTCCCTCCACAAACATACTGGAGTATATCGCGCATTCTGCGATAGATTTGGAAAAATTGGCCTGTCCTTAAAAGTCACATGGAGGAGGCTCAAGCAGCACAGGCCGGTACTACAACCGCGCACGTCTCTTGGGAGTTCCGCCCGGAGATCGGGTCATGGTCCTAGTGCCTACCTCCCACTCTAAATTGCTTGCCCACTGGCAGGGCCCCTCTGAAGTTAAGGAGAGGAAGGGACTGGTGACTATTTGGTGAGTCAACCCAATGCGTCGGCCAAAGGGCGGGTTTATCATGTGAACCTGCTGAAACCGTGGAAGGACAGGGACCCGATCCCTCCTCCGGCCAGCCCGCTCACTCTTCGCTCACACACACGACCTTAACCCGGCACGGACTTAAGTCCCAGACAGCGGCAGGAGCTGGAAACAGTTATCCGGACCGTTGGGAGGTAGTCAGTGAGAACCCGGAAGGACCTCTCTGATTGAGCACAACATCGTGACAGAGCCGGGGTTGTTGTCGAGAACGCCCGTATCGTCTTCCCGAGGCAAAAAAGGCTGAAGTGGAGCTTGAGATCAAGCGCATGCTGGAGCTAGGTGTGATTGAGGAAAGTTATAGTCCCTGGTCCAGCCCCATTGTGCTCGTCGGTAAGCCTGACGGAAGTTGGAGGTTCTGCAATGACTTCCGTCGGCAATCAAGTCTCCCAATTTGATGCTTATCCAATGCCACGCGTGGGCGACCTCCTCGAGAGGCTTGGACAGGCTCAATACCTGACCACACTTGACATGACGAAAGGGTACTGGCAGGTTCCTTTAACGGACTCCGAAGGTAAAAACGCGTTTAGTACCCCTAGCGGACACTGGCAGTATCGTGTCCTTCCATTTGGGTTACGGGGCTCCAGCAACCTTTCAGCGTCTGGTGGACAAAGTGCTTGACCTCATAACTCATACAGTGCTGCCTACCTGGATGGCGTGGTCATCTATTCCAGCACATGGAAGGAACACCTACAGCATGTCCAAGCGGTATTACGGACACTTGGTGAGGCGGGCTCGGATTAATCCCAGAAATGCTTCTTGGATTAAGCGAGGCCAAATATTTAGGCTACCTGGTGGGTGGGGTACCGTAAGGCCACAGTGCTCCAAAATTGATGCCATTCTGAAATGGCCCGTCCATGAACCAAGCGGCAAGTCCAAGCCTTTCGGGTTAGCGGGTACTACCGCCGGTTTGTACCCGGTTTTGGAGAGCGGCGCCTTGACTGATTTAACAAAGAAGAGGGCCCGAACATTGTGGTATGGACTGAAAAACAGGCTGCATTTAGTGACTTAAAGCAGGCCCTTACGTCCACACCTGTTTTGATGGCACCTAACTTTTCTTTGCCTTTCATCCTCCAGGCGGACGCCGGACACAGGCCTGGGCGCCGTGCTGAGCCAAAGCGTCGATGGTGTGGAGCACCCCATCATGTTCCTGAGCGGAAACTGTTGGACGGGAGACCAGGTATGCTGCGGTGGAGAGGGAGGCTCTGGCGATTAAATGGCGATTACTCAGCTGAGGTACTACCTGTTGGGCGGGAATTCACCCTTGTCACGGACCATGCACCCCTACAGTGGATGGCCCTCCACAAGGAGTGAATCCGCGGGTCACCCGGTGGTTTCTTGACCTGCAGCCGTACAAGTTTTCGCTCGTTCATCGTCGGGCTCTCCCACGCCAACGCTGATGCTCTTTCTCGGGTTCACGACCTCTCGGTTAGGGTCGCCCGACCCGTCGGGTCTGGGCTAAGGGGGCCTTGTCACACGTGCGCATGGGAGGCAGCTAAAGGGCTTGAGTGAAGGCAGTTGGAGGCATGCGGGGTGTGGCAGAGTGCACTGACTCTTTTCTCCCTTGCCTGTAGACCATCCCGGGGATTTCACCTGGATCTCCTGACATCACTTCGGGACTGAGCCAATGGAAGTCGGCCACACCAGCTCCAGTCCCTCTGATGTCACCTCCGCTCTGAGCCAATGGTGGAAGACCACGTGCCAGATCCATCGACCTCACTTCCTGTCTCCCCTTTAAAACCTGCCCCTTTTCCTTTGTTTCTTTAGTCTTGTTTTGGACTCGGTTGTGTGCACTTCAGTGCTCTGTATTTTGTTAAAGAAAACGACTTTTGCAGCCAGGATACCACAATATACGGGTGGCTGCCCCAACTCTTTATCTGTCAATGTCTCGTTCTTGTGACAATATATATATATATATATATATATATATATATATACAGTATATACTATATGTAATGTGAAAAAAAAGGAGATGGCAAAAAAAATATTACAAAAACATAAGTACATAGAAAGGGCAAATAAAAGGGCAATAAAATATATTGATACTTCTGCGTAACTGGAAATTTGAATTTGAAACATGAAAACTGACGGAAAGTTGCATTCTATTTTTCTGCCTGTGATATGGCAGTGTTCTTAAAGTGTAAGTTCAGTATTTTCCAAGTCAAAATAATTTCATCACAATCATGGAATATATTAGTTTGCCACATGAATATGCATTATAAAGTAAAAGCACATTTGTAAGTTTTAAAAAATAACTCGCCTTCTGTTGTGTTTTATAATTGAGCGTATGGATACCTGAGGTCCTGTTATCAAGAAAACCTTTAAAACTTACTGAATACATCCATTTTACAAACCAAAAATGTAACTGAGTATTGATCTTCTTCTTGAGTTTGCACACATATTGCACAATAGCATATCCATGATGTTTTCAAAAGGTTAAAAAGCCAAAAAAAAAAAACATTTTTGTGAGATTTATCCATTTTAAAAGGAGACCACTTCATGTCACCCAGTTTGTCTTCCTCTGCCACCCCCTTTCAGCACTGTGGGCATGAATTCACCTCAGGAAGTGCTGTTATTGAATGTTGATGCCCAAATGTGAGTCAATGTCTCTGTTCTGTAGACAACTAGACAATAATAACTGAAAACAGCATACTTATGATCGCTCATATTTGTGATGCAGATTACTATTTAACATTTTGATAATTATCTGGCTCTGCGGTGGGCTGGTGCCCTGCCCGGGGTTTGATTCCTGTCTTGCACCTTGTGTTGGCTGGGATTGGCTCCAGCAGACCCCAATGACCCTGTAGTTAGGATATAGCGGGTTGGATAATGGATGGATGGATGGATAATTATCTGTAAATTGTAACTTAAGAATTACTTAGTGACTTAAAGAAAGAAAACACCTTTCTTTAATCAAGTCATTGTGAACTCCCCAAAGTTTGAGGAATGCTGTAACTGGTTTTGCAAGTGTTCTTTGTTAGAATTTTGTGCCTGATATACTATTCTATATATTCTATGATATTCTAAAGGCCTTTCCCCCCAGTTAGGCCATAAACTGACCAGCTAGTCTGAAATGAAAGGGCAATCTAGCTGGATAAAACGGTATGATATTCAGCCAAAAGAATTGCTGAGAAATAAGATTTGTTTATGAAATGGGCTGGAGGACTGAGGTGTGTCTGTTTAGGACTGGCCATTAAACATGTAGTGCCAGTCTGTACCACGACATCCCACTGGTCCATGACACGTGGCAGGAATTGGTATAACTTCAACCTCTCTACCTCTTTATCTCTCTTTGCCATTTACAATCCATGAAGGAGGATCCCAGGGTATATTTCAATCAGAGGCCATGCTGGATCATGGGCCATGCTAGAAAAGGCTAGACTAATCAATCAGTGAGCCACCTGGGAGTCTAAGCAAGATGAACTGATTATTACCCAGGTTGTATTATTACTTTTCTGCCAACATTCATTTTAACTCTTCTTATTATTTATGAGCATATTGTCTATAATACATAAATAAATCTGTATCTTAGTTTCAGCCTGTTCCTTTACCTGGTGTTTTAAATTTAAAAGGGAGATAGTGAGGAAGAGATGAACTGTACTTGACATTGTGGTAAAAATCTGGGATTTTAAGTAATCTGATATAGTGTACATAATAAGTTTAAGTATCAGTATAAGATGGGAAAATAGGGTCACCTAAGACTCTACCAAGATTAAACAATATTTGGATGCTTATTCATTTTTCTAAAATACTGCCTGTTGCCACTGGATTGAAAATGCACATTTGTGCCTCAATGAGCGACAGCGTGCATATGGCATGTAATCCACTGACATGAAGTAAACAAGATATGATGGGCATCTATTCATCCATCTTCCTAACCTGCTTATCCAGGATCCATGGAGCCTACCCCAGCAAACACAGGATGTAAGGCAGGAACAACACCTGGACAGAGAGCCAGTCAATCGCAAGACAAACACACAAACACAAACACACACAATAGGGCCACTTTAGCAATGCCAATTCACTAAGTTTAAACAGTTGGAAATTTAGTAGGTTTAATACAGATGTTTTATCATAGACGGATAGTGCAGAGCTGTCATTATTGCTTCAGTGTGCCAAGTTCCGTACAGAGTGTATATGTTCTCCTTGTTTATTTACAGACTGATTGGTAAAAATGTCAGTGAATTAACCTCTCAAAGACACTGTGCTCAATTCTTTTATTACCAAATCATTGGTTTGTGGACATTCAATTTACTCTATCTCGCACTCTGCCTTTTTCATTTTCTTAGTTTGTTTTTATATTGTGTGTGCACAAGGCATGTCATGAAAAAGAAAAAGTCTTTTATTAGAAATACAATACAGTGTAATCAGTTCAGTTCAGATTTATTATGTGTATAAATTACAATGAAACTCTTTTGTGTGCTTTTCAACACGCTGCCACATGGCATACACCCACAACAGTGTAACATGCTTGTGTAACTTCAGTGATGGGCTGATGCTAGCAGACAAATGAGCAAGAAACTTATATTACCTTAGAAAATAGCACCAAGAATCTCTGATAAAATCTTTATTTCTAATTTCCTTTTGTTATCACAAAGATATCTCAAAAACATGGAAGGCATGTTTTCTTAAATTTAAACCTTTGCTGTTTCAAAGTGGATATAAATGGTAAATTTTAAGACTTTTTCTTTTATCTTTGGACCCCAGTATTTTACAGCCCCATTGCAAACTGCAAGAACCGACAAGGAATTTTAAAAATTTATGAAAATGCTTCACTTTAGAACTAAATAAATATATGCCATTATTTTGAAGAAATAACTTCAATTTTGAAAAACACTAAACTTATCCTTTATAAAAATTATTTAGTACCCAAAATGCCAATGGGTTTCGAGGAATGAATCCTGTTCATTAGGGCTATTATGGTTATACAAAATAACAAAGAAATAAAGAAAAAGAAAACACAATGCCTATAAAAAGAAAACACAATGCCAATAACCCATTTACTGTGCATATTGTTGTCTGGTTATATAGCATGGTAGGTTACCTTTTTAGATCTGGACTAGAGAAGTGGAAGTTATTTTATGCTTCAATGAATATACTAACAATTGTGTCCCTAATCTGCCTCTTCACTCAATTATGATTTCAGTTTTATGAACAATTTATCTTTAGGGTTATTGCACATTCACACTGAAATGATCTTCCCAATCTGGCCAATGAAATGAAAGCACATTTCCAGCAGGGAGGTTATACCAAGACATGAATCCATAATGCATATAAATGAGCATTTTTCCTTAATATGGATTTCACAAAAACAATCATTCTTAATGAATAATGAACAATACTGTGAAAAATAGGCATGATGAACTCAATGAATGAATGAGTTTTGCAAGTGTTTCCCAAAACCATTCATTATCTGACATTGAATGGGTTTAAAGTACTTATTTGTTGGCTCCTCTTCAGCATCTATATCAGAAAAGCACAGGCTGTTGATAAAGTGAACGCTGATCCCACTTATTTCAACTGTGAATGATGTTATATTATCATATCAGACATGTGCAAAGTAAAAAAAATGTAATTTAAAAAAAAATCAATTAAAACATGGGAAAAACTACAAAATAAAGAGCAAATTAAATTAATCTACTAATTGAAAATCTATAAATGGACTCAAAACATGAAGTGGCTTCCTTGCTGAAAAGAACAAAGGTGAACAACAAACGAAAATGACGCAACACTTCACAAAAGGAGATAAAACAACTTATGGAGGAGATGGCAAAAAAGTGCCATTTTCCAAGGCCCATGGAATCACATTTTCCTTCCGGCAAAAGTCCAAATAATGAACAATGTTGAAAATAACAAATGGGTTTATACACTCATTAATGTCCAAACAAGATTTTAATATTGTTTCTTTGTATCAGTATACTGCTGCTGGATTATGTGAATTTCCCCTTGGGATTAATAAAGTATCTATCTATCTATCTATCTATCTATCTATCTATCTATCTATCTATCTATCTATCTATCTATCTATCTATCTATCTATCTATCTATCTATCTATCTATCTATCTATCTATCTATCTATCTATCTATCTATCTATCTATCTATCTATCTATCTATCTATCTATCTATCTATCTATCATGTACTCCTTAGCGTTATAAAGCTTTCTGGAAACAAATCCCAGAATGGCATGATATGCTTCATTTTAGTTCCTCCTACACTGCATCACTTTCACTGAGTTTTACTCCAGTCATTTGCACGAGTTGTTTTGCAGCCTTATATAATTATCCATTAGAACATTAGAACAATCTAGAAGAGAACAGGCCATTAAGCCCAACAAAGCTTGCCAGTTCTATCCACTTAATTCTTCTAAAAAAACATCAAGTTGAGTTTTAAAAGTCCCTAAAGTCCTATTGTCTACCACACTACTAGGTAGTTTATTCCAAGTGTCTAAGGTTCTCTGTGTAAAGAAAAACTTCCTAATGTTTATGCGAAATGTACCTTTAACAAGATCCAACTGAGTCCTCATGCTCTTGATGAATTCATTTTAAAATAACATTCTTGATCCACTGTACTAATTCCCATCATAATTTTAAACATTTCAATCATATCACCTCTTAATCTTCTTTTGCTTAAACTGAGAAGGCACAGCTCTTTAATTTTTCTTCATAATTCATCCTCAGTATCACTGGAATGAGCCTTGTTGCTCTTCTCTGGACCTTTTCTAGTGCTGCTGTCTTCGTTTTGTAGCCTGGAGACCAAAACTCTATACAGTACTCTAGATGAGGCATCACCAGTGCATTATAAAACTTGAAAATGTTAGCTGACGATCTTGACTAGGGCTTATTTTTGGGGTAGGGCTTATATTACATAGCAGCCTGAAAATCATGCTAGGATTTATTTTGGGAGTATGTCTTATTTTTGGGGAAACACGGTAGGCAAGTCCCTGTAAACTATCTATAAATGCATACTTATCTTTCATCTCACTACATGTAACTGATGCAACTTCTATTTATCTTGCTTTTTACACTGCTTCATCAAAAAAACACTTTAATTATGGTGTCATTCACGTGTGCTTTAAGGAGTAACAGGTAAGCTGTGCCTCATTTATCCTATAAAATACCTTCAATATAACTGGATTAAATTTACCACTCTATTGTCTTTCCAATATAGTTGTCTTTATTTCATCAGAGCCTGAAGAAACATACGCACTACCTATGTAAAGTTTTTTTTTTCACAGTAATTATCTTTCTTCAGTAAAAGGTAACTTACTTTTAATAACTCATTGTCACTTCTCTTTTATACCTTAGGAGTTCTAGATTTTACTCAAAAAGGCATTGTGTTCTGTTGTCTTTTATTTCTTTGTTGTTTTATAAAACAGTAATACCCTGATGAAGAGAATTCATTCCTCTAAATATGTCAGCATTTTGGGTATTGAATAATTTTGTTAAGAACACTGCAATATCCCAGACTACTAAGTGCAGATAAACATAACTCAAGTTTCCATCAGTTTTCATGTTCCAGTTTAAGACGTCTGGTTTGAATTTCTACATTAAATGTATGAAAGGTGCTTTGGAACAGCATTGTGATTACCAATTTACCTCCCAGAGGTCACTTTGAGTTTTCTTAATGGATAACATACTGTGACAATGGTATCCCCTCTCTCTTAAGACATCTCCTAATTAAATCTTCTTTATCAAAATCCTGCAATCAAATAATCCAGGGTGCCTTGTCTGCATTTACCTACATCTCGAATAACACTGGTCAAGTCAACTAGTTATTTGTAGTTTTCATCCATCTATCCATCCATTAGCCAACCCGCTATATCCTAACTACAGGGTCACGGGGGTCTGCTGGAGCCAATCCCAGCCAAAACAATTACGAAGAAAATTCTGGCACATACTTTCAAATACCTCCCACACTCTTTTTTTCTCAACTTGCACGGCTTGGATTTTAACTTTATGCCCTTAAAAAACCTCCAAGACTGAGGTTCAATAAAGACACCTTCTTTTATTTTTGCTCCACTAATGTGAGGGAACTTCTGCCTGATGTATTTGAATTCTTTCTCATCACTATTCACTCCCTTCACAAAGGTTTTTATCAACCCCAGCTTTACAGTATGTAAAGTGGGAGCAAAAATATTTTCTCTCTATTTGTCTCTCTTCTGGTCAATAAAAGGGCATCTTTTTAACCTCCTGAAAATAAACCTTTTCAGAGATTTTGCAGGAATAAGAAGAAAAAATAATTGCTGACTTGAGGACAAAAACATATAGCAAATACACGATTTTGGGTTGTTTCCACCTCAACTAACATTAACAACAAGGAAGACTTCAATTTTTCAGCTCAGAATATACTTCAAATGCAATTTTGAGCATGAAAAATACTTATGCCATAAAATAAATGTAAACTAGAAAAAAAAAAATATATATATATATATATATATATATATATATATATATATATATATATATAGCGCGACGGGCGGCCAGGTCCCATACCCCTTCAACACTGGATCCGGGGGAGCAGGAATGGGATGCACTCTATGTCCCCCGGAACGCTTGGTGGCAGCCCTCCTAGGCTACATCGGGGCCACAGGTGTGGGACTTCAGGACTCAGACCTGTTGGGCTCCATGGCCACCACCCGGAGGAGCTGCATGGCTTAACGAGCCTCTGTGGGCTGGAATGCACCCACACCTGGCAGTGCAGCCTAATTAGGCCAATTACCACCTGGAGCACTTCCGGGAGGGCTACAAAAACAGCCTGCAGCCACTACTCAGGAGTAGGAATCGGGAGGAAGAGGACGAGGTTGCCTGGGAGGAGTTGTGGTGCCAGAAGATTGTGTTGTGTGGAGTTAAGTACTTGTGGGACTGTATATTGCCTGTGGGGTTCACGGGGAAGACGTGCCCCATGGGTGAAGAAAAATACATGTGCCTCTGGGTCAGTCTGTGCTGGGTCGGGTGCAAAATAGCACCTTTATATTATAATATATATATGAATATATATGTATATCAAGCAGCATTTTCAAATCTGTGTTTATCACAAAAATGATTTGTGGTATAGAAATTCCATAATTCGGAAATTGATTGAATATGCCTAAATCTATAAAGTGTACCCTTTTTTTGAGCAGAGGAATTTTAGTGCAGACCAGTGTGAGTGCACCGTCAAGATATTTGTGCATTTCTTAACAGTTTCACCTTAAGATGAAAATGACACCCAATTTCTATGCCAAGATAATATTAACCACTTTTACTCATGAAATATAGAAAAAGATAACAAGATAACAACTCTCCTGTACTGAAGCACCTGCCATACATTTCTTAGCAATAAACATTTTCTCAAGATGATGAAGACATCTTCAAACATTACTAGCCAACATAATGATAAGTGTTTCCTTATTTTGTCAGTCACCCTGTATTAGATGATAACATAATCATCTTCAGTATTCAATAAGATGCCTATGTTTTATCTGGGGAGCAATAGCATACTGTATAATCTTACTTTTGGAGAAAATAAACACCAGTTTGTTAAAAAAGGTAAATAATGGTTTGTTCATAGCCTATTAGATTTAAAAAAGCACTTTTCAGTAATTAATGACAGGCAAAAACTCAACATCAGACTAAAATACATCACTAACTGGCACCTCTTGTACATTCTCTGTACATCATTTCTGTGTGTATGCATGTGGTGTGCTCTACATATTGAGAAACAAAAATATCGTGGACTTTAATTCCCTAAAATGTCTTTGTGTTGCATACCCTATCCTAACTACTACTGCACTGTTAGCAATAAAAAAAATTTACTTAAGGTCTACACATTTTCAAGACACAGACACAGAAAAAACAATTCTATACAACACTATTGGACAAATTAGTGCAACCAGAACTAATCATTAACTTACCTTGTAACTTCCGACGATGGAACCGTGGTGATCCCAGCAGATTATTCTTGAAGGAGTTGAGTCTACTTCGCCAGTGTGCTGATCCACTGCCTGCCATGCCAGGGCTGGATGGGGGTGTAACAGACCCTGCACTGCAGCTGCTGCCACTTCCGCTGCTCCCCTCCCCTCGAGAGGGGGGACCATGTACTGGTGTGCCCAGGGGAGTGGGCAAGGGACTGCCACGGGGTGAGGGCTGAGGGGTGACCTGTGGAAGAGGAGGGGGCACACTTTTGGAGGCAGGTTTAGAGGTGGAGGAGGATGGGAAAAAGAAGAAAAAGCGGGTGGTAGGATTGGAGGCTGGGGGAAATGGGGAAGGGGAGGCAGATGAGGCAGTAGAGGCTGGAGAAGGGGAAGTAGGTGAGGGTGAATCGTGGAGAGGAAGGGATTTGATGGGGTGAAGGCTAGGTTTCTCTGCGAGGCTGCTTTTGGCTGGTAGGGTTTGAGTTTTGGGATCAGGTGCTCTCTGGGCCGCTGCTCCCCTGGCGCCTCGATGTGCAGTGGATGTTGGCGGCCTGGAATCCTTCGATTGAGTGGCCACATCAGATGGGCTGAATGTGAAAACAGGGCTCTGGAGAAATAGACAGGTTGCATGGGAATGGGATGAGATGGCGTGGCCATGTGTACAATGGATGGGAAGTTATGAGGACTGGATGCTGGATTTTAAAACAGCAGTTTTCATTATAAACAGAACATTTCTTTTAAATGTCTCTAAAAAACATACTTAAGATTGTAGTAAATCTATGCTTCTGGTGTCATCAATATATAATCAATTTTGTATTTGATTTAATGATACATTTTAAAAACATATCTTTTGCTTTAATTATGAAGCTGCTTTAGTTATGATTTAAACTTTTTGAAAGCAAAAAAAGACAAAACATCTTCAAACATGTAAAGCAGGTTCAGTGCAAAGTTCAGGTCTCTTCACACCCACACAATACTGTAATAATACCAAATAGCATAACTAAACATTCCATTACTTAATACAGTAATAATAGAGGAAGTCATGGTAAATGTCTGTCTGTCTGACTATTATCTATCTTTTTCTTGGTGTCTAAGGGTTGTAAATGGCAGTAGTGCCATTTTGAAAATCTCTCCTGCTCATGGAAAAGGACTTAGAGTAGATGGCTGACATTGATACAACTAGGTTTCAGCATCAGACCTCTTAAATTCTACATGGAAACTAGGCTACACTGTATTACAATGTACAATGTCCAAGGAGGGAGTCTGTATCCAGTCTGAATAGGTATGAAACAATCCAATTTATTTATTTTTTTGCAGTTTACCATGAGATTTATTCCTCTTGGAATCTGTTCAGACTGAAGTTATCATTTTACTCTGTTTTGTTCACAAGTGGCCTTTTATGTATGCTCATGTAAACATACATGCAACATGTATGTTTAATATTAGTTTTTTTCCTCTCTTCTGTTTTTAGACCATCTTTATTATATACTTATATATTATATATATATATATACACATCATCACTTTTTGCACCTGTACCAATATTATTATTAATAGGAAATTTATATACAAATTTATTAAAAACTGGCCAAATACATCTATTTTATGACCCTGCTTTTTTATGACAGAGCTCTGAGAAGACATAACCTACCCTGACAGTAATGGGAAAAAGCCAGGAGTCTACCCAGGATTCCAGCCTGTTCCAGGACACATTCATTCTAAGCTAATTTAACTTGAATTCCTTTCAGATATAACAAGCAACCAAAGCACCCAGAGAAAACTCATGCAAACATGAGCATAAATGTGAGAAGCAATGACATTTATTTATCCACCACCATACATCACGGACATACATACTGTATAGTGTAAATATTTCTACAGGCACACAGTATGGTGTTTTGGAGCTATTCTGTAAAGTGTTTAAATAGAATTATATTTTGCATATTTCAAGTAATTATATTTTTAAATGTAAACAACATTTTTTGACATTATAAATATTACATTTTTACAAATAACTGAATTGAATACCATGTGAAATGTTTATTGCCCTTATGTCACAGCTCCATACGACTGGTAATTGAACCCTGTCTCGTCACTGTTTCTGTGGAGTTTACACATTTTGTCTATGTCTGACTGGGTTTCTTTATAATACTCTGATGCTCCTGTAATATTTTGATGATGTGAGTGACAAATTAATTGGTGACTTTAATTGGACTTGTAGGATGGAACATCGGTATGTACATGACTGTTTTGCAATGGAGTCGCTAAACATCCAAGTCTGGTTTCCTCATTGTGGTTGATGTTGCCTTCATACAGCCTGGACTCCTACAGGTCTGAACTGGATTAAAATTGATGGATTAATAAATGAATAACCTCTTTACACTGCTGCCCCATCACAAGGCAAATAGAGATTCAGATATTTTGTATTCTTAAACATTGAGCCTCCATAATTGGCCCTTGTTATTTAAATTGTGAAGTTCCGAGGTATGTTTAGTAGCTAAGACTGTAAATCACAAGGCTGCTAGTTCAATCTCTGCCACTTTGTCTGACATTAAGCATATTGTTTAAAATTGTAGTCTTCCAAATATAAAGATTTGCATTCTTCCAAATAGAAAGATATACAATCAATAGTGCTGTTATTATTTGTTAGTAACTTTGAAAAAAACATTAATTTAACAAATGTATGCTAAAAGGTGGCTCAGTACTTCCATATTATTTCTTGAATCTTGCCATAAACAATAGTCCATTTCAAATATGAAAATGTTCTTCAGTGTATTCTGTAATGTACCCTGTAGTATTACCAAGTAAAAATAAATTCAATCTTGCATACTCAGAGGAAGATTAAGGGTTAAAAAACCTTTTTAAAAAGTATGAATAAATACATATTTAGATTTAATCTGTAAAGCTATATTAAAAAAGAATGTTTTTTATCAGAAGCATATGTTGAACAAGGCATTTTCTGAAAGGACGCTTTAAAAATCGTCTGAGATGTGCACTAGTGATAAAAATTAGAGAACAAATTACATTTCTGTAATTTACAATGTCACTGCTTATTTTAATTGAATGTCATTGAAACATGAATAGAAGAAACATATTATAATTATCCCACGAAATAAAAGAGTTAATCAATATCATTGAAGGGGATCAGCAATCAAAATTAGAGAACAAGTTTTACTAGTTAACAGCTGGTAATGACTTAAAATACCAAGCAACACCAACTGATTAGTCAGCACTGATAGGCATTGTGTAAGATGGTGAACTGTTCTAGGGTAACTGAAATGCTACAATGTCAAGTTGTTCAGATGGAGGCTGATGAGATGATGTTTTCAACAATTGGAAGAGAAGTTGGTCATTTTAAGAGCATACGACGTACTTTCTTAAATATCAAAGCTGTACAAAGAACAAAAATCATCTAAGTCCTGAAAAAAGGCTGGTCATCCACATAAAGCAAGCAAATTAGAAAACGGGATTATTTAGAGCCTCTCTGAGGGTGATCAGCTCAAAACCACAACTGGAATTGCTCACCAATTCAGTGCTGAACACTGCAAGAATTTGTCTCGACATACAGTGTCTCATTGTCTGAGAGAACTGGGACTGAAATCCCACTCCACAGTGATCAAGCCTCTAATCAGCAAAAAAAAAAAAAAAAAAAACAGACTACCCTTTCTGAGAAGCAAAGTTGTTTGGACTGAGGAGAACTGCTCCAAAGTTAAATTCAATGATGAAAGCTTTTAATTTAGGTGGTTCAAATGGGAAACAGTATGTTCCCAGTTGAACTGAGAAAAGACTGAACCCAAAGTGTGTGAAGAAGTCAGTAAAGTTTGGAGTAGGAAGCGTCATGGTGTAGGGGATGTTCTCTGCAGCAGGAGTCATGCCTCTCATACAGCTACATGTCAAGGTGAATGCTAATGTGTATCAGAACCTCCTCCAGCAACATGTGATCCCATCTCTGCAGGCATCACCAAATCAGGTAGACATTTTTATGCATGACAGTGCCCTCTGTCATACTGCAAAATGGATGAAGCAGTTCTTAAAGGCGGAGAATACCGAAGTGGTGAAGTGATAGGCCCAGAGTCCTGACCAGAACTCAATTGGGAATCTCTGGAAGATAACTGGTGACAAATTTATGGTAAAGAAACAAGCTACAGTTACTGAATTGTAGAAGAACCTGGAAGATAAGTGGAAAAAAATAAGGCAAAGCAGTATTAGAAATTGATCCTGTCCTATGGGCACAAATGTGCCAAAGTCATTGAAAGCAAAGAACTCTACACTTCCTACTATATTTTGAAAGCTGTAATCGTCAAAAAATGTTGAAAAAATTCATTTGCAGGCTTCTTTTGCAATACAGTTGTAACAGTTCTCTAATTGTGATCACTGTAGTTTTTTATTGAATCACTTTTTTCCATTGGCTATTTTTTAAAACATTCACCTACTACCACTTTAAATTTTGACCAATGTCTGTCACCAATATTTGAAAGAAACAATTTTTCATAAATTGTTCTCTAAATTTAAACTCCAATGTATACATTCAGTATAAAATATTAATCATTCTATTGTAAATCAATTTAATTTGTAGTCTCTTACTGGGAAAATCCTGCAGTTATTCATTTTTATAAGGGACACACTTTTTAAATCACCTTATTTAAACAAGGTACCTTCATTTGCTCATAAAAATGAGTATCATTATCAGTTTACACTTTTATACCTTTGTCTATAATTTATTAAATTAAATTAAATCAAGCACAAGATTAGAATAAACTATTGAGCATATGATACATTTTATTTCCTAAATAATAAAAGACAGAAAAGGTCTATCATGTTTAATCACTAAAATGCCTTTTACTCTGTCTTCTCATAATTGCCTACTGTTTTCATCTGTATTAAATGTTAAATGCCAAACTTGTGTTTTAAAAACAGATTTCCTCCATGTAATCAGTTAATTCCATAGTTGCTTAGATTAGTGTTTCACAGCCTCAGTCCTGGGGGCACACTGTGGCTGCAGGTTTTTGTTCCAACCAGATTCCTAATCACCTGGTTACACTGATCTCATTTAATTAATTAGCTGGTATTATTTTTCTTTTATTCTATATTCAGAAAAGCACAGCAGCACGGTTTTTACATTTATAAGACATTTAGAAATATTTCTGCTTTTCCTATAGATTTAAATGCTTAACTCTCTTTTGCTGATTTCATTATATTTTGCCCTTTCTCTGGGCAGTTTTTCCCCTTCGTTGTATCTTATTAATGACAATTAAAAATGAGCCGAGCAGACACCCAGGCAAACAACACTGAATAATCAAAGGCTGCAACTACTTTAGCATCAGACCCACTAATTATAAATAATGGATTAATTAAACAATTAGAACACCTAGAAAAGTAGAACGAAAATCAAGATGAAAATATTGTTAAAAAGAAAAAATACATTATTCCCATATAACTGCTTGGTATATACTGTATATATATATATATATATATATATATATATATATATATATATATATATATATATATATATATATATATATATATATATATATATATATATATATTTAGTTAGTTAGTTACTTAGTTTTATAATTTCTATATTGTTCCCAAAACACAGAACTTGGGAAATAACACATCACTTAATTAGCCCAGGAGTCAAATTAAAAAGAGAAGCTGGTTGCAACAAAAACCTGCAGCCATAGTGTGCCACCAGGACTGAGGTTGGAAAACACTGGCTTAGATAATGTGCCAGTGTCCTAGAAAATCTACCTGTGCGTTTAGTCACATGAAACATGCTACTACTCACAAATTCTTTTCAATTTAACATATTCCCAAGTGAATCTAAATATTAATATTAATATCATTTAATTCAATAATATTTTTATTATTATTAAATATTAGGTAGACCTTTACCCAAGGTAGCTTACAAGTACAGCATATAGCACAACACTTTACAAATACTGTATATTTTACAATTGAAACACAGGCAGGTTAAATGGCTTGTTCAGGATGGAATTGACCACCTTGTGGTATTTAAAGTTCAGTAGCCTATGCACTCTGCCAGGTCAGCAAGTAGGAATTTATATATATTGACTTTTGACTTTCTTTGCCTGGGGTATACTGCTATTTTAAAGCATAGCATGACTTTGTGTTTTAGTGACCCTTCTGAGATTATCAGATACTGTAGTAATAAAATGTATTTGGAGAATGCGCACACAGAAGGCAATAGTGGCAGTCATTCATGTAGGATTTGTTCTAGAAGGCTCTGCCCTGCCCTATACCCTGTCAAAATGTAAACCAGACTTCAAACATATATATGAGATCAGATTAGAAAGTTCTAATGCTAAAAGTAAAAATGGATGAGTTGTTCATAACTGTTTAAGTAATCTTACAAACTTGTAAAGAAGCTATATGCATTTTAATTAGTTATAATTCCAGTGCACTGGAAACAAGGCACTTTAAAGACTGTTAATTTAAAGATGCTTGAAGGTACCTACATATGAATAAACTTAATGTGCACACTCCACTATGGAGTTTCAAAACGGGATACTCCCTACCCATGATGTTTCTGTTTACATAGCTGTATGGGGTGTTACTAGATATACCTGCATGCTGCAGTCAGGAAAGGACCCAGTTCTCTATGATTTTATGCTAGAATGGACCTAATGCAGTTTTCATATTGGACATTTATTGGAGGGAGGATGTAATTATCTATCTGCTTCACAAGGCTTATTCTCATGTGGACACAGCTGGCAACACTGTGAGGATTATGTTTTTTTTTAAATTTGCCAGACTATACTATTCACCTCAATATACTGTAATTCCAGATCATGTCACTTGCAGTTATTCTCAGATGACTGTGCACTTATGGGTTGTATAAATAAGGGGGACGAGGCAGTTAATCAAGTCTGGTGGAGAACTTTGTTTCTTGGTACAGACAGAATTGTCTGCAACTTAACATCAGCTAAACCAAGGAACTGGTTATTGACTTTTGCCACACCAAAGAGACTCTGTCCAGTCACTTGTCAGGGAATAGATACAGAAGTGGTGCACTGCTACAAGTACTTGGTGGTCCACATTAATGACAGGTTGGACCGGGTTAATAACACAAAGAAACTATATATATATATATATATATATATATATATATATATATATATATATATATATATATATATATATATATATATATATATATTAAACGCAGACAACCTTTTTTTTAGGAGACTGTGTTATTTTAAAGTGGATAGTGACAGCCTTCACCTCTTCTACAAGTGAGTGATAACCAGTATGATTTTCTATGCTAAGATGTTATGGGCTGATAAAATAATTTCTAGGGAGGCCCACCAAATCATCAAACTAATTAAAAGGGCAGATTCAGTTGTGGTATGCACTCTGGACCCCTTGAGGGTAACAGTGAAAGAATGAACTTTATGCAAATGAAGACTGTGACCAGAACTGAAGGGGAAGCTAAAAATAGACTTGCTTAGCAAGTTGCCTCCTTTGTTACACATTGAACTTTCTAATCTGTTGACTTCTTCTTACTCCTCATGATGCGGTATAAAATATACACAGATTCGAAAGGGAAGTTGTTCCCCGTGGATTGTTGATCATGCTTATATACAGTACATATACTTTAAACAGCGGGGTGGGGAACAGCAGGTCCTTTGGGATGAAATATTTGCAATACTGCAGAGGACTGTGGTGTTCCCTTGGAGGTCGTACCACAATATTCCACTATGCAAAAACAGTGTAGGGCCGGCACAGTGTATCAGCCCATTAGAAGACCTGAGTATAACACAAGCAGGCAGTGACAGCATGCTCAACATCCCAGTGGATTGAATGTTAGTATAGTGCAGTGATCTGTCCTCCTGCTCAACTAATATGTCATGTAAAGAAAGGTGAGAAGAAGCAAGATGCCTGCTAAACAGAGTACCGTCAGTACTTTGGTTCTGATTCAATCATTTGGGCATTGTACCTAGTTCACCATATTATTTCTTTTCACCCATTTTTTACTGCACAATTCTTAAAATGTTCAATTCACTGCATGTCCGATGTAAATGTGCAGCATGTAAAAGTCAATGCTGTATGTAATAGGGCTGCAACGATTAGTCGACATAATCGACATCAACTACAAAAAATTGTTGATGCAGATTTTTTATTGTCGACGCGTCATAAACAGAACCTTCAATAGAGGCTCCAGTCACAAAGAACCACATTGGTTTTTGTAACTGCAATGCACTACATGAACGTCTGGGGGCAGTAGTGTTTGTTATTGTTTGTCAAGACTACACACAGTCCTACCAACGAAGAAGAACGTCTGAGGAGAAGAAGAATGTAGAGGAAAATAAACATGGTTGCAATGGCGAGTCGGATACAGGAGGGGGAAGGAGATGGAAAAAATTGAGACAGAAACTTTCTAAAGTGTGGGAGCAATTCACCAAAAAAGAAAAAAAAAGTTTTGCAGATTATGCAAAGTGGAGCTTTCTTTTCATGGCAGCACTACCGTGATGCAAGAGCATCTGAAACGCAAGCATCCTGGAGCTGTGATGCTGCAGTCTCTTAAGAGGTAAGTTTTAATGAGTAAAGTTAGTGTCACGTTAACGTTGATGTTTGTACTATAATGTGTATATCAAGGTTTCGACAATGACAGTTAACCCTTAAACTGACACATACTTGGGGGTTAATGCACCCTTGGACTCCAAATACTTTTTAGCTGCGGTTTTTAAGTAAACGTCACAAATCACAAAGAAAATGTGAAATTTTAATGTAACACATTTTTTTTCATGCAAAGAGCATCACAATTACTGCAACACTGATCATTTTACACACTGCAAATGAACCGTAAAAACTATAAAAAAACTACTGCAACAATCTATTATTATATGTTCAAGGTGCAACTGAAGCCAATTGATGAAATTCAGTAAATCACCGTGCCAACTGCACTTGAACTGGCTGCACGCAAACACACAGAGGTAAACACTGATGATTGCAAGCTCGTCTAGTGCAGCAGCTGAATCCCAGAGACATTGGTGCTACAGTTCTGCTCAATGAATGTACAGCACTGACTGATCAGCACCGGCGTGCTCCCAAATTGCTCTGTGAAGCAAATATAGCCAGTTGCAGAGTTCAATGAATGTATGTCGCCAAATATACTCGCCCCCTGCGTGCTGGCAAATTGCATTGAGACACGACTACAACCGGTTGCAGCATTCAATGAATATACATTGCCGAATATTCTTGGCTCCGGCAAATTGAACTGAGAAATAACTTTAGCCGGTTGCGGAGTTCAATGAATGCATGTCGCCGAATGTATGTCGCTGCATATACTCAGCTTCGGCGTGCTTCCAAAAAGCACTGGAAACCGAATCTAGCCGGTTGCGGTGGTTTAAGGGTTAAGTGAATATAATTTCAGTTATGTTTGCTTACGTGATTGGAGCTATAGTAAATGAGTGAATAGTTGTAGCTGAGCTGTCCTAGTTTTTCTTTCTTCTTTTATCGTATAATATTTGAGTTCATATGAATAGTAAACCATCTCTAACTAACATTAGGTAACTTGTGTTTTGGAATATATCAGTAATTAGCTTGTTACATATTTTAGTCCATTATTTTTTATTTTGGCATAATATAGTACATGATGTAATAAACTATAACACTTTTCCTTCAGAGTGTGATGATTAAAACATCTTTCTCTGTCTGCAAAATCATTCTTGTGTATTCCTGCTACCTCTACTCCCTCTGAGTGTCTCTTCTCAGCAGCTGGGAACATTGTCTCAAAGAAGAGAGCCAGCCTCACACCAGAGCATGTCGAAATGCTCACGTTCCTGCACTGCAATCAGGAATATATGAACTGAATCTTTTATAAACTGTACATTATTGTTTTATTTTATTTGTATTGAAGCTTTATTTAAACTTTTGGACTTTAAGCCACACCAGTGGCCATTTCTGGTTAAGTTAAATGCACTTTTTTTGTTTAAAGACTATGTGCACTTTAGTTTGAATTGTTTAATGTATTTCTTTTTATTGTGATGGTCACACTAATAAAACATCTGATTATTTTCAAATTCATATGTTTCACTGGTTGTTATTTTAATTTGATTTTTATTAATTTTAATCGTGTTAATGCAGAGACAACAGGGTGATATTCACATGTGGACAGACAAGAGCAGATGAGGTTAGACATGCACTGGAGCCCAAAACAGGATATGCAACCACAGGTCGTAGGCATCAAAATAGTCAGGCATGAAATAATCGGAAAAAAAATTAAACGATTAGTCGACTACCAAAATAACCATTAGTTGCAGCCCTAGTATATAATAAGTAAAACTAAACCACAATTCAGTGTATGTTGCTTTTGCTCACTTTTGATCTAAAGCCTCCAAAACTATGTGATGGCACAAGATTACAGATCAAAGCATTACATTCAAATCTGATTGAAGCTACTATTTTTACAGGATATGCTAATGGGTGAAAATATATTAACAGACCAAATTTCCATTATTTATTCTAATTATTAAGAATTATTAATTGTTTGAATTCAAAATAATACAGTTTCCTATAAAATTATTTTATAATGAACATCATCAGAATCCTTAGTTAGTCACTAGGAAAAGAACTGATCTACAGAATCTACAGAAATGTTTTACTCATGGGCAAATGTATGTAGCATATGCATGAGTAAGGAGCTTTAGTGAACTATTAATATTAGTTCCTGGTAAAAAAAAATAACAGATATTGTACACAGAGAAGTACTTGGTTAGTTGCATAGTATTTCTGGTACATCTGATTAACAGCACTATAAATTGAGGCCCTCTGTCACTGACACAGCTAGTACTGTATCTGGGAAAATAACATATTTACCAATTATTTTTTATTTCATGTTGCAACTTAAAATATGCAAACTGCCAAATTTTAAATTATTAAAGATAATCAAAAAACAAGTAATCTGTCATAGCTAATTCCTAAACTATAATAATTCATATTATAATTGATTTGTGTCTTGTGGACTTGGATGGTAAAAACTATGGCTAACAAATTAAATTCAAAAAGTCTTTAGGCATGCAAAAGGAGACTGAAAGCTTAAAATTTTTCGTCTGCACTTTGTGGGCATTATATATTAGTTAAAGGTGAATTTGCCCATGCAACATTTTTAATATAACACAAAACAGCATAGAAAACAATAAAGGAATGGAAATGACAAAATGTCAGGATTTTTAATGTATAATTCTGCTTTGTTTCAGTAAGCATTAGGTAAAAGAAAATATTTAGCTGCACTCATGTTGTGTACAAATCTGTCAACAGGTTAATCACAATAATTTCAAATTATCTTCACTATAAGATATAGGAACAAATCTAACTGATACAATTTTAACTCTTTATAATGGAACCACATGCTCCTATGTGCTTTTTTAAAATCTGGAATATATTATGTGATTCTCTGCTGTTTAGCCTGTTCAATAAAACATGCAGTTATTGATACAATTGCAGATCAAGCTGATGTTTCTATTTTTGCAAATTTATAAGGAATTCTAGTTAACCACGGACTCATAAAGTATCTATATTCTTCATTTATTCATAGTCATCACATTTCTGAACCCAGTTTGTCCATTACATTGTCTCTATGACTTAGGAAATGATATATGTTTTCAACAAGATGAAAACATATTGTAAATTGTCTTCTACAATCCAAGTTGGAAACAAACCTCAAGCCAATCCCATGTTTTAAAACAAAGATTTGCCACTTTTTCATGCAGTAAATGGCATATCTATCTTTTGCTGTCAAACAATTAAAAAACATGGTAACTGAAGGGTTTATTGACATTAATGATAACAATTTGTTTTTAATCTGATCATAAATAGCTGTCTCAGTTATTTGTCTAGAATACTGGAAATTCAAGTGCAGGTCAATATGAACTTCTCAAAGATTACTACTGTATTCACAGATTAAAGTGAATCTTCAGCCAGACAAAACACCATGAACACATTACTCCTTAGATGGCTCATTTATACTGACTTTTTGCAAATACTGAATTATCTTCCAAACTATTTTAACATATTTTGGAGTACTTAACTAGGCTGCACAGACCACTCAAACCTTTTGGACAGTAACACTTGCCTTCTTATTGTTTCAAAACTCCTATATGAAGCTCTATGCAGTTCTATGTGCCTGATTATCTCTCAGCTTAAGGTCTATTTGTGAACCACCACCTGTCTTGACATTCTTATGTACTGACCACTGAGGACATTCTCTTGTTTAACAGCTTTTACTTTCATAATTCTTACTATATTGTTATAGAGTTGCTACCATATTTGTAGACATTATCTTGGCCTGATTTTCTTGAAAGCTCCATTCAGAATTTATCCTGCTCTATGTAATTGAATATCGTTTTTTGGTTATATAATATAGCTGTATTTTATCTCCCTGCGGTGGGCTGGCGCCCTGCCCAGGGTTTGTTTCCTGCCTTGTGCCCTGTGTTGGCTGGGATTGGCTTCAGCAGACCCCCGTGACCCTGTAGTTAGGATATAGCGGGTTGGATAATGGATGGATGGATGTATTTTATCTGTATTTGATTTTACTCATCCTCATGATGATGATGTACAAGCAGGGAGCATAAGAAAACTTTTGTGGAACAGGTGTGGAACTGCAGATGCCTCAGAGTATGCTCTTTTCTTTTCACAGGAAAGGGCAAAAATTGACTGCAGAGACACATAAAGGAAGATCATCTGAAGCCCTAGATATACAGACCAGAGAGTGAGGGCAATGCTGGAAAAGAACAGCTTAATCTCATGCAGTCAAAGAACTAAAAGTCTATTATAAAAAGAGAGCCTGGAAGTTCTTTTGCAGTTCACTTCCAGCAACATAATAAAAAGCAAGTTTGCCCATTAGTACATATTATTGTATGGGAAAGAGGTACTAATAAATTGGGAATTGGTTTATTTTGGAATTAGGCCCTGTGGAGCCAAGGACACAGAACAAGAACTTTAGTTCTAATAAAGCTTAACAATGGTACTAATAAGATATTAATGGACTTCTTGTAAGACACTGTGAATATTAACTTACTTATATTCTAATATATTATGTTAGAAATTGTGTAATGGTTTAAACATAAGTTCTTTCTCTATCCATCTAAGCTCCTATCACTATTGCTAAGCACCCTGTTGTGTAACTTAGTACTACAATAGTTCTGGCCTTGTATAATTTGTTTTGATACTTTTGTTTAATATATTCCAGGTGTACTTTCAAAATCCTTCTGGTGAAATTCTTATATTTACTGTTTTAATTCATTTTGTATTGTAATATTTTGCTTTTATACCTGATAGCTGTTTTGTAATCTTATTAACCCCCGTGGCCAAGTACTCTGCTGTCACTGGTACAATTAAAAATAAAAATTGATTGAAATGCACAAACTTTCTTCAATTCATACAATTCTTCTTTCTTCAGGTTTTTTTTTTTTTGGTATTTGGTACATTTTATTAAATCCCAATGGGAAATTGTCTTTTTGCAAGACCTTAGGAAGTCAGAGGGCAGGATCAAGCATTGGACTGAGCCCCAGAAGCAATTTTGCTTACGGGCCCAACGGAGGAAGATCCTTTCTGACAGTAATGAAATTTGAACTTTGAATTCAATATGTTACACGTTTTGCCGCAGTAATTTTTTCCACAACATATTGAACAGACCACGCAGAGAATCTAATCTAATCTAAAACAGACTATTTTGACACAAGTCAATTCACAGTGACCAACCAGCTTTTCTGCTGAATGCACAGTTGTGCTTGAAAGTTTGTGAACCCTTTAGAATCTATATATATATATATAATTCACTAAGGGCATGCAAGACACTGAGCGCAAGCAAGACACTGAGGGCACGCAAGACAATGAGCGCAAGCAAGACAGAGCCCCGCCCACCAACTTTAAGACCATGGGAAACGCTCGACAGAGCCCCACCCGCCAACTCTAACCCTCCTATCGCGTCATGGGATACACACGACAGAGCCAACTGTAACTGTCCTCCCGATTCCTGCGTCGCTCTTGAGGCACACAACAAGTCACCAAACACAGCCTCAGTCGTGTAGGTAGAAGACTGAAATTTGGCAGGCTCATTCCTTACAAAAGTTAGGCAGGTTTCATTTCTAAATTCTACGCGTAACGGTCATAACTGGAACCTACTTACGTACATATATACGTCCATAGCCTGCAGCTCGGTCGCCGTGTGAGGCGGAGTTGCGTCCCTCATCGTCACGCCTCCCATGTAATCGAGTGCCTGCCCATATAAGGCTGTCCGTCAGCAGCAATCCAATAGACACGCTGCCGCTAAATATTCACGGGTGAAAGACTGTGCTTATGCAAACGAAGATGAGATGGTCAGGGATAGACTAGTGTTTGGCACAAACTCAGCGAAAGTGCGAGAGAAACTTTTAAGTGCTGGGTCTGAGCTAACATTAAATAAAGCCGTGGACATCGCAAGATCGCATGAGATAGCACAAGCATAGCTGAGAACCTTCGATGCATGTACTCCGAGCGGCTCACTGCTCGAATATTACATATTTGTGGGTGGCAAAAGTATGTAAACCTTTGCTTTCAGTTTCTGGTATGACCCCCCTTTGAAGCAATAACTGCAACTAAACATTTCCAGTAACTTTTGATCATTCCTGCACACCGGCTTGCAGGAATTTTAACCCATTACTCCGTACAGAAGAGCTTCAACTCTGAGATGTTGGTGGATATCCTCACATTAACTGCTCGCTTCAGGTCCTTCCACAACATTTCGATTGGATTAAGGTCAGGACTTTGACTTGGCTATTCCAAAACATAAACTTTATTCTTCTTTAACCATTCTTTGGTAGAACGACTTGTGTGCTTAGGGTCATTGTCTTGCTGCAAGACCCACTTTCTCTTGAGACTCAGTTCATGGACAGATGTCCTGACATTTTCCTTTAGAATTCTCTGATATAATTCAGAATTCATTGTTCCATCAATGAAGGCAAGCCATCCTGGCCCAGATAGAGCAAAACAGGCCCAAACCATGATACTACCACCACCATGTTTCACAGGTAGGATAAGGTTCTTATGCTGGAATGCAGTGTTTTCCTTTCTCGAAACATAATGGTTTTCATTTAAACCAAAAAGTTCTATTTTGGTCTCATCCGTCCACAAAACATTCTTCCAATAGCCTTCTGGTTTGTCCACCTGATCTTTAGCAAACTCCAGACGAGCAGTGGCTTTCTCCTTGCAACCCTGCCATACATACCATTGTTGTTTAATGTTCTCCTGATGGTGGACTTATGAACATGAACATTAGCCAATGTGAGAGAGGCCTTCAGTTGCTTAGAAGTTATCCTGGGGTCCTTTGTGACCTTGCAGACTATTACACGCCTTGCTCTTAGAGTGATCTTTGTTGGTCGACCACTCCTGGGGAGGGTAACAATGGTCTTGAATTTCCTCCATTTGTACACAATCTGTCTGACTGTGGATTAATGGAGTCCAAACTCTTTAGAGATGGTTTTGTAACCTTTTCCAGCCTGATGAGCATCAACAACTCTTTTTCTGAGGTCCTCAGAAATCTCCTTTGTTCGTGCCATGATACACTTCCACAAACATGTGTTGTGAAGAGCAGACTTTGATAGATCCCTGTTCTTTAAATAACACAGGGTGCCCACTTACACCTGATTTTCATCCCATTGATTGAAAACACCTGACTCTAATTTCACCTAACTGCTAATCCTAGAGGTTCACATACTTTTGTTACTCACAAATATGTAATATTTGATCATTTTCCTCAATAAATAAATGACCAAGTATAATATTTTTGTCTAATTTGTTTAACTGGTTTCTCTTTATCTACTTTTAGGACTTGAGTGAAAATCTGATGATGTTTTAAGTCATATGTATGCCGAAATATAGAAAATTCTAAAGGGTTCACAAACTTTCAAGCACAACTGCAGTTACTGCTGTGTGTTTAGTCATGCTGTTTTTGTGACTGCATGCTTTACTTCCTACTACTATAAAATAAACTGCACACTATTCACTATAAGGATTCCTGTAGATTTCTTCCTACAGCTAGTACTACAACATATTTAAGGAAGAAGTATAACCAGTTAAATTTAAGAAAGCTCAAGAAGATACAGAGGCCATCAAACAGAGACAAGCTAATGTTATTCACAAATATTATATAAATAACTATATTCTTCATAGTAACAATTGCGCAAAATAAAGAGAAATTCAGAACAGAATGAATGCTAATGCTATAAAATTAAAAATGAAAAGGAACAAGGCAGAGTAAAGATTACAAGTAGATGGCAGCAACTTAATGACTTCTTAGCAACTTCTTAGCTCTATACCACTGACTTGGATATGAGTTAAATATACTTGTTAAACATTAATCAATCAATCAATCAATCAATCAATCATTCAGTTTGTCTTTCTGGATTTGTAAAGGAATTACATGTGATGATTTTAAGTGAAAGGTGCAAATTCATTAAGTATAAATTTCTGATTAAATATATTAACACAACATTGCATATGCTAATGTTTTGTCAGTATGATAATTTATAATCTCCTTTAGATGTTAACCTCTGTCTCTCTTTCATCTTTGATAAATACATTGGGATACTCTTTTAAACTGCATCTTACATTATAAACTTTATTTGGCTAATTTAGCCTTCTTATAGACACTGTGAAAATGTATGAAATCACAGATGGATGTAACACTAGGACATACTGTGGCCTATGCTCTTTGCATATAACATTACTTTAATTAGAAATATTTTACAAGAGGGGCATTTTAGAAGTGGGACATTATATTGGCACAATAAATAGTTAATACTGTCGTGACACAGCTTTAGGGTACTGGCTTTAATAGCACTTTTGTGAAGTTTGCATGTTTTCCTTATGTCTACAGGGGGTTTCTTCCAGGTAATTGCATTTTCTTTCCCTATCCCAAAGATGCACATGTTTTATTAACACACATCTTTAAAACTGGTCCCAGTGTGACAGCAGGTGAGTGTGCTCTATGATGGCTTGTGCCCTGTTCACATTTGTTTACAACCTTTTGTTCAACGCTATCAAGAATGGCTCTAGTCCTTTGAATTTGATTTAGCAGGTTAGAGAATGTATGTAAAACTATTGCAAAACTACTAATTTCCATTGCAAAATCCATCCACCTGAAAGTACTGTGTCGCGCATCAACGAATGTTTATTTTGCAATTGTTTTAAATTGTATTTTATTGTAAAATTATATATATATATATATATATATATATATATATATATATATATATATATATATATATATATATATATATATATATACTTGACAAATAAACAAGGCAAAGACAATTTAAGCTGATATAAGAAATTGTACATATAGAGAATTTCTCCCAGGGCTGTGTATTAAGTTTTGAAAATGCAAAGGAAATTGCACTTTGATGGGAACCTGTCATGGAAAATGCTGGAACCCATTTCTTAGATAATCTATACAGTACTGTCAAAGTGAGTAATGTATCCATATTAAAAGACATGTCCTATTAATACATGGCCAAAACAATTTAAAAATGTATGGATTATTTTTAAACACATTATTTGAAAACTTTCTTAATTATGTCCATTGACCTCGCAGGTTAAAGAAACAACAGATAAAATAACTTGAAGACTTGGCCAAGATATCATAAAGAAGTAACAGCATATAACTTTAAGTGGGCACCAGAAATTCTTTGACCCTGGAAGAATCTAGCAAAGGATACCTCTCAGAAATAAACTTGGGATTATCTTTAAATCTACAGTAGCTTCACATTATTCAGCATTATGATATTCATGGAATAACACTGTTTTTATTCTTTTGCATTAGACGTTTACAAAGGAACTGAGGTACTATACAGATGGAGGGACTGAACACAGTCCTTTTGATCTGGAAATGAGGTGCTATTACTCATCATACTGACTAATACCAGGGAGGAGTATCCTCACATAATATAGTGGCTAAAATGAGCACTAAAGTAAAATATATCAATCAGTAATATAGTAAATATAACACGCAAATGGCCTACAACAACTACCCTACAGATTGCAATTTTTTTTTAAAATTCTGAGTTAGGTGGGCAAAACACTAATTTACTTCAACTAATGAAACAAAGAATCCTCACATACAAACTCACCCTTGGACTGCTGAGGGGGCTAGAAGAAAGTCCAGTTGAGGCACCACTCACAGATCGGGACCTAGAAAAGTGAAGTCACCACAATTAATTGGAATCACTTAACCAGGGACAGACAATCTGACCTACAAGGATGCACCATACTAATATATTGGTTTGGATCTGCACTGATAATGACATTATTAAACTGATTAGGTATTTATCAGATGTGTCCATTTCATAATTAAAAATGTTTCTGCAATTTCAGCATAATGCCTTCATTTGACTCTGTGTGAAACACCTGCCAATAGGGCTAAATCTTTAAAAATTGCAAAAATCATTCCGGTTAAAATGCAGTATTCCATGTTTTCAACCTATTCATGAGCTTTTTATATCAAAGTCACACACCTGATCGTGTATTGCTCTGACTATTCATGATTATGTTTTTATTTGGCCAATTACATTTTTGTACTAGAAGTTCTGCACTTTGAATGCAGATGTATTGCTTTCAAAGATTTTACAAATTTACTTTTGAAATATGAGATTTACACTGAAATTACAATTCTGGTTTATAATGAGGCAACATTCAATTGACTGCATAAAACAGTAGTTAGGTAGTATGGATAGCAGTAGGAGAAACAGAGGCCAAAATATCAGAGGAAATATAGAAGCTGAAAGAGAAAAGTACTTTGTGTGATAGTACAGAGGAACCTGGATCAGCCACATCAATCCAAAAGATAGGGGACTGGATTATGTAGGAAGGTCCAGACAGGCAAGAGGTTTTGTAGTATTTTGTTTTCATGTTTTTAAAACACCTTTGTATTGTTCACTCCCATGTGTTCTTTATCCACAATGAAAACAGAATATACCTTTTGGAATTCAAACAGAGTTTGGGGATAGCTCATGAGAGTCCCCTGTCATTTACAACAGCTTTACATTTACTGTAAGTGACCATATTAAAAATATTGCAATACTGTAAATATTGCAATTTCAATGATTGCATTTTACTGTTATGATTTAAAATTTTACAAATCTATACTTGTCCTCTAGATTTGCCTTCTGATAGGATTACTATATAAGAATAAACTTAATTTACTCTTGTTTATTCTTCCCATATTCTTTTTTCTTTTCATCTCTTTTGCATTTTTCCTATCTCGATTATCCATTGTTTCTTTATTATTATGTTTTCATATAACCGAGACAATTGTTTTCATTAGTTTTACTTCCAAGTCTGTTTTCCAGCCTTTAATTAGTAATTTCTCAACATATACAAAATACGGGTTTATTTTCAAAGGAATATTCGGCCAAAAAAAGCATTTTTTTCCTGTTACTTAACCCATGCCGTCTGTAGTGATAGGTGATAAACAATTTGAATGTCGTGTTTTTTTGTTTTTTATAAAATTTTATTGAATTTATTAAAATCAAATAACATTCCATACACATAACTCAAGTTTTACAAAAAGAAAAAAAAAGGTTCAAAACAAATCAACCCCCACCCCTGAGAAAGAGAGCTAAGCCAGCAGTGTAAAACTTTACGCTAGTAAAGACAAATGAATAAATAAAATAATAACTGAATAAAGATAAATGGAGTAAAACAGGGCAGAGAATCTGCTCCCTCAATTTAAATGCTTATTCTAAAATGTTACTGATTAAACCCTGACAGGTTTTGTACAGATCCTCTAAGTGCGAATTTGATTTTTTCCAGTTTCAACATCAGTTACCCACTGACTTAGAGTAGGTGAGTTAGGATTCTTCCAATTGCACAAGATAAGTCTATGTGCCAATAGTATAGTAAAAGCAATTACAGTTTTTCTCCTTCTTCACTTTAAGCCCATCTGGAAGTACACCAAACACACTCTTTACTTTAATATTGTTTTTTATTAGTATGCTGCTGTTGGAGTATGTGAATTTCCCCTTGGGATTAATAAAGTATCTATCTATTTATCTATCTATCACTAAATGCTGTCTGAGTCCTTGAGACTGAGCAATATTTTTTCTGGCATAGAGGTAGGTGGGAGGTGAGGAAAATTGGGCAAGTTCTGTTTAACAAAGTTTTGAATTTGAAGGTAGAGAAAGAAATGTGTTGCTGATAAGTTAAATTTGGAGTGTAATTGTTTGTCTATCTACAGATCTCTAAGTGATTTAATAATGAATGCCCTTTGGATACATGGATGTTTTGAATTCCAAATAAATGAGGTTATGGTTGAATCTAATTTCTTAAAAAAATGATCCATTGATTTATATTGGAATGTTCTGAAATAAAAAGAGAAGCTTAGGACGGATATTCATCTTAACAACGTTTATTCTTCCAGGTAAAGCGAGACCATCTATGCAAGTCTTGTTAAATTTTTTTCCATACTGACGTTAGAATTTTGTTGATAAAGAGCTTTATATTTACTTGTGATGTTTACCCCTAGGTATTTAAACTGATCTGCGATGATAAAAGTGAAGGCGTCCAATCTAATATTGTATGCTTGAGAATTCACTGGGAAGAGTACACTTTTATTCAAATTGATTCTGAGACAAGAAATATTTTGAAATTCTGTTAGTGCTATTAGGACTGCAGGCACAGTATTTTGTGGGTCTGATATATACAGTACCATATCATCTGCATATAGAGAAACTTTCAGTTCCAGTCCTTCTCTGATAATCCCCTTTATCTCAATAGCATTTCTACAGTGAATTGAGAGTGGCTCAATGGCAATTGCAAAAAGAAGTGGTTTCAAGGGGCATCCTTGTCTGGTACCACGCTGTAGTTTAAAATAGCCTGAATTGATGTTGTTAATACAAACTGAAGCTTGTGGATTTGTATGCAGTAATTTGATCCATGCACAAATGTTTAGGCCAAACCTAAATTTCTCCAATGTAGTGAAAAGGTAGTTCCATTCAACCATGTCAAATGCTTTTTCTGCGTCCAATGATAATAATATCTCCGGGGTGTTTGACTTTTTTGGTGAAAATATTACATTAAACAGGTGTCAAAGATTGGAAGCTAAGTGTCTGCCTTTAATAAATCCAGTTTGTTTTTGTGATATTACTGAAGACAGCACTTTCTCCATCTTTCTAGCTAGGACTTTGGAGAGTATCTTAACATTGTTATTCAGAAATGAGATTGGTCTGTATGATGCACATTTTAATAAGTCTTTATTTTATTTAGAACAGACAGTAATTCATGCTTGGTGAAAAGTTTGTGGTAGAATTTTATTTTCTCTAGCTTCTGTAAATATTGCTAATAGAAGTGGAGCTAGCCGAGTTGAGAATCTCTTATAAAATTTGGCAAAGTTGCAATCAGGGCCTGCTGCTTTCCCACTCTGCAGTGAGTTTATAGCATCTAGTAATTCTGATAGTGCCAGAGGTTAATCCAGTTCCTCTGCACTAAGAGTATCTATTTGTGGTATCTGTAATGTGTCCAGAAATGCCTTAGATTATGTCTTGTCTTCTTTAATCTCAGTGAAGTATAAGGATTTATAGTAGTCTCTAAATGTGTGCATGTCGCATGCGGCTGGGGTGGAGCCCAGCCTCCAGGACCGGAGGAGGGCTTGTGCCTCCTCCAGACCACAAGGGGGCGACCGCCCTGGTTGTGTTGGGGGCCACGGATAGAGGGCATGGAAGCCCAACCCTGTAGTGGCCCGTGGCCACTGCCAGGCGGCAGCCCGGTGCCTGAAGAACCCTGGACCTCAGCACTTCCACCACGCCAGGAAGTGCTGGGGGGAAGAAGACTGGGGACACCCGGAGAGCTTCCGGGTGCGCAGCCGGCACTTCCGCCACATGGGTGTGTCCACGGGGGATTGCCGGGAAAGCAGCTGGAGCCCATCCTGGTTGCTATTTAAGGGGCCACCTCCCTTCCGTCATCAGCAAGAGTCGGGTGGAAGTGGACGGAGCTCGGAGAGAGGAGTGGAGGCGGCCAGGAAAGTCACTAAAGACTGTGAGGCCTGGACATTGGGGGATCGGTGCTGGAGGCACTGGGACGTGCACTAAAACAATTGTAAATATATTTGTAAATAAAACGAGTGTGTTGGGTGAACAAACAATGTCCGTCTGTCTGTGTCTGGGTCCAGTTCCACAGTGCATTATATTTTTATGGTCAATATTTTGTCTCCATTTCTGCTGGTGACAACTGGGATTGTATTGCAAACTTCTTGCTTTTGGATTTGTTCAGCTAAGATCTGATTAGCGTTCTCTCCTTGTTCATAATAATGATGTCTTGATTTAAGTGTTAGTTGTTCAGTTTCTTTAGTTGTTAAGAGGTTGAGCTCTGAATGCAGAGCACGCCTTTTCCTATGAAGCGTCTCACTTGGACACCTGACATGTTCTTGACCTATTCTAGTAATTTCATTAATTAGCCCTGATACCTTCTTGGTTTCCAATTCATTTTTGTGGGAGAGCTATGAGATAATCTGTCCTCTTAAGAAGGCCTTCAGGGTTCGCCAGAATGTTCCTGCAGAAACCTCTGAGGGTGTATTTGTCTCAAAAAAATAACTGATTTGCTTGGATATATATTCTGTACAGTTCTTGTCTGCTAATACAAGTGGATTAAGACGCCATTTGTGAGATAAGTATGTGGGGCATAGTGATTTTAGCTCCAAAATCAAGGGGGCATGGTCAGAAATAACAATAGCATCGTACTTACAAGATTTAATTGTAGGCAAGAAGTTGTTATCTACAAAGAAATAATCAATTCTTGAGTAGCAAAGATGCACTGGCGAGTAGAAAAAAATATATGCTCTTGAGTTTGGGTTTAGAAATCTCCAGGGGTCTGATAAGTTGTGGTCAGTTACAAACTGTGTAATTGTCTTTGCAGTGTTAGATGTCATCGCCCCTGTGGCAGGAGACCTATCTAGGGTCTGGATTTAAAACACAGTTAAAGTCCCCAGCCATTATAATTTTATAAGTGTTCACACTGGGGAATGCAAATACATTTTTCATGAATTACCTATCATCGACATTGGGTGCATAAATATTTATCAAAATCACTTTACAGTTACATAAATTACCTATGACAATCACATATCTCCCCTCAGGATCAGAGACTACATCTGATACTACAAATGAGACTGTTCTATGTATAAGAATTCCCACACCTCTAGTTTTCTTGGTAAAGCTGGAATGTAATATTTGGGCAGTCTAGTCTTTGTGCAGCCGAAACTGATCCTTTCTTAATAAGTGGGTCTCCTGTAAAAATACTATTTTAGCGTTTAGACCTGTTAGGTGAGAGAATACTTTCTTTCTCTTTAATTCGTGATTCAGGCCTTTAACATTCCGGCTCACAAATTTAACTGTCCAGTCTTTGAGACATTGCTTCTGAACTTTTATTGTCATTTTTAAGTCTGAACTGAAAATAAGACAGCTTTGACCTTAATTTCCAATTTTCCCAGAGGTTATTGCCATGAAGGCTATTGTTACATTTGGCATTTATAATTACAAGGATTAAAAAGATAGATTAGAGATAGCTTTCTCTCTCCCCCTAGTACCCCCACCCCCACATTTTGCCTCTCCACGTGAGGCTGGACCCCACTTCCCAAAGTCCCAGTCCTCTGACATACCAAGAGACAGAGCACGTCCAAAACAAAACACGCGCCCTAGCAGCAGCTTATGAGGAAAAAACTTGAGGTATCTATTGCCAATACAGTCCAATTACTATAAGCATAAAATGTAATCTTCAGCAATCTTGAGATAGAAAAATAACAATCCCAGGGAATTGTGTTAAAAAGTGGCCCTGGATAAGCATAGTAAACCCTAATACAATAATAACAATAACAATAAACCAAGGGTATGATGTTAAAAAGTCTACTTTAGAACAGAAAAAAAGAAAAAAAAGAAATATTAATTTCTTCAACAAATACATACATATACGCATATAGTACGCATATAATTGTAATTAAAGCATAAACAAAAAGTGTCAGAGAAGGGAAAAGGATGTATAATTATAGTACCAGTATCATTGTAAGAATGTCATGTTTAAATGGAGAACGGAGATCGAACATTTAATGATACAATGGGAATCAAAGAGGGCCTGTGGTTGGGAATTGAAATACCGAACAACAGCAAGCAACATTAAAATGTCAATAAAAAATCTACTGAGGATGTTCCCTGGGTACCCCTTGTGGCGTGTGTAAAAGAGACTGCCTGCTGAAAGAAGGCCAAGGAGCAGAAACCAGGATATGCTGCATGAATTACATTAGATCCCTCAGTAGGAAAGAGGGCATCTGAGAATTCTCCAAGTTAAGCTCATGACTATAACTTAGGACAGGGAAAGCTCACAAGCTGTGCTTAGTCTGCTGATACAAAAACTCTGAGCAAAATAATTGGACAGAAAATGAAACATTAATGAGATAAAGCAGATTAAGTGGCAGTAAGTACACAAATTTACCTTTGACTATGCTGAGCTGTATCAAGAGCCCGTCGAGGAGGAGTTGGAGATCCCACTTCTGTTACACTTAAGACTTCCATGGATTTCCTCTCTGGGCGACAACGACCATGACGGGAAAGCATTGGGGAGTCCACCCTTTTTCTTGGAGGATCTGTTAGAGCAGAAAAAAGAAAAAAAGTCAGAGTGAGATAAGCAAATATCCCATTGAGTTATTACATCCTACCATCGTCAAAAATAAAAGGACATTTTATTTAATAAAGCAGTGAATAAAACAGTGGATACTGGGAAAACTTGCCACAGGCATTCTTATAATATACAGTCAAATGAAAAAGTTTGGGAACCCCTCTTAATTCTATAAATTTTTGTTTATCATTGTCTGAGCTTTCAAAGTAGCAGCTTCCTTTTAATATATGACATACCTTATGGAAACAGTAGTATTTCAGCAGTGACATTAAGTTTATTGAATTAACTGAAAATATGCAATATGCATCATAACAAAATTAGACAGGTGCATAAATTTGCGCACCCCAACCAAGATATTACATCAATGCTTAGTTGAGCCTCCTTTTGCAAATATAACAGCCTCTAGACGCCTCCTATAGTCTTTGATGAATGTCTGGATTCTGGATGGAGGTATTTTTGACAATTCTTCCATACAAAATCTCTCCAGTTCAGTTAAATTTGATGGCTGCCGAGCATGGACAGCCTGCTTCAAATCAACTCATAGATTTTCAATGATATTCAAGTCAGGGGACTGTGACACCCATTCCAGAATATTGTACTTCTCCCTCTGAATGAATACCTTTGTAGATTTCGAACTGTGTTTTTGGTCATTGTCTTGTTGGAATATCCAACCCCTGCTTAACTTCAACTTTGTGACTGATGCTTGAACATTATCCTAAAGAATTTGTTGATATTGGGTTAAATTCATCCGATCCTCGACTTTAACAAGGGCCCCAGACCCTGAATTAGCCACACAGCCCCACAGGATGATGGAACCTCCACCAAATTTGACAGTAGGTAGCAGGTGTTTTTCCTTGGAATGCGGTGTTCTTCTTCCGCCATGCAAAGCACTTTTTGTTACGACCAAATAACTCAATTTTTGTCTCATCAGTCCAAAGTACTTTGTTCCAAAATATCTAAATGAGCATTTGCATACAACAAGCGACTCTGTTTGTGGCGTGAGTGCAGAAAGGGCTTTCTCATCACCCTGTCATATAAATGTTCTTTGTGCAAATTGCGCTGAATTGTAGAACGATGAACAGATACAACATCTTGCAGGTCTTTGGAGGTGATCTGTGGGTTGTCTGTAACCATTCTCACAATCCTGCGCATATGCTGCTCCTGTATTTTCCTTGGCTTGCCAGACCTAGGTTTAACAGCAACTATGCCTGTGGCCTTCCATTTCCTGATTACATGTAATACACTTGAAACTGACAGTTTAAACCTCTGAGATAGCTTTTTGTAGCCTTCCCCTAAACCATGATACTGAACAATCTTTGTTTTCAGATCTTTTGAGAGTTGCTTTGAGGATCCCATGCTGTCACTCTTCAGAGGAGAGTCAAAGGGAAGCACAACTTGCAATTGACCACCTTAAATACCTTTTCTCATGATTAGACACACCTGTCTATGATGTTCAAGGCTTAATGAGCTAATCCAACCAATTTGGTGTTGCAAGTAATCAATATTCAGCAGTTACATGCATTCAAATCAGCAAAATTACAAAGGGAACCAATTTTTTGCACAGCCAGTTTTTCACATTTGATTTAATTTCATAAAACTAAATAATGCTTCACTAAAAATCTTTGTTCAGAAAACACCCCAGTACTCAGATGTTTCTAGGAAATGAAAGTCACACCACTGTTATCTTTTTTGTTGAAAGTAGAGTAAATTATTATGCAGGCTGAGAGGGGTTCCCAAACCTTTTCATATGACTGTATGTCCAAGCTTAATATTGAAATTGGTGCTTATTATTTTTACATTTGAGAATGGTACATTGATTTAAACATTTATCAAAGAATTTTAAGTATATATTAAAAACAGTTAAGAACTAGGGCCTTTGCTGTCCAAAGTATAAAACTTGACTACAGTAATGAACAATCAGAAACTGTCTATTCACATAAGTGTACATTTAAGAGTGTGATAAAAAAAAACACAAACTATTTTAACTGCAAATCTGTATTAATCGAAATTATCAAAACAGCTATTTATATGAATATGTTGTTTATGTAGCAGCATTAGAATGTGGTACAACATTTAAAAGGTATTTATTTGAGCATTGTGTGATATACATTCGACTGCAAGATGTTTAGTGCCTACTAATTCAGATTGTTTTTATCTGAAGTTGTTGTAAATGAGTGCCAAGTTGAAAAACTTTTTGCATTCTCTTGATTTAGGAATATCTGTTTTTCAAGGAAACATACATGAATTACAGTAAAATTGCAAAGATGTAAGAAGTACATAATCAAGATTAAATCATTTATACTAGTTCTCAAATTATGATTCAAAAATATTTTTTTTTCTAATCAAAAGGCTTCAATCCATTGCCCTAGGTACTGTATGTATTACAGTATTAAATACTCTCATAATATTTGTTAATATGAAGAAACTAAAAAAATTGGCATACACTTTAAAGAGATACAAAATAGTTTTACCATTAACCCAAATACTGTACGTTAAGAATTGGCTGACTTGTATCAAAAAACATTTGTAGTAGGCTGATGATCAAAAGAGATTTTCTGAGTGTACTACAGTGATCCCTCGCTATATCGCGCTTCGACTTTCACGGCTTCACTCCATCGCAGATTTTAAATGTAAGCATATCTAAATATATATCACTGATTTTTCGCTGGTTCGCGGATTTCTGCGGACAATGGGTCTTTTAATTTATGGTACAAGCTTCCTCAGTTTGTTTGCACAGTTGCTTTCATGCAAGGGACGCTATTGGTGGATGGCTTAGAAGCTACCCAATCAGAGCATGTATTACGTATTAAATAAAACTCCTCAATGATATACGTTATGCTTCTCGCACGGTGCTTGATTGTTCGCTTTTCTCTCTCTCTCTCTGCCTGATGGGGGTGTTCAATTGGGGTGGGGGTGTGAGCAGAGGGGCTGTTTGCACAGAGGCTGTTTCCCTAGAGGATACGGACGCTCCTCTATCCCGGTGCTTCGGCATACTTAAAAGCCCAAAAGCACGTATTGATTTTTTAAATGTTTGCTTTTCTCTCGCTCTCTCTATCTCCCTCTGACATTCTCTGCTCCTGACACGCATTCTTTGAAGAGGAAGATATGTTTGCATTCTTTTAATTGTGAGAAAGAACTGTCATCTCTGTCTTGTCATGGAGCACAGTTTAAACTTTTGACTAAAGGGTGTTATTTCATGTCTAGAGGGCTCTAATAATGTTAACAGTGTGGGAGAGTTTATAAGGGCTTAAAAGATATAAAAATAACCATACAAACATATGGTTTCTACTTCACGGATTTTCATCTATCGCGGGGGATTCTGGAACACAACCCCCGCGATCGAGGAGGGATTACTGTATTTTAAAAATTTCAACAGGAACTTTACTTATACAAAAATAAATAACTGAATGTTTAATTCTGTATTTTACAACTGTGTATGTGTTAATTTCATAGAGTGTTCTGTCTTTTGGAATTAACCTTGTCTTTGGAAACATGCTAGTCAAGATAAAGTAAAACTGCAACATACAATTAATACAATAAGCCAATAGGGTTAATCAATCACTTCAAAAACCTCAATTTAATCACTACTGATCCTGGTTACCTTCTCAAATACAATGAAATGGTGTACCACTGAATAAAAACAATACAATATAATTTGTACCTTAAGGAAAAATGCTACTCATTCATAAGGAATAGCTCAAACAAGAATGTCTAAAGACTGGATTTTTATAAATTTATGGAAAAGTGCTGAAAGGACTTAATTTATTTAAAAATTGTTTGGGGAGCCAGAGCTTATTGCAACTGCACTGGTACAAGTTAGCAAACAACCTTTTATGGAGCGTCAATACAAATTAGATGTTTATATAAACAGTATGATTAGTAGGGCAGATTCCTTATTACAGTCATACCCTAACCTAAAGGTGTATACAATTGTAAGGTTCAAAAGATCATATTTTTTATTTATGTTTATATAATGTCACCTGCATCATTTCTTGGAGGCAAGTCTTCATCCTCACAACTTGGATATCGTTCCTTGCGGTCCAGAAGAAGGTAGTAGATCATTTTCTCTTGGTTATCTCTATAGGAGAAATTAATTTTGCATAATGCAACTATAACAAATACACTAACATAAATGTGAAAAACACAACTCAAAAAAGGATACATTCAAATATAATTTTAATTTTTCAACAAATACTGACACACTAAATCTTTATTAGTATATTGTTTGCATATATTTATTGTTTTTTTGTTTGTATATATTATAAAATCTCATACATAAATCACTGTATTCCAAGGCACTAAATAGATATAACCTCTAGATCTTTTTAATCAGTAGCATTTACTGAGCTTAAAAAAATCATCACCCTCTGGAAGTTTTCACATTTTACTGTTATACAACAGTGAATCACATTGGATTTATGTTGGCTTTTCTGACTTTGGTCAACAGAAAAAGACTGTTTAATATCAAAGTGAAAACACATCTCTGCAAAGTTGTCTAAATCAATTACAAAAAACAAAAGACAAAATAATTGATCATGCAAGTATTCATCCCCTACAAGTCAGTACTGAGGAGATGCACCTTTGACTGGCAATTAGAGCATTGTGTCTGTGTGCATAGGTCCCCATCAGCTTTGCATACTTGGACAGTGCAATATTTTTCAATTCTTCTTTTCAAAGCAGCTCAAGTTATGTCAGATTGCATGGGGATTGTGAGTGAAACCTTTTCTAAGACTAGCCATAAACTCTCAATTGGATTGAGATCTGAAATGTTGACATTACACAGGAATGACTTACAAATTTTAGATTTGGCTTTATGTTTAGCGTTGTTTTCTTGCTGGAATAATAATCTTCTCCCATGATGCAATTTTTCTATCATACTGAATCTGTTAGGATTTACGTGTATTGGGCTGCTTTAATTTTATCACCTAACTTCATTCAGGGCTTGCTACAGAGACAAACCCCATCAGCATGATGCTCCCACCACCATGGTTCACTGTGGGAATTGTGTGTTTTTGATAAAGTCCAGTTTTTGGTTTACACCAAACATAGCATTTAGTCTGATGACCAAAAAAAGCTCAATTTTGATCTCATTAGAGTATAGAACCTTATTCCAGCTAACTTCAACGTCTCCCATATACTTTCTGGCAAACTCCCTGTGCATTTTTTTTAATTTTTAACAGTGGCTTTATCTTTAACATTCTTCCATAAAGCTGCAACTGGTGAAGCACTTGGGAAAATGTTGCTGAACATACAGTCTCTCTAATGTCTTCTACTGTAGCCTGTAACTCATTCAAAGGTCTCTCGGTAGCCTCCCTCACTAGTCATCTTGCTAGTCACTCAGTTTTTGTGGATGGTCTGCTCTATGAAGATTTACAGCTGTGCCATACTGTTTCCATTTTTTAATCATTGACTGTACTCCAAGGGATATTCATCCATCAATTTTCCTAACCAGCTTATCCAGGACAGGGTCACAGGACAGCTGAAGCGTATCCCAACAATCATTGGGCACAAGGCAGTAACAACACCTGGACAGAGCACAAAAGGGATATTCAGTGACTTGAAAATTTTCCTGCATCAATCCCCTGACTTGTGCTATACATTCACCTTTCACAGGGTTGCTTGTAGCATTCTTTTGTCTTCATTGACTAAGTTAGGCCACAATAATCTAACTATCTATCTAACTAAATCTGCATATTACTCTACCATTATTCGTTTAAATGAGGATTCTCCCAAGTTACTGTTTTCACTGTTCAATTCTTCTTTCAGGTCACCAGATTTTTTACCTGCCCACCTCTACTCATCTTCCTTTTGTGATTCTCTAATGTTATTCTTCATTGAGAAAATTCACAAAATACACCAAGATCTGGCCTCTGATGTCTCTTGTAGTTCACCCTTTGTAATCCCACTCCCATCACACTGTTTTTCTACTTTCCAACTTCCCTCTGTCACTGATATCTCAGATCTCATTTGTAAGTCAAAACCTTCTACTTGTCAGCTCGACCCCATTTCTACAGTTCTGGTTAAAGCTTGTTTACCCTCCTTGCTTCCCCTCATATCTGCTATCATTTATTCTTCACTTACCACTGGAACTGTTCCTACTTCTTTCAAAGTTGCTGCCATCACCCCAATATTGAAAAAAACGGGTTTAGATCCCAATAATTTTGATAATTTTCGTCCTATCTCCAATTTACCATTCATTTCAAAAATTCTCGAAAAGATAGTTGCTGCACAGATCCACTCATATTTAACTAATAATAATCTGTATGAACGGTTCCAGTCTGGCTTTCGCCCCCTTCATAGCACTGAAACAGCACTTATAAAAATAACCAATGATCTCCTTATGGAAGCTGACTCCGGTTTACTTTCCATTCTTATTCTTTTGGATCTGAGTGCAGCTTTTGACACTATTTCTCACCCCATTCTACTTAGTAGGTTAGTCTCAATCGGTCTCTCTCATACTCCTCTAGCCTGGTTCAAGTCATACTTGTCTGATCGTACTCAGTTTATTCGATTGAAATCATTCACTTCTCAGTCCTTTCCTCTGGTCACTGGCGTCCCCCAGGGATCTGTCCTGGGGCCCCTTCTTTTCATTATCTACCTTCTCCGCTTGGATATATTTTTCAGTAAATATAATATTCAGTTTCACTGTTATGCTGATGACACCCAGCTTTATCTGTCCACCAAACCTGATTCTGCTCTCCCCCCATCCTCCCTCACTCTCTGTTTAGCTGAACTAAATACATGGTTCTCTTCTAACTTTCTGAAACTCAACAGCAATAAATCAGAGCTTCTCCTGGTAGGCTCTAAATCAACATTATCCAGAACTAATAGTTTTTCTATTGCTATCAATAACTTGCCGGTCTCTGTTTCCCCATGTGTGAAAAGTTTGGGTGTCATCCTTGACAGTACTCTGTCTTTTAATTCACACATCAATAATGTCACTCGGTCTGCTTATTTTCAGTTGCGTAACATCAATCGTCTCCGTTCCTTTCTTACTCCACAGGCCACTGCCATTCTTGTTCACAGCCTTGTTACTTCTCGGCTTGACTATTGTAATTCACTTCTTTTTGGTCTTTCTCAAAAATCAATTCATAAGCTTCAACGTGTTCAGAACTCTGCTGCCCGTATCATCACCAGGACCCCTTCTATTCACCACATCACCCCTGTTCTCCAGCAGCTCCATTGGCTTCCGGTCAAATATCGCATTAATTTTAAAATACTTCTGTATACTTTTAAGGCTATTCATCATCTCTCTCCTCCATATCTCTCTGATTTGGTACAGATCATCATCCCATCTCGGTGTCTCAGATCCTCTTCTTCTCTTTCTCTCTCTGTCCCTGTCCCCCATCTTGCCACTATGGGGAACAGGGCTTTCAGTTGCTCTGCTCCTCGACTTTGGAATTCCCTACCTCCTGAAATAAGAAACATCTCCTCTTTCTCTCTTTTTAAGTCTAGATTAAAAACTCACCTATTCAAAATAGCTTATCCCACATAACTTTCTCCATTTTCCTATCTTGGAACTGTTTTATGTTTTTGTGATCTTGTAAATTACCTGCTCTTTTGCCTGCTTTTTATTTTCTTACTTTTATTATTATTTTTTACTGTGTACAGTGTCCTTGAGTGTTTTGAAAGGCGCTTTCAAATAAAATGTATTATTATTATAATGACTAAAATGTAAGTTGGACCTTCCAAATACAGGTGCATTAATATTACAGTCAGTTGAAAGCTCTTGAATGCAGACATGTGATGTCAATTTAATTAACTATGTGATTTTTAAAACTATAAAACTAGCTATACCAATGATGATTTAGGTGTGTAATATTAAAGGAAGCAAATACTTTTTGAGATCAATTATTTTGTGTTCAATATTTGGAATTAATTTAGACCCCTTTGCAGAGATCTGTTTCACTTTGATATTAAATAGTCTTTTTCAACTGATCAATGTCAAAAGAGCCAAATTAAGTTTGTTGTATGGCAAAAAATGTGAAATCTTCCAAGAATGTGATTACATTATATAAGCACCAAGTATGAAAGCTTGATTTTTCTGAATAAACAGATCAAATTAAGCAGAAACCTGCAAGGAGGAGTCAATAAAGCTGGAGATGTACTATATAAGATACTCTTTCATTAACATATGTAACATACAGTACAGGCCAAAAGTTTGGACACACCTCCTCATTCAATGTTTATTTTCATGACCATTTACATTGGTAGATTCTCACTGAAGGCATCAAAACTATGAATGAACACATGTGGAGTTATGTACTTAACAAAAAAAGGTGAATTAACTTAAAACATGTTTTATATTCTAGTTTCTTCAAAATAGCCACCCTTTGCTCTGATTACTGCTTTGCACACTCTTGGCATTCTCTCGATGAGCTTCAACAGGTAGTCACCTGAAATGGTTTTATTTGGCCTGTACTGTACATACAAACTAAATAATTGCTTAAAAAGAAAAACACACGTAATGAAAAGTATGTATAGTATTATACAAACTTAAAAGATATGTTTACAACAAAAGAATTTGCGTTCAATAACTCTCAACAACAACAACATTTATTTATATAGCACATTTTCATACAAACAGTAGCTCAAAGTGCTTTACATATTAAAGAATAGAAAAATGAAAGACATAATTATAAAAAATAAATCAACATTAACATCGAATAAGAGTAAGGTTCAATGGCCAGGGGGGACAGAAAAAACAAAAACTCCAGACGGCTGGAGAAAAATAAAATGTGTAGGGATTCCAGACCATGATACCGCCCAGTCCCCTCTGGGCATTCTACCTAACATAAATGAAACAGTCCTCTTTGGATTTAGGATTCTCACGGAAGGGCTTGATGATGATGATGGTCACGTAGACAAAACAATTCTAAAAATAACTAGATTTTGAAATACCTCTGAACATAAACAAATTTAACATAGGCAAGTACAGTAATGACTGTAAATTAAGAACGTATGTATTGTTTATATACAGTATGACATTCCATATTTGAAGGATGTGCAAAACAAGATTTCATTGCATATTTTAATAGATCCTAAGGTAAGCACATATTTTAGTTGTATAAATAATGAAAAAAATGATTTTGTTATGGGTGACTTGTCACCTGAAATCTGATGTATCCTATTTTTAGACTTGGTGAAAGCTAGATGATCATTAGTTTTGTACTGATGCATAAAATGTAAAGAGCGGGTACTTACTTTTTCACATTTATGCATGTCTTTAATTAATTTGACATTTGGATGATAAATGCAATTAACAGACATGAACTTTGAGACAGTGGAGACACACATGCAATCTTAGCATATGTTATGCTACCTAAATTTGTCTTTTAGATTCTTGCAGTACATAAGCATCATGATTAATATTTATTTTATTAGCTTTCCATTTATTTATTGTGATACTGTCCCCCACGGCTCTGCCCATGTAGTAGTGAAATAGGACAAACTCTAAAAATCAATAAAAAATTTTAAAAAAAATTTAATAATTTGTATTGATAAAAATTTATATTGATAGCTTTCATATCCAAGGGCATCTTGATATACAATATTTTTGGTTTTGCTATCAGGGGCAAGAATGTAGCTGTGATCTCTTTGCCAAAAATGTAAAAAGTTGGCAAGGTATCTCTGGCCAAGTGGAAGGTAGGTATGTTCTAATGTAAAACGTTGCCACTGTATCTGATCGTGTTCAGCTCTGATGGGAGAACGTCCCCCGAGTGTGGAAAAGAGCAAGTGGCCATGATATCTCTGCCAATGAGCAGGTACCCTCTAAAACCCATATAGCTGTGATTTCTCTCTCTCAAAAACATCAAACGGTACTGTTTAACAATCTCTAGATGATAATGTCCGCTGAACAAACAAATATTGCTAGCTAAGCAGAGGCAAGATACACTCCAACATGTAGCGAGAAGTAGAGCAACTCAAATGGAGGCTGAGGAGTGAGGATAGCATGAGTGAGGATAGCCCCGTCCAGTTCCCTACTCCTGAGGTCCCGCTTCTCCCTCTCCTTGGCCTGCAGCCTGTCTCTCGGATTCACGCGAATAAATCGGTGCCGTAACCGAACTATAATACTTACCGTGATGAGAGAAGTCACAAAATCAACCGGAATGTTCAAACAAATTATAGAAAAAGCCCAATCTAAATCCGTTACGTAGGTCTATCTTGAAAAGTGGACAGACATACAGACAGACATTGGATTTTATAAATATAAAGATTTGACTGGTTTTGTGTAAATTTATCTCCCCTGTGAAGATGCATTACTCCATCTGTCCAGGTCTAAGCAAAGATGCCTCTATGACCTTTTTACACAACACCTCGTCCAACTCCACTGGGAGTATACAGAGGTGTTCCCAGGCCTGCTGGGACATATAATCCCTCCAGGTCTCCTCCCAGTTGGACAGCCTGAAAAACCTTCATAGTGAGGCATTGAGGAGGTGTCTTAATCAGATGCCCAAACCACCTCAGCTAGCTCATTTCAATACAGAGATGCAGCAGCTCCACTCTGAGCTATTCCTGAATTTCTTTGTTCCTCACTCTAACTTTAAGCCTTAGCCCAGGCATCTTGCAAAGGAAGCTCATTTATATTGCATGTATCCACAATCTACTTTTTTCAGTGATTACCGAAAGCTTGTTGCCATAAGTGAGGGTAGGAATGTAGATCTACTAGTAAATAGACAGCTTTGCCTTTTGGCTCAGTTCTCCCTTCACCATGACTGACTAGTACAATGTCCACTCCAATCTGCCTGATAATCTCTCAGTCCCTTCTTCCCTCGTTCATGAACATAAGAGCTTGAGACACGTAAAACTCCTCTGCTGGAGATAGCACCTCCCTACCAACCTAAAGAGGGCACTCCACCCTTTTCTGACTGAGAACCATTACCTCAAACTTGGAGGTGCTAATCCACATCCTAACAGCTTCACACTCAGCCACAAACCACACCAGTGTGTATGTGAGGTTACCACCCAATGAAGCCAACAAAACAACATCATCTGCAAAAAGCAGAAATATGATCTTAAGGTCATCGAACTAGACATCCTCCTCCCCTTTGTTGTGTCTAGAAATTCTCTCCATAAATATTATAAACAGGATTGGTGACAAAGGGTAATCCTGGTACAGCCAGTCCCACACCCACCAGGAAAAATTCTGACTTACTGCCAGCAATGAGAGTCAGCCCCTTGCTCTAGTTATGCAGGTATCAAATAGCTTGTTACAGAAGGCCTGGTACCCCATATTCCCAAATATCGGGGATAAAATATTCATTACATATAGATATGATTTTATCTAACAGTACACAAATTTGAAAGTGCTATGAAAGAAATCTAGAAAGCCAAAAAAAATTATTATTTACCGTTTTATGTTGGAAACACTGGAGAAGGTAATGACAATTAAAGTAATTTGTTTATGAAAGTTTGAAAAATGCAAATTACCGTAAAACATCATAGTAATTCTAGAGCACAGAAATTACATAGATAACATCAGCAGTACGGTAGGGTTTTATTTCTAGGAGTCTTATGCAGCCAGACTATAATATTTATGTACATGATTTTTATAAGAGGAAATGTTTATGACTTAAAGTATTTCACTTTGCAAAATCACCAACAATCACCTAATTTACATAATACAAATATCTTTTCTAAAAGTTTATGAGCATTATAATATTTTGGCAAACAAGAAAAGTATTAACAAGGACAGGCCATTCAACCCACCACAACTCATCAATCACTAATCAATCCAATTAATTTTTTCCCAAAATAAAGTTAAAATTTAAAGTTAGCAAAAGTACTGCTATCTGCTGCACTGCTTTTAAACATATTTCATGTATCTATGGTTATCGCCCTACTAATTCACTTCACAGTTTTAAATACTTCTGTTTTATTTTGTACTAGCAAATACCCGCGCTTCGCAGCGGAGAAGTAGTGTGTTAAAGAAGTAATGAAAAAGAAAAGGTAACATTTTAATAATAACGTAACATGATTGACATTGTCATGAGTGCTGCTGTCATATGTATATATATATATATATATATATATATATATATATACTATATATATATATATATATATATACACACATACACACACATAAACATATATATATATATACATATACACACATATTTACAGTATATATACATATACATCCACATATATATACATATATATATGTGCACAAAACCACGCTTTTATCAAGGCTTCCGTCGGGTAGTCTTTTGAAATGACATTTTCCTCCAATCAGTCCTAGCAATGCGCTTTCTTCCGAATGTTACATTTTTGTAGCTCTGATATGTGCATCAATGTAATCGGTGTACCAGGAAATCATGCACTTGAAATGCTAAGTGTGATGAAATGAGATTAATAAAGTATCTATCTATCTATGAGTTATTGTTTAACGCGTTATAGAGCACATGCATAAGCTTTTCAGCTGTGCTTATGCTAAGAAAAGGAAACATTTTAAAAATAACGTAACATGATTGTCAATGTAACCTTTTGTAAGTAGTGCCTGGAGGATTCAGAGTGTGGAGAAACTCTAGAGACAGTGTGTGTATTAACTTGTGGATTTTTCTGTGAGTATTTGGTGGCAGCGTGACAAAGTTGCTTCCGCAAGACCGCGTTAGCTGCGGAGCTCAGCTCAGAGAGAAATGAGGTGAATGGGAGGGGAGATGATGACGTCACTCCCCCACCCGCCTTAACTGTCAATCCCCCCACAAACACAGTCTCTCGGAATTTGCATAAGCACAGCCCTTCACCAGCAATTTTAACTTAGTTACAAAGTGATCAAAACTCTCGTTTATACCCTGCGTACTCTCATTAAACTTGTATCCCGCATTAGCTGTGGGCATGACAAACAGCAGCGGCAGCCTGTCTATGAACTTAATTTAAACTTTAGGTTTACACCGTGCTTTGTTTTCAAAGTAGCTGCACTCATGAATATTGTTGTATGTGTTTGACCGATGTTGACTTACTAATTTTGGTCCTGAAGCCAGTCATTTCATCAGGTTTGGGCTGCCGACACCTTTTGTTGGTACTCGAAATCCTACTGCTAGTGCTAACAGCATACACAGTTTCTGTGTTCGCTGTAACATGTTTTGCATTTAGATGGTACCGTAAGGTTGAAGTGCTTGGGTGGTATGCAAACTCCTTTTTGCACAGTTTGCACAAAACCACGCTTTTATCAAGGCTTCCATCGGGTAGTCTTTTGAAACTAAATTTTCCTCAAATCATTCCTAGCAACGCACTTTCTTCCGACTCTTACATTTTTGTAGCTCTGATGTGTGCATCAATGTAATCGGTGTACCAGGAAATCATGCATTGACAGAAGTTCTCCTTTGCTTGGAATGCAAAATGTGATTAAATGCGTTATTTTTCAATGAGTTATGGAGCACATGCATCGAAGCTTCTCAGCTGTGCTTGTGCTATAAAAAGGAAACATTTTAAAAATAACGTTACATGATTGTCAATGTAACCTTTTGTAAGTAGTGCCTGGAGGATTCAGAGTGTGGAGAAACTCTAGAGACAACGTGTGTATTAACTTGTGAATTTTTCTGTGAGTATTTGGTGGCAGCGTCACAAAGTTGCTTCCGCAAGACTCCGTTAGCTGCGGAGCTCAGCTCAGAGCGAAATGAGGTGAATGGGAGGGGAGATGATGACGTCACTCCCCCACCCGCCTTAACTGTCAATCCTCCCACAAACACAGTCTCTCGGAATTTGCATAAGCACAGCCCTTCACCAGCAATTTTAACTTAGTTACAAAGTGATCAAAACTCTCATTTATACCCTGCGTCATCTCATTAAACTTGTATCCCGCATTAGCTGTGGGCATGACAAACGCCAGCGGCAGCCTGTCTATGAACTTAATTTAAACTTTAGGTTTACACCGTGCTTTGTTTCTGAAGTAGCTGAGGTCATGAATATGCTTGTATGTGTCACTCGCTTGCATCCTATTGTTTCGCTGCCTTCTCAATTGTATAATGCATGTTTTCTTTAGCTCTTTTTGGAGATCTTCCTTGTTTTCTACGTACTGCGTTGACAGTCAGTTCACGTGATTACGTGGGAGGCGTGATGATGTCACATGAAACTCCGCCCCCCCACGGCCATCGAGCTCAACTCCATTACAGCATATGGAGAAAAATAGGTTCCAGTTATGACCATTACGCATAGAATTTCGAAATGAAACCTGCCCAACTTTTGTAAGTAAGCTGTAAGGAATGAGCCTGCCAAATTTCAGCCTTCCACCTACACGGGAAGTTGGAGAATTAGTGATGAGTGAGTGAGGGCTTTGCCTTTTATTAGTATAGATACTTTCTTTTAGTCTCTGAGTAAACTAAAATACTGTTCGTCTTTCATCAAACCTCGTATACCACAGTCCTGAATCTTTTCCAGGCGTTCTTCAATACTGTTTTATCCTTTTTTCTATACTGAGACCAAAGCAGCAAACAACATTCCTGATGAAATTTTGCATCTTCAGGAGGAACTCTATTGATTTAATCTCTGCATAACATGCTATTTATTGCAACATCCATTTACCCTTATTAACCTTTTATGTCTAGATTGAGAAAATGAAGAGTCTATTAAGACCCCCAAGTCTTTCCCATAATGTTCGATTTACATTTTCCCAAATGATTAAACATATGTAATATTTTTACTTCCTATACAGTATGTAAATATAAAAAAAAAGAAGGCTACATGTAAATTTCCCCCTTCAAAGTCTAACCATTCTCCTCATAGTGGTGTTGGGGGTGGCAGACTGTTCCATCACGAACTGTCTGAATGATTTCCGCCCAGTGGCACTCACATCTGTCATCATGAAGTGCTTTGAAAAACTGGTGCCGAGTCATATCATCACCTGCCTGCCAGCAGACCTGGACCCATTTTAATTTGCTTAAAAAGCAGAGATCTACGGAGGACGCTGTGGCCATAGCCCTTCATGCTGTCCTGACCCACCTGGAGGAGCAGGGGAGTTACACCAGACTGCTCTTTGTGGACTTCAGCTCAGTGTTTAACACCATCTTCCCACAATGACTGATGTCCAAACTGGCAGATCTAGGGCTTACATCACTCCCCTACAGTTGGATACTGGACTTTCTGTCTGGTCGCTCCCAGAGGGTGAGGCTGGGTCCCCACACCTCCACTGCTCTCAGCCTCAACACCAGGACGCTGCAGGGTTGTGTGCTCAGCCCACTCCTCTACACTCTCTACACATAAGACTGTGTCCCCACTCACCATAGCAACAAGATCATAAAGTTCGCAGATGACACGACGGTGATCGGACTCATCTCAGGCAAGGAGGGTGAGCTGAAATACAGGGATGAGGAGGAGTGGCTGTTGGAGTGGTGCAGTGTCAATAACCTGCTTCTCAACACCACAAAACCGAAGGAGCTTGTTATTGACTTTAGAAAAAACAAAACTGACATCCAGCCACTCATCATTGGCGGGGCCTGTGTGGAGATGGTCCTGGTGTTCAGGTTTCTGGGCATTGAGCTGGAGGATGACCTGACCTGGAGCGCCAACACCAAGGAGCTGCTGAAGAAGGCGCAGCAGAGACTGTATTTTCTGAGAATCCTCAGAAAGAAACATCTCCCCAAAAATCTGTTCCTTGCCTTTTATCACTGTTCCATTGAGAGTGTGCTCATGTACTGACTGTGTGTGTGGTACGGCAGCTGTACTTCCTCAGAAAGGAAAGCACTTCACAGGGTCGTCAGGACAGCGGAGAGAACAATTGATTGTACCCTCCCCACTCTGGAACAAATCTACATCTCCCGGTGCTGCAAAAAAGCAATAGACATTTCACAGGATTCATCACATCCCAGTCATTGCCTCTTCCAGCTTTTGCCATCGGGCAAGGGATGCAGAGCAATGAAAACCAAGACAAACCGCCTTAAAACAGCATTTATCCAAAAGCAATCATGGCCCTGAACTCAGAATAAAACTGCTCCATATCATTCTCCCAATGTGCAATATAGGCTTTAAGTCAACAAGTGCAATTTGTATATATACCAAGTGCAATTGGTATATTTTGTAAAGTACTTTTATTACTATTTGGTTTGTTATTATTTTCTCTCTTCTTGTTTTTTTAACTCTTATGCCTCAAACAGAGTCGACTGCACCTTCTATCTATCTATCTATCTATCTATCTATCTATCTATCTATCTATCTATCTATCTATCTATCTATCTATCTATCTATCTATCTATCTATCTATCTATCTATCTATCTATCTATCTATCTATCTATCTATCTATGGCAAACACCCAATAAGAACATTATATACATTATAGGTGATTTTAAATCTAAAGTCGGAACTATAGCAGAACCCAAAATTGTTCGAAGATTCGCTATACTTGAACATTTCCAAGTGGAGGACACAAAAACCAAACTGACAACATCCTATGTCAGAAGAAGTGGCAGAATGCAGCCTTGGCAGTGAAGACATACCCTGGTGCTGATTAAGGATAAGATCACTAAGTGTTGGTAGCCACAGTCAAACAAAGTCAAACTCAGATTTTGTAATACCAAACAAACGGCAGCCACAAAGTAATTTGATACTGACAAGATCAGCCACAGCTACAAAGCTGAAGTAAAGAACAGATTCTACCTCCTCCCTACGGAATAAAGGAACCCAGATGAGCTATGGGAATAAGTTAAAGCATGCATTATCAAAACAGCCTTAGAATATGCTCCATAAAAGAGACCACTGAAATCAGCACAATGGATTTCCGATTTGACCATCAGTATCGCAGAGAAGAGAGAAGGAATGACATAGCTACTGGGAACACAGAAGATTTCAGAAGGCTGAATGTGGAATTCCAAAGAAAGGCCAAAAGGATAGAGAACTATTGAAATGAATAGTGTTAAAAGATGGAGGAAGAGAGCAGAAAAGTTCACTTACGAGAAGTCAACACTGACGTGAGGAGGCCTTGGATAAAATTCATGGCTCGGAAGGCAACGGTTCGAGGGAGTAATGGACTGGAATTACATGACCAGCAAACAATACAAAACTACTGTATCTCAAATGATATCAAAGTGTGATCTTTTGTATCATATCACATCTAATGGATTACAAAAGTATTTAAAATACAGTATATAATAATGTAAAGACAGAGCATGAAGAGAACGACAGGCAGCAAAGACAAGAATTTATAGGAGAGCTCTAAAAAATAATACACAAGCTTTCCAACACAGAATTGTTTAACTCACTCTTCACATTGCAGATCTCTGGTCAATTTAGTACGATCCCGGAAGCAGCCTAATGAATGCATGCTGTCAAGTACATCAGGATCCAGCTCGGTTAGTGACAAGATCCTACGTACAGTGACTCGTCGTGGTGGAGGCTGTTCTGGAGTTGGCTCGTTTCTCCCCCCTCTGCAAGATATAAATGTATAAACTTTTATAGATTACAGTTTAATGAAATGCACAACAGAATGATGCAAATGAAATTATTAGGAGAAGTTGTGTACAGTTTGGTTAAATAAAAATTTAAATCCAATCTATGCTACATTAAATTTCTCTTAATGTAACATTTTTTGATGGAAAAAATATTTAATTAATCAACCAGTAAGAAAATATGGAAAAAAAAATACTATTAGGAGACAAGAATGTATCACACCTGAACATAATCTTACAAACACATATAAATACATTACTGGTATTGAAATTAAGCGTGCCTTAATTTTCACCCTATTGATTCGGTATATGACTAATAATAAAATATACATTATTCATTTTTAATGAGTTTTGTAGGCATATGCTTAATTTACTAGCATGTTCAGCAGATTTATCATAAGAGATTAAGGAATGATAACGTTACACAACAGCAACAACTTAGATTGTTACAATGTGCATATTTATATTAAAGAATATAAATAGATTACTCAATCTTTAAATAACAGTGACAAAGCACTATATCAATTGTAATAACATGCTATATATCTTACTACAATTAACCATGGACAATTTATAGAATACAGTAATCACTCTTTTGATGCTTCTATTTGGTATAATATGAACTTTGTGTTAATATGCTCTATATTTTAATCATCACACTAGAAGCAATAATAATTAAACTGCTGTTGCTTATGATTCTTAACTGCTTTTTCAGTCTTAAAATGGAAAAGCATTGTTGTCAGTCATTAAATATAACTTGTAAACTCCCTCTTGTGTATCGAATTCTTGCTTTTTAAAAATTTATTTGTGTTTAATCAGAGCTAACTATTTAAATTATTTCTGAATTCTGCTTCTCAAACTAGAGTCAGTCAGTCATTGTCCAACCCGCTATATCCTAACACAGGGTCCCGGGGGTCTGCTGGAGCCAATCCCAGACAACACCGGACGCAAGGCAGGAACAAACCCCAGGCAGGGTGCCAGCCCACCGCAGGGCACACACACACACACACACACAAACACACACACCAAGCACACACTAGTGACAATATAGGATCACCAATGCACCTATTCTGCATGTCTTTGGACTGAGTGAGGAAACCGAAGCACCCGGAGGAAACCCACACAGACACAGACAGAACATGTAAACTCCACACAGAGAGAACCTGGGAAGCGAACCCATGTCTCCTTAGTGCGAGGCAGCAGTGCTACCTGGCACAAACTAGAGTTCAAAGTATTAAAATGTATGCATCTATTTTCTAAATGATATCTTGTTGATACTAATAAAATGGCAGTGCACTGTTCTGCAGTAAGATTTACAGCAGTTTTATTCTATTTCTTGTTATTCTTTTTGCTGATCTTTCATGTATTTTTTTTTTCCTATTTTTAAGATTGAAAATTAGATTTAATGAATTTATGTGATTTTGAAAATTACGCATTTATCAATACTACATCTAATTTGCCAAATAAGAATATTGGCCTGGAGTGGAAAGCAAAACCTACTGTCTTGCTATTACAGCTGATGCATATATATATACATGCTTAGGATAAATTATAGTTGATGAGAAATGAGTGCTTCTTTAAGGGCTATGACTACAAAGGGGAAGAAAAGGAGTAATTATGGAGATCTCAGCTGCTATTACCATCTGTAATCCCAACCAATGTTAGATTGTTGCAGAACAAAATAGAAGAATTTCAGACCATATTAAGGAAGTGGTTTTAATGTTGTGAGTCCTGTACTATTTAACTTACTGAGACTTGGCTACAAAGGGAGAGGAGGGCAGTTTTTCTCATGTGCACCTTGAAAGAAATGCACTGTAAAAGTATATAGACAGTGAAATTAATGTATAAGGTAAGAACAGTCTTGATTTAGAATTACTATAAGTCTACTGCAATTTTATTCACTGTGAGACTTTGCTCACAGGACATTGTCCTTTGTTTATGTTCCTCCAGAGGGAAGTGCTACACAAAGGATTGTGAATTTGAGCAATTACAATAGACACAGAATGCCGCTGTGTTTATTTTGGGACATTTCTACTACTGCATGTTTGAGAAGCTATTGCCTGGTTTTGAAAAATATACTGAATCAAGGGTGAGAAGAGGACAAATTACACTTTGGATAAGTGTCATGGTAATATCAGAAATGTATACATGGCCATAGCTAAATCACTACTGTCTAACTGATTATAACAAAATCCATCTAATTCCAAAAGCAGCAAAATCATTGGTTTTTTTTCAAAAGCAGCAAAATCATACAGTATATGGGTAGAAGATACTATGGAATTGAAAGGATATTCTTGTTTACCTGGACTGTCTGACAAAGGACCTAGATATGAACCATGCAACATAGACTGCCATAGAATATATTAATTTCTGTGTTGATACTGTGATACTCAAAAAATAATAATATTCCCAAACTACATTGACAGCTACACAACAAAAGGCATAAAGGATAGAGTTAGGAGGATGTTAGTCAACTGAAAATGGAGCAAAGAATTTGGGGGAAGCAAGGACATGATATAAAGAATAACTGGAGAAAAGCTTATAGAATAATCAAAGGAAATTATGAAATCAGATGAAAATTATCACCAATATAAATCTTGTGAAAGATAGACAAACATATCTGGTCAATTAGATAAAGTAAACTAATTTAATGACTTTTGTACAATGTGAGGCAGTAGTAAAGAATAGCTGACAGATGTATACAGTAACTATCGGAAGCTCTATCCAGATACTGTGCTGAGTACTTTTAACAATATAAAAGTCAATAGGGCAACATGCCCAGATAGACTTTCAGGCTTTTTTTTAAAGTCTCGTTCACCTGCTTGGTGCCATATAGTTCAGCAATCTAGAAAGTCTCATTTTGATCCAAAATTATGGACAAGGTCAGTTACAGTACCTACATCCACAGGAAAATAATGATTCTAGACATGTTGCCTTAACACCTATTGTTATAAAATGTATGGAGAAAAATGTAGTTAAGAGTTTTTTTTTTTTCTGAGGTGCAAGCAGACTTGGTTCTATACCCTTTTCCTTTATACTTCACATGGTGACTAATGACTCAATTAATGATTCAGTTAACAATGTTGCTAGTCTTGTAAACACCAAAGTTTATGCTAGGTTATTCTTAGTTGATTTTAGCTCAGCTTTTAATATGTTTTAGTTATATAGTATGTACCTCTTACCAATATACATCTGATGAATGCCTTTTTAGTATTAAGTAGTGCTAGTTACTTCTCACAAACATTACCCCACAGGTTGCTGTAAATGGTACTTTGATTCTCTGGTTGTAAATACTGGTGTTCCTTGGAGGTGTATACAAACTCACCAATTCTATTTAAATTATATACAACTGAATGTACTAATATTATTTAAACATTTACACTGTGAAGCTTTCTAATAATAGGCAATCCTCCAGTTAGTTGACAGACTTAGACTTGGTGGATAAATATTGTATAAGAAAGAGATTTAGAGGTTTGTTCAGTAGAGTGAGGATAACTTTCTCATTCTTGATATTAGAAAAACAGAGGAAATCACGTTTGACCCTAAGTCTGTCAGTGATCACATACCAGTGCTTGTTTATGATTGTAGCATAACACTGGTAAATGTATACACGCATTTTGAAGTTCCTGCTAAATTAACTTGGAGTATACAGTACATGTAGATAATGTCTGTTCCAAGGTTTGACTGTATTGAGTTGGTTTGCTGTAAATAAAAAATAAGGCCTTTCTATTTCCATGCTTTATAGAACTAAGTATGTTATTTCTCACTCCACCTTACTATATGTCCAAAAGACCAATAGACATATACAATTAAAATGGAAAATCATTTTTGTACATCAAAGTTATTTTCTACAAGGAGTGCAGGAACAAGCTATCTTCAGGCAAGTGCAAAAATATAATCTTGTCATATATGCTTAGCATTCCAAGCACCAGTTTCTTCTGAGTCGAGCACTATCGGGTCTGAGTAGATATATGAATTTTTTATTATAACCACGTTGACCTTAAGGGGAGGATTTAGTTTTTTAAATTTAATTTTAAGATATAGTAGATGTAATTTTTTTCACAAAATTTTGATTCTTTCATTATTAAATCTGTTTAATCCAGTTCAGGGTTGCCCTGCAATATAAGGTGCAATACAAGAACCAACCCAGAACAAAGCTGTCGTCCTTCGCAGGGGAAACCCACATACACCCACTCAAAAATACCTAGTTAGGAGCTGCAAAATTAGAGATTAAGAAGTATTTGAATAAAAAGCCACAAAGACACAGGGGGAATGTATGAACTATAGACAGGCAGTGCCTGAGATATAACTGAATAACAAGTGTCTGGGATTTTTGTAATATAACAGCACCATACACTTAACCATACAACTCTCCTTCTTAACAAAATTTTATAAGCATACAAAAGCAACAGTTACACTATTGAAATATGGCTATCATAACCATCAACCATGATCCTGTCTGCTACTCTATTTTATTTTGCTAATTACTTAAAGGAACTTTTTAATTTATTTTCTGGACTGCTGATTTGTTTTGTAAGCTTTTACAAAGAGTTTTTAAAAAACAATCTCTCGCAGATGGCAAGTCATCCTTAAGTGACCAAAGCAGAAGCCATGATGTCATTTGAAAAGCACCCCAACTAGACCATACACTATGAAAATAAACTTAAGACAGACTGCAACAGTAATTCAGATGAATGATATACTTACAAGTACCAAGAATGCTTCTGTATTTCTTCTAGCTGAAGAGATTAAAGAGAATCAAGTTTATTTTAACAATCTATTTTATATACAAGTCATTTACTAATCAAAATTAATTGTATTCCTTCTTTTGTTGAGTTAAGTAAACTAATGTGCTTGTAAGTCACACTGGTAAAAGGTTCCCCCACTTTATGTTTATATTTTTTGTTGTCCTACTGACTCTCATCTAAACTAGGCCCTTTAGCCCATATAACCAGTTTACCAGTCATTGTAACATCACTAGGTACATTCATTCTTATTATCAGTTTCTTGCTGTATTCCACAGTTTCCATCAACTATATTTTACTTAGGCTCCCCGGCACTTACAGACAGATATTTTGGAATCTCCAGTACTCAAGATTTAAATTCTTATTTTTCTTTTATAAAATTAATGAACTTCTCAAGTGATCACAGTGTACTTACAGTCAGTCTCTTTTCGGGGTTCACTTCAATCATGCCCCTCAGTAGTGCTTGACAGTCTGGAGGAATGAAATGTGGCATGTGAAACACTCCACTCTTCACTTTTTCAAGTAATTGTCGCAGGTTATCATGGTCAAAAGGCAGTGCACCCTGCATACAGCAAGAAATAGGTAGAGCTGACTATTGTTCTGCAATTTCCTAAGAAACAAATCTTATAATTATAACAATTAACTGTAAAGTGGCATATAGAAATATGTTGTTTTGCTTATTGAGCAAACTTAAAAAAATATATGAATGTGTATTTTATGCCTGTTGTCTGCCAATATGTCTGTTTATATTCAACTATGCTTATTTGTAAAACTACAGGAAAGAGAATAAATATCTCAGAGAGGCCAAATATACCTGTATAAATAAATGTGGACAGAGTTAGATGTATTGAAAATAAAACTAAAAAACTCCTATTCAGAAAACAACTTCAGAAAGAGTGGCAAAATATATTCTCACTTAAATGAACAAATGAAGACAAATGTCACAATAATGTCAGCTGGTCATCAAAATAATGGGGGGAAAAAAGTATTTATTTTCTTACTTGTCAAATAGACTTAGAGGTGCAATACATCCAACATATCATTCCTTCTATAAATATTTTAATTGTTCACCCTAAATTCATTCTTTCAACACAGATGTGTTTGTTAAAAAGAAAATGCTATTTGAAATCAGTGGAAGCAAGAACTGTTGTTCTGAATCATATACTTGACTCTGGTAATATATTTGAAATAGCACAATTCAGAGACCTTAACAGGAGTTTATGTAAATTGAACAGGAGACCTCTGAAATATGTTTTATTCAGAAAACATTATTGATGGCATTCTTCTATGTTTTTTACACAAAAACCCTTGCATTACCATTAAAAGCAATGGCACTAAATGCTGGTACCCAGGTGTGAATTGCATTCTCTCTCCTTTGGCTTGCACTTGATTGAATTTGCGTGTCCTTTTTACCTTAACAAATCCTATTGACATTATTAAGCATTGTCCCTCATGTGTGAACTGACATTTCACTTCTGAGATAACTAGAAAATAACCACCAAATACATGTCATGCCTATAAGTTACTCACGTTGTTTCACTATGTGTGATGAAGAAAGTAATAGACAAATCTGAAAAACTGTTGGTGCTTTGAATATTTCAGTTATGTAAAAAAAAAAATAAATATAAAGTCACCTGAAACAGTATCACAATGTCTCACACAACTTGGAATATGAAGTACACAGCCAGCAAGAATATGACATGAGGAAAGTAGATCACATGAGATGACACACTGTGGAAGAAAAAAGCTGCAAGTAACGAGCACAGCACTGGAAGGCAGCTCGCTCATAATTTTTTAACAGATATGGACGCCCCAACAATGTATGCAAATGCAAGAATAAACACTTTCTTTCTTTGCTTGTGCACACATGAAGATGCTGCCACATATCCAAGATTGTACTATGGCTTAAAAAGAAAGGACCAATGAAATTTGAGGCTTATCCGAGAATGAGGAACAATTTAGTACAAAAAAAACAAAAAACAAAAACAATATGATGTAAATATAGATATAAAAATGGTGGAGCATGTACAGAATTACATAGTCGACTCCAAAAATCTGAGCAGACTGTTTATCAGGTGATCATGCCAATTGCCTTTTACATAGATACTCTGCAAAATATGGAAGCATGGCTGCAGTTTTTAAAAACAATATTTCTATGTAAAAATATGTTTGTACTTTATTTGTTATTTTATATGCCAAACTGATTGAACATACTTTTTAATGAAAAAGTATGCTAACTTTTTAAGTGAAAATATATGCAAAGAAGAATCTGCGCACCAAGATATCATCTATCTTTATATTAATTCAAGCTATTTTAAGCTATCTACAGTATTGGGGATATGGAAATGGGGGTGTACTATCAGCATGCTAAGCTGATGGACCATTAGTGAGAACAAAATATTTAGATGCCACTTGGTAAAGCCTTAGTAGATACTGTATACACAAACAATATGCAGTGGTTCTAGTGTTAACAAAAGGCATTAATAAGACATTAGTGACATGATTTTGGCAAGTCAAAAGGCAACTGTACATTACAATAATATTTATGTCAACTTTATAATCATAAGTGGAGTAATATGAAATTGTGTAATATTTCATTTTAGTATTCTGATATGTCTTAATGTTTTTCTTTCATTGTGTGAATAACATTTACCTACTATATATTGTATATTAATAAGCTAAATTATTAATATGTTTCCAGAAGGAGAAAAAACATGTATTCTTAATTTTATTGTTATTATTTCAATTTTATTATTTATTATTTAAAATTCAGACATAAGATCCATATGTCATGTAAAAGGTAAAGTTGATTTATTCCACAATATCACTTTGTCTCATCCTTGGTTTGAACCCTTTTTTGGGTTTTGTAACTATAATTTGTTTTCTAAAAGCCCTTCTGATTGTAACTGTTTTTAAAATTTGCCAGATATACTTAACAGATCATTACAATACCTCTCATCATTGCATTTCTTGTTTTTAATTTGTATTTGCAATTTTTATACTGCTTTGTTTGTGCATTTTATAGTATTTGTTAAAGTGTTTTTTTTTCTGCTGAATGTCAATGTGATGGTTTATGTTATTATATATGATACATAAAGACTGAATGGCTCCATAAAAAAGGCATAATGGAATAATTAATGCAGCTGTCTTACAGGTTCAGGGAGTTTGCACTTTCTCCTATATTCACATTACTCTTCTATGACTAAATTAAAGACTCCTGACAGGTTGCTTTTATATACTGTCTATATGTGATCATGGCCCGTAATGCACTCACAAAACATAAAGGGTTTGCTTGGAATTAGCTCCAGCTCTGAGTAATCCTGGAATGCAATAAAAAAGGTATAGAAAAAGGGTGGATTAATCACAGTGTTTCTAACAAACAGAAAATTTAATATCGAGCTGTCGCTCCAAAAGTTTCCTCTGCTGACACTGGTGCTACATACATAAATGCATGTTACGCTGCTGCTTCAGACGTGAATATGTGGATGACTCTCTGGTTTCTAGGCAGCTTGGGTTACAGGTGATATCAGGTTTATAGCATATTACTTTTTTTAACAGACTTCCATTGCAAATGTATTTAATTGCTTTATCTTAATGTTCCTCTCACAATGACCATTAAATCATCATGGTGATTTTTTTTTTTATAAATTATGCATATTCACAACAAGAAAGAAAAAAAGACACAGTGACTTATTCTACAGTATTTTATTGAACTGGCAGTTTGGCTTACTTTACAACATACCACAAATGTTTTGATTTCATTAAAATATGACTTCAAAAAATAAAACTGGGTTTGTAGGCCTGCTTACCTACAAAGAATGAATGAATGAAAGAAACTCCTTTTGAACATGGAGTTGCATTTAGCATCATAGCTATAATTTTAAAATACCACATAAAATTAGGGTAGCCATGCAATATGGCTCAGCAATTTCAAATCTGATTTCAAAACTGGGTAAATATCAGTAACAAAATACTTTTCATTTACAGCATCAGGTTAGCATTTTCCACGAAATAGAAAAATGTGTTAATGTGTTAGTGTATATTTGTTAATCTGTTCATCTGTAAGTGTTCATATTTAAATTATGACTTCATCTTTATTTATTCAGAGAAAGTATTTTTTATTTGAAAATTATTACTTCTGTTTGTTTATTGCTATTTATTATGTGTTAAATTATTTATTAATGCAACTTCTATTATTAATCTTATTTTAAATAACTGGGAAAGTTTAATTTTCTGTGTTTTTTTAAATTTTCCAGATTAATCACTACGCAAAAATAGTAATTATTATTAATATAATTTCAGACACTAAAATATAAAAGAAACTGTCATGGGACCAGAAGAGTGAAATTTTTCAACTGTTAGATGAGATTTCTGTGTGAAACACTGATAGATTTTTTTATTTTATTGTCATGCTTAGTGGCTCTTCTCTGGAGTTTCTTAAGCACTACTACATCAAACACAGGCTACATTATTTTAATTCACAAGTTACTGTACATATTAACATTTATATTTCATGCAGTAACATTTTTGGACAAACCTCTTTATTTGTAAAGGTTTGGAAATTTTAGTTTATTAAAATATAGCTGACTTTAGCAGTAAAGCACATACATAAAAAAATCCAATAAAATTGGTTTTATCAGCTCTACTAGCAAAATACCTGTGCTTCGCAGCGGCAAAGTACTACATTACAATTTTTATTAAGAAGAAAATTAAACCTTTTGAAACTACGGGAAAATATGCCAATAATTATTTGTTAAGGATCTCTTTGTATACCACATTGTGAGTTCGGCCCTCTAGTTGTAATATGAGGAAGCTGTGCGCTGAGCTTACTCTTGAGCATGCAACGTACAGTTGGCCATGTGAACAGTAATCTTGTTTCAAATATCACAGCTTGGATTGCTGCTGTCATAATTGGTTTGAGTTTCATGGTTTGTTTCAATTACGACAGTATTTGCAGGACTTGTGTTGAAGTGACATTCGGCATCTGTCAAGCGTTGTAAGCACACAACCGGTTTCATCGATAACTTCACATCCAGCTTTTGAGAGTTTAAACATTCATAAAGATCAAAGTGTCCACTACTGAAATCGTACTCTGTGAATCTAAGATGTTTAAGAGGCATTGGCGGTTGTCGAAAGGCGTAAAATATTTGGCCATTTCGGTACACTTGAAAGCGACAACTGAACAATTCAGTGGCAGCCATCAACTCACATGCAGAACCATAGGTGAAGTGCTTAAGCATTTCACTCTTCTAGTGCTCCTGTGTAGTATAATTATCTCCTGTACCGTCATCAGTCCACACCTTGAACCTGTCCCAGTCATTCAATACATAAGACACAATGTTCCTCCGGATATCAAGAGTGGGCCTGATATGGCCGTGCAATATGTAACAAAGAGAATGGAAAAGGCAGGAGCCATTTCTGGGCATGGAAATCACTCGTTAAGTGACAGTTCTTTGATCGATGGTGATCACCTTGATAGACATGTTAATGGGGGTACGGTTGTAATGATAAAGGAAATGGGTACCTGAACATTGTAAAGTAAGTCTAAAATACCTACACAATAACTATAATCGTAATAAATGAACAATAAAACAGCGGAGAAGCCGTGGATTAAATAAAAAGTCTGTAGTTATCAGCAGGGAGACGTGAATCCCATGGCGAAGCAAGGAAGGGAATGTAGAGACTGGAGCGACGGACGGCCTTATATAGGCAGGCAGCCAACAACATGGGAGGTGTTGAGATGGGGGACCCAACGTCGACTCACACGGTGACCGAGCTGCAGGCTATGGACGTATATATGTACGTAAGTAGGATTCAGTTAGCGTTGGGAACCTGCGTACCAAATTTCTTGAAGATGGGCCCATAAGTAACAAAGACCATTGAAAAGTTCAATATGGCGGCCGACAGTGGCATCATACCACCGAAATAAGTACCAAATTTCAGCCTTCTACCTACACGGGAAGTTGGAGAATTAGTGACGTTGGAAGGTTCAATATGGTGGCTGACAGTGGCGTCATACCACCAAAATAAGTACGTACATTGGTTTCTGTTTGCGCAGGGAAGCCGACTACCAAATTTCGTGAAGATGGGGCCATGAATAAGAAAGTTCAACATGGCGGACGTTGTTGACTGTTATGACCGTTACGCATAGAATTTCGAAATGAAACCTGCTTAACTTTTGTAAGTAAGCTGTAAGGAATGAGCTTGCCAAATTTCAGCCTTCTACCTACACGGGAAGTTGGAGAATTAGTGACGTTGGAAAGTTCAATATGGCGACCGACAGTGGCGTCATACCACCGAAATAAGTATGTACATCGGTTTCGGTTAGCGCAGGGAAGCCGCCTACCAAATTTCGTGAAGATGGGGCCATAAATAAGAAAGTTCAACATGGCGGACTTTGTCGACCGTTATGACCGTTATGTGTAGAATTTCGAAATGAAACCTGCTTAACTTTTGTAAGTAAGCTGTAAGGAATAAGCCTGCCAAATTTCAGACTTCTACCTACATGGGAAGTTGGAGAATTAGTGAATAGTGAGTGAGTGAGTGATGAGTGAGTGAGTGAGTGAGTGAGTGAGTGAGTGAGTGAGTCAGTGAGTGAGTGAGTCAGTGAGGGCATTGCCTTTTATCAGTATAGATTACAAGCTATTTAGCAAAAATGTTTATTGAAAAATATCTATTATTGGTATTACAGACATTCTAACTTATTTGACCTGTTAACATTCACAAATTTAAGGTACCTGCTAAAATCTTGATAAAGAAACATAGTTGTTAAGGCTTATGTTTATGGATGCACAATAAGTTGGTAATCATATTGGTAATGGCTGGGTAACCACAAAAATCAAATTTTCAAGTAGGGATTATAACCAATAACTTAGAAATATTTCTAAAATACCTGGTAGTTTAATAAACTTCAAAACTACAAAGTGATAATTATATTTAGACAATCATAATATTAGAAAAGTTTTGACAAGAACAGGCCATTTAGCTCAATGAAGTCCTCAACAAAGTCCTTGCAACAAATTGTACTTTAAAGATGAAAATGTGTATTGAAATCAAACATTCATAGTTTTCATACTCTTTCTCTGTACGTCTAGTATTTGTTTGCTCAGAGGTTGATGAGCTTGCTGCTTCCTAAGCAGCTCTTCTTTTCTCCAGCCTAGCGGCCTGCTTCTTCTCTTCTTTCGTTGGCATCTTTTCACGTTAAAACTGATTAAGTCAGTGTTTGTGTTGCAATTACTTAGTACATTTTCCTTAATTTTTCACTTAAGCCACTTTCTGCCTCAAGAATGATTTATGATATGAAGCGGTAGGGAAAGTGACGGCGAAGGTTGTAGGGATGAGAAAGGCACCCAGTACCACCCTGCTGGCCGATATCAAGAGCTGATTCTACAATAAAATAAAAATAACATAGGAGGGCAATCTTCACGCCGAAAGCAGATAGTAGATGTCATTTAGTATATGTGTACCACATTTCAGGTCAATAGTTCAAACGGTTTGTGAGCTACAGGTGATTTAAAATCATGGAGAGACAAACAAACAGCCACGGTTGCATATTATATAAGAAGATATTAAAAAGAGCAGCATGTCTGCCACTGGTCCTTATGGGACACCATTTTTAGCATCATCTAAATCTTTAATTGTTTCTCTCACCATAACCCCTTGTTTCCTGTATTTAAGCCATGTTTGCAGGCATTAGCACCTTAAATTCCTTCTGGGTGTGGGAGACACACCATTCAATCCAGTGTAATACATGTTTGAGGAGAAGGACAGCAATTGTTCCTGGCAGGGCAGTTGATGAAAAGACCCTAAAGTATGTTAACTCACATGGGCAGAATATGGATGGCTGTTATCTTGCTGTAAGAACACATCTCCCATTTCACACAGGAAAGGCATCAGACCCATCTGTATGAAGTCCTTGAAAAGTTTCTACCAAAAACAAGAGTTAAATATGCACTGTAGCCTATGGTACCCCATGCCATAAAGCCTGGCATAGAGCCTGTTAGCTGCAGGCATTTACAAAATGGAAATAGCCACTCACCACAACTATCACTTATTCTATGGCATAATCTGCTTTCATTGCTAAAGACAACAGACTGCCATTTCTCCCTCCCACAGGCCCATTCAATTCACCACTGAAGGTATGTGTGGCAGTAGCAATGACTGGGTGGCAATAATGCCAGGGGAATGTGTGATCACCGTATTGCTTCAAGAAGACATTTACATATGTTCCAAGTGAACACTTCTAGTGCGACAGTGGCTATGATGCATGCTGATGTGGTTCTATTATACAAGAAAACAACAATGATCTTTCACTGAAGAATTGCCAGTCTTCTGGATTAAATAAGAACAAATGAAAATTTAGCACCTCAGAAAAAGAACAATTTCTTTGCTCAACTTTTCCTGGCTTGACCCTAGCTGAACTTTATTCCACAGAGAGAAAGGTAATCAGCACAAATCAGAATGGAAAGATTGAAGCAGTCTGGACTTTTTCAATAACTTGTGCCTGCTCTTCTTTACTTTCATCCCTCGTTTTCTACAGACACAAAATGGAATGCTTTTAATGAAACCTAACTTCCAAACTACGGAAGTCCTAAGAGAGCAAAAACAAGCATAGGATGCTAATCTGCTGCATTGATATCATTCTTAACTTTTGCATTAGGAGATGTTGCTTACAGTTTATAATAATACATCAGCAATATGCACAAACTGTAATCACAAACATCTAAGTGCTTATTTTATGTGACAATGTTACATATTATTGGTCACAATGACTGTGGCTGAATCTGTTTATACTTGTCCCTAGAAAACAAAAGCCCACAGGGGGTCAATGTTATTGGTTGAAAGGAAGCAATACATTAGCAAAACAACAGTGTCATAATTTTAAAATAATATAATTCAAATTTTGAGTAGTGTAAATGGAATTTCATAGTACAGAAGAAACAAAAACAACTTCTAAAATGTCAATGTTAAAATTCATTGTATAAGCAACTGTACTAGAGGTTCACATGAAGGGTTTTCCATATGGTATTTGATTTTGGAACTGCCAAGAACTGTGAAAAAGATACCTTAAATATAAGATTGGAGTGACTTGGGTGACAAGAAACAATTTAATCACTGTGGTTATATGTAATATTTCTATGGGTCCAACTGTATGAAGAGATGTGTTTCATTTTAAATACTCTGAATGCTGAATTTCAAAAATGGCTTTTAAAACCTTATATGTTGTACTTACTTGCAGGACTTCTCCAGCTACCACTAACTTCTTCTATGAAACTTCACCCTGCAACTACTGTACTAGTGGTGCCCTTGCCCTTGGCAACCTTTTAACATACAAACACCCCTCACAAAACACAGCATTTTACTATACATTATTCAGTTGTCAGTTTTCATTTGTTTATTTCATAGTGTTTATTTTTCAACTATGTAGACATTTTTACGGTTCTCTTATTCTTTCAGAAAGGATATTTTTCATCTGTAAGACTTACCACCAGCAAAGCAAAAAGAATGACTCCACAACTCCATACATCTGCTCTGCGACCATCATACTTTTCTCCCTGAAATTAGTAAATCAGATATCCATTATTTTAGGAGAATCAGTCAAATTTCTGTCATTTGTATTTTATCAAAATACTAGCAAAATACCCGCGCTTCGCAGTGGAGAAGTAGTGTGTTAAAGAAGTAATGAAAAAGAAAAGGAAACATCTTGAAAATAACGTAACATGATCGTCAATGTAATTGTTTTGTCACTGTTATGAGTGTTGCTTTCATATATATATATATATATATATCTATACTAATAAAAGGCAAAGCCCTCACTCACTCACTCACTGACTGACTGACTCATTACTAATTCTCCAACTTCCCGTGTAGGTAGAAGGCTGAAATTTGGCAGGCTCATTCTATACAGCTTACTTACAAAAGTTGGGTAGATTTCATTTTGAAATTCTACGCGTAATGGTCATAACTGGAAGCTATTTTTCTGCATATGCTGTAATGGAGTTAAGCTCGAAAGCCGTGGGGGGCGGAGTTTCGTGTGACATCATCACACCTCCCACGTAATCACGTGAACTGACTGTCAACGCACTACGTAGAAAACCAGGAAGAGCTCAAAAACGCGCTGAAGAAAAGATGCATTATATAATTGAGAAGGCAGCGAAACAATAAGAAGTGAGCGAGTGACATATACCCATATTCATGAGTGCTGCTACTTCGGAAACAAAGCACGGTGTAAACCTGAAGTTTAAATTAAGTTCATAGACACGCTGCCGCTGGCGTTTGGCATGCCCACGGGTAATGCGGGATACAAGTTTAATGAAGGGACACAGGATATAAACGAGAGTTTTGATCACTTTGTAACTAAGTTAAAATTGCGCGTGAACGGCTGTATTTATGCAAATTCCGAGAGACTGTGTTTGTGGGGGATTGACAGTTAAGATGGGTGGGGAAGTCATGTCATCATCTCCCCTCCCATTCACCTAATTTCGCTCTGAGCTGAGCTCCGCAGCCAACGCAGTCTTACAGAAGTGACTTTGTGACGCTGCTACCAAATACTCACAGAAAAATCCACAAGTTAATACACACGCTGTCTCTAGAGTTTCTCCACACTGAATCCTCCAGGCACTACTTACAAAAGGTTACATTGACAATCGCACAGCTGAGAAGCTTCGATGCATGTGCTCCATAACGCATTAAAAAAATAATGCATTTAATCACAGTTTCAATTACAAGCAAAGGGGAACTTCTGTCAATGCATGATTTCCTGGTACACCGATTACATTGATCAGCGCTTCCCAAAACCTGAGTATATAAAGACGGCGTTGGAATATTTCGGAATATATAATGTAAGCGCTGGAATATATAAAGTCAAAACTTAAATATATAAAGTCAGCGTCGGAATATATAAAGTCAGCGCTGGAATATATAAAGTCAAATCTTGAATATATAAAGTCAGCGTCGGAATATATTGTCACGCTTGGGTCACAGATTTGCACAGAGACACAGGAGGTCGTAGAAACAAGAAGGATTTTTATTGAAACACTGCAAACACATGAGCTTAAACGTGCTCCATGACAAGTCAGAAATGACAGTTCCGCTAGGAGCAGAGAGAGAGAGATAAAAGCAAGCAAACAATCAATTTTCAACTGACAGGCACTGCACAAGGCTTTTAAGTTAGCGGAGTATCGCGTGAGGTTTGCATTACGCGTTATAGCGCAAGTGAGAAAGTAAAGAGCAATGTGAGGGTAGTCTGTGTTTCAGGGGTTGTGGTTTGCCCAGGGGCATCTGTATCTTCTTAGGGTGCGATCAGCCCTTCAACTCACACCCTCCCCCTCAGCTTTATTCACATTCCCGTGAATCAAGCGACTCTCTGTACCAGGTTCATTTAGTCGTGATAATACGTCTGCGTTGACGTGTTCAGAACCTTGTCGATGTTTTACTGTGAAACGGTAAGGTTGTAAGCCCAGAAACCATCTCATGAGGCGAGAGTTTGTATCTTTCTGTTGGTATAACCATTGAAGTGGAGCATGATCAGTTACCAAAGTAAAGTTTCGTCCCCACAAGTAATAGCGAAGCACTCCAGCTCACAATATAAAGTAAGTGCTGGAATATATAAAGACAAAACTTCAATATATAAAGTCATCGTCGGAATATACAAAGTCAGTGCTGGAATATCCATCCATTTCCCAACCCGTTGAATCCGACCACAGGGTCACGGGGATCTGCTGGAGCCAATCCCAGCCAACACTGGGCACAAGGCAGGAACCAATCCTGGGCAGGGCACATGCATCATTTTCAAAACATTAACCGAACAGTGTTTTTAATTTATTTTTCTGAATACGTTCTTGTTAACTTACTTCAGTTCAGAGTCGTTTCAATCAATATATTTTGACTTTGACTTTATATATTCAGGAATGAGTTCATATACTCCGATGTTGACTTTATATAATCAGGAATGACTTTATAAATTCCAACGCTGATTTATATATTCAAGTTTTGACTTTATATATTCTGACGTCGACTTTATATATTCAGAAAATCAATGTATTTGCCTGTTTCGCACCCCATAGTATATGTGTGTGTGTATATATGTACACATGTATGTATGTATATATATATATATATATATATATATATATATATATATATATATATATATATATATGCCAGCAAAACTCATGACAATGACAAAACAATTACGTTGTCAATCATGTTACATTATTATTAAAATGTTTCCTTTTCTTTTTACTTCTCGCTGCCAAGCGCGGGTATTTTGCTATATATATATATAGTTATATAGTTATATATATATATATAATATATAGATATATATATATAATATATAGATATATATATATAGATATGACAACAACACTCATATCAATGACAAAACAATTACATTAACAATCATGTTACGTTATTTTTAAAATTTTTCCTTTTCTTTTTCATAACTTCTTTTACACACTACTTCACGCTCTTGGCCTTGGTATTCTGCTAGTATATATATATACACACATACATACATACACACACACATTATATATACAGTATATATATCTATATATATATATATATATATATATCTAATATCTATATATATATATCTATATCTATATCACTCTCTATATATATATATACGTATAGCAGAATACCCACGCTTCGCAGCGGAGAAGTATTGTGTAAAAGAAGTTATGAAAAAGAAAAGGAAAAATTTTAAAAATAACGTACATGATTGTTAATGTAATTGTTTTGTCATTGATATGAGTGTTGTTGTCATATCTATATCTATATATATATATATATATATATATATATATATATATATATATATATATATATATATATATATATATATTGTGGAGAACGCACCCCCAAACACAGACAGACTGACACCAGGATGTCGAAAGCACACTCCTTTATTTTATTTTTCCAATGCACCACAATGCCTTCTCTCACCAACTCTCTTTCCTTTCTTCTTCTTCTTCCTTTCTCTTCTTTCTTTCTCTCTCTCTCTCTCGAACTCCTTCCTCCTCCTCACAAGCTTCGTCTCCTTCCTCCCAACTCTGGCTCATCTCCTGGAAGGAGGCGGCCCCTTTTATCATGACCTGGATGAGCCCCAGGTGCTCCCCTTGACGTCACCTCCTGGTGTGGCGGAAGTGTCAGGAAAGCACTGGGAAGCCCTCCGGGTGACTTTGGAATCACTTCCGACAGCACTTCCTGGTGTGGCGGAAGTGCTGTCATCCAAGCTTCTCTCACTGTCCAGGCGCCCCCTGGCGCTCTCATAAAGAGCGTCCCAGCTGTGTCCCTGTAGCCCCCAAATAGTCCTGGGCGGCTGCCCTCTAGTGGCCGAGGAAAAGTATTGTCCAACTTGGTCATCTGTGATAATATCTATATATATATATATATATATATATATATATATATATATATATATATATATATATATATATATATATAGCAAAATACCCGTGCTTGGCAGCGGAGAAGTAAAAAGAAAAGGAAACATTTTAATAATAACGTAACATGATCATCAATGTGATTGTTTTGTCACTGTTATGAGTGTTGCTGTCATATATATATATATATATATATATGCACACATACATACAGACACACACACACATATATATACAAACTGGATTCCAAAAAAGTTGGGACACTCAACAAATTGTGAATAAAAACTGAATGCAATGATGTGGAGATGGCAAATGTCAATATTTTATTTGTAATAGAACGTAGATGACAGATCAAACGTTTAATCCGAGTAAATGTATCATTTTAAAGGAAAAATATGTTGATTCAAAATTTCACGGTGTCAACAAATCCCAAAAAGTTGGGACAAGTAGCAATAAGAGGCTGGAAAAAGTAAATTTGAGCATAACGAAGAGCTGGAAGACCAATAAACACTAATTAGGTCAATTGGCAACATGATTGGGTATAAAAGAGCTTCTCAGAGTGGCAGTGTCTCTCAGAAGCCAAGATGGGTAGAGGATCACCAATTCCCACAATGTTGCGCAGAAAGATAGTGGAGCAATATCAGAAAGGTGTTACCCAGCGAAAAATTGCAAAGACTTTGCATCTATCATCATCAACTGTGCATAACATCATCCGAAGATTCAGAGAATCTGGAACAATCTCTGTGCGTAAGGGTCAAGGCTGTAAAACCATACTGGATGCCCGTGATCTCCGGGCCCTTAAACGACACTGCACCACAAACAGGAATGCTACTGTAAAGGAAATCACAGAATGGGCTCAGGAATACTTCCAGAAACCATTGTCAGTGAACACAATCCACCGTGCCATCCGCCGTTGCCAGCTGAAACTCTACAGTGCAAAGAAGAAGCCATTTCTAAGCAAGATCCACAAGCTCAGGCGTTGTCACTGGGCCAGGGATCATTTAAAATGGAGTGTGGCAAAATGGAAGACTGTTCTGTGGTCAGGCGAGTCACGATTCAAGTTCTTTTGGAAATCTGGGACGCCATGTCATCCGGACCAAAGAGGACAAGGACAACCCAAGTTGTTATCAACGCTCAGTTCAGAAGCCTGCATCTCTGATGGTATGGGGTTGCATGAGTGCGTGTGGCATGGGCAGCTTGCATGTCTGGAAAGGCACCATCAATGCAGAAAAATATATTCAGGTTCTAGAACAACATATGCTCCCATCCAGACGTCATCTCTTTCAGGGAAGACCCTGCATTTTTCAACAAGATAATGCCAGACCACATTCTGCATCAATCACAACATCATGGCTGCGTGGGAGAAGGATCCGGGTACTGAAATGGCCAGTCTGCAGTCCAGATCTTTCACCTATAGAGAACATTTGGCGCATCATAAAGAGGAAGGTGCGACAAAGAAGGCCCAAGACGATTGAACAGTTAGAGGCCTGTATTAGACAAGAATGGGAGAGCATTCCTATTTCTAAACTTGAGAAACTGGTCTCCTCGGTCCCCAGACGTCTGTTGAGTGTTGTAAGAAGAAGGGGAGATGCCACACAGTGGTGAAAATGGCCTTGTCCCAACTTTTTGGGGATTTGTTGACACCATGAAATTCTGAATCAACATATTTTTCCCTTAAAATGATACATTTTCTCAGTTTAAACTTTTGTTCCGTGATTTATGTTCTATTCTGAATAAACTATTAGAAGTTGGCACCTCCACATCATTGTATTCAGTTTTTATTCATGATTTGTATAGTGTCCCAACTTTTTTGGAATCCGGTTTGGTATATCTATATCTATATATATATATATATATATATATATATATATACTGTATATCTAATATCTATATATATATCTATATCTATATCTATCTCTCTCTCTCTATATATATATATATATATATAGCAGAATACCAGCTTCAGAGGAGAAGTAGTGTGTAAAGAAGTTATGAAAAAGAAAAGGAAAAATTTTAAAAACAACGTAACATGATTGTTAATGTAATTGTTTTGTCATTGATATGAGTGTTGTTGTCATATCTATATATCTATCTATCTATCTATATCTATATATCTCTATCTCTATCTCTATCTCTATCTATATCTATATATATATATATATATATATATATATATATATATATATATAGCAAAATACCCGTGCTTGGCAGCGAGAAAAAAGAAAAGGAAACATTTTATTAATAGCGTAACATGATTGACAACGTAATTGTTTTGTCATTGTCATGAGTGTTGCTGGTATATATATATATATATATATATATATATATATATATATATATATATATATATATATATATATATATATATATATATATATATATATATATATATATATATATATATATATATATATATATACACATACATGTGTTCATATATACACACACACATATACTATGGGGTGCCAAACAGGCAAATACATTGATTTTCTGAATATATAAAGTCGGCGTCACAATATATAAAGTCAGCTCTGGAATATATAAAGTCAAAACTTGAATATATAAAGTCAGTGTCGGAATTTATAAAGTCATTCCTGATTATATATTATAAATATTATATAAAGTCAACATCGGAGTATATAAACTCAAAGTATATATGGACATTGTAGTTCCAGTAAGAACAGTACGCTGCTATGCTAACAACAAGCCATGGGTTACAAGTGACATCAAGGGCCTTTTGAACCAGAAGAAAAGGGCTTTTAAAGGTGGTGATCAGCATGAGCTCAAGTGCGTGCAGAAGGAACTCCAGTCCAGCTCAGGCGCGAAAGAGCAGTACAGGAGAAAGCTGGAGCAGAAGTTGCAGAACAACAGCATGAAGGAAGTGTGGGATGGGATGAAGATTATCACTGGCTGCAGCTCGAAGCGGGGTGCCGCCATCGAGACAGACGTGGAGAGAGCAAACCAAATGAACAACTTCTTTAATAGGTTTGATCACAGTAACCCACTCTCACCTCGGTACTGCATCCTCCAACCATCCTTCTGCTGATACCAGCATAGGTGAGACATCCCCACCCACAATTACAGCAGCCCATGTGAGCAGAGAGCTGAAAAGACTTCGTGCCAGCAAAGCAGCGGGTCCAGATGGTGTATCGCCACGACTGCTGAAGGCCTGTGCGTTGGAACTGGGGAGTCCTCTACAGCGCATCTTCAACCTGAGCCTGGAACAGGGAGAGTCCCAAGGCTTTGGAAAACATCTTGTATCACCCCTGTCCCAAAGGTATCACGTCCTAGTGAGCTGAATGACTTCCGGCCTGTTGCTCTGACGTCACATCTGATGAAGACCATGGAGTGGCTGCTGCTTCACCACCTGAGGCCACAGGTCCGCCACGCCCTCGACCCTCTGCAGTTCGCATACCAGGAGAAGGTGGGAGCGGAGGATGCCATCATCTATATGCTACACGATCCCTCTCCCACCTGGACAGAGGCAGTGGTGCTGTAAGAATTATGTTTTGGACTTCTCTAGCGCCTTCAACACCATCCAACCTCTGCTCCTTAGAGACAAGCTGACTGAGATGGGAGTAGACTCACACCTGGTGGCATGGATTGTGGACTATCTTACAGACAGACCTCAATATGTGCGTCTTGGGAACTGCAGGTCTGACATTGTGTTCAGCAATACAGGGGCGCCGCAGGGGACTGTACTTTCTCCGGTCCTGTTCAATCTATATATATCAGACTTCCAATATGACTCGAGTCCTGCCACGTGCAAAAGTTCGCTGATGACACTGCTATTGTGGGCTGCATCAGGTGTGGGCAGGAGGAGGAGTACAGAAAGTTAATCAAAGACTTTGTTAAATGGTGCGACTCAAACCACTTACACCTTAACACCAGCAAGACCAAGGAGCTGGTGGTGGATTTTAGGAGGCCTAGGCCCCTCATGGACCCTGTGATCATCAGAGGTGACTGTGTGCAGAGGGTGCAGACCTTAAATATCTGGGAGTGCAGCTGGATGACAAATTGGACTGGACTGCCAATACTGATGCTCTATGTAAGAAAGGTCAGAGCAGACTATACTTTCTGAGAAGGTTGGCATCCTTCAACATCTGCAGTAAGATGCTGCAGATGTTCTACCAGACGGTTGTGGCGAGTGCCCTCTTCTACGCGGTGGTGTGCTGGGGTGGCAGCATAAAGATGAAAGACGCCTCACGCCTGGACAAACTTGTTAAGAAGGCAGGCTCTATTGTAGGATTAAAGTTGGACAGTTTAACATCTGTGGCAGAGAGACGGGAACTAAGCAAACTCCTGTCAATCATGAATAATCCACTGCATCCACTTAACAGTGTCATCTCCAGACAGAGGAGTAGCTTCAGTGACAGACTTTTGTCACTGTCCTGCTCCACTGACAGACTGAGAGATCGTTCTCCCCACACTATGCGACTCTTCAATTCCACCGGGAGTAAATGCTAACATTAATTTTATTTTAATTTTTTCATTTTATTACTATTTAATTTAATATTGTTTCTTTGTATCAGTATACTGCTGCTGGATTATGTGAATTTCCCCTTGGGATTAATAAAGTATCTATCTATCTATCTATCAAAGTCAAAATATATTGATTGAAACGACTCTGAACTGAACTAAGTTAACAAAAACATATTCAAAAAATAAATTAAAAAAACACCATTCGGTTAATGTTTTGAAAATGATGCATGTGCCCTGCCCAGGATTAGTTCCTGCCTTGCGCCCAGTGTTGGCTGGGATTAGCTCCAGCAGACCCCCATGACACTGTGGTCGGATTCAACGGGTTGGGAAATGGATGGATATTCCAGCGCTGACTTTGTATATTCTGACGCTGACTTTATATAATCAAGATTTGACTTTATATATTCCAGCGCTGAGTTTATATATTCCGACGCTGACTTTATATATTCAAGTTTTGACTTTATATATTCCAGCGCTGACTTTATATATTCAAGTTTTGACTTTATATATTCAGAAACAAGTTTTGACTTTATATATACCGACGCTGACTTTATATATTCAAGTTTTGACTTTATTTATTCCGACAGTGACTTTATATAATCAAGTTTTGACTTCATATATTCGGGAATGACTTTATATATACAAGTTTTGACTTTATATAGTTAAATTTAGTCATCATTGCATAACTTTTCTTTACCATAGAAATTTAAAGACTAAATTCAACTTCCATTCCTACCAAAGATATTTCTGGGTACTAAATAGAACCTACTTATATCCAAATTCGAGCTATTGAGCTGTCGCCTGCCTGCCTGAATAAGTCACCCTCGCTTCGCTCTTACATTTTTGCCATTCATTTAATCATGGCTAGTGGCGGAAAATTTATAAAATGGAAGGAGGGTTACACCGAGTATGGCTTTACCAAAACACTTATTGATGGCGAATCGATTATTCATAAAGATTCAATTGGTGATCTGTTTTTCTGTGTTAACCTCATATTTTTTCATACTTCTTCTCAAACCAAGGGGGTGCGAGGCTAAAATGAATCGGGAAGCTGATCAATGTAATCGTGTACCAGGAAATCATGCATTGACAGAAGTTCCCCTTTGCTTGGAATTGAAAGTGTGATTAAATGCATTATTTTTTAACACGTTATGGAACACATGCATCGAAGCTTCTCAGCTGTGCTTGTGCTAAGAAAAGGAAACATTTTTAAAATAACGTAACACGATTGTCAATGTAACCTTTTGTAAGTAGTGCCTGGAGGATTCAGTGTGGAGAAACTGTAGAGACAGTGTGTGTATTAACTTGTGGATTTTTCTGTGAGTATTTGGTAGCAGTGTCACAAAGTCACTTCTGTAAGACTGCGCTAGCTGCGGAGCTCAGCTCAGAGCGAAATGAGGTGAATGGGAGCGGAGATGATGACGTGAATCCCCACCCACCTTAACTGTCAATCCCCCACCCCAAATGGGGCGATGGCTGAGGCCTGACATCAACCAGGGTCGACAGATAGTAGAGCAAGTGGCCTGTGAAGGTTTTTTTAATGTCATGCCAGATTTTCTCGCCCAGCAGGTACGACGGCATCTATTTCAGGACATGAAAAGCCTGCTAGATGTACTGGAGCGTCAGCTGGAGGAGAACCGAGTCGGGGGGCCGAAGAGGTCTGCTTGCGGTGTCCGACAGGGGTGTGTCGCTGTCCCTGAGGCCCACCGCCGTACGCCAGAGGCTCCCACTAAACCAAAATAGAGACTCCCGGCTTTGCCCTGCTGTTTCAAGTGCGGTGAAGTCGGGCACACCTTACCTGCCTGTCCTCAGAATGTGGAGTTGATGGACTGCACCTGGGTCAAAGGAGAAAGGTATTATGCTTTGTCTAATCCCCTGGCTGTCCCAAACACGGGAGTGGTTTTGGTTAATGGACACTCGGTGCTGGCCCTTTTCGGCTCCGGGAGTAACATTACCATTGTTGCTCGCCGATTTGTTCTACCGCGACAATGGTTGCCCCAGCACGTAAGGGTGACGTGTGTACATGGTAAGACCCAGTCATATAGGTCTGTGAACTGCTACATAACTTGGAAGGGTACCCTGAGGCGCCTATCAGTGGCGGTGTTACCCGATCCCCCCTTTCCAGTTATTCTAGGACAAGACTGGTCTGAAAGTGAATGCGGTAGAACAAGCGCCACTCCCACCGCCGACTCGGGTTTTACTATGGGCGGGCAGGGCACCGAGGATCGGTGTTGATCTAGTAGGACCCCTGGTGCCTTTGACACGTGGCCATAAATATATTTTGGTCATGGTGGATTACGCGACTCGATTCCCAGAGGCGGTTCCTTTGTGCTTCGCTACCACTAAAAATGTCGCACGGGAATTGGTAGCCCTGTTTTCACGAGTGGGAATACCCAAAGAAGTCCTCATGGTCCAGGGTACCCCGTTTACTTCGGATACGTTCAGGGAGTTTGCCAAGTCACTCCGTATTAAGCATCTGAAAACCTCAGTTTATCACCCCCAGACAGAAGGGTTGGTCAAGCGGTTCAACCAAACGCTCAAACAGATGCACTGCAAGGTAGTCGATGCGGACGATAGGAACTGGGACCAGTTTTACCCCTTGTGCTTTTTGCCTATCGGGAAGTGCCCCAAGCCTCAACGGGGTTTTCCCTGTTTGAGCTCTTATATGGCCGGCAGCCTCGGGGCATTTTGGACATTCTCAAAGGAGGATGGGAAGGGGAGGCACTTCCTTCCACCAATATTTTGGAGTACATCGCGCAACTGTGCGAAAGAATGGAAAAACTTCGGCCCCTTTTAAAAGAGCACATGTCGAGGGCTCAGACTGAGCAGGCGTGCAATTACAACCGTAACACCACCCTCCGAGAATTTCAGCCGGGGGATCGTGTGATGGTGCCCGTGCCTACTTTCCACTCCGAACTACTAGCCCATTGGCAGGGCCCATACGAGATAAAGGAGAGAAAGGGGCTCATTGACTATTTAGTGAAACAGCCGAAGCAAGAGGGTCTACCACATAAACTTGCTGAAACCGTGGAGGGACCGAGAGGACAGCCCTCTTGCGACCAACACCCTCTCCCTTTTCTTGCGAAAAACAACCCTTAATCTAGGTCCTAATTTGACGGCCCCCCAAAGACAGGAGCTGGAGTATGCGATCCTGTCCGTCCCGGAGGTAGTCAGTGAGACACCGGGGCGCACCTCGTGGGTTGAGCACGACATTGTGACACACCTGGGGGTGGTGGTCAGGGAACGCCCTTATCGCCTCCCGGAGGCAAAACGGGACGAGGTGGAGCTGGAGGTGCAAATAATGCTCGAAATGGATATTATCAAAGAAAGCCACAGCCCCATGTCCAGTCCCATCGTCCTCGTTTCTAAGCCCAACGGATCGTGGAGATTCTGTAACGACTTTAGACGTCTTAATCAGGTCTCCAAATTTGATGCCTACCCTATGCTCCGAGTAGACGAACTCATTGAGCGCTTGGGTACGGTTCATTACCTGACTACTCTTGACATGACTAAAGGGTACTGGCAAGTTCCCTTAACGGCATCCGCTAAAGAAAAAAACCCCTTCAGCACTCTAGCGGACATTGGCAATATAAGGTCCTCCCATTTGGTCTGCACGGAGCCCCCGCGACCTTCCAGCGTCTGGTGGATAGAGTGCTAAGGGCCCACCAGACCTATTGTGCCACCTACCTGGATGACTTTGTCATCTATTCTGGCACCTGGGAGGAACATATCTTGCACGTTTACGCCGTCCTCTTAACACTAGCGAAGGCCAGCCTCCGTATCAATCCCCGCAAATGCTATTTTGGGTTTCATGAGGCCAAATATTTATGCTACCTAGGGGGCGGGGGACTAGTGAAACTGCAATGCTCCAAAATCAAAGACATCCTGGAATGGTCCCGTCTGATAACCAAGAAACAGGTGCAAGCCTTCCTGGGGTTAGCGGGTTACTACCACCGGTTTGTACCCCGTTTCTCCGAGAGAGCCGCACCCTTGACAAACTTAACGAGGAAGAGGGCCCCCGTATATGTGGCATGGGACCACTTAACAGAACAGGCATTCAGTGACCTAAAGACGGCCCTGATCACAGCACCGATACTAAGAACCCCTGACTTTTCTCTCCCATTTATCCTCCAGATCGATGCTTCGGACACACGTCTAGGTGCCGTGTTGAGCCAGAGCATCGACGGCGCCGAACACCCCATGTGTTACCTGAGCCGGAAACTGTTGGACCGGGAGACCAGATATGCTGCGGTGGAACGAGAGGCCTTGGTGATCAAGTGGGCGGTGACACACCTGAGGTACTACCTGTTGGGAAGGGAGTTCACTCTGGTGACCGACCATGCCGCCCTCCAATGGACGGCTGTGCACAAGGATTTAAATCCCCGAGTCACCAGGTGGTTTTTAGACTTACAGCCGTACAAGTTTACCGTCACCTATCATCGCGGCAACTTGTAAGCCAATGCTGACGCCCTCTCCCGGGTCCACGACCTCTTGGTTCGGGCCGCCTGACCCAATGGGTCTGGGCTGGGGGTCCTGTCACGCACACATGCATGGGGAGCTGTGGAAAGACCCGACGACCTGCATATCACATCAGGCCAGAGAATCGAGGCGAGGCACTAACCTTTCTTTCTTTTGTTCCCATAGAATAACAGAGTCAACGCCGCCATAAAATCCCAGACACCTGGAAAGCACTGCTAGCCACTTCCGCATTTCATCCCTTCCTGGTTCCGTCACGATGACGTAATTTCTCCCACACACCACCACGATTCCCTTCCAGCATGTCATTCAATTTCCGGTCCCTCCTTATTTAAGTTCCCCCCTGCAACTGTGACTGTGTGATGTGATGACCACCTGTCAGTGCATAACGATTGTGTACAAGCTCAATATTTTGATTATTTCCTTACAGTATATTGGGCCGGAAACCCCAAACCTTTATCTGTCTTTGTTTCTTTATTACATTAGATAAAGCCAGTCAGTTTATTTCAGGGAACTGTGACGATGTGGGTTCTGGCTCCACACTCCCTTTGATGTTGGAAGCACTTGAACCCAACACCGTCGATAATGTTGCCGAATGAGCTAGTCAATGGAGGCAAATTACTGAGCAAGGGGAAGGTAGAAAGTGCAAAAGTGCTTTTATTTAAAACAGTCAACAATAACAGTGTTCATAAATAGTGCAGGTCTTCACAATTCATTAAATAAATAATCCATAAAACGAACGTGGGGTAAAACCAATAAATAGAAACACAACAATCCTTTAAAAACGAAGGTTAAAATCTTCTCTTGGAAGCAGTCTTTAAAACAACAAACAAATCCGGTGCTTTTCTGTATGCGTCTCACCTGCTTATCCCGTATGGGCCAAGCAGCAGGCAAGACGCTCTCTACAGCTGCCCTCCTCAAACACACTCAAGACTGGAGACCTCCCGATCCCTGGCTTCGGTTTGGCTCTCATCCCAGCCTCGAGACTTGGACTCCTTGGTCTCCAGGACGCTCACACCAAGGACTGCCACTCCAAGCCTCCCGACTTCCGCTGCCTTTCTGCGGCCTTCTGCGGCTCGTCGCTTTCACCTTGGTCACTCCCGCTACCTGCTCGCTCAGCGGGAGCGACATCTACACAAACACCTGGGTGTCGGCCTAACACCCAGCTTCCTCGCAGCTGCCCACGAGCGCTCGATCAGCGCTCACCACACGCTCCGCGGTCCGTCTCTCTCCTGCACCGCTTGCTTCCACGCTCCCTGTAACCTCCGTCCTCTCCTTTCCTTTCTCTCTCCGGTCGTTTCTTTCTTTTTCTTCCCCTAAAACCGACTCGCGCTTCTTTTTAAAATGACGAGGGCCACAGCAGCTGCAGCATTAGCCGCGGGACAATCATGAATGTGGGCAGTTCCTCACCTGTGCACTAGGTGAGAAACGCCCACACCCTACGGATCGTCCCACGGCCCACTATGGCCCAACGTCCCCTCACTAAGCCGCGAGCACATTGATTATTTATTTAAAAATGGCCTTTACTCAACGAGCTGTGGACCCATAACACCACAGGAACTACATTAAACTTATATGTTTTTGAGGGCTACCTTAGTAAGATTATAATTGTATCGTCAATGTCACTGTAAGCTTCCATTTTAGACTGGTGACCTAAATAGAGTGCAACCCCCATACAGTCTGATTTGTATAAGAATTCAGTTTTGATTTATTTTTCACTCATGTGGCACAGATTTGATCTTTTTAGGGAAATTTGAAATGCAAAAAAGCAACAACAAAAATCACTTTTAGACTTTCAGATTCAAGTATTTCTGATATTCTGCAACTATCCCCTGCCATTACTGCTAATATAATGTCTCAAGACCAGAATTTTTTTAAACAGTCTTGCAGACACATGTTGATATAAGTGATCACCTTCAACTTTTTGAAATTGTCAAGCCACTGTTTTGCATGACATACCTTCACGTTTCATCCCCACCAGTCCTGGCTCCTTTCTGATGTCCACCTTTTGCCCATTGCAGCCAAGAAAAGCTCAGCTGCCTGAGACTCTTGATTGCATTAAACGCTGTAAGACTGTTTAACTCTGAGTGACTTGTGTGTCTGTGTGATAAGCAGGTGACTTATACTGTAACGTTTGGAGGTGGAAAAGTTCTAGGAGGATTTCATTAACTTCAGATTGTTAGTAATAACACTTTACAGATTAGGGGAGCGGGACTCCACTGTGATGTCATGTTTGCTGGGTCCTCTTGAATTTTCTGGTTCTTTCTGATCATTCTGCCATGTTAATGGATTCTGACCTCAGATTGTATTAGGACTCTGGGTTATCTTTTAGGCTTTTTTTTTAGTATTTTAGGAAAAATAACTCTCAGTTTATAAAGATTCCAGTTTGGGATTGTCTTTAGAAGCCAGAGTTTTCATGGTTTTATCTCACATCTAAAGTATTTTGTATAAATACTTTTAATCTTTTTGAACCTTAAAGCTTCCTTCCCTATTTTCTGGCCTGCTGTTAGCAGTTGCAGTAATTTGGATTAGGATAGGTCTATTCTAGACAGGCTGGTGAAGGTCATGACATGCTGTATGTGGAGCATTTCCATTTTGACCATGTTTGTGACTCCTAATCACAACACTAGCATACCCTAATAATCCATGCAGATCCCCTAAAAACCTGAAAATCCAAATTTTTGGGGACTCCTGAAAAACAATTATAAACATGTTAAAGTGTTATAAGTTATAAATTACTCAGTTCCCATTACTACCTTTGTGAGATAATACTGTAGAAGAGTGCAGACAGCACTTCACAGACTGGGCTGAATGTGCTTAAGGCAGGAAGAGTTCGATGGGGTTAGATGTCTGACTAGCAGCAACCCAAGCACATCCTTTAAATCAGCAGAGTTTGAGAAAGAGGAAATAGATTTTCTTTGGAAATGAATAAATGTGAACCCCAGGCAACAATACCCTTTACATTTCCCACATGCAACTTTTTCTAATTGGCTACTCTCTGATGCTTTCTTTGCAATTTCCTTATATACTGTACCCAACTGGACCCTTCTAGAAAAGCACATACATTCAATTCATGCAGAGTAATGACAACACATGCAGTTATATCCACCACTGTAAAAACTTCACGTAAGATATCAATAACAATAATTTCATGATTTTTTGGTCCAGGTGTGTCTTTTTATATGTTTTGCATCACATTCACTATTCTAATGGGCCATGCAAGTTAAGAATATCATTGTACTGCATACACAGGAAAATAAACTTAAATTTGACAAGGATGACACCAGAGACGGGCTAGTAGCCCAAACCAAATACTCAAGTAAAAGTACTGTTACTTTTAAAAGAAATAGTACTCAATTAAAAGTAAAAGATCTCATCCAAAAATTTACTTAAGCAAAATTAAAAAGGTCAAACATGTAACTACTCAAGTTACTTTAAGTTAGGTTTTTAAAATTCACTGAAACTATAACAGTGATGAGATTTTCAAAGCTTAAACCAAAAATGTACAGTATGTCTTTCAATAACTTACATGTACTGTTAATGCTTTTAAAAATTAAATATTTAAAAAGAGTAAATATAAAATAAAATGACAATTGTAACAATTTTTAAACTGCTTACAGATCTTTTGAAAAGGCTAAACAAACTAGTACTATTTGTAATATGCAGCCCCCCTAAGGAAACCACCCAAAAATGTTTTTTTAACACTGACAGAGCAGTGGATTAAAGCTTGTGGTACTGCCTCACAGTGTCAGGGTCTCAGGTTTAATTGCTAGCATTTTCAGGGTTTGTAAACTAATGTCACACAGTGTTGTTTGAATAATTTCACAAAATATACAGAGTTGGAAAGAGCACTAAAAAATCTACTTACTGAATACTGAAGTATTATTACTTAGGCAAAAATATGCCTAAGTAAAAGTATATGATGTGAAAACTTTTCAAATAAAAGTATGGTCTGAAAAAAATAACTCAAGTAAAAGTACAGTTTGGTTACAATTAACATAAAATAGTACATATCCCCAGATATTCATGCTGAGCTTTAGAAAACATAATCAGAATATGATGCAATAGATTTTATTTATCAGAAGGCATATTAATGCCATATACTGTATACACATACACACTTATGCACAGAAACAATGCACTGTATATGGCAATAAACTTTCAAACTGTAATTATTATGTACATGCTTAGCAAATATTAAGCAGGCATGTTTTCCGAATTATCCCTGCATATCAAATAAAAATGTAGTGTGTAGGTATAAAGTATAAGCCATCATTTGAGACAGAAAAGACTTAAGTGAAAAGAAAAGAAAAGCTTACAGTTTTGCAAATAAAAGTGCAGAGGAGGCACAAAAAGTGATAGCTTCGTCAAATACATGAAAGTGTTGTAAAAGAAACACAAATATGTGGACAGTGGAGCAGAAATTTTCTCAAACGAAAAGGATAATTTCTGATTTAAAGTACAGTACTTAACATGTACAAATACTATACCGTATACTGTATGTTGTCAGTTGTTGCTTGAAATACATGCTTAGATGAATACAGTGCATTAGTTGCTGGGTATGAGTAGTGCTGATTGTCAAGTCTGATTTTTTTTGCCTTTTTTTTCGCTTTGTTCAACATTTTTGTGAAAATTTGCCATGTGGCCAGATTAACAAACATTTTTTCCCAGTCCCCTGTGCTGCTTTGCAAGGCCAGTGTGACACTGCAGAACTGTAGCTGCAATGCACAGAATTTTAACGCTTATGCATTATAAGACTATTCACAATCTGCTTTGGACATGTCCCAATCAGTAGTCCAGCATTCTGCCCAGCATAAAAAAAGAAAACAAAAAAATTTCAAAAGCAATTTTTCATCTGAGGGTTACATTAGCTAACCATAATGAGAATATATTGAGTACTGCCACAAGATATTCAACATTGATCTCTGGGTGCTAGCAGTGCCACATGACTAATGTGCAAGCATAATTAGCCATGTACTGTAAAGTCACCCTTCCTTTCTCCTCCCCTCCTCAAAAACACAGGAGAACCTGTGAAATAATAATAAAAAAAGATGCATTACTATTTACAAGGCAAAAGCGGAATGAATATGCACATATACAGTACATGGGAAACAAAAAAGATGTTCCAGTCTCATCCAGACCTTCAACTTTAAACAATGGAATGAGCCAGTGCCACAGTGCTGTTTTGGGGCATGCCCAATATGTGCACCAAAATTGAATTCTGTGACAGCATCAGCCACAACATTAAAATGCTCTGCCTATTATTGTGTAGGTCTCCCTTGTGCCACCAAAACAGTTCTTTCTTATCAAGGCATGGACTCCAGAAGACCTCTGAAGGAATCTTGTGGTATCTGGCACCAGGACGTTAGCAGCAGATCCTTTAAGTTCTGTATGTTGTGAGGTGGGATCTCCATAGATTGGACTTGTTTTTCTAGCATATACTACAGATAATCGATTAAGTTAAAATCTAGAGAACTTGGGAGGCCAAGTCAACACCTTGAACTCTTTGCCATTCGTTAACAATTTTGCAGTGTGGAAGGATACATCATCCTGCTGAAAAACGCCACTGCTCTCTGGGAATATAGTTGCCATGAAGGAATGTATATGGTCTGCAAAAATATTAACATAAGTGGTGTGTGTCAAAGTAACTTCCACATGAATGCCAGGATCCAAGATTTCTTGGCACAACATTGCCTAGGACATCACACTGCATCTGCCAACTTGCCATAGCACATCCTGCTGCCATCTCTTCCTCAGGTAAACAAGGTACATACACCCAGCAATTCACATGGATCAAAAGAATACATGATTCATCACACCAGGCCACCTTCTTGAATTGCTCCATGGTTCAGTTCTGACGCTCATGTTCCAGTAGACAGGAGTTAACAGGAGCTTTGATGCATTGTATGTTCTAAAACCTTTCTGTCATGGCCAGCATTAAGGTTTTTAGCAGGTTGTGTTACAGTAGCACTTCTACCGGACTGAAAGGTTAGCCTTCACTCCCCAAGCACATCAATGACCCTCGGGCACCCATGAACCTATTGCTGGTTCACCAGTTGTCTTTCCAAGGACCACTGTTGGTAGGTACAAACTACTTCATACTGGGAACACCCCACAAGACCTTCTGTTTTGAAGATGCTCTGACCCAGTCGTCTAGCCATCACAATCTGGCCCTTGTCAAAGTCACACAGATCCTTAGGCTTGCCCAACACATTATTTTCAAGACTTGACTGTTCACTTGCTGTCTAATATATCCTACCACTTTACAGGTGCCACTGTAACATGATAATCAATGTTATTCAACTTCACCTCTCAGTAGTTTTAATGTTTTGGCTGCTCGACATATATACATTTTTTTTTTACTTATTGCTAAATTTGTAGCCATTTGTTGTATTTCATTTGTGGTAATCATTCCGTTTGCATCTTTTGTTATTTGAGACAGTGGCACAGTGGTTAGCACTGCCACCTCACAGCACAGATCACAGTTTTGGTCACGATAATCAGCCCAGCACACTTGGCAGACACTTCCCTTCCCCCCAGGGCCACTCAAAAGACCACTGCATTATAATATGCCCAAAATTACTTCAGTTCCTCCTTCCGCACTGACTTCAATTCATTTCATGTAGTCTGGTGAAGTTTCTGAATGTTTTGTGACATTTGGCAAACTCTTGGCAAAGTGAACTCCATGGGGTTCACTCATCACTAGTGGAGTCAATATAAAGTCACTTGTAAGAGGATGTGGGTGTTGTCAGGTGAGCTACCATTCATTCACTAATAAAAAAAGGTCAGAAGTGTAGATGTCTGTACTGTTAATATCAGTAAGATTAATTCAATATTAAATTAAAATTATATCTGTTGTATCATTAAACTATTTTAATTAAAGGACAGTACTTGGCTAAGCTACTTACTAGCTGATTTAGCAGCCATCAACTTTAACAAAATATAAAATACTTTAACATGGCCTTTTTATAACTTCATTTTAATCGTAATTTAACTTAATCCTGATACTCTGTATGTTCAATTCATCATAACAACTATTCATGGTGGCTCTAAAATCGGTACTGACCCCTACTCTCTTTTCTGTTTCTTTTTCCGGTTTCTTTGTGGTGGTGGCCTGCGCCACCTCCACCTACTCAAAGCTTCATGATGCTCCAACAATGATGGACGGATTAAAAGGAAGAAGTCTACGTGACCATCATCATCATCAAGCCCTTCCGTGAGAACCCTAAATCCAAAGAGGACTGTTTCATTTATGTTAGGTAGAATGCCCAGAGGGGACTGGGCGGTATCATGGTCTGGAATCCCTACAGATTTTATTTTTTCTCCAGCCGTCTGGAGTTTTTTTTGTTTTTTCTGTCCCCCCTGGCCATTGAACCTTACTCTTACTCGATGTTAATGTTGATTTATTTTTTTATAATTATGTCTTTCATTTTTCTATTTTTTAATATGTAAAGCACTTTGAGCTACTGTTTGTATGAAAATGTGCTATATAAATAAATGTTGTTGTTGTTGTTGTTAAAATATCAATAGATTTATAGCACTGTTCTTTTAATTATAGACCTATTCATTAAAACACTTGAGTGTTTTCTGTTAGTATTTAGTGTATTTTTATATAATATAAGAAACAAAATTAAATAAGGTAGATCAGAAAATTTACAAAAAATGGATACTATAATATTTTCAAATTACATACAGTATTTTTATAAGGATTCAGTATTTTAATAAAAAAATAATTGTGAGTCTATGGTAATACAACCAATATCCATAAATATTTATGTACATGAATTGATATTGGCAGTTAAAATACTGCTTAAAATATAAATATATTTGCATTTATCTTAAAAAAATTTATATCCTTAAATGTACAACTATTTTTACTGTTAAAATGTATTTTTAACTAGTCATTCCTAATAACTGAGATATATTTGTAAATATGAATTTAAAGCAATCATCATTATGCAGTGCTTAAACTCTATGAAGCGCAATAAGAAATAATAAACATAGTACAAACCTTTGTATTTAAACTGTTGACTGCTTTGTCAAAAGTTATATTTTGCAGTGCAGCTAGTATTGCTGAACTTGATCAATTTTGGTAGGTTATAGAGGAACTAAGGTAGTATTTGACTTTTTTTACTGTAAGTGCACTACTGCATCTTCACCAGTTATATTTAACAATAGTAGTGGATTGTATCATTTTTTTATCTCACTATTAAAACTAACAGATGCACCTTTTATTTATGCATGTAATTATAAAACATTCCCTGTTAGATGCTCACAGTTTTTCACATTTTTCAATGGATATTGATATTTTATGTTACACTTTCTTTGTAAGTTGTTAAATTTGTTTCAGAATAACACTTGGTGCTTCAGAGAAAGCCAGGTCCACTCACAGTGTGTTATTGAACACCATCACCAAAAGCTGACCCAGAATACTCAGTCAGAAATAACCCTCCCATCACCTTTACACGTTGTAAATAAAGTTCTTATGAGCACAAAAATTACGTGAGAGTCAAAGTAACTGAAATTTTGAAATGTATTCCAAAATAAAAAACAGTGTAGATTTGTCAGTTATTAAAAAATGTACAAAAAGAGCATTTTTTTTAGTTGTATTTTTTAAAATCTTAAGTAGGGTCATCCGTTATGTGGGGTGTCCTACCTACCTGCTTGGCTATCAGAATTTTACTGTAGTATGTTCAATACCATCAACTATGACTTTTATTGTTTATACTGTATTATTTTAGACACTCTTCTAGCTTAAAAAAATCAACTTACTTCCTTGCGCTCTCATATGAACATAATTATAGTGTTTGGAAAATATGAATTTACACTATATTAAAATGCCTTTGTTTTAGAGCTATGAACGCTATACTAAGTTTGGCTAGTCTATACTTTATAAAGCGTGCTACTATTGCTGCCACAATACCAAGAACTTTCGCTGCATCCTCCATTGCACAAGTATCTCAAAAACATAAAGCCACTGCACAACAGATTTACAGCAGGTGCTTTTATAAAGCACACTTGGTTTTTGGCCATTAATCAAGGCCATCATACCAGAATATACAGAGATGCACGCACTTACATAGCCACAGACAACTGCATGGTCACTATGTCATGTACTAAAATAATTTACCCTTCAAAAATAATTCTGTGAAGTTTTACTTTAATTTTCCATTATGAACTTTGCATGCAAATAAGCAATCAATTGTACTTAGTAACAATCAGCCCTAAAAATAATTTTTCAACTTGAAAACTGATTATGTACCAAAATGTGTTTGGGGCGCAAGGGGTACCAGTGGAGTAGTAGTACTTTTGTAGTCGCACTTAGGCACTCATGTAGTTCTACTGCACTGGTCTAACCACTGCACTCAGTTCACATTGATATCTTCCAATAGCTGCTGGAACACTGCAGCAGGAGAACCTTAGCTACTCATTTTAGATAATCAGCTAAACTCTATACAGGTAATCAATCAGTAGACTGTCCCTACCCCTCAGTGTTAAATGGACAATGGCATATTCCACAGGGTAAAAGTGGACAGGCATTAATACTAGAACCCCTGAAGCCTACGAAAAAACTTGTAATTCTGGGCCACCTTAAATTCCCTTGCACCTCCTCATCAGCGTCTTTTGTTTTGCAAATGTGTTGATCAGCACCAGCAGCAGGCAGCCTGCTATCCCATCCCCCCACCAATGCAGCTTTAGTCGTACACATAGTTTTCCCAGCTCAAGTCTGTTTATCTGGGTGTGAAGTACCTTGAATTGTATAGGGTAAATAATATATCTTTATTTGTAACACATACATTTCATGTGTGTTCCATGTCTACAACAATCTGTGTAAATGTAGGATGACAGGAAATGTGAGGTAAGAAATGTTGAACACATAACTAAAACAGAAACTTTTTTCATGTTCTACTAGTAATTGTCCAAATGCTGACATGAAGTGTATAAAGTGTGAAGACTGAAGTCCAAATATCAGATAAATACTTTCACAAAAGACACAGATATAAGAAAACAAGTGGATGTTTTTTCAAGAATTTAACCAAAGTAAAAGAAATTGGTAAAGGGTATGACACAAACACCCACATACAGGTCTACTTGGCTGGTGTGGAGGTAAGAACTGCTGTCTCCAAGTCAAAAGGTGGCGGGTTTGATCCCGGTGCGGTCCTGCATTAACTGTTTTGAGTAGTGAGCGACTACTTTTTACTACAGTTATAGATAAAGACATACATTAGATTGATTTGAGTCTGTAACAGCCGGTGTAAATTTATGGTACTTGTAAAAGTTATTGTTTTGTTTCATTATTCACTTTTATTTTCTCAATCATGTTCATGCTCCCCCCCGATCATATACTGTTAGTTTTCAAATGAAGATGTGCTATAACAGAGGTGAACTCAGACGAGGATGATGGTTCTACATCGGAGAAAGAGAACAGAAGCCTTCCCTGCAAGAAACGTCCACTCAAACATAAGAACAACACAGCTGCAACAGGTGTAAAGGCAAAAGATGGCACTATTTGGATGCAGCAAGAGGTTCAGCGCCATCCTGTCAGTGAATCTGCCACATGCATGTCCTTCAACGAAACAGCAGAGCTTACAGAACTCTCCAAGGTATCATGCAAAGTTCTGTTTCTGATTATGCTTTGTAATGGCCTTTATATAAAAAACATTTATATTTTAGTTATATAAAAGACAGATAGAATGTTATTTACCTTGATTTATTTACTTATCTTTCTACAGCGTGAAGACATAAGCAGATTGCAGAGCTTCCTGGGTTTGATCAACATGGGCATGCTGACAAAGTACAAACTGTTACAGACTCAAATAAATCAAATGTATGTTTTTATTCTATAATAGTAGTAATAAATAGCTGCTCACTACTCAAAACAGTTAATGCATGAACAGTCTTTGCACATTATACAGTTCACATCTGCATTTGGACAATTGTTAGTAGAACATGAAAAAGTTTCTGTTCTGGTTATGTGTTCAACATTTCCTGCATTTCCTGAGATACTATATTTACACAGATCACTGTAGACACGAACACACATGAAATGTATATGTTCCAAATAACAATATAGTATTTACCCTATACAATTCAAGGCATCTCACACCCAGATAAACAGACTTGAGCTGGGAGAACTTTGTATATGACTAAACCTGCGTTGGTGGGAGGCGGGAGAGCAGGCTGTCTGCTGCTGGTGCTGATCGACTCATTTGTAAAACGAAAGACACTGATGAGGAGGTGCAAGTGAAGTTAAGGTGGTCCAGGATTACGAGTTTTTTCATAGGCTTCAGGGATTCTAGTGTTAACTCAGTCTAATCAAATGACTTCAGATAAATGTGCTCACAACTGCAAGGAAGGAGATGGAATGCTGTCTGACAGTATAATCACGTGAGAGACTGAGATTGAAAGCCCTGGCAGGCAGTCAGTACTACAGAAGGAACTCCAATTTCAAACTATAACCAGGGCAGTCAGTACTTTAGAAAGAACTCCAATTTCAAACTATCACTGCAAATTGTGCTGTTCTTTAAATGATTGTCAGTCAGCATTAAATGCAAAGTATTGCTAGGGCATCCCCCTTAGGCAATGTGCATTGCTCCTTAACTATGAGTGTTTTAAAAAGTGGGAAAATGGATTAACATTTGAGAATAACCACATGGGACATCAGATTGATGACAACAAAAGGAGCATGTGGGTACAAGAGCCCAAACGGAAAGACCAGTGTAGCAGAGACCTGGGTGAAGGCTTTAGGTTTCCGTAAAGAAGGGAAAGCAACAAGTAAAATGGAATCATCCAAAGTGAAAAGCTCAAGGATGAGGTTGTACAAATAAATCAGATTAAAAAAATACTTTTATTCTAGAAATCAATTAAAGAGTGACAGTCGGTAGTTACATGAATAGTCATTTAGTTAGTGAGGCAGGCACATATAAGACAAGCATCTCATAAATGATGTAGTCTGTATAGATGTCATGAGAAAAACTTGGTGGTGGAACAATAATGTGCAGGCTGCAATAAATAGAAACAAGGTCACATTAGAGAATAGAAAACAATCAGAAAAGAACAACTAAAAAGCTCCCAGTAAAAATGCCAAGTCAGCTGTAGTCAAGCCAAACAGCATGTCATGCTGTCAAGGGATCATTAGCTTGAGGCAAAAGAAAGACCTAAGACAATATTTAAGATGACAAAATCTGGGCAACAAAGAACACAATATATAAAATTTGTCAAAGATAAAGGCGGCAAGTTCATGTTCATAGTGAGGACGTAAAATAATGTTGGGAAGACTATTTTAATGACAAAGATCTTCTACCACAAACAAAACCTGCTAGGAGCTCAATTACCTCTAACATGTGAGAAGTTATAAAAGCAATGAGAATTATGCACACTGGCATCACTGCAGATGTATTCGAGTATTTGGCCTTCATTGGTTGTGTGAAATTGTGGGACATTATGCATTTAGATAATCTAGTAATTGCAACTGACTCGGTGAAAGAACTCCTGGCTAATTTAAATTTGAAACCAATTATTGCTCATTAATCAAATATTGCTCAATCAAATTTTTTATGATTAATGTTAGTTAAATTTGCCTTTTAAGATTTCCAACAGCTGCACTTTTTTAACTGTCTCTTGTTTTATTAAACCATTTCCAGATAAAAATGAGAGGAAAATGAGAAAGGAACCAGCAATTCTCAGTGTAACTCATGAAATTCTCAAGTTTAGTCCTGAGGCTATAGTTTTTCATTCCAACCAACTTTTGCATTTAATTGGACATCTAACTTTTATTTCCTAGGTACTGTATTTTGATGTCAACTTACAAATTGCAAAACTGGGATGCTTGTGTTTTATTGAAAAGTAGCAAGCATTTATGTATGTTAATTGAGGATAAGTTAGTATTTTATTCACTACGATATTTGTTCTGCTTTTCATGTAATGTTTACTAACTAGCTGGAATGATCTACAATAACTCATGGGATATTGGTTTAGTTCTTAAATCGAAGAGCCGCAGCATCACCTAATTGAAATTTATTCTGCAGTCTGCAATAACTACAATGTTATTTCTGACACACTTAATAAAAGGGAATCAGCCTTGACACACCCATTTCAAGGTATCTGTCACACATCTTAACAAATGCATTACATGCATACAAAATGGGTACAAAAACCAATAGTATAAACTAACAAAATTTTAAATAGAAAGAATGGACAAAATTTAAAAATGTCAATAGAGGGAATATTAATTCCACTGGAGCTAATTTTTCTGTTACACAGTCGGAAATAGCTGATGATATGACCGCAGGGGTCTCAAACCTGGGTTATGGGAAGCCAACTAGTCCTCTTTAGCAGTTAGTGGAATTTATTTATTTACATGATTTGTTAGAGCTCTCACTTTGCTATAACCAGAATGTTTAATAGACTAGAATAATATTAGGACTCCCTCTATCATAATTTTTATTCTTCATTTTATTTCTATTTAATCTTAATTTTATTAAGTTATAGGGTCATTTTTTCTTTTGCTTCAGTTATAAGGCATTTGGAATGGGATTCTCAAAAGCAATTATTATTACTGCAAAATATATTCCAATAGATGCCACATCCCAAACATCAACAATGAATATACCCAATAGAATGAATGTCACTGCTGGCCACACAGAAGTCAGCTTGTACTATAAAGACAAACATATCAACTATAAATGATTGCAGCCTTGTGACGATGTGGGTTCGGCTCCATGCTCCCATCTCTGTTTGGGAGCCCTTGAACCCAACACTGTTGATAATGTTATCGAGTGAGCTAGTCAGTGAAGGCAACAAGTAAGCAAGGGGATGGTAAAAAGGTGCAACAGTGCTTTTATTAAAACAGTGAACAAAAACAGTGTTCAATTAAATAAAGTGCAGTGCTTTCTAATTCTTCCTTAAATAAATAATCCAAATGTGGAGATTAAAACCAATAAATAGAAAAAACAATCCTTAAAACCAGAGGTTAAAACATCCAACAAGAACAATCTTTAAAATCCAACAACAAGCTCGGTGCTTCTTTTAACTTGTGACTCCCCTGCTTCTCCCTGTCCAGGCTTCGCAACAGGGGAGTCACTCTCTCTCTGCAGCTGCCCTTTTCCCTTCACTCACACGAGACTGGAGACCTCCCGATCCCTGGCTTCGGTCTGGCACTCATCCCAGTCCCCGAGACTAGGTTTCCACCAACGGCCAGGTCGCTGACGTTGGGGACTCCACCACCAAGCCTCCCGACTTCCACTGCCTTTCCAGCCTTCTGCGGCTCGTCGCCATCCCCTGGTCACTCCCGCTACCTGCTCACTCAGCGGGAGCAACATCAACTCAAACACCTGGGTGTAGGCCCAACACCCAGGCCCTTGTAGCTGCCCGCGAGCGCTCACCCGCTCTTCGTGGCTCTCTCTCTCACACCGACCTGCTTCCCAATAACCTCCATCTTTCTTTTCATTTCCGATCTATCCTCCCAAACCGACTTGCGCTTCTTTTATCTAGCGAGGGGCCATAGCAGCTGCAGCATATTAGCCACGGGAACAATCACGGATGTGGGCAGTTCCTCACCTGTGCACTAGATGAGAAACACCCACACCACAGATCGCCCCGCGGCTTGCTACGACTACTACGCCCCCTCACGAAGCCACGAGCACGGTGATTATTTATTTAAATGGCTTTACTAAACGAGCTGTGGACCCACAACACCACAAGCCTCTAATGCGTTTTGCCCTTATGTCTCCTTTGCTTGACATTAACTGTCATTTTAAAATTACCATGAACTGTGCAAACTCTGGAGAGAAAAGACGAGTTAACAAAAAATTACAAAAATCAGTTAAGGATTTAAAGCCATGGCAAGAGTATGAAGATATTAAAATGTCCTATAGATGTTAATCTCATACTACTGCACTTTTCTAAATGAAGAGCAGAAGATAAAAAAGCAGCTACTCAAAGAATTAGATCAATTAGAGTTAGACTGAGTCGCTAATTGTAAAACTTGCTGTAATAAAAACCTGCAGTGACAGTTGGTCCCTAGGAATGAGCCTGAGAACAAACTTGGTCCTATTTGCAACTGTGTTCTCATTGCAAAGTATCTAGATAATTTAAATATTTTGAAAAAATGGACAGAGGAAAATGGCCAAGTGGTTATTATGGATCACGTGCTGAAATGCAAAACCAGCAATAATGGTATACACTTTTTATATTTTTCATATAAATACCTTTAGTAAATTCACTACAGTGGGCTTTGATTTTAATTTATCCTCTTTCTATGAAACACATTAAGTACCACTAACTTAAATGAAACATGCTTTCCTTTGATTGTATAAATATATTCTTCATTGGTCTCACTTTACTGATTTTTGAACACATTGCTTTTTACAATTGAAAAGAAAGGAAACTGAAACTACACACTGCTTAGTTTATATTTTTTTTTATTTTGCAAATGAAAAAAATTGTCAATTTCAATTAGTGTTGGGTGGTATACCGGTTCATACCCAAAAAGGTTTTTTATTTTTGTTATGATATGGATTTTTCTTATTCCGCAACACCAGTTTAAATAGCCTAAACAACGTTAGGAACGTTGCACAGTGGGAAACTATTTAAGGGGACCTTTTACACTGCTGCACCGCTAAACACGCATGCAACAGAGTACATGCGTTAGTGGAGGTATTGAGCGGTGAAAATGGACAGAGAACATTTAGAAACAGAAGCTGTAGCAGACGATAAAGTTGAACAAGGTTGAACAAGACACAGAAGAACTTTTGCTGAAAAAAGGAGCCGTGTCTGTTGTCTGGAGATACTTTGGTTTTAAAAGGTCGGATGTGGACCATTATGTTCAATGTGTGAGTACTGTTTCTATACTACTAGATAATACTTAAAGCCAAGTTGTACTTGTTTTATTTTTTTTCAATACTGTGTAATGTACCTGGGTACTGTGTAATAGTGTGACGACATGTTGACTTTATTCTTAACATTTCCACTTTAACCTCAATGTTTATGACGAGAATAAAGTCGACATGCTGACTTTATTCTCGTAATTTGTCATTAAAGTAGAACATTGTAGACTAAATCATCTTAAAGTGAATATTTAATATACTAGATTTTCTCAAACCCCATCATAAGTTATGTAGCACATTAAATGCTTTGTGTTAAGTGCTCCCCGAGCCATGTTAATCGCTACATGCTTCTTAAACTGACTTCCTCTAGCACTGAGGAGGTGCAGGCAGCGATCACCACATAGAATACATTAATTTTATGATATTCCTGCTACATGAACATTTAGAATACTGAGGTAAATACTTTATATAATTTTCATGATGAAATACATTAAAGCATGTATTAATCATGTGGGGGCAAGGTGGCGTGGAGGTTGCACTGCTACCTCGCAGCAAGGGGATCCCAGTTGTTCCCTGCCTTGAATTTATATGTTTTTCTGGTGGGTTTACTTGGCGTGCTTCAGTTTCCTTTCAAAGTCATGTAGGATGTGGGGTTTTGTTATGCTATATTGACTCTGCTGGTGTATGTGTTGCTCGTATTCACCCTGCAATGTGATGGCGCCTCGTTCAGGATTTGCTCCTGCCTCGCACACAATGCTTACTGGGATGGGCGCAATCCTGAATGGATGGTATATTTAAACATGTATAACGAAGATTTTTTTAAAGTTCTGAACACTCCATGGTCTAAGTTTATAACTAGTTTTAATTTCACAAATACGTTTATCGTGTGGTGATTGGTTATGTGGAGAAAGAAAAAGGAAGGATAGGAACTGTGGGTTTGGTACGTCAGATAGAGACAGCATGTATGCAGAAAAGAAAGCCCGCTCAGAAGAACATCCATTGATTTCCGTGTTTGTGTCTCTGACCACCAGATCATGAACCCAACATTTACACAATATTTAAGTTAAACCTGTGCGATACCCATACATCCAGTTTTTTTGAAGCCTCGTCACACCTGCCATAAACTTCTCTACATTGAATGTACACCTAGGGGCCCCTTACTGCGAGGAAGCAGCACTACCGTCTCACTACCGTGCATGTTTAATACCTGCTTTAATGCATGTCATCATGGAAATGATATCAAGTATTTATCTTAGCACTCTAAATTTTCAGAAAGCAGGAATATCATGAAATGAATGTATTATGTGCAGCGTCTCCTCAAATTGCGGAGGAAGTCAGTTTAAGAAGCATGTAGCGATTAACAACTGGGTCAGGGAACAGTTAACACAAAGCATTTAATGTGCTGCATTAACGTATGACAGGGTTTGAGAAAATCTAGTAAATTAAACATTGATTTTAGGATGAAGTTTAGATTACAACATTCTACTTTAATGACAAATTAAACTATGAGAATAAAGTGGAAATGTCAACTTTAATCTCGACATAAACGGCGAGAATAAAGTGGAAATGTCGACTTTAATTTCAACATAAGAATTAAGATTAAAGTGGAAATGTATAGATATTTATTTCTTTGCTGTGGCCCTAATGCTGTTCCATAGGGCTATACCACAAATAGCATTATAAATGCAAGTTGCAGTTTTATTATTTGTGTATATAGCTTAGCTTGAAGCATGGTCCATATTAATGCAGTCTGCCTTAATGATGGTTCAGTTGGTAAAGATGTCTCACCAAGTTGCACTTTTGTTTTATTTTATTTTTATTTGGTGAATACTGTGTAATGCACCTGGGCTTGAAGTCTTGAAGTAATATTATTCTTACTGGAAGTTTCACTATTATTTATTTTGTTGTTATTATTTATTAGTTTAAATAATATGCAGTTTATTGATGGTAAAGTTGTTTAAAAAGTCACTTTAACATGTCAGTGGACAGCGATTGTTAACATTAACAGAAAGTGTAGTTGGTTTACAAAAAATATTCACTATTTATTCCTTTTCTAAGACATTTTCAGTGCAATACAACTTTTGACAAGCACCTCTGAATATTTTACTAAGTTGAAAAGCCTCTTTGGATGGTTCAAAATATGTTGTCAAAATTTTAGCTTAAGTTGTTTGCAAAATTTGTTCAATACAAAGGTTCTATATTTTGACTGCAACTGTCATGCAATATGATTCCTTCTCTTCATTAGTGCCACCCCCTTGAAAACTATCAATTTATGGGGCCATGCAAAAATGTATTAATACTTGTGTGCACATTAAAATTATTTTTTTTGTACAATTCTCATGACAGTGGAACAGGTTATTCTTAGCCAGTCTTCTGCAGTAATAGCAGTGGAAAATGTGGTTAACATACACTCATGCATGGGAAAAAATATTGTTGAATACAGTGAAACCGGTATAATTTTGAAAAGTACCATGATATAGAATTTTGGTCATACTGCCCAGCACTAATTTCAATATTCTGAAAAGGTAAAATGTTACTTTGTATATTTTGAAAAATTACCCAATTTATTTACAAAATGATTTTCAGTCAGAAGGGGCAAAAATTCCCCATTTAAAAACAAAATTGCTCCCTATTTTGACAAGAATACAATATGCATGCCTTGTTCACTTCATTTTAGACACAGACACTTGTGCTCACTTCGGCAACCTTTTTGTGTTACCCTATTTTTTTTAATAAGTTCTACGGTACTATTATACTATTATATTGGTAGGATATGCAAATGCTCTGTCATATAATATAGTAAAAATTTTTACTTTCTGAACAATTATTGTGATTGCCTCTTTCTTTATCTTGCTTAATACACTCCACCAATTCAGTCTTTAGGCTGTCATTCAGGTTCTTTTTTAAAATTCAACTTCATGTCAGTCTGGAGAACCCAACCCTAGTGGATACAGTAGTCCTTTAATTACATGCATCCAGTAACAGTACTGCATTAGTGCTGCTAGTCTGTAGATGTTATATTATCTTCATAGCCAAGAAGGTATTGTTGATCACTGGATAAATTTGGGGGCTTTGAATCATAAATTCATCAAAATTGAATTAAAATGTTGCTATTTTCACTAAAAAGGTTTAATACAATAAATGTAGTAATTCCATCCATCCATTTTCCAACCTGCTGAATCCAAACACAGGGTCACGGGGGTCTGCTGGAGCCAATCCCAGGGCACAAGGCAGGAACCAATCCTAGGAAGGGTGCCAACCCACCGCAGGACACACACAAACACCAAGCATACACTAGGGCCAATTTAGAATTGCCAATCCACCTAACCTGCATGTCTTTGGACTGTGGGAGGAAACCCACGCAGACAACATGCAAACTCCACGCAGCGAGGACCCGGGAAGCGAGCCCAGGTCTTCTAACTGCGAGGCAGCAGTGCTACCACTGCGCTACCGTGCCACCCTAAATGTAGTAATTGTAACATAGAATTATAGTAACAAGTGACTGCTGGCTGAAGGTGGTTTCCTGTACATTTAACATTAGCTTCTTGGTTCTTTGTTGAAAATACTTAGTATCGCTAACTTATATGAAAAACTAAAGGTGTGGGAATCTTAATAAAGAGAACAATTTCATTGGTAGTATCAAATGTGATCATTATGAGTAATGTATAAAACTGCAAAGTAATTTTGATTGATACCTATGCACCAATGTGGAAGATAGAGACTTCATCTAAAGGATATTTGCATCCATTCCTATTGTGAACACTCATAAAATTATAATGGCCAGAAACCTTAACTGTGTTTTAAATCCAGAGATAGATAGGTCTTCAGCTACAGGGGCAATAATATCTAACACTACAAACTAAATTACACAGTTTGTAATTAATCATAACTTATCAGACCCATGGAGATTTCTAAATACAAACTCAAGCATATTTCTTCTTCTCTCCAACACATCACTGTTACACAAAAACTGATTATTTCTTTATAGATAACAATTTTTTGCCTACGATCAAATCTTGGAAGTACGATGCTATTGTTATATCCGAACATGCCCCTCTGATCATTGAGCTCAAATCATTATGCATCCCATACTCATCTCGCAGCTGGCATCTTAACTCCCTGTTATTAGCTGAGAAGAACTGTACAGAATTTATATCCAAGCAAATTGATTTTGTTAGAGACAAATACATCCTCAGAGGCCTCTACTCTGGGAAACTCTGAAGGCAGAGGAAAGACTATTTCGTATCTCTCCCACAACAATAAATCGGAAACCAAGAAGGCATCACAGTTATTCAGTGAAATTACCAGAATAGATCAACAACATTCCAGGTTCCCAAATGAGGCACTCTATAGGACACAGGCTTTGCAATCAGAACTCGACCTCTTGACAACAAAAGAAATGGAACAACTAATTTTTAAATTGCAACTTCATTACTATGAACATGGAGAGAAGGCTAAAAAGATCTTAGCTCAACAAATCCACAAGAAAGGAAGTTTGTAATGCAGTACCAGTAATTACCAACACAGATGGATACAAAATCATTGACCATAAAAATATAATGCACACATTTAAATACTACTATAAGTCCTTATATTCTACTCAGTTTAAAGAAGACAAGACACAATCTAATGCATTTTTCAATGCATTACAGATATCACAACTAGATTCTCTCAGCGCAAAAGAAATTGGATAAACTTCTAACACTATCAGAATTACTAGATGCTAGAAACTCACTTCAGAGTGGGAAATGGCTACCTGATGGCTACCCTGACACATTTTATAAAAAACTTTAATTAACTTAGCTCCTCTTTTATTAGCAACATTTATAGAGGCCAGAGACATTAAAATTCTACCTCAAACTTTTCGCCAAGCATTACTTACAGTTTTACAATGTGTATCATACAGACCAATCTCACTTCTGAATAATGATGTTAAGATACTCTCCAAAGTTCCAGCTAGAAGGATTGAGAAAGTGCTTCCTTCGGTAATATCACAAGGTCAAACCGGACTTATTAAAGGCAGACACTTAACTTCTAATCTTCTATGCCTGTTTAATGTAATATGTTCACCCACAAAGTCTAACACCCCAGAGATCCTATTATATCTGGATGCAGAAAAATCATTTGATATGGTTGAATGGGACTACCTATTTGCTGCATTGCACAAATTTGGGTTTGGCCCGAACATATGTGCATGGATCAGACTATTGTATGCCAGTCTAGAAGCTTCAGTTTGAATTAACAGCATTATTTCAAACTACTTCAAACTAGAATGTGTTACTAGACAAGGATGCCCCCTGTCATCACTGCTGTTTGCAATTACCATTGGACCATTGGCTGTTCACAGTGTTTTTCAGATAAAGGGAATTATCAGAGTAGGACTAGAACAGAAAATATCACTATATGCAGATGATATGGAACTATATATAAGATCCACAAAATACTGTACCTGCAGTCCTAACAGCACTAGTGGAATTTCAAAAGATATCTGGCCTCAAAATTAATCTGAATAAAAGTGTGATTTTTCCAGTGAACTCTCTAGCACACAGCATTAGATTGGACACCTTCCCTCTTATCATCACATATCAATTTAAATACCTAAGGGTAAACATCATAAATATACATAAAGCTCTTTTTCAACAAAATGTTGCTGTCTGCATGGAAAAACCTAAAACAGACGTGCATCTACCCTCCATCTCACTATAGCGAGGAGAGAATTAAAACTGTCAAGATGAATATCCTTCTTAAGCTTCCTTTTCTATTTCAAAGCATCCACATATACATTAACAAATCATTTTTTTAGAAATTAGATTCAATCATAACTTCATTTATTTGTAATTCAGAACATTCAAGCATTCAAAGGGCAACCCTACAATGACCTAAAGCAGAAGGTGGCATGGCTCTACCTAGCTTTCAGTTTTATTATTGGGTGGCACATATACACATTATACAAACCTGGACATTAACACAAACAGATGAATACACACAGGTTTCATCTGCATTAGAAATAAAACTCTGCAGTACTTCTTTATATTCCTTGCTTTGTGCCCCATTATATACCAGTTATCATCAATATACTAACAACCCAATTGTCCTTCATTCACTCAGAATATGGAGCCAATGTAGGAGACACTTATCTGTGGCACCTGTAACCACCTTTTTCCTCCCTCTCAGACTTACACAGTTTTTCATATTTGGAAAGACATATGGGGTTAAATCACTTAGAGATTTGTACATTGATATTGTCTTTGCATTATATGAACAATTACACTCCAAATTTAGCTTCAATTCAATACAATTTTCCACTATTTACAAATTAGAAACTTTGGGAAATGAAATCTGCCCAATTTTTCTTACCTCCCACCTATTTCTATTCTAGAAGAAATATTAATCCGCCTTGAGGATTTAGACAGCATTTCTATAATATAATAGTAAGACATTTTAAAGGCCCTTCCTTTCAAAGATCCGAGAGTACAGTGGGAAAAGGATCTCTTACTCAACATTTCAGGAAAGGCAGCCATGCATAGAATTCACTCTAGCTCCATATTTGTAAAGCATACAATTATTCAACAAAATCTTTTATCGAGCACATCTGTCTTGTTTCAAATTGTCCAAAATGTTTCCAGTTCAAGTTCCAACCTGTGAACATTGCAATCCAGCTCCAGTCTCACTGGGCAAAATGTTTTGGCCGTGCACCAAATAAACATCATTCTGGACCAGAAATGTTAAATATCTATCAGACAGCCTTGGTGTCATAATCACTCCTAATCCATTAACAGCTGTGTTTGGTATACTCCCAGATGGCTTAAAGTGGAGAAGGACAAACAAACTGTAATTGTCTTTAGCACTTAGACTTATCTTGCTCAACTGGAAGAATCCTAACCCACCTCTTTTAAGTCGGTGGGTAAGTGAAGTTATATATTATTTGAAATAGGAAAAAAACAAAATCTCACTTAGAAGATCTGTTCAAAACTTTTTTAAAACCTGGCAGGATCTAATCAATAACATTTTAGAATAAGCTTTTATATTGGGGAAAAGGATTCTCTTCCCTCTTTTCTGCTCTTAAAGTTTTACTCTGGCTATTGGCCTTCCTCTCTTTCTTTTGGGTGGGGGTTGAATTGAATTTAGTTTTGTTAAGTATGACTTGTTTGTATGGATATGGAATGTTAATTGCTTTTAATAAATTCAATAAAAAAGAATCAATAGATAATACAAAAGAAAATAAACTAAATCTGTACATGGCTTCATTTGTAATTTTTTCTACTTATGATAAAGAAAAAATTTATGTCGCTTAGATATTATGCAAATTTACTATTATTTATAAAATATCACTAGATTTCCATTAGTTGATAAGGCTAAATGTTATTTTGTATATTTTGCAAAAATAACTCTTTTTAAAAAATATCACTGGATTTCCATTAGTTGGGGAAAAATCAACCTTAAAAAAGGACTAATTCCTATTCTGATTACCTCAGAGTATTTTACAAACTGTTATAGTGTTTAGATTGAAAAAATAACACTGATAAATGCAGTTGGCTTCAGGAAATTCAGAACCAGGTTCCAGTTTGTTCATTTTCTAGTGTCTGCCAAGCAATTTTTTTTTTTTTTTAAACGTAACATTTGACCATTGTTTGTTTAACCATAATAATATAAATAATTGCCTTAAATAATTATAAAATTGTTAACTATATTAACCACTTAATTAAACCATTTAATAACAAAATTAATTTATTTTTATTACATGAGTGTTATTGTGAAATTGGAGATCCTTTATTTATATCCATACAATATGGGCATGAGTACTACATATACATAACAAATATTACTAGGCATCAAGTTCATCACAGGACTTCCCACTATACAAATCACAGACTCACTCAGAACATTACATTAAACACAGTTCTACATATTGAACAAAATTATGAATGTACATGTGTCAGAAATAACACACACTTTATAGGTAAAGAAAACACTAAGGAATTCTTGACAATTGCCTGCAAAAAGCATTTCATTGATAACTAAGGTAATGCACTGTAAGTACTGTAGATACTATATCATTAAATAAACAGAAGTAAGAGGTGCAAATGTATAAGAAGCACTTTATAAGAGGCAATACGCAGAAGCAGCTGAAAATGTTAATAACATATTTGTTTGTACTGTAAAATTTGTTCAACACATCAAGAATTGAATACAAACAGTGTTCATTAGGATAAAAAAAGAAGCACTAAAAGCTAAGCAAGAAAAAGCAATGTACTGTACTGTATATCTCTGTAATTGAGAGAATGTACTTCTCTGACAAGCAAAAAAACAAAACCTTATCTCTGCACGAGATACAAGGAACATAATTTTTTTCAAAATTCTCAAAGTTATTAATACACTTTATCAAGTAATAAAATTATAAATAAACTATGAAGAACATACTGTTTTGGCTGAAAGCCTTATACAAAGGACTACCAAAATGTGGAACAGATCGCCAAGTCATGCATTTGAAGCAGACAACTTTGAAGAGAATAAGTTAAAATTAAGTTACAATGTTGCCATGTAGCATGAGAATTATCAGGACAATTCTTACAGTATTTGTAAAAATAGTTTGCAAAAAAGGCATAACAGTACTGTTAACGTTTTGGTTTAGTTTAAAGCATTTTGTCAACTATAGCAATTATGTAAAAAAAAACATTTTTGCATCTCACAGCAAAGATTTTCTGTTAGATGCTGTTTATAGTTCAATAGTTTTACTGTGTCAAAGAAGATTAAAAAATTGACGCTTTATGCATTGAAATAATAAAAGACTACTAAACTACATTTTTTATACTACATTTTGCTATTTTCATTTCCTCTGAAAAACACACATTAAATAGTCAGAAAGTTTGTTTTGTGCATTCTATATATTAAACACTAGTTGAAATACCCGGCGTTGCCCAGGAGAAAAATAAAGTGTTTTTTTTAATTGTTTGAGAAAAATATAATTTAAAAAACCACAACTTTAGAAATAAAAATAAATTAACAAACAATGAAGACTCACTAATGTGGTTTAATTGTCTACTGAAGTGCCTTGTTATATACAATGTTTTTAGTTTTTCCATCTTTAGCCAATATATAAAGATTCATAGGACTTCGTATCCTTGAATATCCCACATAAAGTTGTCCATGTGAGAAATAGGCTGTGTCCAAATTGATTCCAGCAATTTTCAATTATTGTTCAAATGTTCCGAGCATCAAGTGGATGATAACAGACATACAAGACCGAATCTCCAATTAGTGTCTTCCAATTGAAATTATTTTACAATGAATTAAACGTTAAACATTTTACCTATATTAATAAATATTATAAGTTAAATATCATAGCTATATTTGGTTTATACTTTATGTTCGATTTTGATGTTAATTTAATTAGTTTTTTGATTATGAACATATTAAAAAAAAATTCCTATTTCTTTTTTACGAAAAAATTGTACCAACACATTAGCTATGATGTTGCAAAACAAATGACATTTAGTTCATTAATGAATAAAGAAAAATCGCAAAGAGAGCTGTTGAATCCACAAAACAAATATAGGATATTTATGGTAGATAAAATCAAAATTGCTTACTTATCTTATATACAATATAATAGATAGCCTATTTTAATCAAAATATAACCGCAGAATACGTTCAAAGTAGTATGAAAACGAGAAAAGCGAAGCCTTTTTTAAGGTTTTTTGACAGATTAATTTTTGTTTTGTGGTGTAGTAATAAGTTTTTACATGCAGAATTTTTGACAATGTAAAAAAAACAGTCATTTAACATTATTATTAGGTTGATTTAATTCTATTACCACTACAACATTGTTACAATAAGAATAATGCAAGTTGAAAATATAGTTAACAAAAACAAAATTAAACAACAAACAAATAATACTATGGCTTTTCAGAATGCATCCCAAAAATAGTTGGGATGCCAACCCGGTCAACTCTATTTAATTTCAAAAACAACAGGCGCACATAAAAAATGCTGGCGGTCACCTCTAGCTCACCCTCTGGTGGTTGTTCTAGATGATAACATACATACAAGACTGCAAGATCAACCCCCACCTTGCCCAGAAAGGGATGTGTTAGGGTTGATTTCACCCTACAGTATTTTTAATCGGCCAATGAGAAACATGTGTACCAAGTTTCATGAAAATTGCTCCAACCGTTCGAAAGTAATGCTGGAACATACATACATACATACACACACACAAACATTTACTTTTATATATATAGATTCACTCAATCTAATGCCCCACTTTGCACCGTGGTTCCCAAAGTATATATGAAAATAGCTGGTGGCTGGGGGATAATGGCAGAATTTCTAAAATAAAAGAAAATGCCTTATTAACAAATACTTATCTTGTAGGAAGATAAGCATAAACATCTTCATACATAAAAAATAAATGCTACAGTAGTTATAAAGTAAAAAAAATGAATACAATAAATGTGTCTATTTTTCAGCAACTAATTTCTCAAATCTGGGCTGTGTATTCAATACACACTCAAACAATTATATAATTTTCAAGCTCAAAGCAATTTCTAACTTTTGTTTTGATGGTAGTCATAGATGAGAAACTTAATTAGCATAAATACAGTGTTGCAGACGGCATCAAAAATTTAAGAGCTTTGTTTGCAAGTTTGGGCTATTCTGGGGGACATACAGACCACTTTGATATCCTGCCATCGCCTTAGTGCCATTGGTGCATACAGCAACACATTTCTTCCAGTCAATATCACACTTACTAGTACTTTGCAAAAAAGTGTTGAATAAAAATTTTCCACTAATATTGGCCTCTAGTGATTTACAACATAAAATATCATCTGTAACACCATTCTCTATATTATATCTTGCAAATACTATGAATTGGGCACAGTTGGAAACATCTGTGGATTCATCCATCTGTAATGAGAAGTAGGTGCACTTCTTAACATTTTCAAGTACTTGTGTTTGAATATCTTCTACCATGTCGTTTATTCTTCTTTGGATCGTATTATTGAAGAGTGGTATTGTTTTGTGTCTCTTTTTCACCAAGTATTATTTTCACCCAAAATCAGATTTTTGGCAGTTGTATGTGCTTTACTGTCTTTTGTAAAGTGAAATGCAACTTCATAACTTGCTAATAATGCTTTTTCATTAGTAGTGGTTGCTGAAGTAAAAATGTAAAAATGTAAAAATTGTAGAGGTAGTTTAGCTTTCTTTCAAAGAATTCCACAGGCTTGTCTTTTTTTCTAGCTTTGACAGCTCCATACTTTCTTTTGACAACACTTCTTGACAAATTACATACTGGGGCTTATTGGAAATAATAGAAAAACAATATCTGAAACATTCATTGCTGTACAATCTGTGTTTTTTATTATTATCACTGCCAGATGTAGAAGGATCTGGTGATCTTTTTAAATATTTATTGAACTTTAACAAAATTGGTTTAGCTTGTACTTATTATTGAATATTCAATATTGCATTTGTTACTCAACAACACAGCACACATCTTGGAAATGATGCCTTCGCTGCTTATATAAATAAAGTTGAAGTAAAATTCCCAGAAGACTCCACTACCATCAAGTGACGATGTAGGGTCAGGTTTGGCCACACCCACCATGCAATGAAACAGCTCAGGATCCTGGTTTGTAACCCCCCAGGAAGACACGTGCTACAGTGCCACCCTTCGGAAATGACCCCCTTTCTGCCACAGCCAGGTGTTACGTGCATCTCCCCTTGCCTGGTCCAGCCACTCGGGTCCTCAACAATGTGGATCCTGTGAGCCGGATTACCCTCACGGACTAATGCTCCCTCACAATACAGGTAATGTGCCTCATTGAGGACTCTGTGAGCAAATGGTCATTTGACACAAAGTCAAGCCAGCGGTACCCAAGGATTCTCCAGAGAGACACAGTGCCAAAGAAGTCTAGTCTTCATCTCAGATCACTGGATAGCGGCCATGTCTCGCAACCATACAGCAAGACAGGAAGAAGCAGGACTCGTCCTTTTGTATACATATCGGGAGCGCAACACAACCCTTTCCAAAGACCTCATGACCCCAAATGCTCTCTCATGAATGTTACTGCCGAGGTAAGTAAACCTCTCAATAAGGTCAACACTCTCTCCATAGACAGACACGCTATTGATGGCTGCAACTAAGAGGTCATTAATGGCCTGGATCTCAGATTTTATTCAGGACACTCTCAAGCTCAGACACTCAGACTCCTCGCTTAGTCTCTCGAGCGCACCGATCAGAACCTCCATTGACTCTGTGAAGATCACCGCATCATCAGCAAAGTCAAGATCAGTAAATCTTTCTTCACCAACAGATATACCAGAGCCACTGGACTCCATGACCCTGCCCAACACCCAGTCCAAGCAAGTATTGAACAGTACTTGTATGAGCAAGAACACACCCCTGACGAACCCCAGAATCACCTGGGAAAAATGCAGAACCTACTACTAGGTAACAGTGATGATGTAGTGATTAAAAATAATTAGCATGCGCTTTCTTGAACATGGTGGAAAGTACAAGAAACACAAAGAAAAACTATGCAACTGAGTAACGGATGGCACCAATATTTCTATTATTTGATAACTATTTTACTGCCGCTCAGCTGCTGTTTGTTTATGAATGGGGTTGAGTATGGTAATGGTGGGGGGGTGCAAACAAAATTCTTGCCCAAAAGTGGGTCGTACCTAAAAAAGTTTTGGGAACAACTGTTCTAGTACATAGCACAATTAAAATCAAAGACAGAAACAGCATTTACATGCTCACAATTGCTAAATGAATATCCAAACACAACTTAAGTATTCCACACTTGTAAAAGCCTTTTATTTGCCAAGTCTTAGATCAAACAATTCAGAGAAATTACTTACTCGTATGACTTCTGGACATGCATAATGTGGAGATCTGTGAAAAAAAGGAGTTCTAATTAGAATATTAAGATAAATGTTTCAACTCACTGTATACAACACGTGATAAACAAAAAACCATTATGATACCTGATTACCTTTTTTTTAATTCATTATTCAAAAAGTTCTAAAAAATACCACACTTCTCATATTAAGGAAATTTATAACAATTATAACTATAACAATAATGTACACATACTTAAAAAGTTACTGGCTAAACAAATAAAATTACAGTAAAATGAATTAACCCATTAATGCTAATCACTAGTACAAATACAAGAAACTACACTGTCACTATCAGCCAGCATAGTGTAACATTTTCAGCAAGTTTTTAGAGATGAATTATTCTAATCAACAAAGGAAAGCAGAGCATTGTTTACATCTCAAATTTAGACAAGCAAGGGTGGATCAAAAACATTTGAGAAACACTGTAAAACCAAACATGTTTATAATCCCCATTAATACTAATATATTTGTTATTACATTCACAAAACTTTTTTATGCCACTGAATGAAACGTTTTACTTTGCTTGTGCTACCATTATTCTGCAGTTGCCTTGGGCAGAGAATGCCCCATGGATGTAGACCTTCAGATTAGGAAATAAATGGTAGGTAAGAATATAGGTTGTGGTCTAGAGAATAGACTGGATATGGCATCTCTTTGAATCCATGATATTACAGAGCAGCCTTTGTAACCCACCCAGTGACTTAATAATGGGATATTCAGTTAAGTGGAAAAAATCATTCTGGATTAAATTAGAGGCTAGAACCACACCCTTTCCATTTTTAAAATGAACACCATGTAACAGATTTTTCCTTTGTCTATTGTGTTTGGATATTAAAATACAAAGTTAATCTAAATGTTCTTCCCTAACACCTACATTTTCTAAAAACTGCTCACAACAATTTATAGTTTGAAATTAGTAAACCCATTGCCTTTTATTTCAATTTTTGTCTTGAAAGAGCAGTGGCATTTTTCAGCTATAATTTAGACTGTGCTTGATCTGCCCTCATAGGACAGAGCAAGTAATTGGTCTTAAAGAGATGATTGAGTTTTCACATTCAAATAAGATTTTTTCTTTAATTATCGATTTTAATTAGAATAGAAAATCAATGTTACTATCCTTGTCTATGAATTGGAGTTTTTGAGCATCCTTTTTGTGGCTGAAGTTATTTCTTCACACTGCTGTTCTGCCCTCATAGTGAGAGTTCCAGAACTCGTTTATGTTTCTAAAACCCCAACCTTCCAAAAAGCTGTGAGGCAGCACACCCCTGGCAGACGTTTTTGAAATCAGTATTTATTCTGCTTTTACTGAATTGAAGTTAATCGGTTTTCTTGTAGTCTTCAATCATTAGGTCAAGAAATTTTGCAGGATCCTTCAGACTCATGTGATTCATCACTGAGTTGTATGAATTGTTGCACAAAATTTTGCCTTTATTGACTTTACACATAACTGCTTCTGCTTCAACACATTGCCACACCTGACATTTATTTTCTGAAAGTATACTTTCTCCCACACATCTGTATATGTTTCAACCTGAAAAGTGATTTCCATATTCCAATAATGGTTATCCATGCTTTCAACTACCCATTCACACCAGTACTGAATCCTGGCATTTTATTGAAACAGAAAGGGGATGACTCACAGCCTTACTTGGTGCTATTCTGTAAGTAAATGTTGCAACCATCAAAGCAAATTTGCTTAATCCTAAACAGTTTCTTTTGATGCATGTAATCAACTGAACCATCAATATCATATAAAATTGTATGAAAACATGCATAATCCTGGGATTTAGGATTAACATATTATAAAATATGCTTCTGGTGCCTTCACTGCAAAAGGATATAAAGAAGAACAATATAATGTGTAATAGATGTAACTCAATAAATCTGTTTAGTTATCCTCTTGGATTACTCAAATTTACACCACCCAAGAGACTATGGGAAAAAGTGTCAATGGACTACAATACTGATCTTTATGCATCCAAAAGTTAATACTATCATTGATCAATTTTCAAAAGCAGCTCATTTTAAACTGATAAAAAGTTCCCAAACCTTATGAAATACAGTAGCAAATATTTTCATGCAAGAATTGTATATGTTATAGAGATTTCCACAAATGTCACCCTAGCAAGCAAGATGTACTTTTCTTGTTTACTATTGCTTTCTTCAGTTGCTGGTTATGTGATTGATGTCAGCCATCTGATATTAAGGTGGTGTACATATAAGTTGAAATAGATGGTTCAGTTCCTGTTTTTGCAAACATATTTTTTCATTTGGTAGTCATGACTAAGTATTTTCAGCTAGTGCTTTGACTTTTGCTTTATTAGAATTTTGGTGTACTGAACCCTTGTCTATCCCTATCTTAGAATCATTCTTTGCAATATTTATCTCCTGGTAATTTTTTTTAACACACAAGCAAATTGACTTGTGCCCTTGTATTAGGCAGGAAGAAGTTACATCTCTATAGACTGCTGCATATGAAGGGGCCTGATACATGTTGACTAGGCAAGAATGAATCTCCAAAAGCATATTATTCTGTATATCATTAGAAATTCAACTGATAGCACAATACTTTATTGTTGCAGGTCCTGCCATCCATAATAAGTCCGTTCTGAAATAGGAAGTATATAGTATAAACCACAAAAGCTAGAAACTTGAAACTAATGCAATTAGTACAAAATAATTAATTTTTGACTACTTACAAATTTAGTGCTCAAAAAAATCTCCTTAAAACTTATTTCACACTATGTTTGGATTCATTCACACATAAGCCTTCTAACTATATTCAATCACCCTTGTGATTCCACCTCAATTTTCCTGAACACATGAAAGTGAAGTTATTTAAGTGGAGGAGTGATTATAAAAAATGTTAAATAAGTGATGACTAGTCTTGCATTTGTTGATTATCAGGGTCTTAGTGTCATTCTATCCTATTCATACAGACGAACCTATTTATCTCCTTAAATGTGACATAATTGGTTGAGATACTTTGCAAGCAGCTATTTCCCACTGAACCTCAGCACCTTTTTCTCTCAAACATTTCTCTATATTCTATTAAAACCTTCGAAAAGACTGGACCAAATTCACTTCAAAAATAATCAATAACACAGTTAATCAAATAGAAAGTATACACACTTTCACAAGATCATAGAAGAAAGAGCTAATTATCACTAAAAACTATATGTAAACAAATATTTTTCTCTGTCACCTAACAAAATATAATTTGCAAGGTGTTTCTACTTTCATCTAAGGAACACTTAAAATGTAATATAAACAGTATTAAATACTATAAAAAGATCATACATTCTCGGACCTCATAACTCTCCTTTAAAGTTATAGGAAGGTCAGTATATCTTTGTTACTCTTCCTATGTTTTACATTTGGGATTTAATTATTTTTAAACATAATAAAGCTCACTAGATTTAAAATATATTGAAGGCCATAGTGCAACTTGGATTAAAGTTGAAATAACTTGCCCGCAACTTGTTTCCAGCAGACTATCCCCAACCTGAAGTGATGCCATTCCAAAATCAGCAATGCGTATGTTATTTTTTTCATCCAGAAGTAAATTTTCAGGCTTTAGATCTCTGTGACTGAGTACAAAAAATATACATTAAACAAAAGTAATAATAAGCAGAATAACATGAGAACCAATCACAATTTTTGTATGCATTGCAAACCCTAAAACTTTATGCTATTTGTTTTTTGTTTTATTTTAGAATGCATTTCTCAGGGACATAAAACAATTCTGAAGACATTTTATACAAAATCCAGCGAATGAATGAATGAATGGATGGATGGATGGATGGACGAATGAATGAATGAAGCAGTATTACATAGTGCAGAATTCTCACTGTATTTTGAACCTAAACTTTGTAATGTTACCTATTCAGTCTTTATCCCAAAGTAACATACCTGGATGCCTTATCTAAATTGGTCTTACTTGCCAGAGGGTTTTCACATTGAAGACCTCTTCTAGATGTCAGTAAAGAATGTTTACATTGATTGAAACTGCAGAGAAAAGCCATGGTGCTACCACATATCATGTAATTCCACAAATTAAATGGTACACACTATAACCTTTATGCAATGTTCTTAAAGCTTTGGTTAATTCTTCCAATTGTGCATATATTCAGAGGTGACAATTTTGGTATGTTGTACAAAGACAATAAGTTTAAGCAGTGTAATGAGTTAAACTAAGATACAGCACCTTTCACCAGGCAGTTTAAAAATTGCTGTGTTTTTCTTTTAACAGCTCCTGCAGTATAGTAACAAAAGGCACATTCTTTTAGGTTGTTCCTTGGTGGGAGGACACCATTCCTTTAACGTGGATGCATTTGGTTCACTTTTATATAAATCTGATTATATACTGATATACTGATTTAAAGTTATACATCAATAATGTACATTTCTTTCAAGCAATACCTTTCTCAGAATATATAAAATAAATGCTGATACAGTACATATTTGGACAAGATTATAATGGGATAACTCAGAAACTGTGCTTGTAAACACCCCAATAATTTTTAAAAATTCCAAAAGGTAAGTAACTTAAAAAGAGGTGGCCTGGGGTTTGGGTGCCACCAATTTGGCATGGGACAAAAGACAGTCCCAACAGGGATCACAGTAAGAGACAGAAACCTGCACTTTCTGTTAAGAGTACCACTTTAAAGTAAAATGAAATTTTAGAATGACTTTAACGAAAGACAAAGAGAGTGTGTACTTCTTGGAAGGTGGGATGGTGGGGAAGCCATTTAAAATGACAAAATAATAACATATAAAGGATGGCTCAGATGAAAAGCTACACAAGCTGCTTATTTACTAAAGTTTCTTTAGTACTTAAATAAAAACATAATCTTTGATGATGTCTGCCTTTTCTTTGGTATTATTTTAGGTGTAGAAAAGAGCCAATGGAGCCTTCTGCTGTTATAAGTGAAATATTAAACTTTTTTGACAGAAGTTTTCCATGTGTTTCATTTAAAAATGCTGCATTATAAAAGTGTTTTGCTTTAAAATGGGAAATAAAACTGGACCATCTACACTTGGAAATAAATTATCCTACCAGAAGATAACAATTTAATAAAGATGGAAAGTTATGTAGTGCCACTGGACTATAAAATCAGAATGCATTCAGTTCTTTGCATTTATATAGCACTTTTCGCACTACTCAAAGAGCTCAGCAATTGCAGGTTAAGGAACTTGCTCAAGGGCCCAACAGAGCAGTCTTTTTAGGCATTCGAACTGGCAACCTTCCGATTGCCAGTGCAGATATCCTAGCCTCAGAGCCACCACTCCGCCTTCAGTAGCTTCAGTAGCAGTAGAAATGTGGAGCTGGGTATTTCATATATTTTTGAGTGCCTCTGGAAACAATGACTCTTATTTAATGTTTATGAATAAATGCACCCTAAAAAAGAAATTGCTGAAAGTACATTTAATGGCTAGGTAATAAAAAACATAGAAATGCAGTAAACACTTTCTACTGCCAATTATGCAAAAAAAAAAAAAAAACACAAAGAAAGATATTTTACTTTAAATAAAATGAAGCAATTATACTCAATATAGAGATTCTCACCAGATAGAATGGCTGTGACAGAAATCAAGAGCTGAGATAATCTGTCGGAAGAACTTGCGTGCCTCCTTTGGAGTTAGTCTACCCTTCTTGACCAGATAGTCAAACAACTCTCCCCCTGACACATGTTCTAAGACTAAATACCTGCCATAAAGATAGATTGTCAGCATGATCTTATAGAAAGACAATTAGTACTTTTACTTAACAGTTTGTAGCTTAGAATTTTATAGAGAAAAACCTGGAAATGTCTATATACTGCATACATAAATAGTACTAACCACAAAAATGATTTAGTTTCAATAACTAAGAAAACGGTAAAACTGACTACTGTCTTCAAACACAAATAGCAATAAATACTTTCAATTAGTGGACAACATAAAGGATCCATGTACAGAAGAATGGAATACAATGTTGTTTTTCATACAGTGTTAACTTAATTTTAACTTCATAGGTAACTTTAGCTAGAAAACAAGTTTATTATAAAAATGCCACATTATAATTAAAACTTTGAAAACATCTGAATTTGATTACTCTAAGAATATTCGATGATGAAAACTCTATTAATATAAAATGGGCTCTCAGATCACTTAAGAGTGATATAGCTGCTAAAAGAATAGACACAAAAAGCACCAATAGAAAAATCTGCCCTACTTCTTACATAACATGGTATGTGATTCTTCAGTCATATTATATGTATAGAAGAAGAGACATAGAAAAATGGATGATAAATTTTAACAGTATATAAATGAGTACCTTATCAGTTAAACTTTCTATTGGATAGATTGCTTGAAAAATAATCCAATTCAGGTTTGCGGTATAGAGCAGGTACTAAACATTACACCATCATCCCTTCCTTGTTTGTAATTTGATCCCCTAATTATTAATTATTGTGGCAGACGGCCTGGCCCTTACCTTACATTAACTCCCCCAGAACACTAGACGGCAGCCCCCCTGGCTTGCACTGGGGTCATGAGTTTGCAGCATGGAAGCTCAACCCTGCAGGGGCCACTGGCCACTGCCAGAGGGTGCCTGGATGTTTGCTGAGCCCTGTTTGGCAGCACTTCCATGACATTCAGAAGTGTTACCGGAAGGATGTCATTGGACACCTGGGGTATTTACAGGTGTCCTATAAAAAGGAGCCAGCCACCACTACTCAGGGAGCCAGAGTCAGGAGGAAGCAGACAAAGATTAAGGGAGGAATGGAGATAGAAGAAAGCAAAAGAAAGAAGAGAGAGAGAGAAAAGGACTGTGAACTTTAGTGTTCTGTACAGTGATGTACTCTGGGGAGCAAGGAAAAGCACTTCCCTAGTCTTGAATAAAAGTGTGCTGTGTGCTGCACTTATGTTTCTGCCTGACCGTGTCAGGTTAGGGCAGCTATTATGTGCCCCGTGCTCCACATTATGCATTACAGCTGTTCAATTTGCAAACAGAATCTATTTTAGATTTTATCAAGTGCAATTTGGTGGTAATATAAATTAACAAAAAGTAGTTTCTAAATTGCAGAGCAATGTATATTTCACAGCAATATGTATTTCACAAAGGTGCTGTGGGCATTTTAATAAACATCTTACAGAAAAACTATGAATTTGCTACCTTTTTATTTTAAATAGGTTTGTATATCATGTTAAAACAACTGGTTGCATAAATGGTTATCTTCAGAACAGTGATATAATTTAATGTAACTTCACCTACACTTGTACCAAATAAGCTTTTTCTACTGTTTTTAACCAACAGTAACACTAACACTATTCTCTTCATAAGTACAAATAGTGTTTCAAACAACTCTTTAATTTTAATGAGCTAAAATTTTTTAATGTAAAAAAAGGCAAAATTAATTCTGTGATGCGTCATTTCTCACCTGAAATTAGAGTTATCTAATTTTAGGAATTGGTGAACACTAGATGATTTCTACCATACTTCTCCACAGGTTAACCAAGAATCACTACTTAAGCTAACACACACATCTTTTAAATGCATGCGTAAGCTGAAGTAGCAGGAAGAAAAAATCCATGTGAAAAACTTTCAAAGTATACACACTGCCTTAGCTGGGATATGAACAGAGGATTCTAGTACTGCAAGGCAGCAGTGCTAATGCCACTGTGATAGATACACTGTATAGTATACTAAACAAACAGCCCCTGATAATTGCTATATGTGAATATGAAGTGCAGAACAAATCTCATAAATCAGCTAATCTTACATATCTCACAAATGGTTTCTGTTATTCTTATAGGTTTCTGGCTCCTTATTTTATACAACACTCTTAAATATTTAAGGTTGTTAAATAACACAATATACTGTACCTCCTCATGGCTGCTTCTCTACTGAGTTTAGTGATAAAAATAAACTAAATGTCACTTAAGTTTAAATGCTACTTAACACTCCCAAACACTGCAATACTTACAAATACTTGTTGTTTTCATATACATCATGAAGTTTCAACACATGAGGATGCTCAATCAGCTTCAGGATTGCTATCTCTCGTTCCACCTACACAAAAAAAGAACTGGCAAGTCAATACAAGATTCTAAATTCAAATATTCCACTCTACAAACTCAAGTTCAAGTTTATTACTATGCAAACTAAGTACAATGAAATTCTTTTTGTATGTCTCCTGAGAAGAGAACAGTTGACAACAACAAAATACCAACAAACACACAAACACAGAAGTATACAAGGCATGCAACATGCACTGTTTATATATCATATATACAATACAGTATATACAGGTCAAATTCCGTTACAACGAAGTGCCAGGGACCTAAAAAATATTTAGTTGTAATGAAATTTTTGTAGTAATGAGATTCTCTATTGTTGCTATAGTGCTTTCTTTAACTTGCGTCCAGGTGTTTGCAATCATTTCAATAGCTTCCTTCACGTTAATTTTCATCTCCTCCTGTCTACAAGTTATGCTGACAAGAATTTTTCTCAGCATTTCCTTGCGATAATAAACTTTCAGGGTGCGAATGATGCCCAAATCCAATGGTTGAAGCACTGCCGCGCAACTGGGTGGGAGGAACTCAACATGCACATTATCTAAATGTGGAAGCATGCTATGGGCAGCACAGATATCAATCAGAATCAGAATCTTACTTTTTTTTTTCTTCATATCCTTGTCAAGTTGTCACTGCCAGTTTCCCAAAATGTCTTGACCAATCCAAGCTTACTGGTATGCTTTATACTCAGAGGGAAGGAATGTAACACGCTTAAAACATCCAGGACTTGTCGACTTACCAATGATGAGAGGAATAACTTGGTGGCTGCCAGTTGCATCACAGCAAAGGAGAGCTGTCAACCTTTGTTTAGATTTTTTTCCACCTTTGAATGGATCACCTTTGAGTACTAAAAGTGCGATGCGGTATCACCTAGTAGAAGCAGCAAAGCAGATGTCTTCAGGCCAATAAGCTGAAATGATTTTCCTAATTTCACCTGCACGGCATTCGTTTGCTTTTTCAATTGGAACTGCAGATTCTTTTCCAAAGATTGCTTTGGCTGCAACTCCAAAACAATTCCGAAAGTGAATTAGCCAACCCCAGCTGGGAGTAAAATCTTTGTGGCTCAAGGAAATACACAGTGAATTAGCTTTTTCTTGAATGAGTGGCTCACTAATAGGAATGTTTCTTGAACGAGCATCACTAAACCACATAAAACCTATTTTTTTGACGTCTTCAAGTGCAGCGGTTTACATACATTTGCGCTGAGGCCCAAGGTTTGCAACCCAAGATTTTTCTTCTACTTTTACTCAGTCTTTCAAGAAAGTTCACAGTGTTGATGGCAAAATTCTGAATTCACTGGCAACATCTTTTTGCTTTTTGCCGGAATCGAGAGCCACAAAAATTTCAAGTTTTTTTTCTGTGAATTGTCACTTTTTCGTGTCTGCCATTACTATAGGAGGGTGACAATGAGTTAAATTCAAATGGATGTTTTTCAAATGTTGACAAGCAATAAGCAAAAGGTATCACTGAAAACCACAGAAAACAAACACAGCAAAAAAACAGTACAAGGAAAGTTTGAATGTTTCTATTCAGGTATCTTTGTGCACAACTGAGCTGCAACCACAGAACTAACTGTTCCGTGGATGAGTTATTCTCTTGACTGCTTGAGGCATTTAAGTTCTTTTGGGCACTTCATTGAAATGAAAGTATCTGCTGAATGTATTTCATAGTAACAAGATTTTTATAGACTCTGTCTTGTGGGGAAACTGTCGGGTCTGTAAAAATATGTCGTTGTAATGAAAATTTCATTGTAACGATATTTGTTGTAATGGAATTTGACCTGTATTTGCAAATATACAGTATTTTTGAAACTTAACAAAAATCATGATTTTCAAATTAGGATAGAGTATATCCAACAAGAACAAAATATTCTATTGAAAAGGCAGAAATTCTATGTTAGTACTGTAATAATAATACACGAGAAAGTAATTATTTACATTTTAGGAATTAGTAATATTCAATTTAAAATACAAATCTGCCTAAATGTATTAAAATGCTAACATACTCTTATATAATTCAGGAAATGTAAAAATCAAACTTTATAAGAAAGGAAAAATTAAGATATTTTGGTTACTTTTGACTTCTAAATATCCACCAAAAATAATGTATATTGGATATTATCTGTAATGTGAGAAACAATTTCTTATTTCATATCTACCTATCTATTAATTTCTAAACCTGATTTTTGCAGTACATACGCATGAAAATCCAGAGTCTATCACAGCAACAAAAAGTTCAAGACAGAAGTCAAGCTCTGCAAACAAGCCTGTGAATTGCTGTACAGACTCAGGAAAATTAAGAGCTGCTTATTACAACAATGCATGTTTGGGAACTATGGGGTGAAGCCCAAGTAACATGTAAAGTGCACAACTATGGTTTTGTCCAAGTTCCATGCACAGCAAACACAGCTACTAACCAACATGATGTCAACAATCAAATAATTAAGGAAAACTTTTATTTTTCCAAGCACTGTGCCTCTGTACTGTATAATGATTCAACATTTTACACAGCAACCATTGTTTTTAGATGCATTCACATATAATACACAAAGCACCTCTTGTGAAAGCCCATGTTTGTCTGCCCATTTGTCTGTCCACCAACTTGAAACAACTCAGCCGCCCGTGGACTAATTTTGTTGAGATGTGGCATACTTATTATTCAAAGAAATTTGATGAGACAGTTAATTTTCTTTCAGATATCTCAAACAGATTGCACTGTAATTAACTTTCCAAATTTCCCATTGAAAAGCATTGGCAAATATGTGAACTTGTAATTTTAAAGCAGAGAAATGTTCTGTACTACTTCAACTAGAAATTAGTTTACTGTTTTAATTTTACCTTGAGAGTGGTTTTTCCTCTTTTACTCATCTGACAGTCCAACCTGTATATATTGTATATATTAGTCAGACACAGGGGCACAGCACATGTGTGAAAAACAGTTCACACAACAGCTCCCTTCTCCTGCTGCAAGAAGCACAGTGATAGGACAGATAAGGCAGGCAATTATCTGGGGCCCAGAACTGGGAGGGGACCCCAGAGGGTATTTGTTTACATAGATACTCATTGCAATGACAAATCTACAGGAAGTCCCCTTAAAGCAGAGCATCGACACACTACAACGACACAGTCAGAAACCCCACTTAGGCAGGGCCCCAATCTTTGGTGCAAGAGTGTCAGTGATGAACGTTACTCTTTTATTAATGCTAAATGTAATCAGAACCACAGGTCTGGAAGCAAAAATTGGATTGACTCTGTTTAGACAATTTGGCTATTTCTGATTCAGCTTAAGTCTCTCCAGACCTCACTGTTTTCAGTGGCCAAAATCAGCAGCACCAATTCAACCAATAGGTAACTGGGTAACAGATGGGGGTCTAAGAAGTCAAAACATAGTCCCTCAGTAGTCCTGACTGTTCCTATCACTGTTGCCTCTGGTGAGAGAAGTTTCCTTCTTTAAACTGTCTACTATTGTGCAGTGTATAAAGGTCTTTGAATCTCAAGGATGTAGCAGCTGCATTTGCTATAGACAAATCCCACAAACAGCGATTCTGAAAGTTATAGTAATACCTTCACTAGCAATTTCTTTGTTTTTTTTAATTTATATTATGTGCAGTTTTATTTGTGGTTTAAAATGTTACAATGTGCAATTTGTTTTTTGTTACCATGTACACCATATATTCAGTCACATTTTATTTACTTTTTCATTTATCTAGATTTTGAAAATGTACTTTATTATTGTTTTTTTATTTTTTATGCAGTTTTATTTAAAAAACTGCATAAAATAAAATAAATACAAATAATACAAATAAAACTGGATTTTATTTTTTCCCCAGCCGTCTGGAGTTTTTTTGTTTTTTCTGTCCCCCCTGGCCATTGAACCTTACTCTTATTCGATGTTAATGTTGATTTATTTTGTTTTATAATTGTGTCTTTCATTTTTCTATTCTTTAATATGTAAAGCACTTTGAGCTACTGTTTGTATGAAAATGTGCTATATAAATAAATGTTGTTGTTGTTGTTTATTTATTGTGCTGTTTTATCTAATCTGTTTTTAACAAAATTAAAATAAAGGATTTGTTTTTTAGTAAATCCTTGCTGTTGATTTTATTAATTTACACTTTATACTAAAATAAGACATTCTATCAAGTTGATACTTAGGAGAAGGTGTGTTTTAGGGGCCCCAATAAGTTTTTTTGCCTGGGGCTCCCAGAGTCCTTTGAATCACCTTTGCTTGCTGCTTTGGGTAAGCTAACTAATAAAGTACAAAAAGTCACATCTCTGGAAATAAATGGAAGGGGAAAGCAATTATGTAAGTGTGCATATGTAAGTAATTCAATTCAGTTCATCTAGAGATTATTATTGTAAAGGTCCAGCATTACCAACTTATAGGTAAATGGTGTTTGAACTAATTAATAAGATGGGAAAGGTGCAGTTGCCGTAACTGACATAAACATAGGACTGGTTTAAAAATGGACAGTGGCAGTGGGAGGTGTGGTATAGTGGGTTCTTGGCTTAGAAAGAGTGGCCTTATTTTATCAAATGAATAATCGGATGTGCTTGTGCTATAGAATAGAGCAGGTGCGAACGATTGTCTGCTAAGGTGGCTTGTTTCTGGGTTGGTGTGAGGTGGTTGGCTGCCTGTATGTTGCCTTGCCAGCATGTGCGACAATCACACCTGCAACCACTCCCCAGTATATAAAAGGGGAACGCATGTTCAAGAAGGGAGAGAGAATCAAAAGGAAAGGAGAACAGAGGAAAATGAAAGGATGTTAAAGGATGGATGAATGGATGGATGGATGGGGAGAGAGAGAGAGAGACAGCAAGCAGGAAGGTGTTTTGTCCTCATATGCTGGGTCATCCAGTTACATTATTGACATTGTCGGGTTCAAGAGGCTCCCAAAATGGAAATGAGAGCACGGAGCCAACCCACACCGTCACAGGAGTTGGGAGGCTTCAGTAACTAACCCCCTTAACCCCCTGATCTTCTGTGCCCAGCCCATGATCTTTCAGTCCCAGATATACATGAACAATCACGGCTGAGTACCATTCAAATTCTTATTATACAATAAATCAGTTCCTTTTGAAGTTCTTATGTATATAATTTTAACAAGTTAACATGTTTTAATTGATATTAATAGCTAGATTGGAAAAGTATTTCCGTTCCTTTCCTCATTTCTTAGGTTAATATTAATACTGATTTTATGGTAGTATTTATGCTAGTATCTATTACTATTGTATTAATTAGTACAATAGTATTCATGCTAATATCTAATATTGTATTAGATAGATATTTTCAGTTGCTAATTACAAGATACTACTCTATTGGGTATACTTTCAAAAATGTTATGTTTAAGAAAATTAAACAATTAGTCACAGACCCTCCACCACTAACACACATCAATCAAAGACATTTTCACTTCACTTGAATTGCAATATTCTGTGTATGAAAGCTATTGTGCCACCACAATTCTATTTGTGCTCTGTTTTTAACTCCATTGTAAAGTGCTGTTAAAAAGCTCATATTTCATGTAGTCTGTTAACACATGTAATTGCATTTTATTATTACTATTACTTTTCAATACGACTCACTGTCACAAAACCATTTCACAAATAAAAATATAATAACTGATGGTTGGATAAAGTAAATAAAAAAATTTCATATCAGTTAACTTAGTCACCAAACACACCTGAATATTATGCCATGCATACATTGTATAGCTTGTTTAATTCTGTGCTATGATGCTTAGCAATAGTCAGCTCATCAGCTCACATGATTCCTACTGTAGATTTATCTAATATTCAAGAGTGCTCTTCATGTATGATCATTACTGATATGCATTGTGGATTCTAGTTTTTATAGTTCTACTATCTTTGCATTTAAAGTTGTAAAATAAAGTTTAGTCTTTTCTGTGTACTAACTCATTTACAGGATGCTGTCTTCTTTTGTCAATAAGTTTGGATACAGTTCTCTAAATCTGTCATCTGCAATTAAATAAATGTGCTAAATCCAAACGGTAATTTACTGAGTGATGCAGAGCCAATGATATATGTCTCATAATTTCTTTAGACACAAAATCAAACATTTGAAATGTTTATTATGTCTGCTGGCAACATAATCACAACATATTTACTCAAGACCAGATATTCAGTCCAATTATGTACATTTTTACGTACATTTTTAGGGTATTTTATACAGTATACTTGAGAAAAGAAGATTTGTGAGAGCAAACAAAAACTTTCAATTTTGTTTTCTCTTTAGTTTTGCAGATTTTACCAAGTGGCTTCACAACTAAAAAATAAAAGATAAAATTATAAATAAATAACAAAATATTAATAAACACTGCTTGAATTGTTAGATCTTACTACTGTTATTTTTTCATTATCTGTGAATAAATGAAATCTTTAACAAATAACAAAATTTTAAGAGGTACAAAAGAATAACATAAGCAAAACTAACCTTTTAGTAAATGTGTACAATTCTATGCATTTTAATAAAAGTAAAAAAAATCATTATGAAATAAATACCAATACTTACCTTCATGAGAACAGACTCAGACAGTTTCTCCCGATTCACAATTTTAATCGCAACTTTCTGGCCAGTTATGCAATGCACTCCTAGTTTCACCAGCCCTTCATTAATAAAGCAACAAAAAAGAACATTTCAGAATTATTCAGTATCTTTTAGTTTAGCAATGTTCTTATATCATATTGTCAAATTCTGGATTCTACAAATCTGGGTCTGTAAGGTCTTATTTTTTGCAGCTATTTAACCTTGTATAGTTAGCTCAAGTTATACTTTGATTATACAGTAGATTAACTGTTTAACTACACATTGTTATAAGTAAATGCACTTTAGTTCAGAATACTTTAAATAATTTAAAGGAAGGAAATTATCTGCGGTGGGCTGGCACCCTGCCCAGGATTGGTTCCTGCCTCGTGCCCTGTGTTGGCTGGGATTGGCTCCAGCAGACCCCCGTGACCCCGCGTTCGGATTCAGCGGGTTGGAAAATGGATGGATGGATGGATGGATGGATGGAAGGAAATTATACTCTATAAAATGTTTCTATTTCCAGAGAAATAGGATGTACGTATCCCAATCAATAATTAATCTTGAAATAAAAATATGAAATTGCCCTACACAGGTATTTGAACATAATCTTAGAAGGGATGCCTGCTAACTTAAGTCAGGCTGAAAGAATTTTCCACTGCCCTGGATACAGGGCCCTTACAAACTGCTATTATCCAAATTAAATCTTAAAATGCCAGGCTCAATTTTAGTTTGACAGAAGAATAAAGACAAGAAAAAAATAATTTGTCAAAGTTTTTTTAATTCTATGTACAATAATTCATTACAATAGGAAATTTTTACTTTAAATTGTAAAAGTATATACATTTAAAAAAGATGCAAATGTATGCACAATATAACTCAAGTAAGTCTTACAAAGTATACTGTAGTTTCTCCCACAAAAATCTCATCCAGAAGCAGAGGCACAGCATTGGGGAGGGGAACCGGTTGGGGTGGGGAGGGGGCTCTCTCTTGAAAATCTTTATTGTTTTGGTTACCATTTCTATTATATTATGTTGTTTACGATTACACAGATGGTTATCATTGTTTTGCTGTTTCATTATATGGGCATTAAAAAAATCAGAGAACTGAACTTTACCAATTAATTTTAATAAAAATAATAACAAACAATTACATAACATACTTACATAAGTTAATACATAATAAATAAGTTAATACATAATAAATAAAAATCATGTAACAAACAGAATTTTTAATTAAAAAACTTTTTTTCTAAATAAAGATGAAATAAGTACAACTCTTACACATTAACAAATTAACAAAAAGATTATTTATAAATAAGTGCACACTGACTCATTTTTCTATTTCGCGGGAAATGCTAATTTGCTACTTGAAATTCTCTCCATGAAAAGTATTTTGTTGGTGATGTTTACTCATCTTAGAAATCAAATATTACATTACTGATGTGTTACATGACTACCTTCATTTTACTTGGAACAAACCGCTTTAAAATTGGAAGCATGATGATCATATTCAAAAGACGTTCATTCTTTGTTGGTGTGCAATTTACAAACTTAATATTTTTTTAAATTGTTATTTTAATGAAACCAAATGATTCACTATGTATTAAAAAGCTGGGGTCAGGCAAGCTAAACTGACAGTTTCTTAAAATACTGTACTAATAAGTCACTAATAAAAGGTTGCTTTCTTGTTTTGAAAATACCCCCTGGACTGTCTAATGGCTGTCATGACAGGAAACAAAAAATGAAGTTGCAGTGGGATTTTATAAAAAAAAAAAAATCTGAGGTCATGGTTAGCCTGTCTGACCTAATTTGTGTAGCAACCAGACAGCTACCTGTGCATTCAAATCGTAGTAGCTGTATGCATACAGTATGTAGCAGCAACAGCAGTGTCAATCTTTGTAGAGTGGAAGTTTACCATTAAATTTTCTATTTACAGGAAATATTGTATGTATCTAATGCATCCATGCAGAATTGTTATTTGTTATGAGTTTAACAATCTCTGAGGCAGATACACATTGTCAGTCAGTCATTTTCCAAACCGCTATATCCTAACATAGGGTCACGGGTGATCTGCTGGAGCCAATCCCAGCCAGCACAAGGCACAAGGCAGGAAAAAATCCCCAGGCTGGGTGCCAGCCCACCACAGGGCAAGACACACATTGTAAAGTGCATTTTACAACATCTATAAATCTAATCATATATAATGTCTTGCAATTGCTTCCTCAGATAGTTTGAATGTGTTACCAGGATTCTACAATAGTATTACACCACTACATTCAGTTATGTCTTCCACTAGCAAAATACCCACACACTTCGCAGTGGAGAAGAAATGTGTTAAAGAAGTTATGAAAAAGAAAAGGAAACATTTTAAAAATAACGTAACATTTGCTTTCTATTCGTTTGCATAAGCACAGTCCTTCACCAGCAATTATTTAATGTTAGCTCAGACCAGGCACTTAAAAGTTTCTCTCGCACTTTTGCTGAGTTTGTGCCAAACTGTATTCTATCTCTGACCATCTCATCTTCATTTGTGTAAGCACAGTCCTTCACCAGCAATTTTAACTTAGTTACAAAGTGATCAAAAGACTCGTTTATACCCTGCGTCCTCTCAGTAAACTTGTATCTCGCAAATATCGTATTCGTCTTAGGCATGACAAACGCCAGCAGCAGCGTGTCTATGAACTTAATTTAAAGTTAAGCTTTACACCTTGCTTTCCTATTAATTTGCATAAGCACAGCCCTTCACCAGCAAATTTAACTCTGTTACAGCAATTTTAACTCTGTTACAAAGTGATCCAAAGTCTTGTTTATACCCCGTGCCTTCTCATTAAACTTGTATCTCGCAAATATTGGATTCGTCGTAGGCATGACAAATGCCAGCGACAGCATGTCCATAAACTTAATTTAAACTTACGGTTTACACCGTGCTTTGTTTCCGCAGTAGCTGCACTTATGAATATGCTTGTATGCGTCACTCGCTTCATATTCTTTTGCTGTCTTCTCAATTGTGTAATGCGTTTTTTGTTCAGCGCTCTTTGGAGCTCTTCCTTGTTCTCTGCGTTCTGTGTTCACAGTCAGTTCACAAGAGCCTCTCGGTGTACATGCATCGAAGGTTCTCAGCTGAGCTTGTGGTATCTTATGCGATCTTGCGATGTCGACGGCTTTATTTAATGTTAGCTAAGACCCGGCACTTAAAAGTTTCTCTCGCACTTTCGCTGAGCTTGTGCCAAATGCTAGTCCATCCATGACTATCTCATCTTCGTTTGCATAAGCACAGTTCTTCACCCGTGAATATTTGGCGGCAGCGTGTCTATTGGATTGCTGCCGAAAGACGGCCTTATACTGTATGGGCAGGCACTCAATTACGTGGGAGGCATGCTGATGTGGGACGCAACTGGGCCTCACACGGCGACCGAGCTGCAGGCTATGGCTGTATATATGTATGAAAGAAGGTTCCAGTTATGACTGTTAGGCATTGAATTTCGAAATGAAACCTGCCTAACTTTTGCAAGTAAGCTGTAAGGAATGAGCCTGCCAAATTTCAGCCTTCTACCTACACAGGTAATTGGAGAATTAGTGATGAGTCAGTGAGTCAGTCAGTGAATCAGTCAGTCAGTCAGTCAGTGAGGGCATTGCCTTTTATTAGTATAGATACAGTATCCCCAAAACACTAACTTTTTGAAAACAGAAGTGCTTGCTAAAACAAGTTTTTTCTTACATGTGCAAATCAAGTTGGTAACATGAAGAGTCTTAAAACATCATATTATTAATATTTAATATCATTAAGCTTTCTATTAGACCATAGTGCAAGTTGAAGTAAATCAGCATACACAAATCTTGAACCACATCTTAGTCATAAAATACATTTCATTCACTTAAAAACTGTGATTTTTTCCTTTACACTGTTATAGGTGTTTTAACACATAATGTGAAAAGCACTCACTGTGATAGCCATGTCTGTCTATCTGTCTGTACATATGAAACAATTCGGCTCCTAACGGACCAATTTTGTTGAAACTTGGCATACTTATTTTTCAAAGAAATATGTTAGGATGGTTCAATTTTTTTTTATAATTTCAAAATCTTTAAGAATGACTGGTAAATTTGGAAACTCATCTGTCTTAAACCAGAGAAGCATTCTATGTTACTTCAACTACAGATTATTTTACTGCTGTTTCAGTTTTACCTTGAGATCTGTTACTTCAATGTGTATATATTTTTTTTCTTTTATTCATTCAACAGCTGCTCCTGATGGAAAAACACCTGCAGCTAAACACCAGCAGCTGTGCAGTTCTCCTCTGCCCCATCCCATGCTATTCTCTGTGGTTGGGCAGCATCTTCCACAAACCTCAATTACAATTTGTGATAGCAAACTCTTAGATGAGTTGTGACTAGAACATTTTAAAACACTCCAACTTTCAACCAGCTAAGCAAGTCTATAAACTAGTGGCAGCTGGTAGTCTTTCAAACAGGGGAAGCACGTTTTAGGCCTACATCATAAAATTAGTCAATTATTGCATCAAGCTAATTAAATGTAAATTCTGCCCTCCTTTCTTTTAGTAGAAACTGGTCATGTGACCCTGTCATACCAACTGGGAGTCTTTTCCAGAGACTTGACCAGTTTTCTCTCAATGACCAACAGAGCAAGGTTGATTAAACAGTTTTGGAACATTGTGTTGCGGTTGTATGCTTTGACTACTTTTTAAGCTCCTCTCTACACCTGCTGATGTAACTAGAAATGTTGACACTTAAGATAATAACTTAAATAGCTCAGGTGTTGCAGTATCCAACTCAATGTCTTTAAAAAAAACAAGAAATCACACAGCTTACCTCTGTTGTTATGCAAGTCATGATTTGAACATAGGACTTGGAGTTAAAATCTCAGGCACCTTTGCTATAACTTTTCAGGAAACTCTGGAAAGCCTTCTCAGGAAACACCTGTCTAATTTCATCAAATTTCCTTGGATTGATTAGGAAGTGCATACTTTCCAAATCTGAAAAATGCTAAGAAATTTATTCCATAAGATTGTCTAGGGTGGCCATGTACAGATTTCTTTCATGCTCCAGGGGATCCTGCAATTGTGACAGACACTGACACTTTCCCCTAGGCCCATTTTGAGGGTCTGATGTGAGACTTTCCACTTTTGCATAAAAAGTTTTGAAAGCCTCCTCTGGTACAAATTAAATTAGTGGTCTATATCACTAGCAAATAACAGACTACGAGCAGCAGCTTGTCTCACGACCTGAAAATTATGTTTTGAAGAATTTGTCCAATAAACATTTAGCTTTGCTTCACTGAAAGCAACACATATTCTGAAGTGGCATTGAAGTCCAGTGAAGATGCATGTCAATGGGTTTTGATGTATCATGCTGCCATGGAAATGTATGAGAAAAAAAATCATGTTAGACAACCTGCAAGAAATTACTGCTGATTCTGAATGAACTAGCCATGACATTGAACATGTTCTAGCACACTGTTTGTAACAGCAATGTACAGTAAATACAACAGTAAATATCTGACAAATTTTTTTGTAACATTTTGGGGGAGGCGGAGCTTCCCTTGTAATCTTAGATCAGTTGCCTGTGCTATAAATGCACTTGAATGTTATGCCATGTGTACATTTTGTTACTTGTTTTCAGATTCAAGAAAGTCATAATTTTGCAACTTGTAACAGCAACGCTTTTTAAAGAAAAATGCAGTTGTTCCTTTCTCAACATTTAAAAAAAATGACATTAAATAAGCAAAATTCACTCAAAGCAAAGTTACTTTAGTTAAGCAACAACAATTGGTAAAAAAAAGTGCTGAAAACCACTAGGAAAAACATAAAACATTTTAAGAAACTGTCTTTCATGATTAGCATTTATACACATTTGAAAAACTGAGTAGGTACGAAACTGCAGAGCACAATGTGCAAATTAAGCCACAAGTCCAGTTTTGGAATTTTTATCAAAGCTTCAATGTTCAGGTTGGTATAAAACAAAAAAAAAAAAAACAACAACAAATGAGCATGGGCAATCACATCAACATTTTAAGATTATCTCTCTATTACAATAAAAAAATCCTGGGACAAGATAAGACTTTTTAGCCTGGGATGAGACATGACTTTTTCAGAGAGATACTTTCAAGTCCCGTGAGACGAGACTTTGTGCCAAGATATTTAACCACGCCTGGGGCCGGAGATAAAAGACAAACAGTAGATGACAAAGTAGAGCGTCGTAAAGAATTCAAAAACGCTGGCGCGAGGGTGTCTCAAAAAATGATAGTAAAGATCGCATTAGCACAAACAACTGGAAATCATTACTCGGTGAAATAACAGAACAGTGAAAAGAGATTGAATATATTGTTTGATTATAAACTTTAAGTCAGAGACTTGTAGATTGTCTAATTCGTGTTGCCATCAGGGAAAAGTAGTGTTTGTTCCCAATGAAGAGGCATAGCTGCGAGAATTAAAAGATTTGTTGTTTGGTGAAAGTGAAATCCACATACACGAGTGACAGAGATGCGAAGTGGCTGGCGAGTAGCACAGGCCGGGGGGTTGGCGTGCAAAGCAAGCAGGAGGCGAAGCCCCCTAGTTACTATAAAGAATGAACAGGTAGAAATGACAAACAAATCATCAGGCTTTGCTTTTTAAGCCTATTATATATCTTTAGAGTTGACAAATTAAAAATGAAAAATGCAAATCAATGCTATTTAACCGCATTCCAGCTTCTTTCTAATTTAGATACTTATGTATACACTTTGTTATTTATGCCATAACAAAACAACCCTCATGTCTTATTCAAGATTAGGTAAATCTATTGTAATTTTAACATCACTGCACAGAAATGTGTTGATTTGGCAAGCAATATAAGCTATAGCTTCTCCAGTCCTGGCCACTGCAGCTTTGCACCACATTACATATTACAGAGGAGTTGTGGTGATCTTATTTTACAATAATAACTGCTTTTAAAAATCATGAATTTATGAAGATATACAGCACATGGTAAATATCCCTTATGGTCCATAAGTCATACTTAACCCATAAGTATGAGTTAACACAAGTCAATTACGAAAAAGGCCCACCTGTATTTACATGTATTTAATTTCACAACACTTATCCAAAGCAATTTATATAAAATACAAAACACAATGAAGACCATATTTCTAAAACTGGAACAAATTACATGATTACAGTCTCATTGTGAGCTGGTACTAGAAACTGAAACACTAGTTTTATCGTTTTCAGTATAACACCTTAGTTAATTTACAGTATTCCATGCACATAGTTGTACTAAATCCTCTTTTACACACAAACAGTATTTACAAGGAAATATATGTCAACAGTATAATAACAGACTTGATATTTCTATGCTGTACTGGTGCCAGGTCATACTAATTTTGTTATCCACTCATAAATGTCAGTGAACGTCAGTTAATGGACAATACCATAATTGCTACTAGGCATTATACAGCAAAAGTCCCCTAACTGGATCAAAAGTCATCCTGATCTTTTGGGGTCTGTGATGAAGTTGATTAAACTGACTAAAAACATCTAAAGACGTGTATGCTGATGGACCTCACAGAAGACAATTTCCAAAAATACTTCAAGGGTGAAAGCGCTAAACTGTAACATGTTTTAATTTTTACAATAAACATTTTCTTTAATCTTCCGTCTGATTAATTTCATGAGTTTCCACAATAATTACTGTGATGTTAAAAGTGTTTGAAAGTTTTATATTTGATAAATTTTAGAAGTTTTGTATTTGGAAGAGTATTTACAATAAAGCAGTGAGACATTCAAACATTATAGCACCTAAATTTAGGGAACTAAAACAACAACATAAACATGCATTAGTAAAGCACATTTTCATATAAAGTGTGTAGCTCAAAGTGCTTTACAAAAAGTAAAAAAAATTACAATTACAAAGATAAAAAAGAAAATTAAATAAGAAGCAAACAAATAAATAAGTAAAATAAAACATAGAAGCTTCCACAGTGGAATTAAGGATAACCTAAATTGTTTCTAACCATATTTTTTAAGTCTAATAATTATAATGGCTAAGCTCAGAATCTATTTTAATAATAATATATGCCATGGTAAGATGATCAGGGACAAAATCTCCAGATAATAGGATCCTGTAGAAAATAAACCTCTAGGGATGTCAAGGCCAAAAGACAACTAAGTTTAGTGTCTGGACCGTAAAAACATAATCTGGCTTCCTGCCCATTAAAGAATAATTTATCAAATGTACTACTTTGGCTACAAAGCTCTTTCTCGACTACTGACCATAAAAAAAAAACCTGTTTTAGGGAAACTATTAACGTTTTAATACGAATGGCATATCAAGATCTCCTTTGTTGTGTAATGTTATCCGCGGAAGATGTACTTATTTCCTTTCTTGGATACATCCTTCTTTTTACAGTAATTCGGCTGGTGGAAGACCGGATAGTGTTAACAGTTGTAGATATTCTTCGGGATATTGTAAGTTTATGTTTTCTTCTTCCACATGATCACCACCAACTGTTTCAGCATAGTCTATTTATACGCATTTAACCAATTTGCCGTGTAATTAATCATCATTTTTGCCATTAATTCATTTGACTTCACCGTTTCTCGGTTCTAGGATTGTCCATGTACTCATTTTTTATGTTAATAACCCTTCGTGATGAAATTCTTCAATAAGATTTTGACATAATATGTCTACTTTGATTGGGAACTTAAAATGAAGAAAACGTTAAAATTTATAAGAGCTGAGAGAGCAGAAACTGTCTGTCAAAAGCATTCACATCACACGAATTAGAGGTGAGATTACCGTTTGTGGGGTTGAAAATGGTTGAGAGGAGGGCGTGACTTGAAAAAATCTCATGGCTAATGTCTCATCTCACAGGACTTGAAAAAATCTTCCAAAAAATCTTGTTGCGTCGCAGGATTTTTTTATATAATAGTGAGATATGTAGAAAGTTGCTGAAAGTAAAAATGCAACTGTCTGCTGCATCAGTGTATAAGACAGCAACAAGTATAGCTGGACAGATATGAGTATGGGAAATAACCTTTGAACAGTTGAATTTACAGTATTAGCACTGCAATGGTCAAAAGCCTAGAGGTGAAGGTTTTTCCTTAATTATTTATATTTGTAAGAAACACTAACAACTATCTTGAAATAACTGAACAATTAAGTGCTGTGTCTTCTTTCTATTAAAGGACAGAGGCTTTGAAATAAGGACAGAAATTCTGTATAACCCCTGGAAAGTAACAACTGCAACAGTTGGTGTGACAACCATTCAAGGTAAGAAAACCAATATAATGTCTACAGAAATAATGAAATATGATAGAGCTATGAAAGAAATTCTTATGTACCAGTACAAAAGACCACATTTTCCAACATTACCACTCCCCCCATTAAGTCCCCACAACTTGGACGATTTGACCATTTTTTTTTTTGTCTGCAGACACAAACCTGTCAAAAAGATAATGAAAACATGGTCCGAACAAGCCATATCACAGTTCCAGGGCTGCTTTAAACAGCTTGGGAATTGTTTGCTCAGCAGGCTATATGGAGCAAAAGAGACCTGGAGGAATACACATCCACTGTTTTTTCTACATCCTTAGCTGTGTGGCTAATGTCACTATGGAGAGGAATTTTAAAATGTTTCCAAACATGAAACCATGGATGAACAAAGAAGTGAAACACCTTTTAAAAGCACATAATTAGGTATTTAAATCTGGGGATCCCATAGCCTACAGTGTTGCAAGGTCAAACCTAAAAATAGGTATAAAAGAGGCCAAATACATCTATAAGAAACATGTGGAACATCATTTTTACAGTATGGATACCAGGGGCCTGTGGAAAAGCACAAGAGCTATTACTAACCACAAAGTCAGGCCTGTCTCTCCCCACAGTGATGTCACATTGCCCAATGATCTCAACATATTTTTTGCCCACTTTGAATCTAGCAACCCTACTCCACCTGGAAATGTTAATACCACAGATGATACCATGTCCCCCACCTTCAGACTGAGCATGTATGATGTAAGGCTTGCTGCAGAGGGTCAATCTCTCCTTGATGTTGGAAATAGTCCCTGCGTGCCTTAAGTCAGCCATTATTGTGCCAGTGCCGAAGAAAACCAACATCAATAATATGAATGACTATCATCCAATTGTTCTGACCATTAATAATGAGGTGATCTGAAAGACTGGTTCTCTCTTACATTAAAGCCAACATCCACCCCTCCCTGGACTCATATCAGTTTGCTTACAGAGCAAACAGATCTATAGAGGATGCCATTTATCTAGCTCTGCACACAGCCCTGACTCATCTATATGAACAAGGCACATATATGAGGATGCTATTTATAGACTGTAGTTCTGCTTTCAATACTGTTCTCCCCACCTAGCTCATCCATAAACTTCACCAGCTGGGCCGCAGCATACCTCTGTGTAATTGGATCCTCAACTTCCTGTCAGAGGGCCATGAGGTGGTACAGTCGGGCCTTCATTTCTCCTGAACACGGGTACACCGTAAGGCTGTGTACTAAGTTCCATCCTCTACTCCCACTTCACTCACGATTGTGTACCTGGATATACCACCAATACCATCATTAAATTTGCAGATGACACAACAGTGATTGAGCTAATTTCCAATAATGATGAATCAGTCTACAGAATGGAGGTAAAAAATCTGGTGAGATAGTACTCTATGAATAACCTACCCATCAATACAGTGAAGACCAAGGAGCTCATCATCGATTTCAGAAGATCATGTGATGAGGAGCATGCTCCACTTTTTATCAATGGGGACAGTGTGGAGTGTGTATCAAGCTTTAGGTTCCTGGGGACAGATATCATCAGAGACCTTTCTTGGACAGCTAAAACCACAGCACTGTTGAACAAGGCACAGCAACAGCTGTTTTTATTAAGAGTATTGAAAAACGCTGGCTCCCCTCGACAGGTACTGCTGACCTATTGCTGCTGCACCACAGAGAGTATTTTAACCCACTGTATTTGTGTGTGGTATCTCATCTGCACAGCTGCTGATCGGAAAGTTCCACAGAGGGTTGTGTCGAGAGTGTAGAGGATTGTTGGATATATGACTGTAGGTGTTACTGATTGAAAGCCTTAATCTCCCATTCTTCTGTGGATTGTTCTAACACTTATTTCCTGCAACTGTGCTATTTGTGGAACAGTAAAATCATATTCTAAAAGGAATTCAAGTTGGTCTTTAGTCACATTTACTTTGGGGTAGCCTCTGCTACCACTGCAAATTATTTAGGGGTAAACCCCAATAGCGAAAGTTCTAGGCTAGGTATCCAGTAACTTGAGGGCTGTGTGAAAAAACTGATTCCAAGCACCATGACATGTTTGGAAACATTTTACCAAGTAGTTCAACATTTGATCTATTCTGAAATTAATAAAATTGCTGTCACTCTGATGAAAATGTTTACTTTGTTGTGTTTTCCAAGACATCTGCCAAATAATTCAGAAAAACCTGAGAAACACTTGAAAATATCTGTAATAGTAACAAATATTTTCTCTTTGAAGTTTTAAATGCTCAGAATATACAAATAAATTTTATGTTTCTGTTTAACTACACTAGTAACATGTGAATGTGATTTTTTTAATTTATCAATAATATTTAACTTTCATTAAATCAATTAATAATTCAGATTATTTCAATGGTTAAACATCTATGACAATATTAAAAACTATTCTCATATAGTATTTCTAATTAATCAAAAAAGACAAATGAAAACTTTGCAAGTTAAAACAGTCATCGTTGGTATTAACATTTACATTCTGTTTTTCCATCTTAAAAATCAAAACAGATACAATGTGGAATATTACAAGTTTATTTATGACATGTGATTGTACTTTGGGATTGCATAATACACTGTAAAGATTGTTATAAAATGTGTAAATTGGTAATAACACAAACTCCATTCCTTCACCACCATTTTTTGTAAGGTGCATTATGTTGGGTCAGTTACTATGGCAGCACTAGTACACGAAAGAGGGATTTCACATCTTCATGCCAAATGATCTTAACCGCATTGTGAGTCTTAATGCTCTGTACGCAAATGTACATGATATCCACATTGTGAGGGCAATGGGATGAGACTCTGGGATGACAGGTGACTGACAGTTGTCAGTTTGATGTTCAGTGGACTCAGTTGCAAGCACAATTAAATGAAAAATATAAGAAAAGCACTGACTGGTCCCGATTGACACATGCCAAGCAAAAGGAGGGTGAGTCAGTATCAGAATGTGAAAATCAGCTCCGAGATTTGATTGAAAATCATTCAGGATTACCAGAGGGAAATGAAAATGACAAAGCAATGGTTCCCCTATATGTAAACAGACTGAAACCTGATTGCAGAAAAGTGTGCACTGTTACTGTCTTAACAGCCTCAGGGCAGTCACACATTCTCTTTTTCTCTTCACCTGTTCCCATTCAAGCCACATTTTCAAGTGTTTCATTAAAACATCGATTTATACTCAGTCTTCTATGCCCAGCGAACTTATTAAGATGAGACTTGATGGCCTGCCTGTGTCTTTGCATCTCAGTTACAAGAGCTCTCAGCTCTCTTCTTTTGAGATTCTAACTGGCCGCTCCATGCCAACGTGCCTTCCACCAGGTAAAGTCACTCTCCACACAGTCGACAATGATCTTGCATCTTTTCTTTCAGGTCTACGTAGTGCCTTACAGACAGTGCATGAACAGTTGAGGGAAACGTGGAGGACTACCTCGTTACCTGAACTGTCCATTCCTATACCTACTGGGACTTAGGTCCTCGTAGGAGACACACAACATAAACACTGGCATCAACCTAGGTGTAGAGGGCCATTCCAAGTGCTACTGAGTACCCTGCATGCTGTGAAGGTTGAAGGACTCCCTTCTTGAATGCACGTCTCTCAATGTAAAAAGTGGACTGAATAGCTGTTACTATTTTTTTGTGATGGGATTCTGTCAAGGGATTATTCCCTCTTACCTAGAGGATAATCTGTGGCATAAATTGTTGAATGAACACAGTCCTGTTATGCATGTGCCATTGCTACCCCTTCCCTATAACATTTTCACTTGTGATATTTTAAAGGATGCACATAACTCTCCTGGTTACTCTTTCAAGTGTATCTTAATGTCAGGAAGTACACGCTGCTAGTCAAGTGGCCTGGCACAATAGAATCGAGCCAGACATGCTCCTAGCTGAAAGGGGAGATGTGTGTTTTGTTCAGCAACAGTTGCTGTATTTTTAATTCCTAATAACACTGCTGCTAATGGGTCCTTTACTATAGCCCTTAACAAGCTAAAGTCGCCTCAAAAAGAATTTTTTTTTTTGATCATGTACCTAAGTCAATTTTTGAGTGGTTTCATTTGCTATTTTCCAACTGGAAAGTGTCCCTTATTTAGTTTGCCATCAGTGTAGGCACTATCCTTCTTATTGACTGTCTACTCCTGTGTTTGTTCCCTTATCACTTATTTTGTGGCACATCAATTCCTTTTTACATCTCCAGTCCCTAAGTATACTGATCAGATAGACAACACCCAATAGTTTAACTTTTCCATGGACATTAACAAAAATGTGGGAAATGTGAAAGAAAAATTCACTGCTTGCAAGCTACTTAGTTTTGCTATAACGGCAGGTTATTCATACAGGCATCTGTCATAAGACAGGGTGCAGTAAACTGACCTAGGAAAATTTCCAGTTTCTTTAGGAATGCATCTATTTGACACAAGAAAGATTACCTTTCCTTCTTTAGGGTCTATCTGACAACTATAAAAAATAAGAACAGATGGCCCATTAGTGTAATAAAATAAAATGCTTAAGCAAACGATATTATGCTTTTTGATTAAGTAAGGGGAAGGGGGAGGAAGAAGAAATCATAAAAAGCCAATCGAAAAATGGAACTTTGCGCTTCTGCCTTGCAATGTAGAATCCATATACTCATATGTGACTGAATAAAAATCTAATTGATTGAACTATTCCTGTCTTCCTTGGGTGGGTTTCTTCCACATTGAACTATATATGTAGAGGCCCAGCAAGATGATCTGCACACTCTCTCAACAGTCTAGGACATACATCATCTGGACCAGCTGCCTTTACAGGGTGCAGTCTCCTCAGCTCCACTCTCACCTCATCTGCTCTGAAGAGCAGGGGAGTGAGACCCAGTGTAACAGATGTTTCAACAATGGTACCAAGGGTGCAGCAATTGTCTGTCTCTGCAATGGTGGGAGAGGGAACAGGCAACCCATTTGGTGACACTTAGCCGGTGCTGGATGCCATGTCAAACCTGTTGTAAAACAGGTTGAACTCATTGGCCTTGTCCTAATCACCTGCTGTCACCTGGCTCTTCTTCTATTTATAGCCAGTAATGGTCTTCATTCCACTCCAGACATCTTTGATGTTACTGTGTTGATGCCTCATCTCCAGTTTTCCTTTACAGTTCATTTTTGCCTGCTTTAAACTGCTCTTCAGTCCATGCTTTACCAGCCTTGAAAGCCTCCTTGCTTTGGTTGAGGAGTTGTTTGAAGTTACTGGTAATCCAAGGCTTATTGTTGGGAAAGCAGCAAAGAGTTCTTGCTAGTACAACAGTATCCCTGCAGAAATTTATTTAGTCCAATGTGCTGACAGCCACCCAGTCAATGTCAGTGTCTGTACCATTCTCCTGTGACTCCAGCAGTATACCCCAATTTGTACAAAGGAGCCCCTCAGAGACTCTCTAGCCTCGAGTGTCCACTTCCTGTATGAATGAATAGTTGCAGGCTGCCTACTTACACAGGGTTTGTATGCTGGCCACAGATAAACCAGATTGTGGTCTGATTTACCAAGTGATGGTAATGCAGAAGCACTGTAGGCCTCCTTGATGTTGGCATAACACTTGATAAAGTGTTTATATTTACCTAAACTTTTTTCTTAGTAAAACCATAATTGTATGATGCATTTTCTGACAGAAATTCCACTTTTGCTGTTTCCTAACCTAGAAATAACTAATAATGTGAATGACACTTATGAGATGACTGGGTTCTGCAGTTCTAAAATCAATGATTTCAAGACACTATCTTTTTTCAGCTGGTTGATAACATATTACTTATCGTGAAAGTTATGAAGAAAATGCCTACAATATCAGAAAACTTAAACTTATTTAGAGAACTTGCAGAAACTCAGAATTCAGAAGAAATGTAAACATTACTTAGTACAAAAAGATGACCATTTCTGGAAGATGTTAAAAATATTTCAAACATGCCAGAATGTTTATCTTAATGATTTAGTTCATCTTGCCCTTTCTCAGATAAAAATCAACAGCAAGGATAGCCTAAGCTTCTACTACACACAAAAAATCTTTGCAAATAAACATTTTTAAGCATGAAAGTGTTTATTCTATCCAGATGAAGGCATGTCAATCAATGAAGTTTGCTTATAAAGTAAAATAATTTATTATGAAATACTTTAGGTATTTTGCACTTAATCAGCTGACTCAAGAAAGAGACATTTATAAGCAGTTCCAGTGTTTTTCATACTATTGAAATTAATAGACGGGCTGCCCAGAAATCTTGATCACTCGTGACTCTGGTGGTGGCCCAAGTAAAAGATATCCAATCTTGAAGCAAATAAAATTTGTTAACATTAAATCAGTTAAATTTCAGGGGCTCTCTCCAACTGAGTTGTCTATGTAAGTAGGGGGCCACAGACTAAATTGTTGAATTTTAAACTTCTATGAGGACCTCAAGTTCCTGGAAGGCTAGAAACAAGCTATTTTGCAGTCTCCTTTCATAGTAGTGTCCTTTCTTTCCCACTCTGTGGTTTCCTCACTTTTTCATGTAGGAAAGAGCCCTTTAGTTTTTCAGTTTGCTAGGTTCAGTACACAAGTGAATCAATGTGTTTAAAGCACTATTTGGATGCTATTAGTTTTATACCAGGAGGTATCCAAGGCTGGTTGCCACTCTCAAACAATTTTTATTATAATTTTGTTTTCCATCAAGTTTAATTTATTTTGAGGGGAAGGGGACAATGAGAATCTTTGTTTTGGCTTAGGGAGCCTGGGAAAATACAGCTTGAAAATCACTGGTCTTTGGTGTTTGTTTACTTTAATACTGTGCACCCATTGATATTCCAACATCCATTATGTTTAATGGCTACCAAAATGACCCTAATCTTCCACTGCACGTCAAACCACAGAAACAATCTTGTAATTAGTTATGCACTGCTATTCACTTATGGTGACAACTTCATTGAAAGAGGAAAGGTGAGATTTCAGCAAGTGCTGTTCTTAAATGTGGCATACCCTTCATCTAAAACTACCGTAGATCCCGTTATATAAGCCGAAAATTTCATCCTAGATTTTAGGCTTGGAGTTTGGGGGTCGGTTTATACAACGAATATCATTTCAGATTCAAGATTTCCAGCGCAATGCCGGTTTTGCCGATGAATACGGAAGTAAATAATGATGAAACCACAGAGCCATCTTTCAGATGAAGACGTAACTTTGCATGCCGGTACTTTAAATTAAATAAAGAATTTATTCAAAAAAGTGTTTTAGTTGTTGATTTTATTAATAAAATCTATACTAATAAAAGGCAAAGCCCTCACTCACTCACTCACTCACTGACTCACTCACTCACTGACTCATCACTAATTCTCCAACTTCCCGTGTGGGTGGAAGGCTGAAATTTGGCAGGTTCATTCCTTACAGCTTCCTTACAAAAGTTGGTTAGGTTTTATATCGAAATTCTACGCGTAATGGTCATAACTGGAAGCAGTTTTTCTCCATTTACTGTAATGGAGATGAGCTTCAACGCCGTGGGGGCGGAGTTTCGTGTGACATCATCACGCCTCCCACGTAATCACGCAGTACATAGAAAACCAGGAAGACCTCAAAAAGCGCTGAAGAAAACATGCATTATATAATTGAGAAGGCAGCGAAACAATAAGAAGCGAGCGAGTGACATATACAACCATATTCATGAGTTCTGCTACTTCGGAAACAAAGCACGATGTAAACCTACACTTTAAATTAAGTTCATAGACAGGCTGCGCTGGCGTTTGTAATTTAGTGCCTGCCCATATAAGGCCGTCCGTCAGCGGCAATCCAATAGCAAACTGCCACGGGTAAATATTCACGGGTGAAGGACTGTGCTTATGGAGAGGAAGATGAGATGGTCAGGGTGGTGTTTGACACAAACTCAGCGAAACTGCGAGAGAAAGTTTTAAGTGCCAGGACTAAGGTAACATTAAATACAGCCATGGACATAGCACGAGATGGCACCAGCACAGCTGGGAACCTTCGATGCATGTACACCGAGTGGCTCACGTGAACTGGCGCGAGTGCACAGATAAAAGGCAACAGTTCCAAAGAGCTGAACAAAACCGAATTACACAATTGAAAAGGCAGCAAAAATATGAAGCGCCTCATACATACAAGCATATTCATAAATCCAACTACTGCGAAACAAAGCACACGTTGGAAAAAGTCAATGTCCCGCTAAAGGAAGACAGTGTAAAAAACCCGTGCATGCAGTGTGTCAGGTCTCAGATAAAGAAGAAGACGAGCTGTTTATTGATGCAGTAAGAAACGAATCGATGAATGAAACCTGTCATCTTTACAACGATTGACAAACACGGAATGTAACTTGAACACAACACATCCTACAAATACGAACCTGATTGAAAGAAATAATGATAATCAAATCCTTGATGACAGCAACACTCAGTAACACTCACAAAACAAATACTGTATATTGACAGTCATGTTACGTTATTTTTAAAATGTTCCCTTTTCTTTTCTAGCTTTTTAACACACTACTTCTCGCTGATATCGCGGGTATATATATATATGTATATATATATAACCCGATCTACATACTCGAATAATGGATACTTTATTCGCCATCAATGATTGTTTTGGTAAAGCCATACTCAGTGTATTCATTAGATGAACGGTAAAAAGTAAGGGCAAGGGAGGATGACTTATTGAGGCATGCAGGCTGTAGTCTTGCGTCAACTCTATCTGAATTGCGCGATCACATTTGAAAAATATATCTTTTCAAGTTCTATTTAGTCCATATGTGTCAAACTCAAGGGTCAGGGCCACATCCGCCCGGCGTAATTATATCCGCCCGAGATCATTTTATATACTGTATTATTGTTATTAAAGCCCGGTATATGAAGCGCTGGTAACACAATAAACTACAGATCCCATAATGCAGCGCTTCAGCTGCCTTGCCGAACAGTTACGCGTTAATCAAGTCTACCTTAAGATGCTGCAAGTTATTGCGAAGCTAGCTCACACGATGCTGAAGAGAAAAGTTGATTCTGAAAATAGAGCCTTTAAAACCGATGGGAGGCTGAGTATATGTTTACTGAACCCGTGTGTCTCATTTGTGGAGCTAATGTGGCTGTAATTACAGAATTTAATCTAAGACGGCACTATAAAACAAAACATCAGGGTAACCTGAAAGACCTGAATGCAATGCAGAAGATACAGAAAGCAGAAGAATTAAATAAGAATCTGACACTTCAGCGGACGTTTTACCGTGCACAATCACAAAGTGATTTCAATTGAGCTGCTTTTATGGGAGACACAACCACTTGCCCCACTTTCCCTATTACCAAGTAATGTTAAACCAAGTCGTCACTACGGTGTTCCCAAATCGCACTTTGCTGATAAACTGAGCGCACTGAGTTTGCACGGCGCTTTGGTGACTTTGAAGAACAAAAAGTCCGTCTACATGCGGCTCGAACCTTGTGCATGTTTGGTAGCACATATCTGTGTGAGAAGCTCTTCTCAGTGATAAAGACTAACAAAACAGCACACAGGAGTCGCCTCACTGATGAGCACCTGCAATCCATCCTGAGAATCTCCACAACACAGAACCTCACACCAAACAGAAACGAACCTGTGCCAAAAAGATGCCAGGCGTCCAGCTCTAAAATGACATATGAGCAAAGACAACTGAATGATTTGATTTGTTATTGCTGAAAGGAACACATTTTATTTATATTTCCAGGTTTTGTTATGCAGCATGTTCATATTTGAATTTGTATAATTTTGACAGGATATATTTTTATGGAGAGCAAAATCTTTTGGGATATTTAAAATCTAAGTTTATTTTTATATATAAAATTACATAAGAGTAAAGAAATTTGAATGTTTGTTCTTTTAATGTTTACTTTATTTCTAACTTGTATAATTTAGAGAGGATATATTTTTATGGAGAGCAAAATATTATAAGTTGTTTAAGGTTTGAGTTGATTTATTCAGGAATAATATTCCTGTCTGTTTTACCATTCCTACCAAAGATATTTCTGTCGACTAAATAAAAATTCCTTCTATTTAAAATTTAAATAGAACTTGAACAAATACGATAGTTCATAATATCCACGCAGACTTGCACGTAAGAGCGGAGTCATCCGTTTTAACAAGCAGCGTATTGCACTGATAATGAAATAGCTGTGTGTGTATATATGTAGATATGTATGTATATGTATATATATGTTTATATATGTGTGTGTGTATGTATATATATATATATATATATGTATTTGTGTGTATATATGTGTGTGTATATATGTGTGTATGTATATGTATGTGTATATGTATAGATATATATATATATATGTTTGTGTGTGTGTGTAAATATATATATATTTATATTTATATTTATATATATATATATATGACAACAACACTCATCACTCACAACAGTGACAAAACAATAACATTGACAATCATGTTACGTTATTTTCAAAATGTTTCCTTTTCTTTTTCATTGCTTCTTTAACACACTACTTCTCCGCTGCGAAGCGCGGGTATTTTGCTAGTTTATAATAAATTATCGGGAAGTTTAAAATAAAAAATTTTGTTTTGATTTATGATCAACATCTTGCGTTACGATTTCGGTCATTGCAGTGATTTGCCTATATATATAATTCATTAAGACCATGTAAGCAAGACACATAATTGCTATCACAATCGAAACGAAGATGGAAATTGTGTGGAAATATGAGAGTGCTGTTCGTGTGACCGATCTCGCTAATATGTACAGCATGTCGAAATCCACCATCTCGACAATTTGACAAAGAAAAAGATTTGCATAAGGAGTCTCCTTCTAAACAATAACCACCTTCCGTTTCATTCTCCTCCTTCTCCCTTCCTGCAGCCCAAAGATGTCAAATTAAATGGTGAGTACAGTATGAAATTGTTGTTTCTAGAATAGAATGCCTTTTATTGTCACTATACACATCTACAATGCGATTAAAAGCAGCTCCTTCAGTGCAGAAAAAAAGTTCTGTATAGGGCTTGTATGGTTGTTTTTTTAGCCTTAGCATAACGCCGGATCTGCGGCCCCGCTTCTGTTTTCTTTCCCTCCTCCGTCTGTGTCGTCTCCTAGACCCGACAACAATCCATGGAGAGCCCGCTGGTCTCGCTATGTTGTCTGGGATGTTGTGCGTGTGATGAAAACACTCGAAACAGATGTCTGGCTCCGGACACCGATGTCTATAAGGTTCTGACGGGTGTAGCGGATGTTCGCCGAACCGATCGTGCACAAACAAGGAAAAAATAAGGTGAGCCCTGAGCTGTTGCGACCATGTGCGCCGCCATGCTCCTAGCTTAATCTACCCTACATCTGGTAGGCTAGGCACTTTTTATAACTTTTTGGTTAGCACATTAGAAAAATTATTGGTGTTTTGGTAAATTATGCACATTATACAACCCTTTTTTATTATGAAACGGTTAAATATGTTTTGCCGTGGGAGGTTCGGAACGCATTATGGGTTAGCCTTCACGAACGAATTAAGTTCGTAAGTCAAGGGTCCACTGTATTGCGTATTTAAGTTAATCAAATTTATAACGAGTCTCAGGAAATCCACCAGCCCATGTACCGTATTTGTGTATATAGTTTCAACACAAAGGTTTCATTTTACCAAACTTCTCCGCAATCACTTCCTGGTTTTCATCAAAAATGCCGGCAGTCTCAAATTCTCGCCGATAAACATGACAAATATACCTGAGACACTTTTAAGGAAATTTAGAAAATTTTGCTTGGAGAAGGGAGTTGGCTTAAATACCAGTCATTGGCAAATATATGTAATTTAGTAGGTAGAGAAGGGGGTCGGCTAATATACTGAGTCGGCTTGTATTCCGGGATCTACGGTAATTGTGAATTGTTGCAAGATGTAAATCTACCACTGCCATTCAGCAGTAACAGGATTCCCCCTTGATCCCCCTTAACCCTAAAGCAAATGCAAAATTGTCTCACGTTTTCAAATATTTAACTTGCACAAATGTAACCCACTTTAAAGTTGTTTATATATATATATATTAATATTATTAATTGTATATAGTTTAATAATTTAGTTATTGTAGAAAACAGAATGGAGAGAGGACATGTGTTATGTTTAGCTTCATTAGACAAGACTATGTAAGTTTTGCCTATGTAAGCCAGTATTAGTAACAGGACTTTTAATTTTAATTGTCTGGATGGGTGAAGGGGTATCTTGGGAGGTGAAAGGGTGAAGGATTTCTTGTACAGCAGTTGCTAGAGAAGGAAACTCCATAAAGAAATAAAAAAATGTATTTATTTATTTGCCAGCTTACCGTGGATATAGCGGGTTAGAAAATGACTGGGGTGGCGCAGTGGTAGCGCTGCTGCCTCGCAGCAAGGAGACCTGGGTTCACTTCCCGGGTCCTCCCTGCGTGGAGTTTGCATGTTCTCCTTGTGTCTGCATGGGTTTCCTCGCATAGTCCAAAGACATGCAGGTTAGGTGCATTGGCAATCCTAAATTGTCCCTAGTGTGTGCTTGGTGTGTGTGCCCTTCAGTGGGCTGGCGACCCAGCCCAGGGTTTGTTCCTGCCTTGTGCCCTGTGTTGGCTGGGATTGGCTCCAGCAGATGCCCATGTGTTAGGAAATAGCAGATTGGATAATGGATGGAACATGACTATTTATTATAACAAGTAGGAATATAGTTATAATTTTAAAATAAGTCATACGTTAGAATTTCAGCTCTACAAGTATTAATAGTTTTTGCTTTCTATGATTTTTTTTTCTCAAGAACTCTGGTGAGTAAAAGAAAAAAAAATGTTTAAGGCAAGCCACATGGCACCTAGTGTTTGTGTTATGTTATATTTAATTAGTTGTGTAAATGTATTAATGTCTTATTTAAAAAAAACAGAGTAAATAGCATTTGGTTGTTTTGAATATTTTATATTGTACTCTACAACTTTGAGAGAAGAGTTAATAATAGTTGACCCAATTCTGTTCTCCTTTGTGGAAATGACACTGTGATATACTTGAAATGAATGGTTTTTTTTTCATTTTGTTATTAAGACATTTTTTCATATTTTCATGACTAGTGAATATAGTAAAACTATACTAATTGTGCACATAAATGTATGCATTACCTGTGTATTTGTTAGAAATTGGAATGGAAATATAACAGATCTATGTTAGAAAAAATCAGATTTTGTAATTGAACTGCAGATTGTTTTTTTTCCTGCCTAGATTTGAATTGGATGGAGAGTCACCCCACTGGAATGGAATGCTTCTTTCATTGCGCATATCAACTTCACGTCTTCATGTTTGAATTCTAGAACTTTTACGACAGTGACATACTCATCTCATCTGAGAACAGATAAGAGAGAAAATTGAACTCTTTAGTAGGTTAATCGTTGTTAAATGACTCTTGTTTAACAAACATAATTAGTATATATATTTTCTCATTTTCTTTTCAAAGATCACAATCTTTGGCTGTTTTTTTTGTTGTTGCTTTAATAAATCTGCCAATTATTTTTTATACATATTTGTTGCCCTGTCTTTCATGCCTCCTTTAACCTTACCTGGAGTAAAATTTTAAAGTGCTACGTGATGAATGGTGGTTGTTGTGGTAGCAAGAAAGCACTATATTGCCCTCCTCACTCACTAAGCACCCACTACACAAAGAAAATAACAGTATTATGACCTCCTACTTATTGTAAAGAATTAAAATATTATATGCATTGCAAAACATTCAGAGGCACTCATGTACTTAGGAACCTGTTTTGAGCAGTTTAAATTTTTCTTCAATAAAAATAATTGTTTATCATTTACTCTATCTACCAATAAATCATATTAAAAAATAACAGTAACAATAGCATGCAACTACATATGCTGGTATAATATACTAAATACATGTTTTGAATGACATTCTATTAAATAATGTAATTCAAAAATAGACCCAAATCAAATATCAGTATAATACCATTTTAAGATTTGAAAGCTGCGGAGAATGACTTGCATTCTTATTTCTATATTGATATATGTATTTGCCTCAGGCAAAATGTGCATGTCTTTTTTCTGGGTAAGCCTTTTGTAACAGTGATTCAATTTAAAATTGGTATGTATACCTTTTTAGTGGATATGCTTTATCATAATTTAATTTAAAACTGTATGTATTCCTTTGTTTTGTTGTAACAAGACATTTTTTTGCATTTTTTTATTATTTATTGCTACTCTTATTTAATTATTTATCAGTCATCTCACTAATCAAATTTTTTTTAGTGGAAACCCTGACTCTATTTACTACAGAAAGTAGCTTCTAATTGTAGTAGGTGAACTTAAATAAAAATAATAAGAAAAAATAATTAAAATTACTTGACAAATGCTGAAGTAATATTATAAATGGTGCAGGCAGCATAGAATCCGATTAAATCAACTTCATGCTCTTACTATATTTCTTGTGGGCACTTAGCATTGGTGGTGCTGAATGAGCTGCATGTAACTGATAGACAAAAATGTGCTCAAATAAAAACTGACAATTTATTTCTGTATATGCTTTTAGAGTCAGCTATTCACTGTGGTTTTACAGAGCTATGTTATCGGTTTTTCATAAACTTTTTAGTGGCAGCTTTAAAGCACTACTGGTTAAGCAATATGTCTATTAAATGTTACCATTTTAAAAGCAAAAGTGTCCAAATGACTAAGATCAAAACTCTTGTATAGAAATATTATGGTAAAAAAATATATGATGTAATTTCATTTTCTGAGTTATTGTATACTAGATGCGTGTGGTCTTTGGGACAAAAAACAACCTGAATACTCCCTAGCAATTTTACTACTGTATACTGGTGAACCTGCAGAGGCATCAGCTTAGTGGGCCGGGACAGGTCTATCTTGTCCAAGACAAACATGTAATCAAGTGCAGCTGTGGCACAAATTGAGCGGGACAGACTAGAACCTGTCTCAGGCAAACATATGGTAGCTTGTGAACGTGCAATGTGCATGTACCACAAAGCTGAGTTTGTCTGCTTGGGTTGAATAAGAAATGAGGGGCATGCAAGCACCAAAAAAATTTAAAAGTGCATGCATGCATCATCTAGTGGTTGTGGTTAAGCGTGAGCAGAGTGGACTACTCCATACACACACAAACGCACACACACGCGCGCAAAGGCGTTTCATTTATAAATGTCTATCCTTTTCACTGTGAATTTTTCCACAGGTGAACACTTAAAATCTAATATTGGATAAAAGAGACTTTGAGTAAAAAAAAATGAAATTCCAGTATGTCAAAATATCAAAAAATAAGAAAAGTAATTGCCCCCAAACTCAATTACTGTGCTAGTTAGGCCATGTTTTCCAATATAACTACCGCGTTTCCCCGAAAATAAGACCTACTCCAAACATAAGCCCTAGCATGATTTTCAGGCTGCTCTGTAATATAAGCCCTATCCCAAAAATAAGCCCTAGTCAAGATCGTCAGCTGAAAAGTAAGGCGCCTAAGGCCAGGTTTATACTTCACGCAATGTGACGCGTGTGCCTGAAACATCCATTAAATTCCAAGGACACCTTGCCACAATATCTTTGAAAAGGATGTTCAATGATTACATCAATCAATTTGGGGATGCACCCATTCCAGCAGCATCCGCACAAGACAGAAACAAAATCTCTGGACGGTGCATCAGCTCATCACAAGGTGAACACAAGCACGCACATACACTGGAGTCAGTGTACTGTATATTGGTGTACATGAATAAATATAAGATATCCCCTGAAAATAAGCCCTAGTGCATCTTTTGGAGCAAAAATTAATATAAGACCCTGTCTTACTTTCGGGGAAATACGGTATATATTTCTTGTAGTTACTGTTCACAGCAGAGCTGTGCGATATATCAATTTTTTGATTGTATTTGATGTTCAATAAAAATCAATATGCAAAAACCAAAATCACAATGTTCAGCACTTGTATTTGATTTTCCACAAATTCTCCTGATTGTTAAATAAAATCTGCAAAGCCTCTATCACACTTTTTAAATGTGTCTACCCATGATAAGCATGAAAAAATTGGAATGAGGACCAGAAAAGGACGTGTTTGGAACAGGTAAGTGCTGCTATTTACAAATGGTTTGTTTTACACATGATGGTTCAAGCACTCCAAAATCTAAATATAAAACACGTTACTCCTTATGAAAAGGCCATCCATGAACATGAAAGCAGTGTGTAAGTCCTTATGTGTCCATTTCATGTGCTCTCTGCTACTGAAACATTATAAGCAGGACAAGTTGGCTTCAAAGTTTTTTTTTTTTTGTGAATTATTCCTTTTTTTTGTGAATTATTTAATGTTCGTGAATCGGTTATGGGGTAACTGCATTTTACTTTTATTTTAAGTTTGTAGTTTTGCAAGTGAACTGAGATTCCTAACTACAGTGAGAAAGTCTGTGCTGAATGATTTAAAGTTATGGTGCTATGTTGTTTCATCTCGTTTTGTGTTCTAGTTTGTTCCCTGTGTACTGACCATACTTTGTGTCTTGCCCCTGTTTGTCGCCTTGCAATACTTAACTTGTAACGGTCCCCAAGTCATGTGCATCACTGAAATACATCAACAATCAAACGTTAAGTATAGATTTAAAATAACAAAACTATTCTAAAAGATTAGCTAATGTCTGTACAACGTTTATCTTTAGTTATATATTACCCTTTTAGAAAGCTTTCATTCATGTCATTATGTGGTAGCACTTGTGATACACATGTCTTTGTGCTACTTGAGCACAGCGTGGTCTGGAGATACAGGTATCCCCTGGTTTTCGAAAGTTCATTTTAAAACACTTTGCTTTTAAGATTAGTAGCTCATTAGAGGATTTTAGCATTTATGAAAAAAGATGAAAAGCGAAAATAGCATTTTAAGGGTAGCAAATGCACTCCGAGTAGCAATACCAAGCTCCTCCTCACCCAAAACTAAAATCAGCATCTCAGCCACAGTTGCCAGATGTGCGGTGTTCACGTAAATTGGGCATAAAACTGGACTATTTAAGTGTTTTGATAGTGGTGAACCAAATAAATATTGTGTGTGTGTGTTGAACTTGCCATCATTCACCATTTTTACTATTTACATGCAGAAAGAAATAATCTTAAAAGTTGCTGAAGTTACTATTGGTTTTGCTGGTAGTAAAGTGGTCTTTTTTAGTTGGCATCCAGTAATGAATAAAATGGAAAGTCTATAGCTTAAAGGGATTGATGGGTGTACAAATGGAACATTCCATTGGAAGTGGGAAGTCAGAATTTCAACTGGATTGCACCCTTAAGCTGGATTTCCAACTCAGAAATTCTGGGCTGGTCTGTGAAGTCCGAGTTTGTCTGACTTAAGATCATGACATCCATCCAAAATGGTCACACACAGTACTGTGTAAGTTCTATCTGTGGTTATATTGCTATAGTGTTTGGATATGCAAAATACAATGTAAACGTTGTTATCCACTGCTATATATTGCGATGGAGCAAGCACAACAAAGGTTTTTCTGGACCTGTCCATATTGGATCGGTTGTGATGTAATTTGAGCTTAGACATCTGACATAATTGGAACACGGCAAAAGTGCAGTGATGAATTAACTAATCTTAAGGAGAAATAAGTCAGTATTTTTAACAAGCTGCAATGGTGATGAAAGTGTTGCGAAAGTAGAAGTTAAAGGTAGTCATCGGTGATGTTTGAGGTTATGGCAATTTCATAGGTTAAAGGTTACTGGAGAGAATGCTTAGACTGATACTGAAGCTGCAAAAAAGTTTCCAGAAGAACTGAAAAAAAATAATTACAGTAGGTGTTTATTCATATAAGCAAGTGCTTAACTGAATGATGATGAAACTACAATTTATTGGAAAAAATTGCCAAGCAACACATTTGTTTCAAGAGAAGAAAAGCAGGCTCAGTTACTCAAGGCATCAAAAGACAAATTTATCCTAATGGCTATTAGTAATGCCACTGGTAATGACGTCCTTACACCTCTACTAGTGTACCGTTCAGAAAATCTAAAGGCATTGGTGAGAATACACTTCTTGTTGTGTTTCCTTCACATCCAAGTGATTGAAATCCCCAAATGATTTATTCTGAGTAGATGAGTGAATAAATTAGTCCTTTTGTTGAAAAATACTGTAGAGAAAATAACCTCAATAATAGATGTCTTGTGATTGTTGATAATTCTAGTGTTCATACACCTGGAATTACCTAGTATGGCGGTAACATTCGTTTTGTGTTCTTACCATCAAATATGACGTTGTTTTTGCTACTCTATGACCAAGGCTTACAAAATGTTATAGATTTTATTGTACACAACGCTGACAAAGAGGGCAACTCTGAACCATCTCTCTACGATATCTGGAAAGACATCAATATCAAATTGGTAATTGCCAACCTTGGAGATTCTCCTCAAAGGTCAATAGTCTTGATAAGAAATGACAGTGAAAATTTGTACAGGCTTCAAACTAACAACAATAAATATGGCATTAATGACTTTGGGTAAGGAGGCTGGGTTTGTGAAAGTTGATGAAGGTGATGTTGAAGAGGTTTTCTTTTTTTGCATCCCATGACCAAGAACAGGCAGGTGAAGAGCTGATGCAATTGCAGATGGCAAGAACACAAATTATAACCTAACTGAATGCAATAGCAAGTGGCCCATCCAGGACCTGAATGTTAAGTGCTTCCATGAGACATTCACTAGGATGGACAGTGCTTGAATGATGCCAGAAAAGTATGACTTTAATTTTGAACAGGCATGTAGGTTGAGGGCAGGTTTGCAGGATGTTTTGAGTGCCCACAAAGAACTGTATAACAGAAAAATGCATGAGGGAAAGCAGTTAATCATACTGTTGTATTTCAGGCCTTCCACATCAGCCACAGCAGATGACAAATCTCGACCTTCAACATTGAGGAAGAGAAGGTGTAGACGTAAGTAACCTGCCTGCCCAGATGGATTTAGACAATGATGAGATGTTAATAGATGACCCTCTTCCATTTTCTCATATACCCCAATCTCCTGTACCTCCCAACACACAAACAATTGAGCCTAACGCACTCGATGTCTTCCCGATTCTGGCAAGTGAAACTACACCTTACATATATTATTTTCTATTTTATACAGACTGTGTATTTATCATATCATTCCTGCTTTTACTATATAGTATTTTGGTGATATTTAAGGTTTTATGTATTACTAGCAAAATACCCACGCTTCGCAGCGGAGAAGTATTGTGTTAAAGAAGTAATGAAAAAGAAAAGGAAACATTTTAATAATAACGTAACATGATTGACAATGTAATTGTGTTGTCATTGTCATGAGTGTTGCTGGCATATACACTGTGTGCACAATTATTAGGCAAGTGAGTATTTTGACCATATCATCATTTTTATGCGTATATTCCAACTCCAAGCTGTATTAACTTGAATGCTTATTGGATTTAAGCACGTCAGGTGATGTGTATTTGTGTAATGAGGGAGGGTGTGGCCTAAGGAGATCAACGCCCTATATCAAGGTGTGCAGAATTATTAAGCAGCTAGTTTTCCCCGGGCAAAACGGGCCAAAAAAGAGATTTAACTGACTCTGAAAAGTCAAAAATTGTAAAAAGTCTTTCAGATGGATGCAGCACTTTTGGAATTGCTAAGATATTGGTGTGTGATCACAGAACCATCAAACATTTTGTTGCAAATAGTCAACAGGGTCACAAGAAACGTTTTGAGAACAAAAGATGCAAATTAGCTGCCAAAGATTTGAGAAGAATCAAACGTGAAGCTTCCAGGAACCCATTATCCTCCAGTACTTTCATATTCCAGAGCTGCAACCTACCTGGAGTGCCCAGAAGTACAAGGTGTTCAGTGCTCAAAGACATGGCCAAGGTAAGGAGGGCTGAAACCCAACCACCACTGAACAAGAAACATAAGTTGAAACGTCAAAACTGGGCCAAGAAATATCTGAAGACAGATTTTTTTCAAAGGTTTTATGGGCCGATGAGATGAGAGTGACTCTTGATGGACCAGATGGATGGACCTGTGGATCAGTAATGGGCACAGAGCTCCACTCCAACGTGGAGGTGGGGTACTGGTATGAGCTGGTATTTTTAAAGATGAGCTAGTTGGACCTTTTTGCATTGAAGATGAACTCAAAATCAACTCCCAAACCTACTGCCAGTTTTTCGAAGACACTTTCTTCAAACAGTGATACAGGAAAAAGACCACGATTTTTATGCAGGCCAATGCTCCATCACTTGCATCGAAGTTCTCCACTGCGTGGCCAGCCAGTAAAGGCCTTAAAGATGAAGGAATAATGACATGGCCCCTTCCTCATCTGACCTAAACCCTATCGAGAACTTGTGGGCACTTCTTAAACGCTAGATTTACGGGGGAGAAAAACAATACATCTCTCTGAAGAGTGTCTGGGAGGCTGTAGTCACTGCTCCACAAAAAGCTGATCGTCAACAGATCAAGAAACTGACAGACTACATGAATGGAAAGGCTTATGACTGTTATTGGAAAGAAGGGTGGCTATATTGGTCATTGATTGATTGATTTATTTTTTGAAATGTCAGAGATGTTTATTTGTAAATTTTGAAGTGTTTGTTTATTATTCTCAATATAACAGATGAAAATAAACAAGTGAGATGGGAAAATTTTCATTTTTCCTTTAGTTGCATAATAAATCTGCACACTAATAGTTGCCTAATAATTGTGCACATATGTATTCCCCTGATGATGTTCACACTCACATTTCCGTTGTGAAACATTCAGGTTTCAGGTTTATTAACATTTTGGATTGACTGATAGCACTGTGTTTGTTCCATATTAAAATTAATCCTCAAAAATACAACTTGCCTAATAATTGTGCACACAGTGTATATATATATATATATATATATATATATATATATATATATATACACACACACATATAAACATATATATACACACATACACATATTCTGTATATAGATATATATATATATATATATATACATATCTACACACACACATATATATATAGTTACTCTAGGAGAGCTGGAGAGGGCCATAGAAGGTCCATAACCCATCAGCAGGACCAGTATCTGCTCCTTTGGGCAAGGAGGAACAGGATGAGCACTGCCAGAGCCCTACAAAATGACCTCCAGCAGGCCACTGGTGAGAATGTCTCTGACCAAACAACCAGAAAGACTTCATGAGGGTGACCCAAGGGCCCCATGTCCTCTAATGGGCCCTGAGCTCACTGCCCAGCAGCATGCAGCTCGATTGGCATTCGCCATAGAATACCAGAATTGGCAGATGCACCACTGGTGCCCTGTGCTTTTTACAGATAAGAGCAGGTTCAACCTGAGCACGTCACAGAAGTGAAAGGGTCTGGAGAAGCCATGGAGAACATTATGCTGCCTGTAACATCATTCAGCATGAGCAGTTTGGTGGTGGGTTAATGATTGTCTGGGGAGGCATATCCATGGAGGGTCAAACAGACCGCTACAGGCTTGACAAAGGCACCTTGGCTGCCATTAGGTATCAGGATGAAATCCTTGGACCCATTGTCAGACCCTATGCTGGTACAGTGGCTCCTGGTGCACGACAATTCCTGGCCTCATGTGGTGAGAGTATGCAGGCAGTTCCTGGAGGATGAAGGAATTGATACCATTGACTGGCCACCACACTTGCCTGACCTAAATCCAATAGAACACCTCTGGGACCTTATGTTTTGGTCCATCCAATGCCACCAGGTTGCACCTCAGACTGTCCAGGAGCTCAGTGATGCCCTGGTCCAGATCTGGGAGGAGATCCCCCACAACACCATCTGTCATTTCATTAGAAGCATGCACCGATGTTGTCAGGCATGTATACAAGAACACAGGGGCCATACAAAGTGCTGCGTACAATTTTGAGTTGCTGCAATTAAATTTTGGCAAAATGGACTAGCCTGCCACATCATTTTTTCACTCTGATTTTTGGGGCGTCTTTGAATTCAGGGCTCTGTAGGTTGATCACTTTCATTTCCATCAAACGATGTGGCATCCTTTCGTTCCTAACACATTACCCAGTCTATATCAGTATAGATATCCAGGAGGATTTCTTTTTCCCATTGAGATCTGATGTGTTTTCAAAGTGTTCCTTTAATTTTTTTGAGCAGTATATATATATATATATTAGGGGTGGGACTCGATTAAAAAAATTAATCTAATTAAGTAGATGCTGTGTAATTAATTAATCTTCATTAATCAAATGTAAGCACACATGAAAATTTGCCCCAAATCGCAAATGTTGTTTTTTAATTTAAAAGGGTTTTAGTGGGCGACAGAATCAAATAATAGACATGGACAGGAATATTGTAAACTCAAGCTGTTTTAATTTCTGAAAAAAAAATGCTTTTACACTGCATTTCATTTCAAAACAGAAACAAAAATATGATCCCTGGCTAAAATTGCGCAGACTTAAAAAAAAAGTGGTATTTTAAGTACTTTAAGTACATTTTCAGAATGGTATTGTCTTTAAATAATAATAACAAAAATTTCAACATTAAAGTGCAATTTTTCTTCTTAAAAAAATAAGGCAGAAACATAAAAGGTAATTTGACCAGCCTCACCTTTAAACTGTGAGTAACCTTAGCCAAAATTATTTTGTACATTAGGCTAAAACAGTGTGATCATTGAACATTTTGTAATTAGATGTAATTAGAATTACTAACGGTCACGGAAGTCCAATGATCCCCAGTAAGAGCCACAAAGTCCGCTTTCTGTAATGCATCTAATTTTGCTTGCTTTTCAATGTCATAAAGCTGTTGAATTTTACTTGAAATACGCTAACTGTAGCACATTTTCTAACCCACTATCTTCCACCACTGTTAGTGGTCTACAGTTCAAAGCAATGTATTCTGCGAGAGAATTTGTAAGTTTGACCTATGTTGACTTACTAATTTTGGTCCGGAAGCCAGTCATTTCATGAGGTTTGGGCTGCCGACACCTTTTGTTGGTACTCAAACCCGTACTGCTAGTGCTAACAGCATACACAGTTTCTGTGCTCGCTGTAACATGTTTTGCATTTAGATGAAACCGTAAGGTTGAAGTGCCTCGGTGGTATGCAAACTCATTTTTGCACAGTTTGCACCAAACCACGCTTTTATCAAGGCTTTCATCGGGTAGTCTTTTCAAATGAAATTTGCCTCCGATCAGTGCTAGAAACGCGCTTTCTTCCGACTCTTACATTTTTGTAGCTCTGATGTGTGAATCAATGTAATCGATGTACCAGGAAATCATGCATTGAGAAAAGTTACCCTTTGCTTGGAATGCAAAGTGTGATTAAATGCGATATTTTTTTTAACGCGTTATGGAGTACATGCATCGAAGCTTCTCAGCTGTGCTTGTGCTAAGAAAAGGAAACATTTTAAAAATAACGTAACATGATTGTCAATGTATAAGTTTTGTGACAATTATGACTGTTGCTGTCATCAAAGATTTCATTATTATTAGTTCTTTCAATCAGGTTCGTATTTGGACAGTGTGCACAAAACCACGCTTTTATCAAGGCTTCCGTCGGGTAGTCTTTTGAAATGAAATTTCCCTCCGATAAGTCCTAGAAATGCACTTTCTTCCGACTCTTACATTTTTGTAGCTCTGATGTGTGCATCAATGTAATCGATGTACCAAGAAATCATGCATTGACAAAAGTTACCCTTTGCTTGGAATGCAAAGTGTGATTAAATGCGTTATTTTTTAACGCGTTATGGAGTACATGCATCGAAGCTTCTCAGCTGTGCTTGTGCTAAGAAAAGGAAACATTTTAAAAATAACGTAACATGATTGTCAATGTAATAGTCTTGTGACTGTTATGAGTGTTGCTGTCATCAAGGATTTGATTAGCATTATTTCTTTCAATCAGGTTCGTATTTGGAGGACGTGTTGTGTTCCAAGTTTATTCCGTTTTTGTCAACCGTTGTAAAGATAACAGGTTTTATTCATCGAAGTGTTCACCACCCAAATTGGAACTCGTGAATGTAAGGTGTTCAACAGGCATTCCCGGTAGTAAGTTGTGGAAATTGCCTGTGAATATTTAGCGGTAGCGTGTGTATGAACTTAATTTAATCTTTTCCAGTCCTGCAAAGTCAGTTGACGCGAGCCGCTCGGAATACATGCATCGAAGCTTCTCAGCTGTGCTTGTGCGATCTCGCCATGTCCACGACTTTATTTAATGTTAGCTAAGACCTGGCACTTCAAAGTTTCTTGCTACAGCAATTTTAACTCCGCAACAAAGTGATCCAAAGTCTCGTTTATACCTCGTGTCTTCTCATTAAACTTGTATCTCGCGAATACCATACTCGTCGTAGGCATGACAAATGGCAGCGGAAGTGTGTCTATAAACTTAATTTAAACTTACGGTTCACACCGTGCTTTGTTTCCGCAGTTGTGTAATTCGGTTTTTGTTCATCACTCTTTGGAACTGTTGCTTTTTGTCTGTGCACTGCGTCAGTTCATGTAAGCCGCTCGGTGTACATGCATCGAAGGTTCCCAGCTGTGCTGGTGCCATCTCGTGTGATGTCCACGGTTGTATTTAATGTTAGCTAAGACCCGGCACTTAAAAGTTTCTCTCACAGTTTCGCTGACTTTGTGCCAGACACCACCCTGACCATCTCATCATCGTCTGCATAAGCACAGTCCTTCCCCTGTGAATATTTAGCGGCAGTTATTGGATTGCCGCTGACGGACGGCCTTATATGGGCAGGCACTAAATTACGTGGGAGGTGTAACTAGAAGCACAAAGTTTCAGTAACATTAGTTGCATGACACAGAAAACCATTAATTACCTGTTTATGAAAAAATGCTGGTCCATATCCATTAAGGTTTTGAAAGCTAATTCAGATAAAAGAAGTCGTTGTGTTTTATTAATCCAAAAACAAAGCTTGAGTTATATCTGTGAGCAACAAAATTTAAAAAAAAAGATCAAAACCCAGCGCCAAAGATATGTAATCCCAATCCCAATCTCAAATTGGGGAGCATGCACTGGTACAATGCATTGCCTTGCCACACCCACTACACGATGAAACAACTCAGGATCCCGGTTGGCAACACCCAGGCAGACACTCGGTCCAATCCCACCTTCCAGAAATGACCCTCTATCTGCTGCAGCCAGGTGTTACATGGGCAACCCCTTGGCCTGGTGCAGCCACTCAGGTCCCCAAAAATGACGATCTTATGAGCCGGATCACCCTCTGGGAAACGCGCCACAAAGCCATAGTGCCGTAACTTATGCTCCCTCACAATGCAGGTAATGTGCCTCATTCGGGGACTCCATGATCAATGCAACACAAAGTCAAACCAACGGTACCCAAGGATGTTCTGGAGAGACACAGTACCAAAGGAGTCCAGTCTTCGTCTCAGGTCACTGGATAGCGTCCATGTCTCGCAACCATATAGCAAGACAGGCAGCACCAGGACTCTAAAGACTTGGACCTTCATCATTTTGCATAGATATCAGGAGCGCCACACACCCCTTTCCAGTGACTTCATGACCCCCCCATGCTCTACCAATCTGTCTACTGACTTCATAGGAACAGTCACCAGAGACATGAATGTCACTGCCAAGGTAAGTAAACCTCTCAACAAGGTTGACACTCTCTCCACAAACAGACACACTGCTGATGGCTGTGCCCAAGAGGTCATTAAAAGCCTGGATCTTGGTGTTTATCCAGGACTCTCACAAGCCGAGACACTCAGACTCCTCGCTCAGTCTCTGAAGCGCCCCGATCACAGCCTCCAATGACTCCTCAAAGATCACAGCATCATCAGCAAAGTCAAGATCCATGAATCTTTCTTCGCCAACAGATGCCCCACAGCTGCTGGACCCCACGACCTTGCCCAACACCCAGTCCATACAAGCATTGAACAGAGTAGCAGCAAGAACACACCCCTGACGAACCCCAGAATCAGCTGGGAAAAACACAGAGGTTCTGCCTCCACTCTTCACAGCACTCACAGTACCAGTGTACAGGCCAGTCATGATATCCAGCAACCTCAAGGGGATCCCGCGTACCCTCAGGATGTCCCTCAGGGCAGCTCGATCAACTGAGTTGAACACTTTACGAAAATCAATAAAGACTACAAAGAAACTCTGCCGATATTCACATTTGCGCTGCATGAGAACCCTCAGTGCCAGGATGCGGTTGATGGTAGACTTCTTAGGCGTAAAACCAGACTCTTCTGGTCACTGGTAGGTGAGCAAGTGATCATGGATACTATTGAGGATGACCCTACCAAGGACCTTACCCAGCATCAAGAGCAGTGTTATCCCCCTGTTGTTGCTGCAGTCTAGGCGATCACCCTTCCATTTCCAGATAGGGACGACAAGTCCCTTTTTCCAGTCAGTTGGGATGATGCCAGTCTCCCAAATGGAAACAAAGATTGCGTGCAATGTCAGGAGGACAGCCTTACAAGCAGCCCGGAGAAGTTCACCCTAGATACCACAGATCCCTGCAGCCTTTCCCCCCTTCAGCTGGTTCACCACCTGTGCAATCTCAGTGAGATTGGGTGGTTCACAGCTAACTAGAGGATAAGCCTCAAGAACCGTGGACCCAGAGATATCCAGCGTCCTAGCCGGAGGATCAGCTTTAAACAACTGATCAGAGAAGCCACCCCAGCGGGTCTCAACTGCAGTGTCACCTGTAAGGACTGTTCCATTCAGAGGTGCATAATGCTTCGATTCCTCTGTAAGCAGGACGTGGTTCACTAGACCACAGATGGTGTGTCACTTGCTCACAGATTCCTCTAACAAACGCCACTTTATCTGCCCTCAGAGCCCTCAAAGCCGTCGTTCTCAGTTCTTGGTACAGACCAGTTTTTTCCATGCGCTGCGACTCCTCTCAATGATATCCAGGGTGCCCTGCAAGATGAAACACCCCCTTCTGGGAACACTGGTAACACCAACACAACCCTTAGCAACCTTCAGGGTCTTGTCATGGAAGGTCTCCACATCACATTAGGATCAGCAGTCGTACCCAAATCTGTATGTAACAATGTGTTATAATATTTCTTGATGTTATTACTGTTGTTTATATACCTGTATAAGAGAACATTCAGGTTGTGTTTACATCAATGTCTTAGTCTTACATTACTGTTGCTTTTACTATGCATTTAAAGTTGTACATACAGTACATATGCAACTTTTGTTATTTTAATACAGTAGAACCCCAATTTTTCCACATTTCACATTTTTAGTGGTGAGTGGTGTTGTGATAGGCTTTTAGGTTTTTATCAGTAACTTTTTTTTGGAGAAAAGGAATATTTGTGCTATACTTAATTTTTATCTCATTATTATTTGAAAATCAGGAGTTTTTACTGTACTCAATGTATTATAAAAATAGAGAAAAAAATATTTTAATATATGTGCTGTATCTTTATTGTAAAAGTAAAAAATAAACAATATTAAACACTACATTTGAATTTTTAATTCACTAATACACCACTGAATAATTTCACAATAGCAATTTTTAAGTGGTTACATGCAAAATTAAGGTTATATTGTACTGTATGTTGTCACACACATGAGCTTGGGAGGCAGTCAAAGGTTTAACTGAACAAGAGGATATGTCCAAAGAGGAATTGGCAAAGTGCAACAATGCCCGTTCTTCTTCATCTGCAGAGCCTCATTTATGGTTCCATCGTCAGCCTCACTAATGGTTCCTCCTGAAGCTCCTCCCATCAACTGTAATGCCTGGCATCATTTCCAGCAATCTTGTCCCACCTCTTCCTATCTGACTTCAAATATAAATGCCATTTAACCCTGATCAGTCACTGTTAGACTCAGTCTTGACAGACTACTCTGTGTACCTTTTTGATTGCCATTTTTTCATCTTTCTTTTCTTTCTTTTTGACAGGGTGGCCTCCCAGACCTTTTTCATGGTCTTTCCTCTTCATTTACAATGTATACAGAATATAGTATATTTCATTGCAATGCTGTTAATTGAAATTAAAAGTATCAAAGGCAATAATAGTCATTTTTTGTCATAATCATGCACCCCTAGTCTTAGATGTTCATTCTCACAGAAGGTATTTAATCTTGTATTTACCCATGATTGTCTCTCATCAGCTCATCTTCGCTCTTGTCAGGACATCATCTGGTCTGCTGTCTATCAGGTAAGCTCCCTTCTAGCCAGCTCATCATCTGACTTAATACAACTTTCTTCCTTTGTAACCCTGTACAAGTCATTTTTCTGGGCTCATAAATCAAAAACCTGTCTCTTATCCCCTAAACTTTCTTCCTGGAGGTGGAAAGGGTGTTTATACTTCTAAAACCTGCCCCCCTTCTGGAGGCTCATAAATTCTACTTTGTTTCCAATATTCAGAGTTGATTCTACTAAATCCACAATTCTAATGTCATAGATAGAGTAATGATTCAGTATTCAGTGGGGGTGTGGGTGGGGGACAGAAAGCCCCCACCACCACAAATTGCAAACTGTGGAGCATAATTTAAAATATGTTTCTTGTCAGTGATAGTATTCCAAAAAACCCTGGTGGGAGTTATAGCAAAACAGCTTGTAACAATGTAAAGCACAGTTGTTTGTGTTGTGTATTAGAAGCACACAAATGGCAAAACATTTTGAAATCATAAGCAAGCCTCAAGCCTTCCCTGTCCACCCCCAAAAAAGGTTACTTCAGACTAACCTGCCCTTGGCAAACACCTCCTTTGAAAGAACAGAAAGACTAATACATCAAATAATGCAGAGATATCACAGTCGCCCCACCACTTGGAGTGCTACCCACAAAATTTGCATGATAGAATCACATTTAAAGGTTCATTACATAAACACAAATACAAAAGGAAATACATATGTTATATGAAAAATAATTAAAAATGACATAAATAATAAATAGAATACACAAAAATACAGCTCCATATATTACAGTAAACAGTGAAGCATGCCTCCTCTGAACTTTCAATGCCTCTTTTTATGCTTTTTACATTTTGTGTTTAGTATATATTCTCAGTCTAAAAGCTATTTCTTTCTTTTAAACATCCAATTCAAACTCATAAACTAAAGACACTTAACAGTCAATTATCATACATAAAATGCTAAATATTACAAATATAGAGTAACAAAGGGAATTTGTTTGCTGCATTGTTACATATTTTTAACCGTGAATTTGGTCATATTTGTGTGGGTTTTAGTAGTATACAGAATAAGGTAACAAAAAACAACAAAGCTTGATGGTCTTTTGTTTATTTCATCTACACATTCATCCATCCATCCATTTTTCTAAATCTGCTTAATCTAAGTCTATGAACACAGCATGTGCTGAGAAGCAGTACAGGATGGGGAGCCATCTTGTTAGAGGGTACATTAACACACTCACACTTACTCACCAGGGTCAGCCTTGAGTATCCATATCCTTTGGAAGTGGGAGGAAAACAAAGTACCTAGAAAATTTAAATCCAGTCTCCTCAAACTTGTTTTATGTGCAAGGCAAAATGTGTAGTCTTAAAGTATGAAAAGTTATTTCCCCCCATATTGGAGTTAAAAAAGGTCATCTCTTTGTATGCTTAACAATCAGGAGCAATGTATGCCAGCACTGTCAAATGTAAATGTGACCAATCTTGCCCCTAACATTTGGAGTGAAGTTATCAGCACACTAGTTTAATAATCCATCAAACTACAATCAAGGGAAAAACCCCTAAAATTGTTGTTTATATTTTTCATTGAGGAAAGAGTTACAAAGCAGTTGCATATGCTATAGGTTTTTACTGAACCGACGCTATGAATACAGAACATTTTTCATTTTGGGGATAGCATAGTATTTACACAAAATATACAGCTGGAGAAGAGCTTTACTTTTTTAACATTTTATTGAACTTATTAAAAGCAAGTAACATTCCACACAAGCAGGTCAAACTTGACAAAACTAAATTCAAGTCAACCCCCACCCATGAGAAAGAGAACTGGGCCAACAGCCACAGTAAAACTTTTAAGAGTACAAAAAAGGGGGAGAAAATCCCTTTCCCTAATTTAAATGCTTATTCTAAAATGTTATCGATTAGGCCCTCCCAGGCTTTAAATATGTTTTGAACAGTTCCTCTAAGTGAGAATTAGATTTTTTCCAGTTTCAAATAATATATAACATCAGATGCCCACTGACTTAAAATAGGTGGGTTAGGATTCTTCCAGTTGAGCAAGGTAAGTCTACTGTATGTGCCAAAAGTGAAGAAAAGGCATTTCCAGTTTTACTGTCCTTCTCCACTTTCAGACCATCTGGAAGTATACCAAACACAGCTGTTAATGGATTAGGAGAGATTGTGACACCAAGGCTGCCTGAAAGGCATTTAAAGATTTTGGTCCAGAATGATGTTAATTTGGTGCATGCCATGCCCAAAACATATGGCCCAATGAGACTGGAGCTCAATTGCAAGAGCATCAAATCATTATGAGAACCATTTCTGTGCAACTTATATTTAGGGAGATATAGTCAGTTAAAGTCATATAATGCAAACTTTTCTAGCTTAAATCCCCCTTAATACTGATCCAAGACATGTGAAATTTCATTTCCATGGGTTACTTGTATGACCAAATCAGCATGCCAAGTTTCATTCAAATCTGTAACGATAAGGTCCAAAAGTGTGATGATTCGACATGGAGTTACAATATTTTCTCATTGAAACAACCTTGTTGTTTACTGACACTAGCCATTGTCAAGGGGATAGGGGAGGTTCCTGTCTAACCAAGGTCATGTAGGGAAATGAGGAGACAACATTATTAGTCCTCTCAGTGGTAGAAAACTGGGAGCAGACAATGAGCTGTGGTACCAGAAGCTTGCAGCCTATCATTTCTGAGGTTCTATTCCCAGCCTGAGTATTGCAGAGTGTGCATGTAAAGCAACGTTAATAAGCTAATGGAGCATTTCTTCTTGTTCATTAATAAAAAAGAACCTAGGAAGCTAGTAAAGTGCCTTTTTGCTTAAACACAAAAGTTTTCACAGTGCTAAAAGACAATGACAATTTCTTTCTCAGAAAAGCACTTTTGACAAAATGGTTTGAACGCATAAAGTATGACTGAGTGACAGCGACAGCTATAGATTTGATGAAATTTGTATAAAAATGTTATTTCAGATGGGTAACCGGGGGAAACATATACGACGGTGGCACAGTGACATTCTTAAAGGGAACAGAATAAGTAGTTAACACTATCTTCAAATTTTGGACATACTTTCTGCCATGGTTCACTACACATCCCTGTGCTGTATGGCTCAAACAGTGGGGCTCCAGATATCTCAAGGTGTGTTCTCTCTTTGTCTCAAGTGTAAACCAAGTCTACAAAAGAAGACCATGCCAAAGAAATTCAAGGAAGCCACTCACGCTACAATCTGCTCTGTATTGTCCCCAGAAGGAGCAGACAGGACTATATCTTACTCGGGCTTTCAAATTATACAAAAATGAGGGTTATTAAAAATAAGTAAATATTCAAATATATTCTAACATAGGTTAAAAGTTCTAAGTGCTACTGCATGTTATTATGTTTGTACATAATGAGCCTTTGTACACTTCATTATTATTAGTCTAATTGAATTTTTTGCTTGAGATGCTCCCAACCCCTCTCTCTCTCTGTCTCTTTGCATATGCAAAGCATTCAGCACTTAAGAGTCACACAATAATGCAGCATTCACCTGGAAAACATATCCCTTCAAAATAACGTGATTTTCTGTGCATTGAAGTGACATAATCAAAGTGAAAATTGAAACCGGGACACTTCTGATGCCTGTAATGCATATACAAAATGCATACAAAAACACTCATGATTATTTAAGCATGTTAAACTCATTTGTGTCCTTTTGATCCTTGGGAGCAAAAGACATAATTCAGAGCCCATCTATGTTGATTTTATATAAGTTGAGATATAGCAAGTCTATTTGTGTTTCGCAAAAGGCATTACTAAATGTACTGAATGTTGCATTGTAATGATCCTAAAGTATAGCTTCCTCACTATATATTTTTTTGGAAAATATTTTCATTAACAGCAACTTGAAAATTTGGCTACTAAGTTAAAAAATATACACAGCAAAATTTTAAAATAAATTGCAAAATGTGTAGGTTAAATAAAAAAACAAAATGCTTGTAGAAAGTAAATCAAGTGTGCAAAATAGTCTGATTTCATATATTTGTAAAGCGGAGTGCCAGCTGAGTGCTGTGACAGGTGTCCAGTGTCAAAGAATAACATACAGGATTAAATGGGATTATTTTCCCCCTTTGGAGATTCTGTAAAAATATAACACATATACCTTAAATACTTATTTTTCATTACACCATTGTTTAAGGAGTTAAGATGAAGCCAGCAGCCTCCAAAAGACAGGTAAGTATGTGTTCCTGACACTGAAAATGCGCTTTACGTTAGCAATTTTCAAGTTGTTGTAATAATACAAGGAAAACCAGAAACATGGCAGTTATTTCCCATTATGTTTAATGACATAATGCTACAATTAATGCAACAGAAAATCAGCGATCTCAGGTTCAAGAGTGAAATGGAACAGAATTAGGAGCAAAGCAATATTTTAAGGGCACTGTAGAAGTGTATCAAATATGTTGTTAGTATATTCATGAGTTGAAAAGCAGAAAAAATTTTTGTTTTACAAATGATACCAAATAACAATTAAAAATTATAAAAATGCTGAGTGTTGAATATATGCGCCAAACACATCTAGAATACAGAAGTAATGCAGCATGGAGTGTCTGAAGTTACATTAAGCAAAAATAAGTTCAAGAGAAAATAAAGAACATTTTTTTCTTAATCGAATGTCAGAGATTTCCTTCAAAGAAGAACTTTTTCATATACTACAGACTGGAATTGTATTTGAATAACAATATTCGATCTGACAGCTCCACCACTTATGGTCATGTGATCCTGGGTTGCTGCATGAAAGTATGCACCAGAGTAGGGCTAGTCACTCCTGGCAGACCAGGATCTCTACCCTTTAACAGTTGCAGGATTTTTGGAACAAGGGCATTAATAATAAAGAGGTCCAAGAGCCTGTCATACAGTATATGAGTGCCTGAGGATCACCCTCAAGGCTCAGATAAGGTATTCAATAACCCGCTGGGACAGGAGGGGCCACCAATGCTAACAACATCATCAGTCTTCTAGTCTGTAGCTCCGAGAAGCCACCCAAGGAGTGCACCTCAGTTACACCCCCATTCATCTAAGCTATGCCTCTTCCGGTAGGAACGATATAAACTTGAAGGCTCCTGGAAAACAGCATTTCTATCAGAGGAACTACGTCCTGCATAACAGAGCTCTCAGACCCTGATCTGCTCGAGAGATCAGATAATTTAGAAAAGCCACTGAGGCTTAAGAGGTAGCTATTGTGAACAATTTTCTATTGTTCCACCGCATGCTCATTTTTTTTTCTTTATTTTGGACATTGGAAGTAAACAGGGTGACCCAGTCATATATCAAACTGGGCAAAAAACAACACCTTCTTAGTTTCCACATCTTTGGTAAACAAGGATAAATTGGTGGTGAATCTTAACTGGATGCAGTCTTTTGTCTTTCACAGAATTAATAACACTTTTAAATTTGCTTTTTCATGGCTTTGCTACAATATTCTTACTCAACCTAATTACATGTGACATTTTTTTTTATTATTATTTTATATGCCACAAAAATCACATTCAAGAAGTGTCCAAAAATATACAAGTGCTTCTGTCGTTTGCTTAATTACAGAAGGCAAAAGTACATTTATTTTTTAACTTAAAGAAAGGAAACCTGCTTATGTACTTTAAAGGTGCCCTGTCTAAACATCTGATACCAGGTGAGACAAAGGAACCAACCATCTACTGAATGTCTAAACCAAACCAACTCAGTAATATGAGGAGTGGTTCACTGTACAGTATATAAGTAGCATATCAGACATTTTTTTTGCCATTACATCTCATACTGTTTTCACTTAACTAGATATTATTGGAAAGCCAGATAGGTAAGGATATAAGAAAGATGAAGAAGGTTTTGAGTGTACAGAAATCTGTTACATATTTTCAACTGAAACTGTAAAAGGTGTCTCCCCATGCTTGTCAATCAGTGCAATAAGGCAGTAAATATGCTTGGGCCAAATAGTCCTGAATTACATCTTCATCAAGAGGGACAAGTTTCAAATCTGCTCAATAGATACATTTGTGCTATTATGTATCCAAGACCATTGATTCAATCATCAGAAACACAGAATTTTCAAAAAGAGAAAAATTGATGAGTGGTAAATTATATCAAATCCCACTGAAATATCACATTCTATAGTATTTCAAAATCAACTGGATGGACATGTACCAAAGAAAAGGCTGTTTATCTTCTTATTCTGACCAGTTTATGTACAGTGCTTAGCCACTAAAATGTATTTTAAGACGTCAATCATGTTGCTATAAATCAATAAATCATTACCTTTCCCAGAGTGCATTGCCACAAAGATAAGTAAAAAAACTCTGTTTACTTTTAGTAGTTTATACAGTGCATTGATAAAGTATTTGCGGATTTCTTCCCATAAATGAGGTTATCCAATACCAACTAGCAATGCTGGAAGAAGTGTTTAATACTTTTAATACATTAGCAATTACTACACTTTTAGCTGCAATGTCTGTGACCAACCAGTTCTTATAATTTAATACAAGTCATTCACATCACAATGGAGAAATTTTATCTCACTCTTACAATGAAAAATTGCTTTAATCCATAACCTTTGGCCCTGCCATAATATCTTGACTGGGATTACATCTAGCCATTGAAATGACTAGTTGTGAACTTTAATTTGCTTTATTTTACCCATTCTGACAAGGGGTTGGTTTTGTGTTTTCGGATCACTGCCTTCCTGCATGATCAAACTACACTTGGGCTTGAGGATGGATGACAAGACACACTCCTTAACACATTTCTGATAGCAGAAAATAATTCATAGGTCCTTCAATTGAAGTAAGTCATCCTGGCCTTGAAGCAGCAAAGCATTCTCTATATTAGCAAATTACCATCTTACCATATTACCATTACTATGTTTGGCTGCTGATGTGTATAGTAAAACATAATAAGTATACATTTAGTGCTTATAGTTTACACACTATACAGAAATTGTTATTAGGCATGCATGTACAGTAGCTATTGGTAGTTAATGTAGAAGTGTGTTTTTTGGTTCACATTGATATCTCAGTTTATTTATTATTTCACTGCTGCTAAGGGGGAGGTTTTTTATTCTTTGGGCATGCTTTGTTTCTAGTTAAATCAGAGTACAGTACTGGGATTTTGTGATATCTGGTCTTTTGCTGCATTCACATGCTCTCAGACAGATGGTAAATCCAAGTTTTCGAGTTGGACAAAACAAAGCTACCAGAATTGTCTGAGTTGTGGCATAATGCTGACCTTTCACCCTAATCTATTGTTTAAAATAAATTCCGGTAGCAGCCCACTAAAAAGCACTGCAATGTCCAATCCCTGCATATTCTGTTCATGTGGGATTCCTTTACCGAGAAAAGCAAGTGTTTAATCTGGTGGTGGTGCTGTACCCAGGGCATGAAGTGAGCTGGTATGCTGTTTCAGCACTTCACTTTTTTTGCTTTGCAAATAGGAGCATAGCAGCATATCACAATCAAAGTATATGTATGTGCGAAACTTTAAGCGCAATCAAAAATCCACGGACAGGAACCCCTATTCAAAATAGTATATATTTTATACCACACTGAGTGTGTGTGTGCCCTGCGGTGGGATGGCGCCCTGCTCAGGATTTGTTCCTGCCTTGCACCCTGTGCTGGCTGGGATTAGCTCCAGCAGACCCCCGTGACCCTGTGTTAGGACATAGCTGGTTGGACGATGACTGACTGACTGACTGTGAAGAGTAAGAAGAAGCAGAAAGAATAGGGAGTCCTGTGTGTAGCCAAGGAGGCAATTTGCTAAGCATGTCTACATTCAGCTTCATGGAACATTCATCCTTCCCCTTTGCTACTGTTAGCAGCATTCACTTGGATAAAGCAGCAGCCCCATTTTTCTGTGTGATTCCTTCTTTCCTTTGCAGCACTCAACAGAAAAACGGACACAGTTCCTAAGAATATCACACAGCATTACTACCAACAAAAATGAATAAATAAAAAAACTCATGTTGGCTACTTTTGTTTTTTTCTGCAATGTCACAAACTTTTAATCAAAGGCACTTTTGATATTTTGCGGTATTTACTTTTTCTGTCCTGTGGGTTTAATTCTAAATATTGATATATGGAAATGTCCTTACTTAGCAGATTCCTACTGGCCTAGATGTACCATCCAGCCAATTTTTAGCTTTTTAACTAAATAGTAAATAGTGTTTTTGTCGATGAGCAAGTGAAGTCATTTTTGCATTATACAGTGTATATATTTTCAAGCAGATATTCCTTCTTTTTGTCTGTGCATTATAGTTACTCAAGAATTGATTATCTCTTCATTGATAGCAACTTCTTGCCCATTACAAAATCTTATAAGTATTACACTATTATCATCTCTGACCATTCACCTCTAATTTTGGAGCTTATACCACCATGCCCTTCACAAAACACCCACAACAAGTATCTTAACTAATGTCATTCGCAGATGAAAACTTTATATAATTCATCTCTAATCAAATCAGTTATTTCTTAGATTTCTTAGAACAATGCATCCTCAGAGGTTTCCACAGGAACTCTTTGGGAAACAATAAAGGCTGTTTTAAAAGGGCAAATTATTTCATATCTCTCTCACAAAACAAGCTAGAGACTAGGAAAGCAGCAGAACTGATCACAGAGATTTCCAGAATACATCATAAAAATGCCAGAGCTCCTAATGAGGTTCTTTTTAAGAAAAGATTTGTTTTGCAATCAGAAATTAATCTCTTGACATCAAAAGAAAAGGAAAACTTATTTTTAAATTGCAACATCATTATTATAAACACAGCGAAAGGGCTAATACGATTCTAGCTTAACAAATCCACAAACAGGAAGTCTGCAACACAATAACAAAAATTACCAATGTTACTGGTAATCAAATTACAGAGCATAAAGAGATAAATGATACATTTAAGGAGTAGTATATCTCCTTATATTATTCTCAGTCTAAAAAAGATGAGACACAAGGAGTTTTCCGATAAAATACAAATGACCAAACTACTTTTTGTCTTGTGGATGGATGATCAGAAATTCTCCATAACAAATTTCTGACAACAAAGAAAATGTATTGATCCTTCCAGGTCCTGAAGTAGCAAAGCATCCTCCATACAATATTAATACCACCTTGTTTAGCTGTTGTTGATATGATGTTCTTACTATAAAATGTTGTTTTTTATTTATAAAGAGAACCACAACATCCACAGAATTCAGTTTTTTTCTTATTTCTCCATCAAGCTTTCACCCAATTTGGGTTCATCCAGGTGCTTTCCAGCAATCGAGAGGCAGACATTTATGTTCTTCTTGGTTTGCACCTTGCAAGATAGAAAAACTATCAAACTATAGGTTAAAAAGCTGTAATCTTTATGATTTTTTAAATGGAAAAAGTGTTAAAATGCATTTTGGATATCTACAGTGTTTAAGTATTAGGTGGATTTACTGTATATACTCATGTTAACTTTTAGTCTGAATTTTTTGCATTTTGTAATTTAAAGTACAATCCATCCATCCATCATCCAACCCGCTATATCCTAACTACAGGGTCACGGGGGTCTGCTGGAGCCAATCCCTGCCAACACAGGGCGCAAGGCAGGAAACAAACCCAGGGCAGGGTGCCAGCTCACCGCAGGGCGTGCACACACACACCAAGCACAATTTAGAATCGCCAATGCTCCTAACCTGCATGTCTTTGGACTGTGGGAGGAAACCGGAGTACCTGGAGGAAACCCATGCAAACACGAAGCGAACCCGGGTCTCCTAACTCCGAGGCAGCAGCGCTACCCACTGCGCCACCATGCCGCCCTTAAAGTACAATAATATACTATATTAATATGATACAAATATATGGAATGAAAACCATTCATAACTGAGGACCACTTACACTTTGTTTTCAGAATCAGTGTCTGATAAATAATTTGTGTGCACGAAATGTACACTTTGATGTACAGCACAAAATGTAAAGTTAGTGTTTTGTTTGACAGAATATATTCTACCTCATTTTGACAATTTGCATTTATCTTTTAAATACAATAAAAGGGCAATTTGTTTTGTTTTTCTCCCTCATTTACAATGAAGATGTTAACTTTGCTTTATTGTTATTTATAGGCATTTTTGATATTTTAACAATATTTTTTCCTACTTAAAAATTTTAGTTAAACCTTGCAAAAATATGGCTGACTGTTGGTTCCAAATTATAATAAAAGTTTCACAATTAATATTATAGTTTTGGAGTATTTTTTCATATTGATATCAATATTATTATTGCAAAACCAATCTGAAAGAGCATGACACAATTTTAAGGTCATATCATTCATCCCAACTTCTAAGCATTTTATGTTTGGAAATTAAGGCACTCGCTATGACTCTGTTGAGCTGCAAATATCTAGCCCTTTCCAAACATCTTTCTGGAATGCCTTATACTTGTAGCAATATGTATTTGTAAAATATTTGTGCTGGCATTTTATATTTTCAATTGGGTTGATTCGACTGGAGGCTAATTAAATTTTCTGTGGCAACTAGTGCTGATTACTTTTTTCATTTGATAAAATGTGTTCTTTGTTCACTTTGGTGTATTTTATTTAATACTAGCAAACCCACGGCGTACCATACGCCGCATAATCAAGCTGGTTTTTTAATGATTTTTAAGCACAGGGAGAAAATTAACATTTGAAAAATCGGTAATGTAATAAATCAGCAAGAAAAGCAACATTGCAACCATACACGGAACGAACCAACACACAATCGTCCGTGACTGAAAACTGGCAGACCGCCATCGCTCATGTGCCTACCTCCAACTCGTCACTTGAGTCGTTGTTGTCTTTGCACAGTTCAGATGCACCTGTGACTCATGTAGACTTTCCGTGTTCCTGCAGGAGCATCTAAGAAGACGCATGTTTGTCGCGGATGCGAATTGCTGTATGTAGCGTGTAAAGCAGTTTGCTATGGTGCACGCGTCGTAAGGCGTAACCGAAAACTCGGTTTTTAAAGACTGCTTACTTCATTGTGTTTTAACCTCAGTTGTAAAGGATTGTTTTAGGAATCCCATGGGATACCCCTCGTAAACCGTTTTACATGCTGCATATGGCGATTCACCTCCGCGAGAAACATGCCTCTATGAACAGTCAACGTGGCCTCTACGACAGACGAATATAAATGACACAGCGTCCAAGTTGGTGGGCGTGGCTCTGTGAGTTGTCATCGTATCCAATGGTCTTGGAGTTGGTGGGCATGGCTCCTTCCTGCATGCGCCATAGGTGTCTTACTTGTCGGCGGCTTAGTGAATCCACGCCCCTTCCGGCGTGCTTTCCATGGGTGTCTTGCCTTAGTGAATTATATATAGATTACTTTTTGTCGAAGACCTGAAAATATTCATTACAACAGTTTCTAAAAACGGGAAAAAATCAGGAAGGTGGCAAATATTTTTTCATAATAGTCTATATGTATGTAAATGAGCGTAAATGAGTTTTAAAAATCTTTGACTTAACTTTTTGAAAACTATTTTGTCAAGTGAGCAGGGATATAGTAGTTTTTGTTGCCTACACCACTTCACCTTCTCCTTGGTGCTCAATACTATAAAACCTGCAAGCATGACAGACTTAGCCAAATACATGAGCATTAAAATTATTGGAGACACAAAACTGTGAACTCAAAATTATGAATATACCAACCTGAATAAAAAGGTGAGTAAGCCAATGAGTTTAAAATATAAAAAAAAGCAGGAGAAGAAATAGTAAAGGGCATACAAAAGAGAATGCTTGAGCACAAAACTACCAAATGAATTTATGAAAATCCTTGACAAACAGTTCTGGTCAAAAAACAAAACTAAACTTTCCAAAAATAATTAATCAAAAATGACAGAGTACAAGGAACTAACACCTATGAGACACAAATTATTAAAGTATATTTGTTGTTAAGACAAAATACACCCAAGTAACAGCTAAGTGCCAGTCCAAACGCAAAGAACATGTGAAAGATATATAGTAAATTAGCCAATGTAAAAAAAAATGTTTTTTTTCAGCATTTGCTTTTCTAAGCTTAAGCACTAATCTAGGTGTAGTGCTCCTTTATGCAAAGTATTATGGTAGTTGAGCCTGTGCATGTTTTTGTTTAAAACTTACAGCAAACTGAGAGCAGTTAGGCAGATTTTAATGGAGAGAGAAGACTGGAATCTTGGCTTTTCAATTAAACAAAGTGAAATAATAAAACTGTGAAAACAGAATCAGAGAAGTCTTCCTGTTGAATTAGAAAAACAGCAATAAAGGCTGCTTTAATGAATTCTGGTATTTTTATTTTGTTCTTTAATTTAAAATGGACACTTCTTGTCTGAGAGTAGACGGTAAGCAAGATGATGTTTAGTACAACATTTTCAATTAGAAAAAGAACAGATTAAGAATAATTTGAAATTGCTAGATGATAAACAATAGGTGTATTAGCTTGAGAGAGAAATGTGTCCATTTTACTTGTAAACTTGTTAAGCATGTTAGTCGTGTATCTTCTTCATAGGCATCTTATGAACATTTAATTAGATTCACGGCTTTATTTTTTAAGGGTTTGCACAGTGTTTACCATTTGTATCATACAGTATAAAATTTGGTAAGAAACAAGTACTGCATAATTGAAATATTATTCCATACTAATAATTACAGTACACCTTAAGAATTAGGAATGCCTAACGGGTACTTATTGGAGGATCCATTGTGCAATGCAAAACCCAAAAATAATTGCATTAATAATAATCTGATATTAAATGGATACAGTATATAAAGTTACAAATACAAATAGAGAACATTGTTGAAGACAGAAGAATGATTAAAGAGAGCAATCTGCACAGAGTTCTTGGCCTATGCAGTCTGCCTTGGATTTTAAATTGCAATGTTAGTGTTAATTTCCATGTGTTCATAGAACTTGTGATCTGACTACTCAAGAAAAGCATACCCAGAGGCAGATTCTCCTTGTCATTTCTTCAGCATTATAATGATTTATATGATGTTCACCAATAGTCATTTACAACAGCACACAACCTATACCCAAGTAAGCAAACATAAGTTGAGATAAGGAAGAAGAGTCAACAGTTAGTGCATATGTCAAAGCCAACACAATGATAACAGTCCAAGTTCTTATCAGGTCAAATTATGCAAGTACATCTGTGTATTACATTTTTTTTTATAATTTTATTGTAATCCATACAAATCAATCAAGTTTTTACAAAAAGAAAAATTGAGTTAAGGACAAATCAATCCCCACCCCTGAGAGAGAGAGCAAGGCAAACGGTGTGAAATTTAAGGCTTGTAAACATACCTAAATTAATAAATTCTCTGTGCTTTATGAGCTTATTTTAAAATATTACTGATTTGATCCTGCCGTGTTTTGAAAAAAGTCTATACGGATCCTCTATTTGATTTTTTCCAATTTCAAATAGTATAACACATCAGTTTCCCACTGACTTAAAAGAGGAGAGTTTGGGTTCTTCCACTTTATCAGAATAAGTCTGCATGCCAAAAGTGTAGTGAATACAATCACAATTTGTTTGTCTATCTCCACTTTAAACCCATCTGGAAGAACCCCAAACACAGCTGTTAATGGGTTGGGAGGGATTGTGAGACCAAGTCTGTCTGAAAGGTAATTAAAAATTTTGGTCCAAAATAATGTTAATTTGGTGCAGGCCCAGAACATGTAACCCAGTGAGGCTGGGACTTGGTTGCAGCGTTCGCAGGTTGGATTACACCCTGGAAACATTTTGGAGAGTTTTAGACGAGACAGATGTGCTCAATATATAATTTTGAGTTGCATAATTGTATGCTTTGCGCATATGGATCTCGAGTGAATTCTCTGCATTGCTACTTTCCACTCCTTTCTGATATATTAATTGAGAGATATTTTTCCCAGTGTCCTCTTGGATCTTTGAAAGGGAGGGATTGTAAAATGATTTTATATATTGTAGAGAAAGTGTCTAAGTCCTTGAGATTGAGCAATATTTTTTCCAGCATGGATGAGGGTGCAAGATGAGGAAAATCAGAAAGGTTCTGTTTAACAAAGTTCCTGATTTGAAGATAGTGAAAGAAATGTGTAGCTGGAATGTTAAATTTGGAATGTAATTGTTCATAGGATGCAAAGACGTTGTCTATATAAAGATCTCTAAGCAAGTTAATTCCAAATTTTTTCCAGATATTAAAACCTGCATATGTTTGCGAAGGTTGAAAAACGTGGTTCTCTTGCAGAGGTGCCACAGATAAAAGCTTCTCCGTCTTAAAATGCTTTCTACATTGGTTTCATATTCAAAGTGAGTGAAGCACAATTGGGTTATTAGTATATTTCCGATAACATGTGTTTATTGGAGCACAAAGCAGGGAATACAAAGAAGTACTGCAGGATTTTACTTCAATTGCGGACCAAGCCTGTGTATGTTCTCCTATTTGTGTCCAGGTTCTTATCGCCTGTATATTTGCTGCCCAGTAATAAAACTGGAAGTTAGGTAGAGCTATGCCGCCTTCTGCCTTTTGTCTTTGTAGGGTCGCTCTTTGGATTCGTGGATGTTTTGAATCTATACGAATAAAAGGAAAAGCCCTCCCTCCCTCCCTCCCTCACTCACTCACTCACTCACTCACTCACTCTCCAACTTCCCGTGTAGGTAGAAGGCTGAAATTTGGCAGGCTCATTCCTTACAGCTTACTTACAAAAGTCGGGCAGGTTTCATTTCGAAATTGTACACGTAATGGTCATAACTGGAACCTATTTTTTCGTCCATATACTATAATAGACGTCTGCTCGATGGCCATGGGAGGCGGAGTTACGCCTCCCACGTAATTTAGTGCCTGCCCATATAATGCCGTCCTTCAGCGGCAATCCAATAGAAACACTGCAGCTAAATATTCACGGGTGAAGGACTGTGCTTATGCAGACGAAGATGAGATGGTCAGGGTGGTGTTTGGCATAAACTCAGCGAAACTGCAAGAGAAACTTTTAAGTGCCGGGTCTTAGCTAACATTGAATACAGCCGTGGACATCGCACGAGATGGCACCAGCACAGCTGGGAACCTTCGATGCATGTACACCGAAGCGGCTCACGTGAACTGACGCAGTGCACAGACAAATAGCAACAGTTCCAAAGAGTGATGAACAAAAACCGAATTACACAACTGCGGAATCAAAGCACGGTGTGAACTGAAAGTTTAAATTAAGTTTATAGACTCCCGCTGCCGTTTGTCATGCCTACGACGAGTATGGTATTCGCGAGATGCAAGTTTAATGAGAAGACACGAGGTATAAACGAGACTTTGGATCACTTTGTTGCGGAGTTAAAATTGCTGTAGCAAGAAACTTTTAAGTGCCGGGTCTTAGCTAACATTAAATAAAGTCGTGGACATCGTGAGATCACACAAGCACAGCTGAGAAGCTTCGATGCATGTATTCCGAGTGGCTTGCATCAACTGATTTTTAAGGACTGGAAAAGATTAAATTAAGTTCATACACACGCTACCACTAAATATTCACAGACAATTTCCACAACTTACTACCAGGAATGCCTGTTGAACATCTTACATTCACGAGTTCCGATTTGGGTGGTGAACACTTCGATGAATGAAACCTGTTATCTTTACAACGGTTGACAAACACGGAATAAACTTGAACACAACACGTCCTGCAAATATGAACCTGATTGAAAGAAATAATGCTAATCAAATCCTTGATGACAGCAACACTCATAACGGTCACAAGACTACTACATTGACAAACATGTTACTTTATTTTTAAAATGTTTCCTTTTCTTAGGACAAGCACAGCTGAGAAGCTTTGATGCATGTACTCTATAACGCGTTAAAAAAATAACGCATTTAATCACACTTTGCATTCCAAACAAAGGGTAACTTTTGTCAATGCATGATTTCCTGGTACATCGATTACATTGATGCACACATCAGAGCTACAAAAATGTAAGAGTCGGTTTCTAGGACTAATCAGAAGGAAATTTCATTTCAAAAGACTACCCGACGGAAGCCTTGATAAATGCGTGGTTTTGTGCACACTGTCCAAATACGAACCTGATTGAAAGAAATAATAACTAGCCAACCAGTGGCGTAGCATACGCCGCATAATCAGGCCGCTTTTTAAATGATTTTTAAGCACAGAGGAAAAAATAAACATTTGAAAAATCCGTAATTTAATAAACCACCAAGAAAAGTAACATTGCAACAATGCGCGCTACGAACCAACATACAATTGTCCGTGACTGAAAACCGAAGGAGTGCCGTCGCGCTTTCTCCTTCCAAAGTGAAGGACGGGGTTGAATGGCGCTTGTTCAGTACACACTGCCCGCTTATGTGCCCGCCCTCAACTCCCTACCTGAGTCGCTTTCGTCTGTGTACAGTCGACACGCACCTGTGAGTCACGTTGACTGTTAATTTTCCAAACACCGCCTCAGTCGGTTTCCACGTTGATTTTTCATTGTTCTTTGCGGTTCCGGCTGCTTTTTTTATATATAATCCACCAAGTCACCCGACTATGGGGGGCTTTACAAAGGGCAGGGACGTAATCAGTGCGAGCGTATGACCCGCACGTATTGGGAATTTCGTCGTGAGGAACAATTGGAAGCCACGGTCTCCATCACGAATGGGGTTCAACGGCTTACCCCCGCCTCCCCGCGCCAGGTAGACACACGTTGATCCATTCAGTATAGCGCGCGTGCAGTACCGGACATACAAGTGCATCACAGACCTGTTAATGCTCAATCTCATGTGGCTGAAAGCCACTTGTCCCTCTAAGAATTTGGAGCTGACCGCTGTTGGGTCGTGTAACTATTTAGCAGGCGGGAGTCTCATTCGTTTTCGGAAATAACCAGCCAAATCGCTCCACCAACTAAGAACTGCCATGCACCACCACCCACAGAATCGAGAAAGAGCTATTAATCTGTCAATCCTGTCCGTGTCTGGGCCGGGTGAGGTTTCCTGTGTTGAGTCAAATGAAGCGAAAGGCTCCACACCTGGTGGTGCCCTTCCGTCAATTCCTTTAAGTTTCAGCTTTGTAACCATACTCCCCCCTGAACCCAAAGACTTTGGTTACCCGGTTGGCTGCCCGGCGGCTTCATTCCCATGATCGCCTGTTGCGGGGCCTGCATTGGTGAAGCAGGTGAGATGGTAATGAAACAGAGGCACAGGGCTTATTGGTTTTTTAAGGCTGCTTCCTTCATTGGGTTTTAACCAATGCACGGAACGAACCAACACACAATCGTCCGTGCGGCGCTCAGGGTGGAATGGGAGGAGAGGAGAAGGACATCCACTCCGCTCCCTCCGTCATGCTAGTCTGCTGATTTCTCGTTCAGTATACACTGCCTGCTCATGTGCCCACCTCCAACTCGTCACTCGAGTCGTTGTCGTCTTTGTACAGTCCAGATGCACCTGTGACTCACGTAGACTTTTCATTGCTCTGTGCATTTTTGGCTGCCTTTCTATATATAATCCACCAAGACACCCGATCACAGTGGGAGGGGGGTGTGTACAAAGTGCAGGAGTATCTATATATATAATTCACTAAGGCAAGACAACCATGGAAAGCACGCCGGAAGGGGCGTGGATTCACTAAGCCGCCGACAAGTGAGACACCTATGGCGCGCAGGAAGGAGCCACGCCCACCAACTCAAGACCATTGGATACGACGACAACTCACAGAGCCACGCCCACCAACTCGGACGCGCGACACAGAAAAACCGGCGTCATTTATATTCGTCTGTCGTAGAGGTCACATGCAGCTCCGACCCACGTTGACTGTTAATAGAGGCATGTTTCTCGCGGAGGTGAATCGCCATATGCCGCGTGTAAAACTGTTTGCGAGGGGTATCCCATGGGATCCTTAAAATATTCCTTTACAACTGAGGTTAAAACACAATGAAGTCTTTAAAAAACGAGTTTTCGGTTACAACGCACGACCGCGTGCACTATAGCAAATTACCATTCTGAACTTAAAATACCACTTTTTTTTTAAGTCTGCACAATTTTAGCCAGGGATCATATTTTTGTTTCTGTTTTGAAATGAAATGCAGTTTAAATGCATTTTTTTTTTCAGAAATGAAAACAGCTTGAGTTTACAATATTCCTGTCCATGTCTATTATTTGATTCTGTCGCCCACTAAAACCCTTTTAAATTAAAAAACAACCAGCGATTTGGGGCAAATTTTCATGTGTGCTTACATTCGATTAATGAAGATTAATTATTTACACAGCCTCTACTTAATTAGATTAATTTTTTTAATCAAGTCTCACTCCTAATATATATAAATATATATATATATGTAGATATGTATATGCATATATATGTATATATGTGTGTGTGTGTGTGTATATATATATGTATGTGTGTATATATGTGTATGTGTGTATATATGTATCTATATACAGTATATGTATATGTGTGTATATATATGTTTATATGTATGTGTGTATATATATATATATATATATATATATATATATATATATATATATACACTCAGCAAAAAAAGAAACGTCCCTTTTTCAGGACTGTGTATTTCAACAATATTGTTTTAAAAATCCAAATAACTTTACAGATCTTCATTGTAAAGGGTTTAAACAATGTTTTCCATGCATGTTCAATTAACCATAATCAATTAATTAACATGCACCTGTGGAATGGTCATTAAGACCTTAACAGCTTACAGAAAGTAGGCATTTAAGGTCACAGTTCTAAAATTGTCTACCGACTGTAAAAAACACCCAAAGAAAGATGCCCAGGGTCCCTGCTCATCTGCGTGAATGTGCATTAGGCATGCTGCAGGGAGACATGAGGACTGCTGATGTGGCTAGGGCAATAAATTGCCATGTTCGCACTGTGAGACGCCTAAGACAGCGCTACAGGGAGACAGGAAGGACAGCTGATCATCCTCGCAGTGGAAGACCACGTGTAACAACACCTACACAGGATCGGTACATCCGAATATCACACCTGCGTGACAGGTACAGGATGGCCACAACAACTGCCCGAGTCACACCAGGAACACACAATCCCTCCATCAGTGCTCAGACTGTCCGCAATAGGCTGAGAGAGGCTGGACTGAGGGCTTGTAGGCCTGTTGTAAGGCAGGTCCTTACCAGACATCACCAGCAACAATGCCGCCTATGGGCACAAACCCACCTTCGCTGGACCAGACAGGAGTGGCAAAAAGTGCTCTTCACTGATGAGTCACGGTTTTGTCTCACCAGGGGTGATGGACGGATTCGTGTTTATCGTCGAAGGAATTGAGCACGTCTGGGACCTGTTGGATCGCAGGGTGAGGGCTAGGGCCATTCCCCAGAAATGTCCAGGAACTTGCAGGTGCCTTGGTGGAAGAGTGGGGTAACATCTCACAGCAAGAACTGACAAATCTGGTCCAGTCCATGAGGAGGAGATGCACTGCAGTACTTCAAGCAGCTGGTGGCCACACCAGATACTGACTGGTACTTTTGATTTTGAGCCTCCTTCATTCAGGGACACATTGTGAAACATTTTTAGTTTATGTCTTATGTTGTTGACTCTTTTAGTGTTCATACAAATATTTACACATTAAGTTTACTGAAAGTAAAAACAGTTGAAAGTCAGAGGACGTTTCTTTTTTTGCTGATGCACAAATGTTCGGGACAAACACAAACTTCTCCAATGTAGTAAAAAGGTATTTCCATTCAATCATGCCTACTTCCTTGGCTTCTAATTTATTTCTGTGGGAAAGATATGAGATAATCTGTCCTCTTAAGAAGGCCTTAAGAGTTTCCCAGAGTATTCCTGCAGAGATCTCTGAGTATGTATTTGTCTCCAGAAAGAATTTGATTTGTTTGGATATAAATTCTGTACAATTCTCGTCTGCTAATAGAAGCGGGCTTAGACGCCATCTGCGGGGTGAGTGTATGGGGCTTAGTAACTTTAGCTCTGTACATTACAGAAGAACCTTAATTATCTCACTCAAGATTTAATACTGAGGCATTAAGCAAAGTTGTGCATTTGACAAATGTTTGTCATTTTCCATTTGGTTTTACCATATACTGTACCTAAATTTTTATTTAGTTTTTCCTTTTCTTTTCAATGATAAACTTTTAATAGAAACAACACTTTTAGAATTTAAAGAAAATGAGTAAGACCTTATACTTTGCTTAGAAGTGGGCATCTCAGCTTCTTCTGATTCCAGCAAGAAAAATTCAAAAAACATTTACACTCTAGATCAGTGTTTTTCATTGTGCAACCAGATAAAGGTGTGATCCACAATCCTACTTTTAGACTAATACAAATTAAAGCAATTTTCATAAACTTTACTTGCTTTAAAACTAGATGCAGTACAGCTTCACCAATAAAATGTAACCACCACGTTTACAAGCAACCAATAACGACATAGCAGCAGTAAGGTTCACACACAGTTTAGCATGCTCGCACCTCCAGAACATTAAAACAACAATCTAGCAATTAATTGATTTCTCATGTAAAGAAGAGGCACAAATGAAGATGAGCCGGGAATAAGTGATGTTTCTGCCACAAGCACCAAAAAGGATGGCATAAAAATGAAAAAATATCACTTGGTAGAAAGCAAAAATAGATAATTTCAGGAAATATGGACTGCTAGTTTTTTTTGAGTGGATGCACCATAAAGCCAACTTGTCTGATATGTACATAATCAATAGCAATTCTGAAACACAGTAATCTTGAATGGCATTTTACAATTCTGATTTCAATGAAAAATGTCTACCTAGTAGCAATCTATGCAAAAAGCACCTTGTGTTTCTCTCTACCTCACTGAAAGAACAGCAAAATCTCATGCAAAGATCTTAAGCAGAAAGCAAAACAGAGACCGGTGCATCATTTGAAATTTCCTGGATATTAGTCAGACAAAAGAAAGCATTTACAGATGCTCTGGTAGTTAAAGAGTGTTTTTTGAGGTCTGCTGAAATATTATACACTGATTTCAGTAAAAAAAGATGCAATCCTGAGAAGAACCAAGGAACTGGCACTGTCCAATACCACTATGATGAGAAGGATTGAAATACTTAGACTCAACGACTGACATCAGCTAATTGAGGTTTTTATTCATGGTGTTAGATGAGACCACAGATATCAGTAACACTCAAAGCACTCACAACTAACATGCCAGAGTTGCTAAAACATTTCAGCTGTGATTCATTTGTATTGATCTTGGAAAAGACTTGAGGCAAATTTACATTTTAATTAATTCAAGGAGTTTTTCAACTTTTTGAAGGTCCTCCCTATTGTCCATGATCACAAATTTCTATTGTGACAGCCAAATCTGAGACTAAAATTGAACTCTAGGTAAAAACATCTTGCAGTTTTGAAGTTGTCCTTCATTTTTGGGACATGGTCCATCATAAAGAATTCCCCACTGTGTGAAGAAGGCGCTGTCAATCTTTATGAGTACCTATACTTGTGAAGTCATGTTTTCAACACTCAATGTTGTGAAAAGAAAACACAAAAACAGACTGTCAGATCCACATATTGATTGCCTCACAAGTGTTGCTCTAACAACAAAATATCTGAATTGAATCCACATCTAGCCCTATTCTATAATGCAGTAAAGAAAACGGCTCTAGATCATATATAACCAATCAGTGACAAACTCAGTAGTTATATCTGACTATATGCTATGGCTAGGGCTTTTTCTGAACCCCAGAACATGTTTGCATCACATATATTTGTCTGTAGTGACTTCTTCTTTTAAACAACCATCCACCTCCTAAATCATTACTTCTAGACTTATTCTATCAAATGTAATTATCAATTGTTAATTTGAAACTATTTTTTTATTTTAAAAATGCAATTTTATGCTAAATATTATCACAAAGTAATTTGCATTTAAAACTGGCACCCTATTCAATGATTGTTTCTGCCTTGTGCTCAATGCTTGCTGGCACAGATTCCAGCTCTCCTGTGTCCCTGGATGGATAGATGGAAGTCTGATAAAAAATACTGTGTGAAGCTGACTGTGTGAAACACAGTCAGATCAAGTGAAATGCACAGAGTCACATAGTGTTCTAGAATTTCGGGCTGAACTTTTAGTTTTGGTTTTACATGTATTTTAAATCTACTAGTGTAACTAAGTTTTTATCCTAAACCAATTACAAATCATAATTGTATAAATCACCTGTTTTTAGGTCTTTATAATGATATTATAAGAAGGTTAAGAGGTTTACTCAGAGTGATACAGTGAGACTGTGGTAGGGACAAGATTCATATTAGATGTAACGGCAAGATGAAAATTTTACTAACAAATTTAATGAACTACACCCAGCTACACCTCTGGTCTCACTACATCTCACGCCAAACTAGATTTTAATCTATATCTGATGTTGTCTGATTTCTTAAAGGGGCAATACCTGCTTCATCTGTCACAACTAAGAACCAAATACTACTGCTTAGTGGACTACAGAAACAGGGCTTGACTCGTACTAGCCTTGTCAGAGTCAAAAACATTATAAAGTATGTGATCTACCTGTTTTATAGTGTCCTAGGGTAATAGATTGGGGTTCTTTCCAGAATACTGTTCTCTCCCTCCTTTTCTGGTACATGCAAAGCTTTTACCTCAGAGGTACCAATTTTCATGACTGTGTGTATTTTGGTCTTCTGTGTGGTCTTTTATATATACACAAAACCGTACACACATAAATACATAAATGAACATACATGCGCATATACATACAGTAGGCATATCCATGTACACACATAACACACACTCAGTGGTTTGTAAAGTATACTGTACATATACTCATAGAGTTTACTTCTTAATCAATGGTAAAATCATATTACACTTAATAATATTTAAAGCAGGTAGGTTGGAACCAATAGATTGTGTATGTTTATATGCAACTCCGAGATTAAAGGAACAAAAGTAAAGATTTAACCGCCTTACAAAGCATCATTGTAGTGTTTCAGAAAATATACTGGGTAATAACAATGTTACAGAGTCTTTGAAGCATTAGTGTAGCACCTGCCATGGATGTAAGAATGGGCCATGCCACTACCAATAACTCCCAACCAAGGGTTAAAACAGAGCACTGCATGACAAAATCACAAATAAAACAGGACTGCCACTTGTACAGTGTGCTTGTACTGCCTTCTTGAGTATTATTCAGATATACTGGTGTGTTCTTGGTATGACAAAGGTTCAACCAGGCCTCTCTGAAGTTAAGCTGATATTTTATATACTACTGCACATATTTGTTTTTAAAGCTGTGACAGTGGAATGATCAATAATGACCTTAACATTTTTATTAATGTTAATTTAACTAGATACAGTATGTGTGATTATGCTTGTAAATGCTGCATGGCTATGCACTTTACTGTTTCTATATTATATTCATAAAACTGTTTAACAAAGCACTGAGTCTGAGTCAAGATGAAGATTACTTGCAGTGATGGCTGCAGTGTGTTTCATATTAGGGATAGGTTTGAATAAAGGATGCCCTGACATTTAACTAATGACACCTATATGAAGTTTGATTAGAGAAGCTGAGAAATGAGCTAAATGAAGTACATTTTAAAATGTGATTCCTTTCTACTGAGTGCTAGGCAGTAGACTATGAGCTTGATCCTTAGCATGTCACGTTTCAATTGGAAAATGCTAACTGCAACCCTGAATCATAATTAGTCATGCATACTTTTTATAAAAAATACAGATGTTCCATTGAATGATTTGCTGCTTGTAGATAACTTAAGTAAATGAAATTCAGAATATTTGTGTTGAGCTTATGTCTCTAGCACTCTCATTGACTTTGGGAAGACTCTAGGAAGTTACATGTCAGCAACTAACTCTTTTAAGGCAAGCCATTTTAACATTTAATGGCATGTGGCAATCCTCTATATTTACAGTTACAACTAGTCAAAATTAAAATCAGAGATATATGAAGATGCATTTTAAATGACAAAATAAAGGGAATTTATCTATGGATTTTCATGGAGCTTTCAATCAGAGATATTGTTATTTATATTTTAGCGAGTCGTATTTCAAATTAATTACAGTTTGACTAGCAAGAATTTAAAGAAATATGCAAAGAAAAAAACTCAAATTAGTCATGTCACATAACTCAAATGTCAGGTATCTAGTCATAATATGCTCACAATGTCCTAACAACATATATTTTTACAAAAGTTTTGTTAAGTAATTAAGTCATTTCTGGAAATTGCTCTCATGCATAAGAGGGAAGCATACACAAACAAGAGAAAACTTCTGAACTAAAGAACCCCCATCCCCCATCATCTATTGCCCAGTAATAGCTCCTTCACCGGTTACCAACATGCTTAACTTCTTATATCAGAATTGCAGAGTGTGGTTTAAGAGAGATGTACAATTACAAATTGAGTGAAAACATTATCAGGTAGCTTAATCAGTGTGAAAACAAAATACTGTCATCAATGAGACAGGTCTAGCCATGCAAAAACATCTTGTAATTTAGGTTCAAGAGAATACAAATAATAATAGCCTGTGTTAATAATTTCTAAACATGTATTAATTGCTCTTACAAACTTTAAAATGCATAACAAATATATCTTCTTCAAAAACTCACTCTCTACACAAGTAAAAGAAAGAAAACAGAGGACCCATTTTCTGCAATCCAAAAGATTTATACAGTATATGGCTTTAAAATTACAAGCACCTCCCAGGGATATTCTATTCAACTTAAAAGTATGTCCTTGCATTTTTTTCATAAATTGTTTCTATCTTACGATAAAATCTTTATTGGACTTTTCAACACATCCTGCTTTATATTACAGGAAGGGGGGAAAAATAAATCAACAAGGCAAAAAGCCCAAATGCTTTCATTTAATAATGAGTACTACTACTAAAAACTCTACCCAATTAAAGTGCAAGATTACAAATAACAAAATATGATTTAGGTTTGGCTGGAAAGCATGACCATTAAGTCAGCTGTCATTAGTGTTACTTTGCTTACATTTAATATAGCTGACATACCTGAAATTTATAGATGCACCAATTTTCAGCTGTGAAAATATTCCACCAAGAACAGCAAAAAATGGTATACTGTATTGGGTATTTGGTCAAATTAAAGATGCTTAATTTTTTGGTCAAATATGTGATGCATTTTCCATTGTTCTCCTATACTAGTGATGGATAAAGCTTTAAAAAAATCCCCTTCTTAGGGAACAAGCAATATCTTACACTGGGCCAAGGATGCCATCTTCAAAGGATTGCTTAGTGATAAAAAAAATAGATTTTATTGCACTAAGTGAAACGTGGCTTAGCTCAGATGGCGCAGCTGTTTTAATCGAATCTGCGCCTCCGGATTACAGTTTTACTCGTGCAGATCGCCAGGAAAAAGAGGCGGGGGCTTGGCAAACATTTACTCGATCCGGTTAAAATGTAAAGATGTCAGTTCTGGTCCTTTGAGTATCTCGCCGTTGTTATCCAGGGAGATTCTCAAGTTCTAGTATTATCCGTGTATAGACCTCCAAAATTCAACGCGTCTTTTTTTGAGGAATTCTCTGACTTAATGTCAATTTTAATTATGAACTATGACACACTCCTAATAGTTGGCGACTTTAATTTTCATATAAATAATCAGTGTGACCTAAAAGTAAAAGAATTTATGAACCTCCTGGACTCTTTTGATTTGAGACAGCTTGCTAATCAGCCTACACATAAAGCAGGTCATACATTAGACTTAGTGATTACTAAAGGACTGAAAGTTAATATAAAGCAGATCATTGATATTGGTCTATCAGACCATTTTCTTCTACTTTTTAATATACAAAGTAGAAATAATGATAAAAACACTCATGAGAAGCATATTGTTAAAAAACGCTTCTTTGACTCAGAGCAGCTTTAAAACTTACAAACATTCTAAGCAATCAGTCCGTTTATAGTGCCAACTATAATAGCGAGGATAATGTAAATAGTAAGGTGGAAAGATTTAATACTAAAGTGAGAGCTGCTGTTGACATAGTTGCACCTGAAAAGACAGTTAAAAATCTTCTAGCATTGTTATACCATGGAAGACCCAAAGAGTGTCTGATTTAAAGAGAACATGCCGTAGAGCTGAGCGTAAATGGAGGAAGACTAAACTAACTATCCACTATGAAATATTAAAAGTTAAAATAACAGAATACAATAACACTGTCCGTCTTGAGAGGCTGCTATTTCTCTAAGATTATAAATAACAATGCTAGTAATCCCAGAGTCTTATTTTCTCAATTGATCGCCTACTAAACCCAGGTAACTCAAAGGAATGCCTCCTAAGTACTTCCAGTAAAACCTGTGAGGCTTGCTGTATTTTTCAATCAAAAAATTAATGATATTAGAAATAACATAGTATATCTCCCCAACACTAAGGATCCTCCTAAACCCCAGCATCCTGTTATAAACAAATTAAACTCTTTCACTAGGATAGATTTACCTGATTTACAAAAATAATATCTCAATTAAAACCCTCCACCTGTCCTTGACCCAATACCAACAAATTTTTCAAAGAAGTATCAGGCATGCTAATTGATAATGTTCTTGACATAGTAAATTCGTCATTAGATAGGGGTCTTCCCAGACTGTCTTAAGACTGCTGTAGTTAAACCCCTACTTAAGAAACATAATCTTGACCCTCGCTCTTGAAAATTTTAGACCCATCTCTAACCTGCCTTTCTTAAGTAAAGTTCTGGAGAAGGCAGTCATTATGCAGTTAAATGACCACCTCAATAAACATGCTATTCTTGATAAATTTCAGTCGGTTTTAGAACAAATCACAGCACAGAAACTGCACTCGTTAAAGTAGTAAATGATTTGCGGGTGAATGCAGACAGAGGCCATTTATCTGTTCTCATCCTCTTAGATCTGAGTGCTGCATTTGACACCATTGATCACAATATTCTTAGAAATCGCCTTAGTCAATGGGTGGGCCTCTCTGGCAGTGTCTTAAATTGGTTTGAATCCTACCTGACAGGGAGAAAATTCTTGTTAGTTGTGGTAATTACAACTCAAAGACACATGATATCCAATATGATGTTCCACAAGGGTCCACTGTTATTCTCAATCTACATGCTTCCTTTAGGTCAGATTATCTCAGGGCACAACGTGAGCTACCAAAGCTATGCTGATGACACACAGCTGTACTTATCAATAGCACCTGATGACCCGATCTCTTGATTCACTAACACAATGTCTGACTTGTATCTCAGAATGGATGAATAGTAACTTTCTCAAGTTAAATAAAGAAAACTGAAATCTTAGTGATTGGCAATAATGGATACAATGAGGCTATTAGAAATAAACTGGATACATTAGGATTAAAAGTCAAGACGGAGGTAAAAAGCTTAGGGGTAATTGTTGACTGTAATCTGAATTTTAAATCGCATATTAATCAGATCACTAGGACAGCATTTTTTCACTTAAGAAACATAGCTAAAGTTAGACCTCTTATATCACTGAAAGATGCTGAGAAATTAGTTCACGCGTTTTGTTTTCAGTCGACTAGATTACTGTAACGCACTCCTCTCAGGACTACCCAAAAAAGACATAAATCGTTTGCAACTAGTGCAGAATGCAGCTGCTAGAATCCTAACTAGGAAAAGAAAATCGAACACATTTCTCCAGTTTTGATGTCACTACACTGGTTACCTGTGTCATTCAGGATTGACTTTAAAATTCTGCTTATGGTTTATAAAGCCTTAAATAATCTCGCCCCATCTTATATATCGGAATGTCTGACACCTTATATTCCAAATCGTAACCTCAGATCCTCAAATGAGTGTCTCCTTAGAATTCCAAGAACAAAACTTAAAAGAAGTGGTGAGGCGGCCTTCTGCTGTTATGCACCTAAAATCTGGAATAGCCTGCCAATAGGAATTCGCCAGGCTGATACAGTAGAGCACTTTAAAACACTGCTGAAAACACATTACTTTAACATGGCCTTTTATAACTTCACTTAATCAAAATCCTGATACTCTATATGTCCAACTCGTTATAATAACTATTCATGGTGGCTCTAAAATATGTACTAACCCCTACTCTCTCTTCTGTTTCCTTTTCTGGTATCCTTTATCTACTCAAAGCATCGTGATGTTCCAACAATGATGGATAGATTAAAAGCCAGAAGTCTGTATGACCATCAACATCAAGTGACTCCGTGAGAACCCTAACTACAAAGAGGACTGTTTCATTTATGTTAGGTAGAATGCCCAGAGGGACTGGCGGTTCATGGCCTGGAATCCCTACAGATTTTATTTTTTCTCCAGCCGTCTGGAGTTTTTTTTGTTTTTTCTGTCCACCCTGGCCATTGGACCTTACTCTTTTTCTATGTTAATTAATGTTGTCTTATTTTAATTTCTTATTTTGTCTTTTATTTTTCTTTTCTTCAGTATGTAAAGCACTTTGAGCTACTTTTTGTATGAAAATGTGCTATATAAATAAATGTTGTTGTTGTTGTTGTTGTATTTATGTATTTACAACCACAAATACCAAAAGAAGGTGCAAACTACTGAAAAGTAAATGAAGAAAGGAAAGGAGAAGGAATCATACTGAGACAAAAATGAACAAATACACAAAGTAACACTATTTAAACAAGTTTAGCTTAATAAACAATGTGAATCTGTTAGATTCAGTAGATGCATCATGTGTGAGATTACAAGTTATAAATCACTGGAAGCCGTTAGAGCACAGTTATTTTATCTAAGGTAATTTAGCCAAAGTGCTAGTTACTTCTTCACCTACAATCATAGGCTATTTGTCAGTATAAAGGAAAAGTGTACACTGGTTGATGGACTTAAATATAATTCATTTATTAGTTACAAAACTGTATTTTGTTACTGTTTTTACTTATGCTTTTATTAATTTTTGTAACATGTCCTGTTTGAAAAGCTTGAACCAGAAGTGAAATTGATTTAATTTAGGCCTAATGCAAAGCCACAAAGATAAGAACAAAAATAAACTAAAAAAGGTAATCGGCATTTGGTATTCAGCCCAGTGTTTTCTGAAATGAGGCTTCAGCCAAGAATTTTCATTTTAGTGCATCACTATCAGAAATGAGATGGATTGCTGGCTAATAAATATATATATATGAGATGGAGTTTTCACTTTCATCCTGTGAATTAAATTATTTTATAGTTGTGGCAAATAAAAAGCAAGAAGATTTCAAATCAAACAACTTTACCATAATGACAATAAAATAAGTTGGTCTATATACTTTGTTCATTCCAAAATTACATTTATAAATTAGTGTTTCAGAATTTCCATAATGGCCAAATGCTCAGCTAACACTACTCATGAGGCTGATTTGAAAGTAGAAAGGTAGCCTAGATTAATCTCAGATCTAATTAACTTTAATCAAAATGTAACTTAAACTTTTAACATAGAATAGCAGAATTTTAACATTCACTTAAAAACTTCATCATTCCAATATTGCAATATCAATCAGCGCAATGAAGAGCCTGTGGTAAAATGTAGCATTATGTACTTTTTTCCTCCTAACCTACAGTACCAGTGTTTTCTGTCAAAAATGCTAAAACAGTCAACGTCTGAGTTGGTAATAATGGAGTTATGTTTAATCAAGACCAATCTTTTTATTCAAAATGAAAATAGGACCAAGTGGAGTCTGCACAGTCAGTATCTTGTTCTCAGTTTTTCTGCAGTGGTTGGCATTTTATTTGTGGGTGGCACTGCCTATTTTACAACTAAAAAGGAATGCATACAAATTATTTTATTAGGAGCTAATATACAATACATAAAGTATCTATTGCCATTGTCATTTCTGTCTGTCCATTCCCAATATGCCAATTTTGGTGAAATGTTATGCCGTTGTCAACTGGTGAATTTTTGAAACTATCTGTCTTAAAATATAAACATTCAGTGTTTTTGGGTAATTGCTGCATTATTTAATCTTTACAACAGTCCCGCACACAACCCAGTGCCCCTGCACAAAGCACCCTCAAAGTCCGGGGCTTCCAATGTTCCTTACGTTCCTTCCCTTCCTTCACTGCCTCCACTCCTCTCCTCCGAGCTTCGTTCTTTTTCACCCGGCCCCTTTTATTCCCACCCGGATGTGCTCCAGGTGCTTCCTGATGAACTTCCTGCGGCACTTCCGGGTGTCCCTGGTAATACTGACATCCAGTGATTCACAGTCTTCTGGGTTGAGCTTCCATGCTCAGTTCCCGTGACCAAACACAAACCAGGGTGGCTGCCCTCTCGTGGTCCGGGGGACCTCCACAAGCCTATATGTCACTAGCATGGAGACACTTAATTTGCTGTTTAAACAATACATAATTAAATTACTAGCTGTATTACCTTGCTTCATCCAGGAACTTTAATAAGATAATACACCTCAGCTATAGAGCATACAGTTAATCAGATGTATCAGAAGTAATATGTAAGTACTTTTCTATATACAGTATTTGCAGATTTTTTACCAAAAATTAATATTATTGTCAGGCAGTGTGTTGTAGTGGTTGACTTTGGACATGGGACCTCATTATTATTAGGTCACTGGAGCTGCTTACTCTTGACCATGCTTTACAGTAAACCCTCCTCGATCGCGGGGGTTGCGTTCCAGTCCCCCCCACAATAGGTGAAAATCCGCAAAGTAGAAACCATATGTTTGTATGGTTATTTTTATATATTTTAAGCCCTTATAAACTCTCCCACACTGTTTATAAATATTCCCCACAGAGTTATACAACATAATCCCTTTGTATTCTCTTAGATATTAGGTAAGATTCATTGAAATTATGTATATAAACACACTGTTTATATACAGTAAAACCTAAATAATATTTTAAAGATATTGTGTGTCTCCGATATCACATATGTTACAGCCATTACGATAGACAGGCCACCAGCAATAAATACGTACAATGCAAGAAAAATAGCATACAGTAAATGTGTGTACAATGACACTAAACGTACGTACATGTACTAAGTACTGTAAGTAGAAAATTAATTACGGTTACTCACCAACAATGACACGATGACTTGTCCGATAACAATGAGTTTAATTTTACTGCACAACAAAGGAGAGCGTTACAGCCCTTAAAGGAGCCACTTCAGACGATTATGTAGCACTGCCGTTGTTCTTCTTCTGGCAGTCTTCAATCCAAATCCCTAAAGCAGATTCCATCCAGATTACTGCCTTATTACATCCACTTACAACTCGTTTTGCACCCTGGTTAAAAGGACACTGCGGCCGTAGATCTTATATTCCTTTCCTACTTTTTAAATAAAAAGAATCGTAGCCTTCAACAAATCCAAAACGTTTACCTTTTCGGCAATCGTTAACATCTTCCGTTTGCGCTTGGGCACGGCCCCTGAAGCAGTAGCAGATTATTTTGGAGCCATAATGAAGGGCTTGACTATGCACAAAGATAAACACAAAATAGCACAACTCTTTACACAGCGAAACACGTTGGTGCTGAATGAGCGAGACGAGACTTCCTGGTTAACACTGCATTCAGCACGCAGGAACTTAACTGCGTGCTCTGATTGGTTAGCTTCTCAGTCAGGAGAACTTAACTGCATGCTCTGATTGGTTAGCTTCTCAGTCATCCGCCAATAGCGTTCCTTGTATGAAATCAACTGGGCAAACCAACTGAGGAAGCATGTACAGGAAGTAAAAAGACACATTGTCCGCAGAACCCGCGAAGCAGCGAAAAATCCGCATTATATATTTAATTATGCTTTCATATAAAATTCGCGATAGAGTGAAGCCGCGAAAGTCGAAGCGCGATATAGCGAGGGATTACTGTATACAATTGCACATGAGTAAAACATTCCAGCGTTAGATCGATTACCTGCTTTTGCTAGTGACTAGGCTTTTGATGATGACCACTACAAAAGATAATTTTACAAGAAAGTGTATTCTTTTGAATTGGAACAGGTAATCTGTATGACTAAACTGAAAGTTGAGTATGTATTATTATCATTATTAGATGTTTACGTCATTCACTCAAGTAATTATTTTTTTGCATTTCATCAGTTGTATTTTCAAGCTTGAATTTGTTTGATGTAGCCATAGGCAGACAATACATTTTTAACACATGGTGTTTTACTTTAACCTATTACAAACAGCAATGACGTTTACATACTGCACATTTAGGTGGCACATATAATGAACTGAATGTTTTTAATCTTGGGGTTGTTTTCTCTGGAGCTTGAAGTGGAAGTAAATAACTGTCAGAACTATGTTTTAGAGGCTTCTTAAACAATCAGGAATGACCGTTTAAAGTCAGCAGATGTGAATATGCATGTTAAGAACTTTGGTGCACACTAGGGGAGAAGGGAGCATCTCCTTTCAATGTAAATGTAAATGATTTCAAAGGGTGGGGTCCCCTTTCAAAGTCTGTAGATGCAAATGTATGTTACACTGGAGTAGAATGCCCAGAGGGGACTGGGCGGTCTCTTGGTCTGGAACCCCTACAGTTTTTTTTTTTATCTCCAGCTTTTGGAGTTTTTTTTTGTTTTTTCTGTCCACCCTGGCCATCGGACCTTACTCTTATTCTATGTTAATTAATGTTGACTTATGTTTATTTTTTATTGTGTCTTCTATTTTTCTATTCATTTTGTAAAGCACTTTGAGCTACATTTTTTTTGTATGAATATGTGCTATATAAATAAATGTTGATTGATTGATAGACTGACCCGTTAAGTTTATACTTAAACCATTTGCTTCCTTTGTCTTGGACCCGAGGACACCACTTCACCCCTACTCCCTCCTGTTTTGCTGCTGGTGAAGTAACACCAGCACTCATAGCTACAGTGCCTGACACCAGGACTCAAGCTTTACAACACTTGCTAACCACTGAGCTTCACATCTTCATTGAGTTTTACTGAACTTTCTGTTTTCCATGTCACACCTCTCTTTACACAGCAAATGTGATTACTGTTTTTTCCAGTCCAAGAAACTGCATCTTCTTCAGTCATCCATTCGCAGTAGTGCTGTAACAACTATTCATCATTACTGATAATAATCGAGTATTAAAAACGCTAGCAAGGATCACTTTCATCAATTAGTTAATTACGTCATTAGGCTGAGTACGTTGTACTGCACAATTGCATCACTACTACATTCAGTTGTGGGTGCATTTAAAAAAAAGGCAAACGGTAAGCAACAGCCAGGAAAGACAGTGCGGCCTAAGACTTCCAGACTTTGTGAGAACTTTACACTCTACGCAGAAAAAAAAGGTTGTGAGTTTCATAATGTGCAGGTCTGACCTCGTTTGCCATAACAGCCCAACTGAGATGCACAAACATTTCAATAAGAAACATACCATTATACCATAAATACATACCATATATATATAATATATTAGGACCTTTACAGACTTCTTTATGTGTATGCATCCTTCATATTTTTAATATAATCTTCCAGCTGCACACTATTCTTTATATAAAAAATAGAAATGTCCTGTGATGCTACATAAACCCAGTTTCTTAAGATCTTTTTTCTTTTAATTGTTTAAAATGTACTTGTGAATTGGGCACTAGGGATGTCAAAATGCAAGAAATTTGGCATTTGTTAAGTATGAAAAATCAGAAATGTGTAGATGTTTACAGGAATTCAAAACTTAATATGAATTTACAGAATTTCAAAATTGGCAAATTTAATCTTCAGCATATTTTTCATACTCTACTGAGACTTTCAAGGAGACTTTCACCACACGGTGCAGCTGGAATGTTTGCTTATATGACAGGGAGGCTCCACTAATTCTTCTATGTTTTATGGACACAAATATTTACCAGTTCAACACTAATCCCCAGGAAGAAACAATACATACCTCCAAAATGCAAGATTTGCCTATATAAAATGAAGCCTAAAGCATACAATCTAAAAAAATCAAATAAACAAAAGCTGGGAATTGTAAGCAAGAAAATCCTTTCACCAAAGTGCAAAATATTAACACAAACTTCTGAAATGAAACAGCATGCTTAATACACTTTTCTTAAATTGTTGTGCATGCGTCCCAGCAACAGCAAAGTTTTTTTCTTTAATAAGGTAATTTATTTCTCATTGATGTTGTTTTAAAGTGGCATTTGAAGAGAATGCTAAGACACAATTCTGTATTTCAACCACAAGCATAATTTGGGAAAAAGACAGAAATGAATCCATCATCCAAAACTCTTGATATCCCACCTGCTAAGGGATTCTACAGGACTATAGGATCATTCATCCCGACTACTAAAACATAAAAAATTAAAGTACTAAAAGAGCATGATTCTTACAGTTGGGAAAGTCAGGAACTATTTCTCCACCCGAATAGCAGGGGAGAGAAAGAAAACTATAAGAGCACAAACGCCTTGGCTTTAGATGCAGTTTTAATAAATCATCCTTACTAAAGTATCCTTTTTCTCTTCTTTATTTGCTTGTTGCTTGACCATACCTTCACTCATCATCCCATGCGAGTGTTTTAAAAGGCACCAGTGTGGGAACACTTAATGTATTTGTAAGTTCTCATTGTGCATGTTTTTGGAGAATGCAAAATGAGGAGGACTGGAGTGGAAAGCTCCCACAACCAGTTTACTATTGTTATTTACCTGGTCGCTATTATAGTACTTGATTTTCAATGTGTTTCAATGTTATATGGTAATCTTATTTTCTCAGTAAAGCACATTGTAGGAAAGGGGTAGAAGTAAGATCTGGAACCTAGGTGTTAACCATTTTTATCTCATAAATGGTTTTCATTTTCAATTACAGCTTAAATTGTTTTCATGGCTGTCCAGGGAAAAACTGATCTTGCAAATATTAAGTACTTACAGTATGTATACTACCTTCTGTAGTATCTGTAGTATAAACACTGGAGGTACTGTATGTTTATGGTACTACAGAGCACAGCTCAGAAATAAAGAATGACACTGCCTCTTGAAAACATGTGTTTTTAAAAAACACCTTGGGACTGCTTAAACTCTTCACCCCTCTGTTCTGTTCCTAAATATCTAATGTTGTACTGGCCATATCAACCATGAACCAGCTTTGATCATGTTAAGACTGCTAGTTTTCCTGTAGCCATGGGATTAACAGTAATTTTAATTCACTAATGTAACCCTTTAAAAAATTGGTGCTCTGATACTTAACTTTTTGTGTGTACAGCATCTGAAATTCCTTCCACATTAAATCTAAATTGCCCCTAACAAACTGATTTACTGAATTCTTAAAGCACAGATAGATAAGAAAGCCACATGCTGACCAACTTCTCCAACTGAAATGGAGGGAGGAGCAATCACAACTGTACTGTGCAGGGCAGGACACATTTGAAAAGGCCACTCTTTGTCATTTCAATTGGCTGTAGGGTTTATAAATAACAATAAAATCTTTTCAACCAAAGATTAGAATAAAACCCTACACAAAGTAATCTGTAAATATGAGAAAGTAATATAGAAACCCTTATATGGCACAGTGGTGCTGTAACATTCTGACTCAATTAAGAATATTAAAACTCTAATACATAGTCAAGAAAAATTAGAATTCAGATATGAATTTGATATAACTACTTAAAATTACTGTGAAATCTAAAATTTGCATTATCTAGGAACAGAGATGTAAGGATGTTGGAAACTCAGGCACAAGACAGTATCAAAACCTTCAATGGGATACACAAGCTAGGAAAATATGTAGAAATATATGCCTTCTATCTCTTTTAAGATGTATGATTAGCACCATGTTTAGTACCACTGATTCAAAACACTATTGTTCTTGGCATGGTCTGGAAGTTACTCACCCTCTATTTATCTATGAGGATTTCCTGTGGGGACTGTGATTTCATCCCTCATATTAAACCCATGCATATCAGGATAATAGTCAGTACTAAATTGGTCCTGTATGAGTGAATGTGCCCAGAGATGGACTGGCACCCATTCTAGAGTTAGTTCATGTCTTAGTCTAATGCTGCTAGAATAGGCTCCAGTTTATAACCAAAATGTTCAATGACAAAATGGGATGTCAGATATTTTAAGATTGCGTATACCTTTGCTAACCTCCAAGTAACAGTTCAGCTTGCTACCAAGATGGGAAGAAAGGAAAACTGTGAAAGAGCAAGTTTAGTTACCTCAGCCAGTGTATTCTGGCTAATTCACATTATTACTAGATTAAAGTGAATACAAAAATGATAACAACTGCTACCTGTAATTAATGGAGGGATATTGTTCTAGGTGGGATACAGATACACTTAATAACTGTTGATCAGCCATTTAAACATATTGTCTAAAAATAGTAATAATTTTCCTTATGGAAATACTATTTTGTGCCATTAGTTTGTGAAAGCAAAGCATAATTATTGGAATTTACCACAATAATTGTGATTGCACAAATTACTTGCACAAAATAAAGAATGACCAGACAAAAGTGATCTGATTTAAATAAAAAAGTAATTTATAAATCTTGCAGTATCTAAAGCCACCAGGTATGAGTTAAGCCTACAGACTCAATTTAGTCACCGCAAAAGTGCTAACAGATAGGACCCCATTTGCAACACAGTGGGCATCTACCCTATAAACATTGAATCCCCAAGAAGTGGGGACACACAATAAATATAATGAATTTTACAATATTACGGTTTTCATTCAAGTATTCTTAAAGGTCGTGCAGACGATTATATATCAAGGTTACAGATTAACAGCAATAAATGACAAAATAGATAGATAGATAGATAGATAGATAGATAGATAGATAGATAGATAGATAGATAGATAGATAGATACTCGGCGACAGAAGGCTAGATAAATAATTGAACATCGATTGAGAACTGACCGGCTTACAGGGGCTGGCCCAGCAGTACATCAGTGAAGGGGGTGGTGAGGTGGGGGTTGGGGATCTTGGCACGTACCTGTCTGCCCTTTGCCCAGCGTCTTCTCCAGTCGATAGGGCCCGACATACTGCGCCGACTGAGCACCGGCCGGCGAGTCCTTGGAAGACATATCTGCTTATACGCCAGGCTATGGCTCCGGCTGAGTGGTGAGCTGCCGCGAGAGACACGGCAAGTGCCCGGCACAAGCTAGGCAGCCGCGCGGAGGTTCCTGCGGACGGACTCAGCGCAGCGCGCTGCCTTGACAGCCGCGCCACATCGCATCCTTGAGCGGCAGTGCAGGAGGAGGAGGAGGAGGAGGAGGGGGAGGATGAAGGAGGGGACAGAAGAGCGTTGTATCCGATGGAAAGGTGCCTATATCGCGTGGCCAGGATCAGCAGCAGAGGCCTTCTGCCCTCGCACCCCAATAACTTGAGTCTCTGCACGCCCAGCTGATAATAGAGTGTATTTCCACTAACACCGGCGTTTCTCTTTCTGTTAGACAGCCTCCGTGGAGCTACAGCTGCAACAAGCTCAGACCCGGGCCCAGGGATGCAGGAGAAAAACACTCTGTCATTGCCAATGCGAGCGCATCCTCGCGCGTTGCCCCACTTCCCGTGCCTTCCTATTCTAGTATTTTCCAGGACTGGCAGGCAGCTTAGCGTTCTTCTACTGCTCCGGGACGTAGCTAGCGGAGTCGTATTCTTGCCATCCTGAATTTTCCTCAGCCTCCCTTTTTCTGCAGCATCCCTCTCAGTCTCTCTCTCTCTCTCTCTCTCTCTCTCTCCCTCCCTCCCTCGCAACATCAGCATCCGGGTCCTTGCTGTAGCATCAGTCCGGACCGACCGCTCCCTCCCAGATACACGCTTATCGGCGCGTGCGCGTGCGTACAGAAAAGTCAATTTGGCTGCCAATAAAGGGGGTCGCATCTCGCTACGTTCTGTACTAACACTTAGTATTTAATAGCATTTATTGTACATTCATGTGTAGATTTATTCTAGAAGCTCTTGAGACCCCCACAGCTTCCTAGCATATCTAGTCCATCATCTGTTGTTTTAAAGGATGATATTTAACTAAGTGTAATTCACAATCACATAGAAACAATTGAGAGTTACCAAATAACCAAATCAAAACGTCTTCGGGAAGTGGGAGGTAAACCCAAACAGACACCGAGAGTACGTGCAAAGTGTACACAGACAGCGATCATGCATGGGATTCACACTCGGGACACTAGATCCATGAGGTACAATATAATTTATTTTTTGTATAGCCCAAAATCACACAAGAAGTGTCGCAATGGGCTTTAACAGGCTCTGCCTCTTGACAGCAATCCAGCCTTGACTCTATAAGAAGACAAGAAAAAACTCCCAAAAAAACCCTTATAGGGAGTAAATGGAAGAAACCTTGGGAAAGGCAGTTGAAAGAGAGACCCCTTTCCAGGTAGGTTGGGCGTGCAGTGGGTGTCAAAAAGAAGGGGGTCAATACAATACAGTACCATACACAGAACAGAACAAATCCTCAATACAGTATAAAATAAAAATTTTAGAAGTACGGTGTAGAATTTAACAGTAGATGATATCACATAATATGATTAAGGTAGTGACCTTAACAACGAAACCATCATGCCACCCTCCCACCTTTCAATTTAATTAAACTTATTGTTATTATACCTTAATGTACAATGTATAGCGCAACATTCTTGCCGGGGTTGGGGGTGCCTAAGTAGCAGAGGCGGGGGTCCCTCACTGAAAAAAAATAAAACAAAATGGAACCTTTTAACATTCAGCGCTTTTTCACGTTTAACATTTTGGGATGCTGTTGTTAAATTTAAAACAACCATTGTCTGAAGAAGTGCGTATCTACGTCCCCACCACAGCTACAAATGACTGTATCCTGATTTTTGTTTCATATCTGATTATTTTGTCTGCTCAAATTAATTTTTCTACTAATCTACATTTGATATCGTGTCCATCTTCAATGTGCCCATTTGGGCAAAATAAATAAAGCAGTTTTGTCAGACAGATGCAGATTCCTACTCTATTATGTTGTAAATGTACAACGTCTCCGAATTCCAAAGGTGATTGCAAGGAAAAGAAGTAGGAAGCGAAAGATTAAGAGCTGTTGGTTTGACCGCATTTGTCACACTGGTGGTGTTCTGTACATAGAAATGAGCAGCCTAAAGGACACTTGGAGACAGGACTGGTGTCGCGATGGGACAGGTTTGGGTGAAAAACTGTTACCATCATTATTCCTCCCTAAAAATTTTGATTCCATATCTTTTTTGCCAACACTTCTCCAAAACATAGTATCTGTGTCACATATAAGTGAAAAAAATGGAAATTGAACTAAAGGGTGAATGTAGCCTTCTTGGTTTCAAATATCAAACATAAGGTTGTACGGGGTGGTTTAACGACTGCGCAGTGGCTATCAACAGCACGGGGGCGTTCATGGAAAGGAATAACAATCTGAAACAACAAAAAATAACAATACTAATTCCACAAATTAAACTTCAAACTTAATCATAAATATGAATCATTAAAAATGTAGTGAAAATATTTTTTTAAACCCTAAGCACATTCAATTTCGAAAAATCATTGACAATCTCCTGTATTTATTTATTTATTTTTTTTGTGGTCAGTCCTGAAAAACACGTCCATGGTTTCTGCTGTATGTAGAAATTTCTGCAGCTTCTCTGCTGAATTCAGTAACTATTAACACAAACATTTTCTCGGATATCAAATTAAATTAAAGCCTTCTTGTGCTTGACCAGCTTGTTGCAATTTGGGGGAAACTGCTCACTCATTATTATCATCCCCACTCACAATTACAGCAGCGCAGGTGAACAGAGAGCTGAGGAGACTTTGTGCCAGCAAAGCAGCAGGTCCAAATGGTGTATTGCCATGACTGCTGAAGGCTTGTGCTTTGGAACTGGGGAGTCCTCTACAGCGCATCTTCAACCTGAGCCTGGAAAAGGGGAGAGTCCCGAGGCTTTGGAAAACATCTTGTATCACCCCAGTCCCAAAGGTATCACATCCTAGTGAGCTGAATGACTTTCGGTCTGTTGCTTTGACGTCACATGTGATGAAGACCATGGAGCGGCTGCTGCTTCACCACCTGAGGCCACAGGTCCGCCACGCCCTCGACCCTCTGCAGTTTGCACACCAGGAAGGTGGAAGTGGAGGATGCCATCATCTACATGCTACACCGATCCCTCTCCCACTTGGACAGAGGCAGTGGTGCTGTATGAATTATGTTTTTGGATTTCTCTAGCACCTTCAACACCATCCAACCTCCTTAGGGACAAGCTGACTGAGATGGGAGTAGACTCACACCTGGTGGTGGTCTATCTATCTATCTATCTATCTATCTATCTATCTATCTATCTATCTATCTATCTATCTATCTATCTATCTATCTATCTATCTATCTATCTATCTATCTATCTATCTATCTATCTATCTATTAAACATTTTGAGGATTCAATATTACTGTTTTCCTATCCTATTTCTATTCAAATACTGCATATTGTTATTTCCAGGCGACCTGGGGCTGTCATGTTGCTCTGCACATCTTTATTAATAGAAAAGGTGGGCCAGGTGGAAAAGGCGAAGACGCCTCATCTGTTGAGCTCGCCGTGATGCTTGACTCATGATATATTGTACAGTAATGTTTGCCTTTGCTTGGTGGTGACAGTCGCCAGTTCTACGTTCTAGATGTCATCATAGGCATACAATAGCTTGGCAAAGTTTTGTGCCATTTCTTGCTTTGAGCAGTGTTTAGATATTTTTTTCTCGCTAACTTTTGCAGATTTCTAGTATTACCATGACCACACTTCAATCCATCTGTTGCCCGTAACGTCATGCAACGTGACGTATCAGCTTCTCATTCTCTTGGGTGTTAGCGTGGGTACCCACTACAGTTTTACAAATATTACATCTGCTTACACTAATGTAATACATTTTAAAACTGACAAAATACAATAAAAATGTCGTTTAAGTCAGAGGATCTGCTCAAAAAAACAATGATAGAGCTGAAATTAGTACAGTCAAAAAATTTAAAAATCTTGTTTTTGCTTTGTCATTCTGGGATATTTAGTATGGCTTGGTGTGAGAAAAAATAAATTTAAATGATTTCAACGTAAGGTTTAAACATAAAAAATATGAAAAAGTGAAGCAGTCTGAATACTTTCTGAAGGGACTATATCTCGTTAATATGAAGATAATGAAGAAGCAACAAAAGCATATGATCAGAGAAGTGCATATGATGTTGTTTATCTTGATTTTAAGGATGTTTTGATTAGCTACCACATGAGAGGCTTGTGATCAAAGTAAAATGGGAGTTTAAGGCAATGTGAAGATGGGTACAAAATTGTTTTAATCACTGAAAGAAGTATTCTTTTTTTCTAAGCCCTTTAAAATTAAATTACAAAACAAATACAATACAATGAAAGCTATAGCCAACCAATCAGATACATAAAGGTCACATTGCAATATACTATAAAAAATACACCACAATCAAAAGGACAATGAATTTAACATATGAAAGAGAAAGGGTTAAACTATATTAAACTATAAAACCTAACTCTTGCCAAGACAAGAGCTCTGAAAACTTAATTTGGGAATAACAAAAATACATTCTTGCCAAACTGTTCTGAACTTTTTTCAGTTTTAAGACATCACTTTATTACTGAGTTATAGAACAGTGGTTTCCAACCATTTTGGGTTCTTCCTGTAGCTGCAGAGTTTTTGTTCTAACCAGTTCTAACCAGTTTTACAATCAACAAGTCCTATTATCTCAAATTGATGTCATTGTTTAATCAGCTGGTCTTTCATTTTTCTCTCTTATTCTGCATTTGGTAAAGAGCAGCAAGGTGAGGTTTGCATTCATATGAAATTTAGAAATATCCATATCATAGTTTTAAGTTTGTAACTCTCACTACAGTGATTCCAAGGTTTAAGTTTGAGATCCACTGTTACAAAGTATGCATTAGAATTCTTTCACCATTCATTTCCCAAACCTACTTCTCATGAGCAAGGTTGTGGGGAAGCTGTAGCCCATCTTAGTATGCACTGGGGGAAAGATCCTTAGGGTGCCTGTCCATCAGAGGGTGAACATGCTTGCACATAAACACATGCTAGGGCTAACATAGCAATATCAATTCACCTATCCTGCATGTCTTTCCAGTGTGGCTTAAAATTTAGAATAGCAGAGAGCTTTTAAGTGTTAAAAGTGGTCATAATGCAATATAATTTAATATGATGTAGTTCCTGACATGCACTGCTTACTTCATATATTCGTGAATACTGCACAGTAACACCAGAATGAAAAAACTGTAAACCATTACTATTGAACATGTGTGGTTCTTGAAATAGTTCTCATGCCGCATCGCCATTCTTCAAATGATATTTATGATTAGTTAAATAGAGTTCAATTTGCTTAACTTGGAATGACGTCCATGTCTTTTTTTAGAACTAATTTCACATGGGTGGGAGAGTTTAATCTTCCAGAATTCTTCTACTTAGCCCACCATTGCAGGACCAGGACTGGTGCTAACAGTTTAAGAGGTACTGCATAAGTGTAAAGTTGGATGGAGAGGTACATGTTAGTACAGTGAAATAAGCTTTGGGAAAAGAAACTGAGCAATTGTTTAAACCTATTCAAATTTGAATAGAAGGAAGACAAAAATTATTACCTGATGGTGCTAGAAAACGTGAACAATTATTTCATGCCAAAAATGAATATAACTCATGAAAGAGCGCACTTTCATCAGTGCACGCAAAAGCCCTGCCATGCGGCTTGTGAAGAAAATTTCACAGGTCCAACTCTATATATCTGAAGTTGGTTTGTCTGACATAAATGCTGTCAGAATTGTCATCAAGGATGATGCTATCCCTTATTGTTAAAGTACTGCCAAATGTGGGAACTGGATCTCATGTTATGCTGTGGAATAATCGAGGAGATAAAATAACCATCCAAGTGGCATACACCAATGGGTCCTGTATCAAAGAAAGGAGTGGAGTACAGTATATTTACATAGACCTGAAGCAGCTGAACAGAGAAGTGAAAAAGGAGAGTTATGTTTGGCTTACATCAGATAACATACTGTCTAAGCTCACACATGCATATTTGTTATCCCTTTATTATTTAAGGAGTAGGTTCTGGCAGCTAAACGTGAGAAGGAATCAGCTGCATTGACAACCTTCATCACATCAGCGGGAAAGTATTTTTTTGATTGATAACTGTTTGGTGTAACAACTGCTTCTAAGGTATGGTAACAAAGGGGATCTGTTAATTTTTCAAGTATATTCATGGAATAGAAGTGCATATGGATGACATGTTGGTCTTTGGCAGGATGGCAGAAGAACATGAAATGAGCCTTGAGAAAGTTCTGAAAATTCTGAAACATTCTGGTTAGAAACAAACTGATAAGGTATGTCTTTGAAGACAGACGTGATTGAACTATCAGAGACACTGTACTGGGGAAACGAGTATCTGTCCAGACCTAGCAAAGGTTAGTTCTTTAATGGAGCTTCAAATGACATCAGAGATGTTCAAGGGCACCACAGTTTTATTGGGTTTTTAATGACTGTGTCCATTTTGTTTGAGGTTGCTATACGTGTTACTGACCATGCAACGTTGAGCTCATGTAATGCACCTTGACACCATGCTCTGCTGTATAAAATGATAGGACATGGCAGTGTTATATGCTAGTATCTGATAAAGCCCTCTGAAAAGGAAAATGAAAGAAACTCTTTGAAGAATTTAAAGAATTAGACTAGTTAGGCGCAAATCAAAAAAAGTTTGTGTAGTGTAATTTTCAGATTATTTTTAACTTAGATTTTTGTTTAGTTTAGGGGTTTTACGAATCTTTTTGGTGTTTTATAGCTAGTAGAATTGCTTGAACTCTTAAAAACACATATAGAGCACCAGTTGTTTTCTAAGTGTTAAAATTAATAGCACACCTGCTAAGCCTCATCTGGAATATCCATTTTACAAAAACAACATATCAGTTCCAGAGAAAATCCAGAGAAGCAACTAGACTGATTTCCAGTCTGTAGGGTAGGAACTATGAGAAAATATTGAAATAGTTAAATGTTTTCAGTTTAAGCAAACAAAGACAAAGGGTACATTTTGCAGAAGGGATCTTCACATTGAGGACCATAGATATACAGTAGTACATGGAATAAGTTGTCTAGCAGTATGGTTGATAGTAACACTTTTGGAATCTTTTTTGCAAAAGTTAGGTGAACAGAGATTGACAAGTTATGTTGGGTTTTACATAAATTGTCCTAATGCTCACCACCTGCTCCAACAGTCAAAAACACAAAAACTGATTGATAGCCATGTGCAGCACTTTAGTAAAATGCTTAAGAAGAGAACTTGGGCTAAAATAGAGTGCAGTCAAAACCTACTAGGTGATTCCAGATGTTGCAGAATATCATGAAGCCCTGGGAACTCTACAGTTTAAGGATGACCTGGTCCCCTTAGTAGATGAGCTATGTTACTATGTTACTAAAATATATATTCAACAAAGGAGAGTTTTTCCTAAAGATTATTTTTAATATTTTTGTATATAATGTCCATCCATCCATTATCCAACCCACTATAGCCTAACTACAGGGTCACGGGGGTCTGCTGGAGCCAATCCCAGCCTTCACAGGACACAAGGCAGGAAACAAACCCCGGGCAAGGTGCCAGTCTACCGCAGGGTGCGCACGCACACACACACACACACACACACACTAAGGACAATTTAGAATCGCCAATGCACCTAACCTGCATGTTTTTGGACTGTGGGAGGAAACCAGAGCACCCGAAGGAAACCCACGCAGACAAGGGGAGAACATGCAAACTCCACACAGGGTGGACCCAGGAAACAAACCTGGGTCTCCTAACTGTGAGGCAGCAGCACTGCCCACTGCACCACCATGCTGTATATAACGTTTTATATATAAATATGTTAATAATCAACAGATATGATAATTAAATCCATCCTAACCTAAGAAACTCTCTCTTTGCATGTAACTCATCCTTAAAACAAAGAGGAAACATTATGTACAACTGCAATTACTGATTCATTTACAGTTTCATAATTAGCTTGAGAGAAGTCATTTCCACTTGTTTATTTTGTATACAGTATTTTCCTCTTTCAGACAGCCACTCCTGTTGTTAAATGAATCCTCAGTAGTCAGTCGCAGCCGCAGAGTCACATGTGTGTGTCCATATGCTTGAATGTGATGCCTGTACAAACAACACTGAGAAGGTTTGAACAAAACTCTCTCACACATCACACACATCACTGTGACAAATTATTTAATGAAAAAAGTCTCTGTGGTGTAGTAAACAAACAATTAAAAATAATCCTACCATCAAAACAGTCAACCTAAACCTAGAATGCACCCTAATGTTACACCATGCATACATTTTGTAACCTGTTTAATACAAAAGAAAATACAAGTACTTATTATGTCGCAATTGCATTAAGCAAACAAACTAAAAAAAGTTATTTACTGTAATTGTGTACTTTTTGGTAATAGCAAAGTTTTAAATGTGTTATTTTTAAGTGAGGTTTAGTTTATATTGTACAGTACATTTATATTACAAACAATGTAAAGAAAAGCCAAGCAAAATGACACCTTTTATTGGCTAACTAAAAAGATTACAATATGCAAGCTTTCGAGGTAACTCAGGCCTCTTCCTTGCTTGAAGAAGGGGCCTGAGTTGACTCGAAAGCTTGCATATTGTAATCTTTTTAGTTAGCCAATAAAAGGTGTCATTTTGCTTGGCTTTTCTCTACATTCATAATGGCTAACACAGTACAACACCCTAGTACTATTACAAACAATGATAATTGACTCGGGATTATGATGTAGATATCTAGTGGTGCAGTTGTGACTCAAAACATAAAAAAATTATTTTTTATGGTTTGTCAGCCAGACCCAGACTAAATGTAAAACTTTGCCAATGCTGATTAGTAACTTTCTGTTCTCAGTTGCAGTAGAATTTTGGCATTAAGAGCAAATGTGGCACTGCTTGCCATTTTCCGGCAAATGGCTCTGTTGGGAAATAATTAAATGAACAGTAGACTCACCTCTGCAACTTAATGTATGTTATAAAGTTTATGTCATGTCTCAGGCAGGGTTGCTGCCCTACCTGAGGATTATTTTTTTGTTTATTTTTGTTTCTTTTCTTTATGTTGTTCATGTGCATCATTTTTTATTTTGTTTATGGATGTAAGCTGCCTGTGTAATGTCCTATGTGTTTTGTGTGTGGTTCCCCAAGAGGTGGGGCAACCAGCCAATCACCACCAGAAACTGTCCTCTGCCCTGTAGATGCAGAGGTTCTCCCACTATTCCTGGTGGCTCATTTTGAACTTGCCTGAGATTGGTGAGTTTAATTGTGTTTTGTGCCGTGTTTGTGCCATTGGAATTTTGACCTTCAACCTTTAGGTTTAACTATGTTTCTTGATTACTGTTTTGAGATTTGCTTGCATTACATTGCCTTAGTGTTTTTGGTGCAGTTCATTTTCTTCTTGTGCTCCACAAAGATTTATTGATATTAAAGACCATTTTGTGAAAATAGTCTTTTTATTTTATAAAGACTTGGCTCTTGCCCTTATTACTAGCAGGGGATTGATGGTAGTGTCCCACTCTAGCACACTTTTTGAAGCACTTTTGGAACATATTGGAATTTATAAGCTTTGGGACTTCTAGTTCATGAGAATTTATAGAAATTTAGTTGTTGTGATCATATTTCACATGACATGCTGAATGTACTTTCATACTTAAAAATATACTTTGTGGAGAATGTGAAATTTTCTTTGTGCCTGCCACTGCTAGCCTGATTTAAAGTTGGTTGCAACAGCCTCTTCAACCCCACTGTGTACTAGGCATACCTTTGTTCATATGTGTGTATGTGCAGTTCATCGTTAGGGCTTGAAGGCTAGACTCTTTTAAGCAACCTATTGGATTTTGTGTATGACACAATTTAAAGGATATGTGAACTTGTATATCTGACACTTTTAGAACAGTCATCATCGCCATTACCACAAATCAGGTGTATTATGTATGTATATGCAATTTAGCACTTTGACCAATAAACAAAAATTGGAAGCATGCAAGGCTGATATTGAGAGACCATTTAATACTGTCCTTTGGTGGTTGTACTATATTACAATATGTGGATAAGTCTTCATTTTGTGTGATTTTTGTGACATTTTTCTGCTGACATTTATCAGTGCTGCAGTAGACCTGGTAACATAATACATCATGACACACTATGTATCTCCCTTACTAAGTCACTCTGCTGATATACCAGTATGCCACGTCTCCTTTCATATCACTCCAATTAGATATTTTTTTGCTACCATATCTCTTGCTTGCACAGTCATGCTGCTATCTCTGCCTCACACTGCTCACTGAGGGGTCAGAGGGAACACCATCTGCACTTTCCTTAACTCAATGAGCCAGTCCAAGCCAGGATCCTTTCCGAGATTGCTGAAGGTCATGTATTCAAGCCAATGGATTTAAGCAGAGTAGCAAGTCTTGTTAGTTGAACTCTTTAAATGCTTGATCCTCCCACCTCATCTCTATTACTTATACATTCTCTCTCACAAGCACACACACTCTCTGCATAACTTCTCAGGATGGCATTGCCCATTCTGACAGTGCCTCTCTTCCAGGTCTGTGTAGCTCCACCAAAAATTTCATGCCAAAAACAGTATTGCTCAGTTGTATGGTCTACTGATCAAGTACCACGCATTAGTAAACTTGTTTAAATTTGACCTGTTGCTTAGTCTTCAATGCTTCTGAAGTTTCAGCTTGGGTTTCAGGTCATTTAGTTTAGTTATTTATTGCTGTATCAATAACCAATACATAATAATTGCCCCAGGTCTTCAGCATTGTTCCAAATTTAAACTGAAGCCAAATAAACTTAATGTATGACTCTTTGACTGCAGAGCATTTAACCTGTTATTATCTGACTGCTTTGTGTAATCAAGAAGATCCTTGCCTTGTGAGATTCAGTTTAATATCACTTTGAATTAGTGGGTAACACAGGTTGGTTTTTTAAATCCTACTCCAACTCACATTTTAAAGGTTTCATCCTGCTCTTGTATGCTTAAACACCAAACCAATTTCACTTTCACCATCTCCCACCTCCAGTACTTAAATTAGGTTCTGCACCATGAAATACCAAAGTAGATTTTGCAAGGCCTGCAGGATTTTCATTAGAATGCATGTCTCTAAATGTCAATGAAGTGCTGTGTAAATTCAATGCAAGCTCTTACAATGATGGTTATATTTCTGAATAGCCTGATGAATAAAATTCACACTTTTTTGTGTTTTTAAAATTCACGTCACATGTCACTTTTATGTTTGTTTTAAAAGTCAGTTCAGTTTGTTCTTTGATAAGGGTGCATGAGAACAGCTAAGAGCATGAGTGCTTGATTTATGGCTATTATTTGCTAACACTTGTATCACAACAAGCAAATGTCACCTTGTGTCCTTTTTCATCAATGAAAAATAACTACCATGTTCTTAATAGCATTTTCATTTGAGAGCCATGATTCAGTCAGCACGCTGGCACTTTTATTATTAGCCCTGGTTTCTCCAACCAGCATTATCCACCACCTCCCAACTATGACTAACTGTGTAGTGTGGAGTGGTTGCTTTGCAACCCAAACTAGGGTGTATTTTTGTGTAACCAGATTGTCACCTGGAAGCACTTCTGGGTCAAGCAGATACTCTCCATGAGGGGAGAGCCTGACTCCAGTAGCACTCCATACCGACACCTAAGGACCTCAACAAGGCTGCAAGCTCCTCTGCAGCCATGCATGTGTCCAAACAGCAGTGATGCTAGAAGAGCACTGCCACCTCTGTTTCTGGAGGAATAACCCCTTCTGTCCAGTGGCCTCCCAGACGTCCATCTGGTATTTTCCCTTCCTGACTGGGAAAGGGAGTAGGACTCATCCCAGCCAGGTACACATCCATGTGCACTGTCTTTCCATAGTGGATACTCAGCTAGGTAAGGGTCAAAACAAGTGCACAAGAGCACAACAGAAAGTATAGGCTATAACAACCTCAACTGAGCCCATGCTTGGACATCTCTATTTTTGATACACAGGAACTCCATTTTGTATAAATCTTGGCTCTTCTGGAGATATCCTTTTTTATAGAGCCTGACTGGAAGGGGCTGGTCCATATCTGGGAACTGTGGGCGGGGTCAGCTGTAATCACACGTATATGTATTTTTTGTAAGCAAGCAGTCACAGACAGAAAAAAGGTTAAAGAGACAATACTCTCCCTATTTGTTAGCAAACCGAGTGCAATGAGATATAAAGGACTAAAAATATCCTAAATTAATTTGTAGGTGGTGGGGCAAAAACGTTGAAAGAATAAAAAAATGTTTTCTGATTGCAGCTGCAGAGCTGTGCTTTTCTCAAACCGATGTCATCTTAATTCTGAGGAGTTCTTGTATGTCATTGAATCAATTCTCCTCTTATTTGATAGAATAAACAGAAAATTGGCATGACACTATCTCTTTCAAATCCTTTCAATGTAAACCTTCAAACCAGTCCCTGTAAAAGGCACATTATACTTGCATGTTTGACATGCTCCAGCAATGGCTTAGGGGCCAGATAATACCTGTCTGTGAGGTCATGAACTTGAGAGAGAGCATCTGTGTTATTGTGAATAGTCCTTTTACAATTTGAACTGGTGAAAATTCAGAACTAACTAGGTTCACTTCTTTGTGTGCCATAATCCACTGGAGTGGAGTGTGATCAGTGACCAAGGTAAACTGCCAACCCAGAATGCATTATTTGAAATGTAAACAGCCCACTTCATAGTAAAGGCTCCTGTCTCTGCAGCTGTGTATCTCATCCCTCGAATCAAACAGTTTCCAAATCAGGTACATTACCAAGTGTTTCTCTTCTGTTTTTTTCCAACAAGACATGTAGCTTGTGTTTGCACTGCCAGGAGACAGAACAATTGCAGGTGAAAAGGAAAGGAGAAAAGGATCAGGAAATGATTGTAAACCAAAGGTAACAGTGATAGCCTATACTGGGGAGTCAAGGAGATTGAATATCAAAACCAAAATGTTAGTCAAAAACTAAAACAGCACAGCAATAAATCATTAAACAAAGAGAAAATAATATGAAATTATCAACCTTTTACACAGGGTAGACACTGAAACTGAGAAACTTAATTGATTCCTCTAAAGACATTGCAAAACTGCCATGATCCATCCAGTTTTGGCACAAGAAAAATGTTTGTGTTTATTTTATGCTCCCAGGCCTAACATCATTTCAATTTCCAACTTGACTTTATCACACTTTGCTTCAGGAAGTCAAACTGTGACTCTGGGATTGGAGAAGGTATCATGTAAAAATAGATGGGTGAGACCAGGTTTAGAGTCCATGATATTAGACATCTTCAGAAATACTCCTGTTGTGAATCTGAGTTTAGACACTCAGAAGATTCTTCTTCTTCTTCCGGCTGCTTCCATCAGGGGTCGCCACAGCAGATCATCTTCTTCCATATCTTTCTGTCCTCTGCATCTTGTTCTGTTACACCCATCACCTGCACATCCTCTCTCACCACATCCATAAACCTTCTCTTTGGCCTTCCTCTTTTTCTCTGCCCTGGCAGCTCTATCCTTAGCATCCTTCTCCCAATATACCTAATATCTCCTCTGCACATGTCCAAACCAATGCAATCTCGCCTCTCTGACTTTGTCTCCCAACCGTCCAACTTGAGCTGACCTTCTAATGTACTCATTTCTAATTCTATCCATCCTTGTCACACCCAATGTAAATCTGAGCATCTTTAACTCTGCTACCTCCAGCTCTGTCTCCTGCTTTCTGGTCAGTGCCACCATCTCCAACCCATATAACATAGCTGGTCTCACTACCGTTCTGTAGACCTTCCCTTTCACTCTTGCTGATACCCGTCTGTCACAAATTACTCCTGACACTCTTCCTCACCCATTCCACCCTGCCAGAACTTTCTTCTTCACCTCTCTTCCACAATCCCCATTACTCTGTACTGTTGATCCCAAATATTTAAACTCGTTCACCTTTGCCAACTCTACTCCCTACATCCTCACCATTTCACTGACCTCCCTCTCATTTACACACATGTATTCTATCTTGTTCTTACTGACCTTCATTCCTCTCCTCTCTAGAGCATATCTCCACCTCTCCAGGGTCTCCTCAACCTGCTCCCTACTATTGCTACAGATCACAATGTCATCAGCAAACATCATAGTCCACGGGGACTCCTGTCTAATCTCTTCTGTCAACCTGTCCATCACTCCAACCGCAGACCTCACCACGGTCACACTTCCCTTGTACATATCCTGTACAACTCTTACATACTTCTCTGCCACTCCCGACCTCCCCATACAATATCACAATTCCTCTTGAGACACCCATGTCATATGCTTTTTCCAGGTCCACAAAGACGCAATGCAACTCCTTCTGGCCTGCTCTATACTTCTCCATCAACACCCTCATCACATCTGTGGTGCTCTTTCTTGGCATGAAACCATACTGCTGCTCACTAATCATCACCTCATTTCTTAACCTAGCTTCCACTACTCTTTCCCATGACTTCATGCTGTGGTTCATCAATTTTAACAGTCCTGAACATCCCCCTTATTCTTAAATATCAGCACCAGTACACTTCTCCACTTCTCAGGCATCCTCTCACTTCCAAGATCCCATTAAACAATCTGGTTAAAAACTCCACTGCCATCTCTCCTAAACACATCCATGCTTCCACAGGTATGTCATCAGGACCAACAGCTTTTCCATTTTTCATTCTTTTCATAGCTTTCCTTACTTCCTCCTTGCTAATCCGTTGCACTTCCTGATTCACTATCTCCACATCATCCAACCTCTTCTCTCTCTCATTCTCTTCATTCATCAGCCTCTCAAAGTACTCTTTCCATCTGCTCAACACACTCTCCTCGCTTTTGAGTATGTTTCCATCTTTATCCTTTATTACCCTAACCTGCTGCACATCTTTCCAAGCATGGTCTCTCTGTCTAGCCAATCAGTGCAGGTCCTTTTCTCACTCCTTGGTTTCCAACCTCATACAACTCATCATACGCCTTTTCTTTAGCTTTCGCCACCTCTCTCTTCACCTTGCACCTTATCTCCTTGTACTCTTGTCTACTTTCTGCATCTCTGTGACTATCACACTTTTTCTTTGCCATCCTCCTCCTCTGTATACTCTCCTATACTTCCCCATTCCACCACCAGGTTTCCTTTTCCACCTTCCTCTGTCCAGATGTCACGCCAAGCACCCTTCTTGCTGTCACCCTTACTACATCTGCTGTAGTTTCCCAACTGTCTGGTAATTCTTCACTACCACTTTTTCAATCAATCAATCAGTCAACATTTATTTATATAGCACATATTCATACAAAAAAATGTAGCTCAAAGTGCTTTACAAAATGAATTGAGAAATAGAAGACACAATAAAAGATAAACATAAGTCAACATTAATTAACATAGAATAAGAGTAAGGTCCGATGGCCAGAGTGGACAGAAAAAACAAAAAACTCCAAAGGCTGGAGAAAAAATAAAATCTGTAGGGGTTCCAGACCAAGAGACCGCCCAGTCCCCTCTGGGCAATCTACCTAACATAAGTCAAACAGTCCTCTTTGTATTTAGGTTTTCATGGAAGGACCTGAGGATGATGGTCACGTAGACTTCTGGCTTTCAGTCCATCACTGTTGGTGCATCATGATGCTTTGAGTAGGTGGTGGTGGCGCAGGCCGCCACCACACAGAAACCGGAAAAAGAAACAGAAGAGAGAGTAGGGGTCAGTATGGATTTTGGAGCCACTGTGAATAATTATTATGAAGAATTGAACATACAGAGTATCAGTATTAAGTTAAAGTGAAGTTATTAAAAGGCCATGTTAAAGTAATGTGTTTTCAGCAGTGTTTTAAAGTGCTCTACTGTATTTGCCTGGCGAATTCCTATTGGCAGGCTATTCCAGATTTTGGGTGCATAAAAGCAGAAGGCCGCCTCACCACTTCTTTTAAGTTTAGCTTTTGGAATTATAAGGAGACACTCATTTGAAGATCTAAGGTTACGATTTGGAATATAACGCGTCAGACATTCCGATATATAAGATGGAGCGAGATTATTTAAGGCTTTATAAACCATAAGCAGTATTTTAAAGTCAATCCTGAATGACACAGGCAACCAGTGTAGTGACATCAAAACTGGAGAAATGTGTTCGGATTTTCTTTTCCCAGTTAGGATTCTAGCAGCTGCATTCTGCACTCGTTGCAAATGATTTATGTCTTTTTTGGGTAGTCCTGAGAGGAGTGCATTACAGTAATCTAGTTTACTGAAAACAAAAGCGTGAATTAATTTCTCCGCATCTTTCAATGATATAAGAGGTCTAACTTTAGCTATGTTTCTTAAGTGAAAAAATGCTGTCCTAGTGGTCTGATGAATATACGATTTAAAATTCAGATTACAGTCAACGGTTACCCCTAAATTTTTTACTTCCATCTTAACTTTTAACCCTAGTGCATCAAGTTTATTTCTGATAACCTCACTGAATCCATTATTGCCAATTACTAAAATTTCAGTTTTCTCTTTATTTATCTTTATTTTTTGCCTGTCTCACCTTCTCCCTAAACTTAACCTTACAGTCTTCCCTTTTCAACTTCCACCATTTGATCCTTGGCTCTGCCCTCACTCTCTTCCTCTTCTTGATCTCCAACATCCTACAGACCACCATCCTATTCTGCTTAACTACACTTTCCCCTGCCACCACTTTGCAGTCTTCAATCTCCTTCAGATTGACTCTTCTGCATAGGTCTGTAGCAGTTCATCATATCTATTAGAACAGCAGAAAAGGTTTGGCAAAGGCCACTCATAGATATTTTAGAATACTGTTATTGAATTCTTGCAAAAATCTACAAAATATTAAAAATGTAGAGGGAATTTAAAAGATAAAACTGTACTTTCCAAGATGAATTTTGGTAGATGAGGATTCTTCCAGTTAAGTAAAATGAATCTTGATGGAAGTAATATATAGTCAAACACTACAAAAAAATTTTCCTTGCACCATATTATCCCATTTTGTGTTTTTTTTCTGAATATTGTTATTAAAGGATACAGAGTGATTTTAGATCCTAGGCTAGCTGAAAAATATGCAAAATCTGTAACCCAAAATCACCTGAGTGTAGGAAATTCACAAAATATATGGCCTGGCTGGGAAAGTATATAATAACAATGTCCAAAATTTGGTTCTTGTCCCAGGTACATTTTATGAGGTTTAAAACAAGATATTGTATATGTATGTGATGCACTATTTATACCTGAATAGCACAGATCTAGGAAGATTGCAATCTATAAAGGTGGTGCAGTGATAGTGTTGCTGCCTCACAATAAGGAGATTAGGGGTCCTCCATCTTTACAGTTTGCATTGTATCCCCATGTCTGTGTGTGTTTCTTCTGGGTGCTCTGGTTTCCTCCCACATTCCAACAACATACAGGCTAGGTGAATTGGTGATACTAAAAGGCATGGTGTGTGTGTGTGTGTTTGCCCTGCAAACGACTGGCGCCCTGTTCAGTGTTTGTTCCCGCCTTGCACCCTATGCTAGCTGGGGTAGGTTCCAGCAGGCACATTTAACCCTGTTCAGGACTAATAGGATTAGAGACTTACTGACTGTATTTTATGAATGCTTGAATTGCATTTCCCATTCTGAAATCATCTAGAGTTAAATTACATGAAATATGTTGGTTGAATATATAAATATTGGTTGTTTTGTCATCAAAACTAGCCTGAATCACTTTAGGGAGAAATGTTTAATTTAGGGAGCAATTCTTGGATATACAGTGTTACCTCAAGTAACCAAGATTATATTTAACATACATAGTAATTTATAAAACACATACTCATTGTACTCATTGTGCTCACTGCAAGCCGGATACCTAGCTACTTCCATAAACTGAATATTGAATAGGTTAAAGGCTGAAATGTATGATTATCACACAGAAAGAAAGCTCATAGAACATCACAGCACCAGAGTTAGTCTGGATTTTGTTGCATTTCATCCACTGGATCTGCAAACAGTTTTAGCAGCTTTTAATGTTTGAAGACTGGTTGGATTGAACACTGATTTGTTTGTTATCAGACAAGGTGGTCCCTACAGATGTAGACATTTTGTCTTTATGATATACTAGGGGGCTTTGCTCGCCAACCCTCCTGGCCTGCGCTACACGCCATCCACTTTGCATCTCTGCCGCTTGTGAAAGTACGTGAAAATATCTCTCTGAAAAAGTCACGTCTCGTCCCGGGCTAAAAAGTCTCATCTTGTCCCAGGATTTTTTTATTATAATAGAGAGACATCATTAGAGCAACACAGCTGAATTAAATGTACAGTCTAAATTTGTAGATTGAAAGGTGACTATTAGTACCATGACCCCATTTTATTGCAAGCTGTTTTGAAAATTGATGGGCTTCAGCACTATAAAGATGTTCCCTTTCCAGGGGGAACATGTTTCTTGCATTTCATTCTGAGCCGAGCAATGTAAAACTTCGAAGTAAGTGATAGTTTGCCACCTTCCCATCAGTCTACTGGGATTCAGTCCATGAGGCCCCCTGATTGTTTCAGAATATATCAAACATATCAAAAAATTTGAAAAATGTATTCCCAGTTCTGTCCATACATTACTTTTAAGTGTCATGAGTAGCTATATCTCTCCACAAGAAAAAAATAGTATTACCTTGTTTGGTATTTATTTGTAAGAGATACATTTTATACACTACACTGAATTTTAGTCAGAGGGCAGGAAGTGCTAGAAATCAGATGCTAAAAAAGCCAAGATCACTGAAAAATACATAGACAATAACCCCTGAAATTATGAAGAAAGATTGATTTATGAAAACACATTTTAAAGCAGGCATTTCCTTAAAATGTCTTTCATTGAATTCTCTGGTGTTTGTTATTTCTGAGTGACCATATATCAGTGAATCATAAAAAAAAATGTATAGGACCAATTTCACAACCAAGTCAAGCATAAACTACAAAACAGTATGTCCATTCTACAGTTGGGTGTAATCACTTTGAGCTTCCAAAACAATTTCCTGTAAACAGGCTTTTTTTATTTAACCCAAGAATGCTGCTATGGACTGTGGAACCTCTTCTTCATCCACTAATTCATAGTGTCAAGACAGGGTATCTGCTTTTAGATTTTTTATTACAAATACCATACAGTAATAAAAATGAGTCATAAAAAAGCACTCCAGGCTTGCCTTGTATTCATTCTTTTGCTTTTTTAAATATTTGTTATTTTTATGACCAGTGAAACTGATAAGCTGATATTCAGCTGTCTTGAGTCACTTTTTCTATTACTTTAAAGTCAATGTTATTTACAATAGATTATAACTTGTAACATAATAATCATTTTCAATATGACTTAATTTTCTTTAAATGAATGTATGATGCTTCAGATACCCTGCATCTGGTGTGGCAGATTGCCGGGGTTATTACCTGGCCGGGATGCCTGGAGGGACAGGAAAGGGACAGTAATAGCTTCTGGGTCACAAGAGGGCAACCGCCCTTGCCAAAAAGAGGATCACAGGAAAGGGACAAAGAGATTTTAACCTGTAAGGACCCGTGGCCACCGCCAGGGGGCGTCTCAAGCCTCATAGGACCTGGAAAACTGTCACTTCTGCCACACCAGGCAAGATACTGCCGGAAGATCATCACCAGTCACCTGGAGCACATCCGGGCGTCAGAGTCGGGAGTGGGAGTAGGATGAAACTCCCAGGAGGAGAATAGAGGCGGCGAAGGACTGAGAGAAAGAGAAGGTTCATTGTCGGGATTATTTGCTTTATCCATTGTGTAGCTTTTGGGACTGGATCCTGTGTTTATTTGTGGAGAAATAAATGTGTGCTTTTATAAAGATGTGGTTTCCGACCGGTGGTGTCCGGGCAAATATCACACTGGAAAACTCTGGAAGAGCACTCATGTGGATATTATGGGGCAGCACCCACCCCAATATTAATTCTTTATCTCTAATTTATATTCTGAGCAGAAAATGTTTAGTAGGCACTCAAATGCTACAGATACAAATAATTTCTTTAAGTTACTAAACACAGCCTCAGTATCCACAGTTCTTTAAAATCTTTTCAGTACTTATTTGGTAAGGGACATTGTATGACGTTAGGTTACAGCCAAAAATCTGTGTCTGAGTACCACACATTTTGTAAGCACAAGTCACATGGGACTTTTGGCAGTAATATAACTCATTGTTTCAATGACAGTAGTGATTACATTTGTAATGAATCTATAATAATTTTCAAAGCCTATAGGAAATGAAACTGTTTTACTGAGGCTGGTGTAGGTGGCATTTCAGAATTGTTTCTTCCTTACAAGTATCCATATTTAGCTGTGTGTTGGAAATTTCATAACCCACATATAGAACAGGTCTATGAAATCTCCAGCTTTATGCTGTTACAAGTAAGGATTCTGAAAATTGTGTATATCTCACTATTGTGTTTTAATTAAAATAATACATAACAATTAAAGTAAAACACACGTAGTTAAAATATTGTTAATTTGATTGAAGTTCTTTCCTTACCTGCAAATAGCCAAGTATTATTGATAGTTTCAATACTAGTTAAATACAAAGCTCAAACAAAACCAAAGTAGCTTGATGGCAATGATTGTAGATTGTAATTTATTAGGAGCAATTCATGCAGGATGTAGAAAACTCGACAAGGTTCTCAAACTTTTTTTTTACATCATTATATACAATATGTAATGCCTTTTTTATGGGGTGTTTTTGTTTTGAGTCCTTAGCGATTTATTTTTCAAACATCTTTTAAGATACTAGGGGTTCCACCCTGCTCGCTTCACTCACCTACTGGCCTGCACTATGCACCAGCCACTTTGTGTCTCTGTTGCTCGCGTTGTGAAGAGGGGGCTGAACACTCCCCAAGGAGACACGGTCGCTCCTCCGAAACCCCCTCTTAAATGGTGATACGGTGGGAAACAAATACAGTTTTTTTTTACTTCCTCTTTGCTTGATCACCTGCAGGCTTGCTGCTGCTGCTGCATCTTGCATGGCGCTTCAAACATTTAAAGGCCTGTACACCAGCTGTCTTACTCGTTTTATTTACGGCCCTAGGCATGGTTAAATCTCTTGGCATAAAGTCTCGTCTCGCGGGACGTGAGTTCTTGATATTTTTTAGTTTATAATTTAAAAAATGGAATAAGAATCTGAAAATCTAACATCACATTAAAGTTCGATAAATTCTGAAAAGAATGATACCAAACATATATATGTAGGTTTTAAAATAAGCCTGATTTAAAGCGTGACATAAAAAATCACACAAAATCGTTGCAGAAAATTGTTGCACTTTTAGGCTTAGGATTCTAGATATATAAATAGAGTAGATTTGGTGCCTATTTGGTGCCTATCCCTACAGATTTTATTTATTTTTTCTCCAGCCGTCTGGAGTTTTTTTGTTTTTTCTGTCCCCCCTGGCCATTGAACCTTACTCTTATTCGATGTTAATGTTGATTTATTTTTTATAATTATGTCTTTCATTTTTCTATTCTTTAATATGTAAAGCACTTTGAGCTACCGTTTGTATGAAAATGTGCTATATAAATAAATGTTGTTGTTGTTGTTGTTGTTATTTGAGGTTTTGATTCATTTACATTCTAAATATTACAATAGCTTTTGTAGTCATCATACATTTCTTTATGTGGAAATTAAATGTTTAACTTATTTCATTGTTTCCATAATTGTTTCTGTAATATGTTTGGTGAAATGGGGGGGCATTTAGCACAAATGATAGAGCATGTTATCTCCTTATTTTCTTCTACATGTTGTTGAAGTTGTCAAGGAATAAAATGTATTCATGAACTGTATAATTTCAATATTATTTAATTATTTAATGTACACAAGTAGATACGAAAACCATCTGTTAGGATGCATCTTGATTTAAAAATCTATTTATATATTCAGAGTCTCCCTTAAAAATTTAGGAGTGTGACAGCAATATGTTTTTTTTTTTTTTAATTTTTATTTATTAATTTTATTACAATCAATACATAGCAATCAAGTTTTTACAAAAAAAAGGAATTATGTTAAGAACAGATCGATCCCCAACCCTAACAGCAATATGTTTTAACTGTTTAATGTAAACATGTAGATAATAACCTGTGTATTAATCAAAGAGCTTTTATTTATATGCAGTATACTATATGACATTTTTGTGTTCATAAGAATTACTTCTGTATGTTTTGAAATCACTTCAGTTTTTCTTTTCCAGCACCTCCTGACTCACTGGTATGAGGAAACTTTCCCACATATGATATACCTCTTGTCATGTCTTGATGTCTTTGTCCCCCCATTTCTGGCCTGCTATGCCCAAAAAACCCTAATTTTCAGGTCATCGGTGGACCATATTTTGTGCAGGAAATGACACCCTTATGATAAAGAGCAAACCAATAGGTGTCTCCAGCAGAATGATCAGAAGGACTTGAAGCTGTGAGTGCCACATCAACTGAGGATATGGGGTTCAAAATTACTCCTTTTTAGAAAATTTTGAAAAAATGCGGATCACTAACATAGGCATGTGGAGTGCTGTTTTACGGTATTTTGAGGTTGATGATGACAAATATGATAATATATTTGATTCCTTACTAGTGGTCACAGCCCTCTAATTTCCACTCTCAGAAAGTTAAAAAGGAAAAATTTCAAACATAAGTATATTGGAGTTTGGTCACAAATTATGGATATCATGTTATGTTTGATTGTTGTTCCTTTACTAGGGATCTAGTCCTCTATGCACTTCAATCAGAGGATGAAAATGACTTATTTCTTTTAAAATTAAGAATATTTAGAGTTCAGACATCTAAGCTGAAGCACACATTTTAATATTTCAAATATTCAACACCACTATTCTTGTTTATTGTGTACTTCTACCTCATGAAGTGAATTATTACATTTGAATCAGGGAGACTTATGCAAATTCATATTTTTATATTGTGATTGTTTTGCACATTGCTAATAAGCTTTGTGTTTAATGGTTATTTTTTATACTGATCTACTTTAAGTTATTTCAATGTAATGTATTTAAATTAGTATGCAATGGTAGTTCATACTGGTGGAATATTTAGGAATTTGTTAAATTAGAGTGGAAAGGTAACTGTTCTGAATTCATGTTAGTCCAAATTGTTGTCTTTTGCTTCATTTTGTATGCTATATATTTTTGTTATATTTCTCAATAATGTATTGTGATGTGATTGTACTCAAATCTTGTAAAATAATACATATTCTGAAACTGACTTCATCCAATTCAGGATCACTGAAATGCAGAGGCTATCCCAGGAGCAATAAGTCAACTCTGAATGGTGCATCAGTTCATCACAAATGAAATAAATAGTGCAGCACAAAATTACCTTTAATTGCTAAAATTTCTATCATTTAAATTTACTCTTGCACCCTAACAATTTTTATACCCTTTTGGAAATTAGAGCCTATATCTGTAGCAACTGGCACAATAAGAGGCCTATCCCTGTGTAGACCACCAAACCATAAACTACAAAAACACCTAGAAGGAGTTTTAATGACTGCAAAAGAATACAAAAAAAGAAATTGTGGAATGCACTGATGGGTAACTGTACATACATGTTTACAGCATACCTCCATGTCTGCACAGTTTTTTTATCTGATGATAGAGGCCTGTAGAAGTAGGAAAGGCGGATAGAACATGTGTCACCATCTTCTAGCACAGCAATAAACTGCCTTTTCAAATAAGGTTGAGGTTAGGGTTAACGTATAATCTTTCATTAGGTAGCACAGAGGTTTTGTACAGAAAAACATTCATTAATATTGGAAGACTGAGATAAAATGCATCTTGATGTGCTGCCCAAGAACTGAATCCAGTATGCACTGTACAGGTTTCTGCCTTGAAACTGCTGACCTGCATTAACAAGCAGACCACAAGTAATTGCCAGCCGGCTATTGTTTCCATTGTTTACAGATTAGTCTGGCAAAAAACAATGTTTAGAATTAGGCATCTGTCTAGCAGTTGAGGGACAACAAGAAACTAAAAGCAGAAGTCAAAAGGAAGAAAATAACATTGAAGAAGTTATATCTTATTAGATTAAACTACCAAATTTCAAATATGTAAAGATTTACATTTACTAGAATTAGCCTCACATAAACCTTAAAGAAAAAGCCGTACAGTATGGAAGTCAAAGATTATAAAAGTGATATAAAGAAAAGTTTTAATTTAAAAAGAAACACATGCAGAAAACTGTAGTGAACTTTTACCAACTTAATGGACTGTGGCAGACAATGGAAAAGATAATATTGCATTTATAATATACAGTATGGTTATGAATATTTGAAACAATATTTATTGCATTTATGAAAAATCTCCTAACCAGCACGTGAGCACTCTCAGCATTTTTCAAAGTCAAAATGAGGATCAAAAAGCAATTAACACCATAAACAAATTCTCCCACCTTTCTGCTTTGTAGATAATATATGTAATTGAAAAGCACTTTTCAGCAAAAAATTTTTCCTTCAGTATAATTAGTTATATATTATTGTATGAAATGGTTAAATATTAGGTACAAATATTTGCAAAATTCTTTTTGCAATATAAAGTGAATTCAAATTCTGTTATCAAAGTAATTTTCATTTTTTAATTTATGGCTTTCTGTGAATGTCTCACTACATGGCTGCATTCTGTTATTTAAGAAAATCGGCTTGCTTATGTTATTAAGAATTTTACTTGGTTTCATTCTATAGAAACAAATAATGAAGTGAACTTTGTCTGTCTTGCTATTTTCTAACCAGTTTTTCCAGTTCAGGCTTAATGGGTACCAATGGCTATTCTAGCAGCATTGGGCCAAATGCAGGAATCAAGCAGAGACAGAGTGTTATGGATACAGGGACAGTTGACAGTCCCCAACTAATCAAGCTAACATATTATTCAACAGGAGATTGTCAAGAAACACTGCTGAGGCTCCTTAATATAAATAGCAATGCACCTGTATATTGGCTCACTGTGACTGAGAGTGCCAAGTTAGAAGTTTTTTTTAATTTTAGATTTCATTTTATTCATTCTGGTGCAGAATTGAGTGAGGTTTGTTTGTTATAATATAATAACATTATTTGCTTATTTAATTATTTATTGAGCTTCTGTAGAAAGCCAAATTTCTTCCAAGATCTATCTATCTATCTATCTATCTATCTACTAAATTACCCATATAGGAAACCCAACTCTGACAGGAGGAATAAATAAAGAAAACAGGCAAATTCATTTTAATTTGTAATAAAAGCAGAATTATATTGTCCAAAAAAAGGTTATCTAAGAATTACTGTATTTTGAACATGGACTAATTATGGCATGGGCGGCACGGTGGTGCAGTGGTAGCACTGCTGCCTTGCAATAAGGAGACCTGGGTTCGCTTCCCAGGTTCTCCATTCATGGAGTTTGGATGTTCTCCCTGTGTCTGCGTGAGTTTCCAAAGACATGCAGGTTAGGTGCATTGTCCCTAGTGTGTGTGTGTGTGTGTGTGTGTGTGTGTGTGTGTCCTGCGGTTAGCTGGCACTCTGCCTGGGATTTGTTCCTGCCTTGTGCCCTGGGATTGGCTCCAGAAGACCCCCGTGATCCTGTGTTAGGATATAGCAGGTTGGATAATGACTGACTGACTAATTATGGTTAAAGTCACATTTCTCAGCATTAGACATATATAAACGAAAGACCTGTGTGTGTATGTATGGAGCAGTCCATTCTGCTCACGCTCAACCACAGCCACTAGATGGTGCACTTTTTGATGTACTTTTTTTTTGATGTACTTTTAAATTTTTTTGTCGCTTGCCATGAAAGACCTGTGTGAAGCAAATGTAGCCACGCAACAATGACATTGTGCTAAGGACTCAGATGAAGAGACACAACATCGAAATAAAGCAATTGCCATGGCTCTGCAGGTGAAACACCTCAAAAATGGCTTGAAGTTTTCACTAAACACATTGTCTATCTGGAGGTATTTTCTCAAGACAAAGATTAATAGGACTCATATATCAGTGATACGACTAAGATATGGTATGGTCAGTGTCTTCTTATAAGAGTTAGTGGGGCAACAAGCACAGGTGGATCCATGTCGTCTGCACTGGGTAATTCTTAAGAGCTGATGCATCTCCAAGTTAACAAATATAGCAAAACTGCTAGAGCATCTTTGGGTTGTTTTTTGTCCCAAAGACCACACATAGATAATTAATTATAATTTGTATTTATTCAAATATCTTCATTGCAAAATGCTCTACATCCATTTTATCCAAACTGAGAATAAAGATCTGTTTTATTGTGAGCAAATGCAATGAAGAATATTTACAATATAAAGTTTCACACGTTTATTTAATCTATACTAAAATATTCTATTTTCATAATCTAACAAAGTGGAAAAGGTATTTTTTGTTCATTCTTGACAACATACCCATTATAAGTTTATTTTACAAAATTATACATACCCAAATAAGCAATGAACTAAGCAGTGAACTATGATGAACTATAAGCAATAAGCAATGAACTACTGTATATTACAAAAAAAAAAAATTAAACTAAACTAAGTTAAAATATAATAAATATAACAATAAATAGGCTAAAAAGGAAGTACACATATAAAAACTGTGCGATCCCTGTAGAACTTTTGCTTGACAAAAGACCATTTTGTTCCATGAAGGGTCCTTTGCATATGAAGTTGGTTCTTTGGGATTTAACAAGGCTCTTAATATCTAGAAAAAAACATAGTAAGCTTTAATGTATAGCAGACTACCTAGCAAGATACTGACTGGTCAAAAAATCTTAACTTAGTCTGAATGATTGTGGACAACAATAGTTCTTTTAAAATCAAGAACCATCAGGAATTTCAAAAATCTGTTATCATCTATTCATGGCTATTTATGCAACTTGTTATGGACCTAAATAAATCAAAGATCTTTCTGGATCCATCACATTGATGGTATGTTTGGGAACCAACAATAGTTCCCCAATGGCATCACTCTGAAGAACCAATATAGCACCTTTATTTTCAAAATTATAACTATGTAGAAAAAGTTAAACCAGAGGCCAAGGCAACACTAAAAATATCATCAGAAACACAGAGCAAAGACGCCAACTGTTGTTTTGATGCGAACATCTGGCAAATCAAGTAACTTTAAGTGCATCAGATGTCTGTTATAGTGAATCCAATAAAATGTCCCTATTACTGTAATGCTTAGACAGCACACAGTGTATGTACTGATAAGTATGAAGATCTATAGCAATGTAATTCAAAAGTAACCATACAGAAGTGTGGACGTGTATTATTGGATAGCATACACTATATATTAATATGTTTACAATAATTATTTAAACCTACACTCTTATTACATCAATGTTACTAGCCTTCAGAGCACTGAGAAAATGAAGGGATTTGAAGAATTTGTTCTTAACATAAAATTCTTTGAATTATTTCTGGGAGTACTGGTAGAGCTACTCCTTCAACATTATGATAAAATGTTCTACATATACAGTTTTTTTAGACTCTGTACCAGTACAGAGGATTGATACTTGCTTTTCATCAAATATCTAGAGGTGAACCATCCATTCATCCATTCATCATCAATTTTCCTAACCTGTTTATCAAGGGGCAGCGTCGCAGGGCAGCTGAATCCTAACCCAGCAATCATCAAGCACAAGGCAAGAACAACAGCTGAGCAGGGCATGGAGGTGAATCTTTGCTGGTAATAGTCGAGAGAAACAATAGGAGATCTCGTTGGTGCTGGCTGTTGGGAGGAAGCGACTAGAAGAGTATCGAATTCAGCTGGGAGCTGTCCAGCTCTTTCAGGAGCAGATGGCTGAAATATTGAGAAGCGACCACTAGAGGGTAGCATAGTTAATCAGAAAAGTGAGTTGAAGAGGATTTAGGACTAGAAAAGCCTAACGTCTTGTTTCAAAAGTACTTAGAGTGGCATCTGATCAGGCAGCTTTGATTCCTAAGTCCTCCAATGATAACAGTGAACAGTTTCTTCTGCTATGAATGCATCATATTTATATTTACTAGTTTATTGTAGAGTCTTTAACTTCTGTATTGTAACTTTGTTAACTCCATGAAGTTCTTTGCAGTGCTGTATGTTGTTAAATAAATCTGATTTTATTGCAACATTTTCAAGTAAAAGCTCCAGGAGAAGTGCATAAATATAAACATTAATAAATAAATTACATAACAGTATCACGGCACTTTTCTTTACCTCACTTAATGGTGCTGCAACAAGCTCAATCTGGATTTTATCTTGGAAGTATATTCAAACTCCCTCGATCGCCATATATCCCCTATGTAGTGCTGCAGATGCTTTACATTGAGATATAGTTTAATATCCCTGCCTTTAAATTTGTTCATTATTAAATCTCAAAACTTTGGTGGGCTGCCACCCTGCCCGGGGTTTGCTCCTGCCTTGTGCCCTGTGCTGGCTGGGATTGGCTCCAGCAGACCCCCGTGACCCTGTGTTAGGATATAGCGGGTTGGACAATGTCTGACTGATGACTGACAAATCTCAAAGACAAGGCAGGAACAAACCCCTGTTCTAAAGTTGATAGGTCAAGGCCATTTTGTCTAAAGCTGAAGACCTTTACCTGGTGTTTATATAAATAAAACTCTTTCCACATACTGTTGTGACAGGGGAGCCCCAAAGGCACAAATCCCTAAACACTTTCAAAAATTGTCCACCAGTGGGGGAAAATATTGTCAAAATCCTGACTAGAAACCAAAAAGCGCCTTGAAAAAACTTCATCAAATAAAAGTATTATTTTATTAAAAGACTCTAGATGAAGACTCTAGACTCTACAATAGATGAAGCTCCAAAGACCTCAAAGGAATTGCCAGAAAATGCAAGGCAATTACTGTAAACAAAGTTCAAATACAGAATCCAGAGGTGTTGTCAAAAACAGAGCACAGGTTCAAAAATCCATATACACAGTCCCAATGCAGAATCCAAAGATGTAGTCAAGAAACAGAGCACAGGTTCGAATTCTAAAAATCTTATAATCACAAGGCAATAGCAAAGGCACAGTAAATTCACAAGAAACTCTCCACTTCCTTGCATGTTTTAAATGAATCACCAGGAACTATGGAAGGCTCTTCCATTAATAGATTGGAGGGCAGTTCCTGGTGGTGATTGGCAGGACGGCCAGCCCTTGAGAAATCACCCACTAAATACATAGGATATAATCTATGCCAGTTCCATTTACAAATAAGCAAAAACAAAAATATATGTAATAAACAAAAGAAACATCTCTCTATTATAAAAAAAAATCTTCTCGGAAGACAATTTGATGTCCCGCAAGAGACACTTTAACGTCACGCGAGACAAGACAGTGAAACATTTAAAACAAGTTCACTGATATCTAAGCTAGCAATTGTTGGAATGCTTTTGGTAGACACACTTCATGCGCTCCTAGCTCTTAAAACAATGACAAGCGACAAGCAGAACATGCAGCTCACCAGCAGCAGCAAGCCAGCAGATAATCCGACCACTTCTGCTTAGCGTGCGCTCAGCACCCCCAGCCCAACCTTCTTCACAACGTGAGCGGGAGAGACGCAAAGTGGCAAAAGAACAGCTGCTGTACAGGCTTTTAAATGATCGACATGCAGCGCAACAAACAAAACACAGAGCTCGCCAGCACCAGCAGCAGCAAGCCAGCAGATGATCCGGCTGCTTCTACTTAGCATGCGTTTAGCCCCGCCCCTTCACAATGCGAGCGGTAGAGACACGAAATGGCAAAAGGACAGCTGCCGCACAGGCTTTTAAATGATCAACGTGCAGCACGATAAACAGAACACATAGCTTGCCAGCAGCAGCAGCAGCAAGGCAACATGATCCAACGGCATCTCCTTAGCGTGCGTTCAGCTGCTCCCCCTTCACAACGCGAGCATCGTTATATGTCCTGCAAGAAAGAGATTTAACCACGCTTGGGGCCGGAAATAAAGGACAAGTATTGTTTTTACAAAAATGTTAAAGTAAAAGTGAAAATAATGAATATGTAACAATTCCCATGAAAATAACAATCTCTTTAAATTGTATATCCGATAAAACAAACCTAGGGGTGGTTGAGCAAAACAAGCCCCCTAGTTAATACAAATAAATGATACAAAATTAGACAAAAAGAACAAGAAATATCACTGCGAACCCCAGCCAGGGAAGAAACATGACACATGCACTGTTATCCTCTGCTGTGTTTTTAGTTTTCTATAAATCATGCTGAGATTTTGTGATAAAATACTCTTCGTGAATGAGCAAATCAGCTAGGCCTGTTTGCATTGAAATGCTTTACAGCTATTCATTTAGCAATGAGCCCACCATTATACAGACAACAAATCTCCTCAGTAATACATTTTTCTGCATTATCGAAGTAACTATCTGGCCATGAAATTTTCCTTTGATTGATAGATGAGGGCCTCACAGATGGTAAAGAGTTTAGAGCATTCCATACTTATAGTTGTAACCTTAGAGCCATAAATGCTGCTTTGCTTACTATCCCAAGAATAAGACATTAAAGAAATGGTGAGACTGCCTTTACCATCTATGTGTTACACCCTTCCATGTCTGGAAAATGGAAGAATACTAACAGAAACCCTGATGCGTGGCTCATTCTGCAGAAGCTTTATTAGGAATCGAACAATACATATACACATTCAATATTGAAAATAATGTCATGAAATAATTATTCAATTCTCTTAACATTAATATTAAAATAAATTTAATTTTCTGCCTTTACTGTCTTCCATTATTAGTTAATTCTATACTTTGCACAATAAACCACATCTCCACAAGTTAAGACATTTACAAATTCGATTACTGGCAACTCATCAGTGATAAATCATTGCTGATCTTAGTACGCTATTGCATCATTTCACTGCATGGAGTATTCTAGTGTAGTACAATTAAGGTAACAGAAATGTAGTATTTACATGTTTTATTTACTTTTGGTAATTTATAGTAACAAAACTAAATAATAAATGCTAAAGAATTAACATGATATTGAATGAACAACATAAAAAGTTTTGATCGATGAACATAATACTGTGCGTATATTGCATGCTTTTCACATTAAAGAGTGCATTTAACTGTTTTCGCATTATTAAACTAATAATATGGTATTTCATAGATATATGAAAGTTTCAAAATCTTTTTCGAAATATGTACAATATACTATGACCATTTCTGTGTTTATTTGATTACTACATTAACTGTTTTTATACCTGGAATATGAAGAATAATAACAGAAAATCTGACTTATGGTTCTATCAGGAATGAGTCACCGTGTCAAGAACTTTTGTTGCTCCTTTTTGATAACCAAAAATATTCAAACGAGCAGATGATGTTGCTGAGGCCAAGCCAATACAGAACCGAACAATTGATCAATAGCTTAAGGTACAATATTCTTGAACTCAAAAATTCCCTTTTCCATGTACATCTTAGTAAGTTAATCACAGAGCACAGTATGAACTTACTGAATTAAAAGAATGTTTGCTAGGACTGAGCAAAATATATCCATTAAATATGCTCTAAAATATGGAATAATCTAAAGAAATATGTGATGCCAACAGAGTAGAATTGTTTAAATCACGTCTTAATAGCTTAGTTTTAAATCTGGCTGTTTCTTAAATGTGTAGCTAATCTAATTGTTTGTCTGTTGTTGTTCTCTACTTAGTATCAGGTAGTGGCCCTGAACCATCACCTTTCTGGACAAAATTCCCTGAGGCTGATGGAAGGAAGAGCAACACTGTAGTCCTGTCCTTGATGACATCTGCATTGGCTGACTCCTTTCTTTTTTTGTAATTAAATTGATGTTTATTTTCCATCAACAAAAAATGAACAGTCAAATGTTTCCAATAACAAATGTGCAAATAAATCCAAAACAATACATACTTGTAATACCTCATAGAAAAAAAAATATTTAAACAAAATCATATCCTTGACCCCCCCGGGACTCTGGATTATTATCTATAGATATATAATATTGTGAGAGATACTTGACAGCAAATGTGCAGAAATGAAAAAGAAAAGAGATGCTATATATAGGCTTTTAGTGCATCAGCGGGCCACCTGCACAGGTTGATAGATTTAGATGAAGCATTATTATTTCTAACAGTGAACATTTCTAAATGGATCAAATTAAAAAATGAAACAAACCAGTGCTGAGCAGTCATCAATTCAGGGGATTTCCATCTAGTAGCAATAATGATTTTGGCAGCTATGGTACCTAATAAGTACAGTCATCAGCAAGGAGAAAGACTGAATAAAGAATGGGAATTTTACAGTTTAATATACAGGAAAGGAAATGGGCTTCTGCAGACAAGAAGGCAAAGACACCTGGACAAAAAACTCCCAGAAAACGTGAAACAAAGTACCAGGGAGATCTTGAAAGCAGGAATGACATAATGAATCCGATACCAAGCCCAGTTTGTGTCGCTTCTTGGAGTAAGGAATGTTCTATGAATAATTTGAAGTTGTGAAAACTGATAGTTTGGATTTATGGAAAACAGACATACATTCTTAAATACAGTGTTCCAACATACGTTTCTTTTTGTAATGGGATACGTCTCTAGTCCACTCGTAAGTGACAATAACAAGTTTACTGGTTCCCTTTGTTATTCAACTTTCTTGCATCTTAGGTATATGATAGAAAGCCTAGGAGGTCCTGGGGGGGCTTTTGGTTGAGGAACCCCAGGGATTTTCCTCCACTTGATTTTTTCTCTCTCCACTGATCATCTAACCCTTAGTATAATTAGTTTATTTAATTAATGTTTTTCTTTGTTTCCACTGAATAACATTTTTAAAGCACCTTGGATAATATTTTGCATTGAAAGTGCTTGATAGATAAATGTTGTTAGTGAGTTTACAAACTACTCTAGTAACTCAGTTTTTGTTGTGTTTATTAGACTCTATGTGAAATGAGCTAAATAAAAAAAATTATTATGTCATTGTAGAGTTTGAAAAGCACATGAAGCTGGGCATAGATAAAATGTTTTATTGATTGCCTCATCCAAGGTTGGTTCCTTCCATGCACCCAAAAATTTCAGGATGGGCTATGAGCTTCTTTGAGTCTGCAGGGTTGTTTGTTTGGGTTTGTTAAATGGGTGAATGCTTTGTTGATAGACTGGTATGATGGCAATGCTGTATCATCACTCCAGAGTTCAATTAAAAGTTTGGTCACCTTTGCATGAAGTGCATATATGATATGTTGATCAGCTTATGTCTCCTCTGAGTGATGTTATGTTTCAGCCAGGCCATTCCTGTGTTATGTTTGTCTTGACATATTATTCTTCATATGTTCATAGAAATTATACAGTTTTTGTTAATTTTGCATTGCTTTCTTAAAAGTTTGTTTCTATGTATTTTGTACAGTTCTCACGTTTCTCTTATGACCCTTCACTTTATGAGTAGAAGCCTCAAGAGGCAGGGCTACTCTGATGTCATTGCTAAAGAACCACCCTCAGCCTTTATATTCCAAAGTTGACAGTGGATCCTTCAGTGGCTTATTGGCATTCTTTGAGTGCATTTCATTTTAAATAGTGGATTTTCTGGTTCTTGGATATTTTTGCTTCTGTCCTTGGGTTTTGATCTTTGGATTGCATATTGGGATTTGTTCATCTTGGACTGACCTTTCAGGAAAGCCCCGTTTTGCCTTTTTGTTATTTTTTTGTCCTTTTATGTTATTTCTAAATAAATTCTGACACTTGGTTGGCTGTATCCATTCTAGCAAAAGATTTCAATGGCTTCTTTCCCTAAAAGGGCATTTTTGTGTATTTTGTAGTTTTTGAAAGATAAAAGAGATTGTTCAGAAATTTGAAAGTCAGTTTCTTATTTTAGGCTTTAGTAGGCCGAAGCCTCTCTGTAGAGTAGAGAGGTTAGACTGTCTAGGGTGGGATTTATTCTAGGTAGGCAGGGAAGGCCTGGCCTGGCTTGTGGAGCCTATGGGAGGCACTGCAACTGGTGGTGTGTACAAAGGGCAGGGACTTATTCTTGCATGCCTGTGACCTACACTTAAAGGAAATTCCTTGTTAGTGGGAAACAATTGCAAGCCCTGGTTCACATCATGAATTGGGCTGAATTTCTTAACCATGTCTCTATGTGCCATTTAGACAAATGCTGATCAATTCATTTTAGTGAGCATGCAGCCCAGGGTATCACAGACCTGTTACTGCTGTTAATATCTCACGTGTCACTGCTGTGCAAAAGGAAATTTTTTTTCTATTGCACATGACTATGAGTTGACTGGATGTTGTGAGATTGTTTACACTTTTATAATGGTGGATAAGCAAATCTGTGGGAACGGAATCCATGAATCATGAGGATTTACAGAATATACTTATTTACATACATATATATATCTTGTGATGGGTGGCCATGGCCATTACCCGGCCGAAATGCCAGCTGAATGGAAGGACTTGGGGAGAGAATATCCAAGGGCTCTACCTTCCTTGGGACACTAGAGGGCAGGCCTCCTCGGTGGCTGTGGCACACTGCAGGGCACACTGGGAGTTGGAGTTTGGTACAGCTCTGTTGGGTTCCGCAGGGTCCGCCAGGGGAAGCTGCAGAACCCTACATTGAACTTCCATCACACCTAGGAGTGATTCCAGGTTAACGCTGATGAGCCACCTGGTGCACTCCCAGGAGTAGAATAAAAGGAGCTACCTCACTCCTCACTGTATTCAGGGAGCCAGAGTTGGGAGGAGGAAGATGAAGCTTGCCAGAGAGGGAGAGGGACAGGGAGAGGGAGCAGAAGAAATGAAAGTGACCCAAGGAAAAAGGAAGGGATTGTATCTCATATACCTTGGTGCTGTACTGTGCTGTGCTGTGCTCTGGGAAGAGAGGAAAAAGTGTTTCCCCAGCTCTGAAAAAAAATGAGTGGTGTGCTGCACTTGTTACAATATTGTTAACTTGTTAACAATATTAACATTACAAACTAGTTACATTATTTTAAACATGATGGAGGAGAGGCATTTTAGTGTATAAGTAATTCATTCCATTTAGTCTTTCTTCTTAATACTTTTTCAATTTTCCTGTCATCAGGCGCTTCTTTTATCTGAAGTTATTACTGGAATAAGATTAACTAACTTAAAATTAAGCCTTTTACATTTTTAATTATCACTAGTAAAATTTCCCTAAGCTATGGGTATCCTTTTGGTTTTGGCCACTGGTTGCATTTGAAAACAGCATAACTGTCTGTTTTAAAATCCTTAAAATTTTATTTACTCATATCTGACTTATTCTATCGTTATTAAAAATGCAGATGAAATATTTAGCTATTCCATCTTCATTGTAATTGCTTTTCTGTATCAGACTATGTGAAACAAAAGCAGTTACACTTAAAGTTTAATGGTATTTTCTTAGTTCCATTACTTTTACAAATTTCCCTTTAACGTTTGTATCCCTATTTGTAGTTTCCACTGTTTACTGTGTTTTGCTCTTTTGTGTTAATTTCTTGTAGTGATTTCCATCCATCCATTATCCAACCTGCTATATCCTAACACAGGGTCACGAGGGGTCTGCTGGAGTCAATCCCAGGCAACACAGGACGCAAGGCAGGAACAAATCCCAGGCAGGGTGCCAGCCCACTGCAGGGCACACACACCAAGCACACACTAGGGACAATTTAGGATTGCCAATGCACCTAACCTGCATGTCTTTGGACTGTGGGAGGAAACTGGAGCACCTGGAGGAAACCCACGCAGGGGAGAACATGCAAACTCCACGCAGGAAGGACCCGGGAAGCAAACCCAGGTCTCCTTACTGCATGGCAGCAGCACTACCACTGTGGCACCGTGCTGCCCTCTTGTAGTGATTTCTTCAAGTAATTTTATTGTATATTAGTTTGTCCATTTAGGACATTTGCTTTGTGTGTCAATTATTTTTTGTAACACACAATTGTTACTGATGATGGTTGGAGCTGCTGTGTTATGCTGCTATATTAATGCTTTACGGATTCCTGAGTTCATATCTTTAGAGTATGTTTGGTTTTTATTTTCAATGCCTGCATTGTTAGGATTTTCCTTAGTTTGAAAGGCAAGAAGGCCACAACCTAATTAGCCCAACTGCAAATTCCTCTTTACAGAAAAAAGCTAAAACCAAAACCTGAACACTAAGCTAAATTAATAAAGCTTAAACTAAAAATCTACTATTCTTGACTTTAAACTTGGACAGATAAATCTTTAACAATTAACAGCAAATCCGGGCAAGAACAATTTCAGAAACAAGACAGAAATCATAAGCAAGAGGATAACCATAAGTAAAAAAAAAAACTGTAATCATAAGACAAGACTGAGAAGGAAGAAACCTAATCCTCGGAGGTGTATGTGCCTTCTCTAGAGTGAACTCAAAGTTAGATCATCTCCCTTAGGCAGTGCTTGTCACTTTATTTATTTGAAGTCCTTGAAATGACTGCTAAGTCGTTTCTGATTGCACCTAAAGTGCAATAAACCATTTAGGCCAAGCCAATGTTAGGAAGATTTTTACAGCATTAAAAAAGAACAGAGACAACAAGAAACCAAGGCAAGGTCTGAGCTGGAACAAGACATGAATTAGTTATTTTCTGGTTTTCCTCCCACATCACAGTGATGTGCATGTTATTTTAGTATATGACTTTAAATTAGCCCTGTGTTTGTGCACTGTGATGGATATGCTTCCCACCCAGGACTGCCATCTACCTTCTGCCTCATCCTGCCAAGACAGGCTGGACTGAACTAATAATGGATGGTTGCTCTAAAGCTGTCTCCTACTCTGATTTAAAAGTATAACTGCTCTTGATTTTACATCCTGCAATTTGTAGGTTTTATTTCATTACCCAAAGATCTGCCTTTCATAAATCATATATGACTTGGTTGATTATTATTAAAGACTGTGTTGGGCTTTGTCCATATCTTTATCGCTTACGCTCAGTTGATCCACAGCTAAGTTTGTCTTTGTTTTCAGTAAACATGATGTCTACACAGGCGTCACCTCCTGTAGCAATTGTAACAATGTGAATGAGTAATTACCATATGATGGGAACATTTCAAGTTCTTCTTTCCTTTCAGCAGGGGAATTTCCAAGTCAATGTTTAGGAAGTTACAAACTGCAATAATAACCACATCTTTTTATGCATATGCACAGTATTTTAATACAAAAAGTTCTTGTTTGAAAAATCAGTGCTCTATAATTACAAAGTCTCAGGTTGTCTCATTACATGCACATCTCTGGTCTTCTCTTATCATAAAATATTATTTTTAACATTTCCTTTAATGCTAGTTTCTTTCTTATCTTGCAATCATTTCCGAAAGATGTAAAGCTACTGATATTTTATTTATGCCTATATGGTGGCGTAGTGGGTAGTGCTGCTGCCTCGCAGTTAGGAGACCTGGGTTCGCTTCCCAGGTCCTACCTGCGTGTAGTTTGCATGTCTGTATGGGTTTTCTCTGGGTACTCCAGTTTCCTCCCACAGTCCAAAGACATGCAGGTTAGGTGCATTGGCGATTCTAAATTGTGCTGGGTGTGTGTGTGCCCTGCCCAGGGTTTGTTTCCTTCCTTGTGCCCTGTGTTGGATGGGATTGGCTCCGGCAGACCCCCGTGACCCTGTAATTAGAATATAGCGGGTTGGATAATGGGGTTGGATAATGGATGGATGGATGTTTATTGTTATTCTAACAAAATCTTAATCAGAAGATAATGGGTTGTTACTTGCACTTACAACCTTTGAAATTTAAAGGAAAGACAGCAATAAAATCTATGTTTTGCTTGTAAAATTAAACAAACCATCCATCACGAATACCCAACTGCAACTGGCACACACCATACTATATATAAATAATAATGGTCAGGGCATTGTATTCCATAAGTATTCAAAGTTCATTAGATGTTCATGCTCTGTGTTTACATGGTTCACTTCCATACACCAACTCATTTTTCTAATCAGTAACATTTAATTTTAGGATTGCAGGAAACTGGAGTCAGTCCCAGCAGGAATCAATGGGGCACCTGTCCATCCCATATCATTACTCCCTGATAGTTCTCCCTCATGCTTGTCAGCAGCTAGTTTTGGTGTATCTCAGTGCTATGTGCTCACTCCCAGTTCTGGTTTTCCTTTATGTACTGTTATTACAGTATGTGAGGTAATTTTTGAACATTATTAGTAATTAATGTACAGAAAGTACTTGTTCCCTTTTGATCTGTATTTCTTTCTACCGCTATTGTATTGTAAAACCATGATGATTCAAAACCCAGGGAAATAGCTGATGACTGAAAATTGATAGTAAAATAAATTGTGCACTAATGTGTCAAAAATAATTGATGCCTGAAAATTGATAGTAAAATAAATCGTGCACTAATGTGTCTAATATATTTGTATTTACTTTGATAATACTCAATATTTTTCTTAACGGTCAGCAGTCTACTTCTGTTTACCACAAACAGCATGCCATTTCACTGAGTGTCAGTAGATGTCGCTCTACTGTTGAATTCAAACTACTGTATAACACACATAACATGCCATGTCATAACATTCTCCTACCCACTTAATCCTCTAGTAACTGCTCATTAACTATTTGTTTGGAATCCTTGGAGTGGAGTGAAATGATAATTTCGACTGCACAATTATTACATTGTTTAACACGTTTTGTTATGTGAACAGTTTGTCAGTGTGCCATTGCATTTCTGTTTGATTTTCAATATTTAGTTATTGTTTATACAGATACAGTATTTACAAAAAAGACTCTATTTCATCATTTTCTGATTTTTGTAAAAATGAATACTTTACGGTTAGCCTTTCAACTGATACAAAATTAACCTAATAATTCCCAAGTGCAGATTATTATGTTTCCATGGATTATTCAGCTATTCTATTATGTATTAAGGTGTCATTAACTAATATTATGTTATATTTCGCATATTGTGGATGTTTTAAAACTGAATGTTTGGCTTTGTTATTATAACAAAAACCAACACTAAAAGAATGCATATTTTTATGCTGGGTGGTGGGGTGGAGATAAGTCTCTCTATTTGATAGTCTGCAGGATGGGCAGACACCCTTTGACAAGGTGTAGCAACTGCTTAGTCCCCACAATCAGGGTCATGTAAAACCATTGGTGAATGGAGTGGATGGTCATATGAGCAGCTGGCACATACCACAAGTTCTCGATCTGCAACCATCAATGCCAGGCATTCAGTCCTTGATGAATATTGGCAATGGCTGGAGTCTTTCATCTTGTGAAGATACTGTCAAGAAGAAGGAGGCATGGACAAACCACTTCTGTAAAGAAATTTGTGCCAAGAAACATTATGGTTCTAGACAGAGAAAAGAATAAAAATTACATTCTGAAAAGAATGTTTCCTTCAAGCAAATGCCCCTTATTTGAAAGGGACATGTGGAGTGTGGCAGGTGAGACTACTGTTTGAATCAAAGACACCAAAGACACCATCAAAATAGCCACGGTGAATGTAAGAACTCTTTATAAAACTATAAAACTGAAGAATGCAAAGAAAGAAATTTATTGATTTATAGGATTGTATGAGACAAGGTGTAAAGAAATGGGATGTTTTGTTTCTGAAGAATGAGAAATGATTTATTCAGCTGGTGATTAACTTGAATATGGGAATAAAACTAGATAGTAAGAGAAGCAAAAACCTAATGGGATGCTGGGAGAGAATATTGTTGGTGAAACGTCAAGTGTAACATATGAACATTTCAATAATATTAATGAATGCACTAATAGCCAATTTCAGCCGAGAACACATAGAACAGTTCTTCAAATATTGTGAAATCTTTATTGTGGTAAGTGAATATGAATACTAAGGTGGGACAACAAGAAGGACAAATCTTTGGCATATTTGAATCTGAAGCCATGAACAAGAGAGATGAGAGATTAATAGAGTAGTGTTGTACAAATGGCCAATGTAAGAGGAGAACGAAAATCCTGACTGGGAAGGAAGATGGTTCATTAGTCAGACGGGAGGTGAGAGGAAAAAGACAGATGAACTAGCCAGCTGGACAAGAAAATAACTTTGTACCCAACCGGTATAAATTAACGGATGGATCAGCAATGGCCAGGATTAGGGAGTAGTTCCATTCCCCACACGCCAGGGGGCAGTGGTCCTCACATGGAAACCCAGTCGGTATACCTGCAGGGTTGCTTGGGATATGGACTCCGGAAATCCAGCCCTACATGTCAATAGGGGGTGCTCTCTGGGGAGGACCTCCCTACTTTTTTAAGGCACAAGAGTGTTTCCCAGAAGATATTTGGTGCCAAGCACTCCTGGGTCCGGCATAAAAGAAAGACTGCTGCCTCATAACATTGAGGTGAAGTCGGGAGGGAGTGGGCAACATTCAGCAGAGGTGTTGTTTTGTGGCGGATTATTGGAAATAGGATTCTGGGAAGTGCTTGGTGTGAATAAAAACCCTATATTTTGTTCTAAAACGTCTGGTGCTTTACTGTGTCTTAGGTTTGGGGGTCTCTGTGCAACAGTTCAAGGCAAATCCTGGGGCAGACTATGTGGGTAACAAAGCTCCAGTGATATTCAAGTTGAAATAAAGCTAGATCGATAATAATGATGTAGACCTGGCTTGGCTGAATGATCCGTACAGAAAGATTAAATTCATTGTAGCAGTAAAGAACAGTTTTGAAGTTCTGACAATAGAGGATATACCAATTTGGCTGAAGTATGAAAATGGGATGGTGGTAGTGTTTAATGAGACAAAAAAAAAAAGAAAACAGAAGAAGAAAAGGTGGATGACAAATGAAATTATGGATCTTATGAAGGAAAGCCAAAAAAGAATTAAACCAAATAAGACTGACAAGCACAAAATTTTGAATAAAGAAATGAAGAAAAAGATAAAGCACAATGGATAAATGGACAATGTGAGGAGATAGAGAAACTAAAGAATTCTGATGATATGTACAGAAAGATGAAGAATCTCATGGGTGCAAATTCTTGCATAAAAGAACAAGGCATTTGCATCAGATGACATTAATATTGAATTGATTCCAGCATTGGACGATTTTAGGGAAATGAAAGTTTCACAGATTTGTTGAATGAAATATATAACAGCAGAATAAAACTTGAGAAAATGAGTGTCAATGTTTATTGCACTGCATGAAAAAGCCTTAAGCATTTCAGCGTGAATTACACTGTATGATTAGTTTAATGAGTCACGTTGTGAAAGTCCTACTATGAATGATCTTGATGAGAGCAAGGAAAAACATGAAACCAGAAACAGAATGGGAGCAATGTGGCTTCCTTGAAGATAATGGAGTGTAAAATGCAGTCTGCATTCTTAGAGTGATTTGTAAACACACCATAGAGGACCAGAGAGACTGTTAAATATGCTCCATTGATCATACTAAAGCTAAAAGGGCAACTTTTGTTTCTTTAATTTCTTTTAAGCAGGCTGCCTTTTCTGTTCAAAATTGTATTTTTGCTTTGATATATTTGGAATTCACCTTTATTTTCTATAAATAACTTACGTTAAGAGGTATTGTTTTATGTGAGCGTCATGTTTTGGAATTCCCATGATGCCATTTTCTTTTTTCAGCTTGTGAGACTCACTGGGTAGCAGTTGCTAGGATGTGGTTCCTGGTTGCTGTGCTCTGTAAGTAGCATCATGGAATGTCACTAGAGCGGTGCTGTTTAAGCCATGATTATTTAATCAGTAATTGCAGATACTTCTTAAATCCTTTACTGTGCTTGTATTTTCTAAAAAACTATGGTTTACAAATATTGAAATCTGTTTTCTGACTTTGATTTTGGTTTAGCGGTTAGGCTTAGTGTTGAATAGGTGTACAGATATCACAATTTGCGGATGCTTTGCAGCTGGTGTTGCATAACACAATCTTCAAAAAGGAAAAGAACAAGTTGTTTGCCTACTAATACAGAGAAGCAAGAAACACTAATGGCTATATTCTGATGAGATGAAAAGATTTCAATGAAGTTGTGTGTTCAATAGCACACTCCACTACTAGGAAACTTCAAACTGAGGAATAGTCAAACACCACAAAATCACTTGAAGAATAAGAATATCAGAAAAGAGTTCAAAAATGTTTCATCAATCAGTGGGAACACCAACAATACAGATGGTAAATAAGAAAAAGTTATACCTGAGGAATATACTAGAGGAAGAATAAAAGGACCATCGAGACAACAAACTGCATAGTGGTGTAATGATAAAAAACAAGCATACAGGGGGTCCTCAGGTTACGACACAGTTCCGTTCCTACAACAGTGATGTAACCCGAATTTTGGTGTAAGTCGAAACACACTCTAGCCTAAGTCACTTACCAATCTTAACACATTTGCAAAATCATAATCTAGAACATAAAAACACAAAATCTAAGCCTGAGAAAAAGAAAAGGACATAAATATACTGTACTGCACACTGTACTGTAGTAACAGAAAAAATGAGTGTAAAAAAATACTTACCTTTATTCCTTCTCATGTCTCAATTTTTTAAAGTTTTTATGGTAGTGAGTGTTGTAAACTCAAAACGTTGTAACCCGAGGACCCCCTGTATAGGATTTGGTGCAAAAGCAAGGCAGATCGTGATAAACAAACATATGTGGAAGCTAAAAGAAAAGTTAAACTGCCAGTAATATTGGCCAAACAAGTCAAGCAAACAGAACTTGTACAACAAGGAAGGTCAATACAAAGTATTCAGAATAGTGAAGCAAATGAGCAAGCAAAGACAAAGCATTACTTGAAGAATGGAACTGGAAATGTCATTATCGATACTGCAGAGTTGTCAAGGGACCTACTGCTCAAACTAGTACCATGGAAGTGGAGAAAGCTTTGAAATCAATGAAACTGAACAAGTCTAGAGCTTCGACTGATGTAGTCATTAAAATGATGTGGGAGGATCATGGAGTGGGAGGGGAATGGCTGACCGATCTTTGTAACACAAACTAAAGTGCTAGAAGACTGTAGAAGTATATTTCTACCAGTATACAAGAAGAAGAGAGATCCTATTAGCTATGGGCTATATAAAGTGGACAGGCTCTTAGAATATGGAATGAGGTAGTTGAACAGGTTGATGTGCAAAGAGCTAGAGGAATAATAAGCATAGATGAAATGCAGCTTGGCTTGATGCAATTTTGATTGTGAGGCAGTTTCAGGAATATGTAGAGAAATGCAAACAATATTTTTGGGTTTGTAGTTTTAGAGAAAGCATTTGACCATATCCCAAGAAAAGTCATGAAATGGGCAATGTGGTATATGGAGGTGGGGGAATGGCTTATAAAAGTGGTCATGTCCATGTGTGATGGTGGTGAAACATCCGTCCATATGGTGTATAAAGACAGCAAGAGCTTTAGCGAGAAAGTGGGAGTACATCAAGGTTTAGTCCAAAGCCTTGTACTGGTTGCCATATTAATGGAAGCAGTAACTACAGAAATATGACTAGGACTACAAATGAAACTACTATATGCAGATGATTTAGCTTTAGTTGCTGACAATGAGTAAATGGAAAAACAGATTGTGCAAAATGAGATTAAAAACTACAGTATTTAGGATAGGTGCCAAACAAGGACCCGTAAAAGAGTCTGGAGGGTGGTCATGCAGTGTATGTGGCCAAGGTGAAAGTTCAAGTTCAATCAAGTGCACAGAATGTGAGAAATGGGTTCACTGAAAGAACAGCAACATAAAGGGAAAGCTGACAAAGGTCAGAATCTCCTCCAAGTGCAGAAGATGCAGTGGTGGAACCACACAGACAGTCAGTGATACAGCAGTCTTTGTGAATTAAGGGGTTACATAAATTGAGTGGGTCGATAAGTTTTGTGACCTTGGAGATATGCTAGGCTCTACTGGTGGGGCAGATTTAGTAGCAACCATCAGATTGTAGTGCATTTGGCACATTTTTAGAGAACTACAACCAATACCAAAATCTTAGGTGACTTAATTAAAAAGGAAAAAGAGAATTTATTCCACTTGTGTGTGTACCTGTATTCTGTATGATAGTGAGAATTAGGCATTAAAATCTGAGAAGCATCTAAGGAAGTTAGAAGGAAATTAGATGTGTGCAATAAAATGGATGTGTGATGTGTCCCTGAAAAATAGATTGAAGAATGTAGATGTACACAGTAAGAGTGAATGTTGAACCTGTAAGAATCATCTTGCAAAGGCGCTACCTTAGGTGGTATGGGCATGTGATGTGAAAGGATGATGACAACAACTTGGTGAAGCAAAGTTTTGATCTATTGGTGGATGGTAAGAGGCCTAGAGGTAGGATGAAGTAATATTGGACTGATGAGGGGAGAAGAGGTATGAAGAAAATGCAGCTTACAGAGGCTGAAGTGCATGATAGAAATCAGCGGAGAAGAGGAATTTGGAGTAAAATGGCCAACCCAAGTTATTCTGGAAACTAGCCCTGAAACTGAACTGACTGAACTCAACAGATTTGTTTATCTCCCACACTCTTTCTTCTTTTTCTTATTTCCTCTTTCTGCTATACCACCATGCTCCATATACCTCTCTCACAGAAAAAGGTAAACACTTAAAGATATTCTGCATAACAGTGATATAGCATTGTTTACATGCACAAATATACACATAAATACATTTTTTGACAACTGTGAAAACTGTAATCTGTTTCCCCAGCATAGATTAGAACTTTACATAACTTAAAGTATTTCAACTATTGCCATCCTACCTATGCATGTAAAATGTAAGTTATACTTTCAATTTGCTCCGAAACTTCTTTTTCTTAACATAGTTACTTTACCACACAGGAGGTTGTTGTGCTCTTTGTTCTGGAAGATATTTGACCAGATGCAGCATTAGGAAGAGGAACTGTAAAGGATGGATTGGCATATACTGTATGCTTCCACTGGAGGTGGTGATAATGTCAAACCTGCATGAACAGGTGTAGCTGGGGTGAGGTGAACTGCATTCCAGACGTTCATATCTGACAAAAACTATGTGATGGGGCCTTTTTGAGTGATTACCTGATAAGAACTAACTAATCTTACAATAGTCCCTTTGTATACACATGTACATGTAGGTAGTGTTGCTCTACAAAGCAGATCTGTATGTGGGGGGGCTTTTTTGTCTTGTTTCCGTTGAACATGCTGTGTTACAGTAGTATGCTGCTGAGAAGGCACAGTTGGAAGCAGGTCCCTATCATTAATTTAGCAATAACTGAGCCACCATGTAAACGTTTAGCAGGTGACTTCTGAGTTACTGCAGGTGTGATGGCACAAATTATATGTAAAAAATTAATCATAAACAGCTTTCAAGTCATTTCAAAAATATTTACAGTTTACAAACTTTCTTTTATCACTCTGCTAAGATGCTTTATCTCATCATTGGCTTGTGGATAGTAAACAGAACTGAGAGAGTGTTTGATGTCCCTATTAATAAGAAATGCTTCAGATTCAGCAGAAACCAACAGAGACTCATTGACAGTTACAATTTACTACCAATTCCCTTCCCTACTGAAAGCTGTGCAGAAGGATATTTTAATGGTTCTAGCAAATGCAAAAGATATTCTGGCAATTTATAGAAGTGGCCAATAAGTGTTAATGCATAGCAGCAGTCAAGTGAAGCATTTTGAAATGGCCCTGCAATATCAATGGCAAATTTTTCCCAAGCTGTATCTGGACTGTTCAAAGCAATTCTAATACAGATGACAAAATGCACATATGAAAGCTTTTTGTGCGAGGAGGTTTTAAGTTAGGCTTGTTTGTCTTCATTTTTTGATCATCAAGGTATTACCGAAACATATGAATTACTGCAATGCTATTTCTAGTGTGAAAAAGTATTTGTTGAAGTATGGGATTATATAATGGCTTATCAGGTGTTACGGACAGCCGGGTCCCATGCCCGTCCGGGACGCCTCTGCTGCATACGTCCCGGGGGAACCACCATGGACAGTGCAATGCCTCCCCTGGGGTGCCTGGGGCAGCCCCCTGTCCTGGGTCCTTCCTCAGTCTCCCCGTGGCTCCATGGGACATGGAGTCCACCACAGCCCGTTGGGAGATGGGGTGGCGCTAGGGGGTGCTGCGGAGAGCCAGCCGCCACATTGGACGACTTACCAGCCCCACCCGGAGGTGCAATTAAGACCAGCTGGTCAGGCACCTGGAGCACTTCCGGGTGGGCTATAAAGTGGGCCAACCTCCCTTCATTCTTGGCCAGAATCGGGAGGAAGAGGACGAGGTTGCCTGGGAGGAGTGGTGGTGCCAGAAAGGGTTGGTTATAGTTTGTGTTTTGTGCTTTGGGACTGTGTATTGCCTGTGGGTCACGGGGAAGACGTGCGCCCACGGGTGAAGAAAAAGAATAAAGCCTGTGTGTTTTGTACACGTGCCTCTGCGTGGTCTGTGCCGGGTCGGGCGCTATATAGCACCTTTTACACAGGTTAGTAGCAGGACGTTCCTACTGGATATTTTCAACCATTCCCTGTCATGGTCCGGGCTAGCTCCACACTCCTTTGCAGTTTGAACCCGGAACTGACACTAACAAAACCGAGGATGAGCCGAGCAAATGAGGACACACACAGTCAAAAGTTGGTGTATTTTTATTTGGACACTGTTTTGTTCTGCAAATAACCAGAGTGAAGTGCTTTTCAATAATAAATAAATAATCCATAAAATTGATGTGTATGTGGAGGTTAAAAAGTTCAGTAAATCGATCCAATAAATACAAGGTTAAGATTCTTGCAGAAAACTGTCTTCTACAAACAAACAATGCAAGCCTCTCATAGACTCATGCCCCACCAGCCCTGCTCTACTTCTCTTGCCACCATTCCTAGGCCCTCAGAGGGCCTGGTCACCCCTGCTCCCCTGAATTGCTCAGCATGAAGCGACACAACCCCACAAGCACTGTACATACATTCTTTTCAGGGTCATTCCATTCTTGACTCTCTGCATTCCCTCTATGGCACCAGCTCTGCCATGATTGTGCCTCCACTTCCATTTTAACCTTCGTTCTATTCCAGTCCTCATGTCTCTCTGCCCAGATTCCTTTTATATACAGGTAAGGATGCAGATGTGCTGATGACAGACCCTGGAGCCCCAATGAGGCAAACAACAGAACTGCGCATGTCTGTACTTGAATGCACGATCAGCCGATCACCCCAAAGAACTGTTCTGTCACACTAGCAGACACACCCACACAACTCTTAAGCCAGAGCACCCCAAAAAAATGATCAATTTAAAATTGCACATTGCCACATACATCTCATCACATTCCCACACCTACATGGCCAAAGGAAGCAATATCTATGGAGTTTATCACAGATCGTCCACCTTCACAATAGTGTTCGACAATTTTTACAAATGTGTTTAATTCCTCGCCCTTGAGGACTTACTGTCTTCTGAGGAACACATGGAAATTTTTATTAGAAAAATCATTTGATTGCATGGTTTCACTAATCCTTCTATATAAAAGCGGTCGGGATTGTCCTTCCGTCCCGTGAGTGCTACGCAGGCGTGGAGTTTCACACATGCCCCATCCATTTTGCAATGCGATGGGATTTGTAGTTTCGTTTTCCAGATAAAGATGATTTTCTACTCCAGACTGTGCGTTATCTTCTTCTTCTTTCTTACTATATAAAAGCAGTCGGGATAGTCCTTCTGTCCCGTGAGTGGAAAGCGTAGCGGTATTCCGCTTATCACAGACTTGCAGCTTGCATCATGCGACATGATGTGAGCAGAGTTCTTGTGTTCCCATTTTCCCTTGCTTTTGTGCGCGATGCGCTGGAAAAATAGACAAAATTATGTCTCTGGAAATAATTAATGTTGGTGGAGTACAAATGCCTCACCGCGTAGTAAATATCAGGGGGGTTCAAAAGGGTGACCTCAATATAGAAAAAAGTTTAAATTTCATCACAAAAATAACAGAAACTACGAGTATTAAAGTAATACCGCTCAAATGCAATATAACCAAATTAATGAGTTTGTAGAAAATATCAAATTGATCTACATATTGAATTGCCTTAAGTGGTCAACTTAAAAGTCGGTCACCTTAAAAGGCGGGTGAGCCTAGTTCAATAATATTGGGCAGAGAGGTCCACAATTTATTTAGAGATTTTGGTATTTTTTTCTGCAGTAAAAGAAGTAGTAAATTGAATCTAATTTTAAGGTAGCATTTGAAGTTAATGGACAAACACGAAGGGACAATAAGCACTGTGAAAAATACATTAATTACACTTTGGATACTCTTCACTTAAGTAGCAGAGGGGGTTGTTAATCAGATTCAGCTGCTTTGGTGTTAATGAAATTAACAAACAGTGCACTAGAGGGGAAACAATGAAACAACCCCCAGAACAGGAATGATTTAACAGGCGAAGGCCACTGACATTTTTCCATCCTCATCTTTTCTGACTGTTTTTTCACTAGTTTTGCATTTGGCTATCATCAGTGTCACTCACTACTGGTAGCATGAGGCGATGACTGGACCCTACAGAGGTTGCACATGTAGTTCAGCTTCTCCAGGATGGCACATCAATATGTGCCATTGCCGGAAGTTTGCTATGTTTCCCAGCACAGTCTCAAGGGCATGAAGGAGATTCCAGGAGACAGGCAGTTACTCTAGGAGAGCTGGACAGGGCCATAGAAGGTCCTTAACCCATCAGCAGGACCGGTGTCTGCTCCTTTGGGCAAAGAGGAATGGGATGACTTTGGGCAAAGAGGAATGGGATGATCTCCAGCAGGCCACTGGTGTGAATGTCTCTGACCAAACAATCAGAAAAAGACTTCTTGAGGGTGGCCTGGGAGCCTGATGTCCTCTAGTGGGCCCTGTGCTCACAGCCTGGCACCGTGGAGCTTGATTGGCATTTGGCATAAAATAGCAGAATTGGCAGGTCCACCACTGATGCCCTGTGCTTTTCACAGATGAGAGCAGGTTCACCCTGAGCACATATGACAGACGTGAAAGGGTCTGGAGAAGCCATGGAGAATGTTATGCTGCCTGTAAAATCATTCAGCATGACTGGTCTGGTGGTGGGTCAGTGATGGTTTGGGGAGACAACGGCAACTTGACTGCCATTAGGTATTGCAATGAAATCCTTGGACCCATTGTCAGACCCTGTGCTGATGCAGTGGGTCCTGGGTTCTTCCTGGTGCACAACAATGCCCGGCCTCATGTGGCGAGAGTATGCAGGCAGTTCCTGCAGGATGAAGGAATTGATACCATTAACTGGCCACCTCTTGGACATTATGTTTCACTCCATCCGACACTGCCAGGTTGCACATCAGACCGTCTAGGAGCTCAGTGATGCCCTGGTCCAGATCTGGGAGGAGAATTCAGTTCTCTGTAGGTTGATAATTTTCATGGTGTGGATGGGAGGAAAAATGAGGTAGGAGTTATTCTGAAGGAACAGTATGTCAAGAGTGTTTTGGAGGTGAAAAGAGTGTCAGGCAGAGTAATGATTATGAAGCTGGAAATTGGAGGTGTGATGATGAATGTTGTTAGTGCATATGCACCGCAAGTTGGGTGTGCAATGGGTGAGAAAGAAGTTGGATGAAGTGATGAACAGTGTTCCCAAGGGACAGAAAGTGGTGATTGGAGCAGATTTCAATGGGCATGTTGGTGAAAGGAACAGTGGAGACGAGGAGGTGATGGGTAGGTATGGTGTCAAGGACAGGAATGAAGAAGGTCAGAGGATAGTGGATTTTGTGAAAAAGATGGACATGGCTGTGGTGAATAAGTATTTTAAGAAGAGAGAGGAACATAGGGTTATGTACAAGAGTAAAGGAAGATGCACACAGGTAGATTACATCCTATGCAGAAGAGTTGATCTGAAGGAGATTGAAGACTGCAAAGTGGTGGCAGGGGAAAGTGTAGTTAAGCAACGTAGGATCGTGGTCTGTAGGATGACATTGGTGATCAAGAAGAGGAAGAGAGTGAGGCAGAGCCAAGGATCAAATGGTGGAAGTTGAAAAAAGAAGACTGCAAGGTTGAGTTTAAGGGGGAGGTGAAACAGGCACTGGGTGGCAGTGAAGAGTTACCAGACAGCTGGGAAAGTACAACAGATGTAGTAAGGGTGACACTAAGAAGGGTGCTTGGCGTGACATATGGAATGAGAAAGGAGGAAAAGGAAACCTGGTGGTGGAATGAGGAAATACAGGAGAGTATACAGAGGAAGAGGATTGCAAAGAGGAAGTGGGATAGTCAGAGAGATGCAGAAAGTAGACAAGAGTACAAGGAGATAAGGCGCAAGGTGAAGAGAGAGGTGGTGAAGGCTAAAGAAAAGGCGTATGATGAGTTGTATGAGAGGTTGGACACTAAGGAGGGAGAAAAGGACCTGTACTAATTGGCTAGACAGAGGGACTGAGCTGGGAAAGATGTGCAGCAGGTTAGGGCGATAAAGGATAAAGATGGAAATGTACTCACAAGCGAGGAGCCTGGAGAAAGCATATGACAGGGTGCCTCGAGAGGAGCTGTGGTATTGTATGAGGAAGTCGGGAGTGGCAAAGAAGTACGTAAGAGTTGTACAGGACAGGATATGTACGAGTCAAGTGTGACAGTGGTGAGGTCTGCGGTAGGAGCAACGGATGCATTCAACGTGGAGGTGGGATTACATCAGGGATCAGCTCTGAGTCCTTTCTTATTTGCAATTGTGATGAACAGGTTGACAGACGAGATTAGACAGGAGTCCCCGTGGACTATGGTGTTTGCTGATGACATTGTGATCTGTAGCGATAGTAGGGAGCAGGTTGCCGAGACCCTGGAGAGGTGGAGATATGCTCTAGAGAGGAGAGGAATGAAGGTCAGTAAGAACAAGACAGAATACATGTGTGTAAATGAGAGGGAGGTCAGTGGAATGGTGAGGATGTAGGGAGTAGAGTTGGTAAAGGTGAATGAGTTTAAATACTTGGGATCAACAGTACAGAGTAATGGGGATTGTGGAAGAGAGGTGAAGAAGAGAATACTGGCAGGGTGGAATGGGTGGAGAAGAGTGTCAGGAGTAATTTGTGACAGACGGGTATCAGCAAGAGTGAAAGGGAAGGTCTGCAGGAGGGTAGTGAAACCAGCTATGTTATATGGGTTGAAGGTGGTGGCACTGACCAGAAAGCAGGAGACAGAGCTGGAGGGAGCAGAGTTAAAGATGCTCAGATTTACACTGGGTGTGACCAGGATGGATAGGATTAGAAATTAGTACATTAGAGCAGTGGTTCTTAACTTGTGGGGCGGGCCCCCCTAGAGGGGCGCGAAGATGTGAAAAAAAGAAAACAAGAATCAAAAATATGAAAAAAACATCTGTTGAAATCAAAACAAATTAACTTAAAGTACGTTCTGATATTAGAACAATAAATTTCGTTTTGGTTTTATATCAATAAAAGTTAAGTAGGTATAATAAAATATGCATATACTTTTCAAAAACAGTTAGGGGGGCGTGATTAAAACTGTTATGAAAACTCGAGTCACAAATACTTAAAGGTTGAGAAATGCTGCATTAGAGGGTCAGCTCAAGTTGGACGGTTGGGAGACAAAGTCAGAGAGGCAAGATTGCGTTGGTTTGGACATGTGCAGAGGGGAGATGCTGGGTATATTGGGAGAAGGATGCTAAGTATAGAGCTGCCAGGGAAGAGAAAAAGAGGAAGGCCTAAGCGAAGGGTTATGGATGTGGTGAGAGAAGGCATGCAGGTGATGGGTGTAACAGAACAAGATGCAGAGGACAGAAACATATGGAAGGAGATGATCCGCTGTGGCAACCCGTAACGGGAGCAGCCGAAAGAAGAAGAAGACTGTTGTCAGAAGAACTGGGACAGTCGCCTACAAGCTGGTGCTTCCTTTTCATTTCATATTTTTAGATTTACAGTAAGCCCATGTATTTGAGCCAATACTATAAACAGTCTTCACTTCCTCTTTCTGTTCAGATTGATGGTGAGACTAGGTTTGAGATAAAATCTGGTGTGAATTTTAACACAAAAGTCTAACATTCACTTGTCACATTTGCATAGTATGCTGTACTTTCTCAGAAAACTAGAAAATTAAGTGTAAAAAAATGCAAGTTAATTTCATCTGTTCTGTGCAGATCTGACTAATGAAATACTTTGTCAGTCTGGTTCTCTCATTCACTCACTACTGAAGTCACCTCTAAAAATGGTACCAGGGATCATAACTAGAACAGAGAGGAACAAACGTGTGATTCCAGTTTTTAGATTTCTGCACTGGATTCCATTTAAGTTCAGAGATGATTTTCTCTCATTCACAGTTTTGAATTGCAGTACCACTATTATTTAAGAATTTATTATTGCTCAGTTGCTATACAGGGTTGTTTGGTACTCAAAACACTTTAGTCAAGACTCCTTTGATGCTTACATTATCAATTTTATTTTAAACTTAGCACTAGTATGGGAAAGGGAGAGGAAACTTTGAACAGACCAAAAGAGCATATTTGACAGTTGCTTTTCCAAACAGAGTGCATTCCTACTCTGGCAGCCAAGACTTAGCAAAGCTGAATGATGTCCTTGTCCTCAAACAAAGTCTCAGGGATTCCTGGCAGCTGGTTTCCAGCACAGGCTGTGGTTTCCTGAAAGACAGAAGCTTGGCAAGAGAATCCACATCATGAGCAAGAGCAAAAAGGGGTAAGTCAGAGTACAATTGTGACTTTCTTAAAGGCTTTATTTATCATGAGAGCTTGAAGGTCCAGACATTTCTGGCACAATACCTTCTCCAATCAGAGTCAAACGTTGTTCAAAAGCCATTAGGATTGGTTAGCAGAATGTTAAGTTATATAGTATTCATGTCAAAAGGAGGTTATGCTCAAGCTTTAGAGCTCACTAGTTAGGCTACACTTGAAGTACTATTTTCAGTTATTGGTCTCTAGACTACAAAAAAGACACAGCAGTGCTAGAAAAAGTTCAGAGAAGTGTGACCAGGCTGATTCCAGGGCTACAGGGGATGCGTTATAAGGGAAGTTTAATGGAGTTTAACTTTTTTCAGATTAAGCAAAAGGAGATTAAGAGGAGACATGGCTGAAGTATTCAAAATTATGAAGGGAATTAGTACAGTGGATCAAGACTGTTATTTTATAATTATAATTTTTTTAATGCATTCATTTATTTTTAATTTACTAAATTGGCTTTATTGATTTTACCACAACCTGTCTTATGCCTGTGCATGGAGCACATGTGAAAGTGTACACTGGTCTAATTTGATTATTTTTCATCAAGTGGCAATGACGCTGGCTGCAGGTCAAGCTGTATATAAAAAGGGAGTGGGTTAGTGCAGGAGAGGGGGTGATGTTTTGTTTATGAGAGAAAAACTGAGTGCTAGCAGAGGTGGAAGGAGAAGGATTTAGCTTGGTTGACTATTTGTTTAAGAGCCAGACTGAGTGCTGCAAAGGCTCCTTGAAGAGACTGTGCTCTAATCAACTGAGCAGAGAAGCAGAGGAGATGAGGGGGAGCCAACAGAGCTTGTTGGAGGAAAGAGGCTCAAGATGTGGCACCATAGGTAGATGGGCAAGATACCCTCGGACATGCAGAAGCCGTTGTGGTGCAGCTTGGATCAGGATGTGGCAGGCTGCATTGTAGGAAAAGCATGGCGTGACATCAACAGAAAGGCAAGGTGTCCTTGGAGCTACAGGCATTCGCAAGTTCAAGTTTGTGTGTTAGACAGGGGATGCGGCAGACTGTGTCATTGCAGACTCTTATAGTACAGACAAGACAGAAGAGCAGGAACACAAAAGGTTTTACCTCTCTGCTTTGGAATTTTAATATATCAAATCTATTTATTTGAACCCCAAAGACAAAGGTTTCTTTTATGGCATCATTTTAGTCGAGTATCTATTGAACTATTTATTTGACTGAACTGTTTTGCACTTTTTTTCCCTCCTGTTTTAAATAAACTGCAATTGTTTTTTAAAGATTGCACTGGTCTACTCATTTGCCCTGGTCCATACTTGGTACTTGCCTATTGGTGTCTAAGAATGAGGAAGATGCCAAAGTCTGGGGAATCTTGTAGTGGTCGCTATAAAATTTGTTGAATGATCTGAACCATTACTATTATCAACCTTGGCTACCCTTAATTTTCTTTCTGTAACATCTCTGCCACATAATTAGTTCATTTGGTCCAAAGAAGTGCTGGCACTCCTTGCGTGCAAGTTGCATAGTGCCTGGTTGGGGGTGCGATGATGAGAACAAATAACAGGGAAGTGCATACCGTGTTGCCTTCTGTGAAAATAGCTTCCTGCCACTTATTAGTTTCTCCAAGCAGAAGAACCTGGCTCAAAGAAAGTGTTCACATTTACTGTGACAATCCCAGAATTTCCTATCCCATCATCTGTACATTATGTGCTTGTTCTGGTATGGTAGGCTCCTATGAAAGCTCAGTTTCATTGCATTCACTCTCTTGGTCTGAGACCAGTTTGTTATTTTTATTGACATTCTGGTTTAATTAACATTTCTCTAGTTTTTGTTCCAAGTGCCCAATAATTCTTGATAATGTTAAGGTGAATAGGAATAGAGAATTTCTGCCCACTTGAGTGGTGCTTCTCAAGTTCTGTCCTGGGGTACCCCCATGACTGCAGGTTTTAATTCAAAAAAGGTTCAGAAATCAATTAGTCAATCTTACGTTTAATAGATCTAATTATTTCATTTGCTAGACTTTTCCTTCTACTACTTTGCATTCTGAAACATATGGCTTAAAATATTTTCATTTAAAGAAACTCACTTTTTTTGCCATAGCTGCACATGCTTAATAACACAACTCAATTCAACACACACAAATTCTTGTACCATTCCAACAAATTTAACCAACCCATTTTATGATTTGTGGATTGACACAAAAAGGCATACGCTGAAAAACAGCTTGCTTAATGCAAACAAGATTAAAAGCAAATGCTGTGGGAAGAACAAATGCAGTTGAGCCACCAATATAAGCACACAATTCAACACTACATTCAGTGCCATTTAGGTGTGTGTGCATGGTGTTGGATGATTATCAGTATAACAAGGGAACAAACTCCATAGAAAAAGGTGAATTAGATAAAATGGTAAAAGAAAATTAAGGGTGTAAAGCTAAGGTGAGAAAAATATGCAAGTAGCAATCCTAAGTGTAAACCTCATACTAGAGCACCTTTCTAAAAACAAAAAATGCTAAATAATGAAACTGGTTAGAATCAAAACTTGCACCTACAGTAGTACCCCAGGACTGCACAGGAGATCCACCACTCTCAGTTTTCTTTCTGGAGGTTGACTGTTGCCTACATGTACATGATTCATTTATGATGGATGATACAGTACTTCTATCTATATCCCACTACAGACGGAACCGCTCACTTCGGTTAAAAGTCTTCTATGTTCAATGCATCCAGCATTTTTATGCTAAACGCTTTGAAAAATCAAATATTCTTACAGATAAACAGCTGTACCTGTTGCTTCACAGTCCTATTGAATCAGGTATCTTCCTCAGTGTTGAGAGAGATCTGACACTGGATTCTCACAAGGGCGTCTCTGTTAACAGAGACTCCATTTGCAGCTTATCAGTTTGCATTAGCTCAAGTCGTTTAAGTCCAATGGAGACTCCTATAATTACCATACCGATTTAAGATTATACTTTTTATGATATGCATGCATGATGGTTACACCACACCATGACACACAAATATGCAGTTATTTTATAAACTGCATACACCACACATATAATCGTTGAGCTGTATGCCAAAGAGTAAACGGAAAAAAATTGTATTATGTCTACAGGGCATTTCAAACACTAATAAAATTTATGTCTGAACAATCCCGTATTAAGTTCAAACATCACCCTTATAATGAATTATAGGAAGCTGCCGCTCAAGATAGAGCTACTGGTTGTGGTAATCCGCCTACTAGACATTACCATTTTAAAGGAAAAAAAGTCTAAGAATTGTGTAAAGACAACTTGCAGGAAATAAAGTTAAAAGCATTTACCGGTTTAAATCGTTAAAGCGTGGGGTATCGCTTTCGCATTTTAACTTTGGCTTCAGTAGGTGCACGAAGCGGGACCCCGGCGACAGGTAGGGAGCGCCTCCAGGTCATGCCTGCTAGAGGACGCTGCACGTACCCCGTCAGCAAATAGAGCGTCTTTTTGGCCACCTGCCGTTAGCAAAGAGAAAGGTTCGGGGTGTTTAAACTTTGTGCATGCCTTGGTTTCAGAAGGGGGTCCCCCAAAAAGAAACTTTCACAAAACGTATCCGAAGCGAGCACGCCCGGCTGCACTCAAGCCGCCACCACCTATTTAGTACAAGCCTTGCAGGGGTTGAGTGCAGCGTTGGAGCCGCTATAGGTGGAAGAGAACGGCCCTGTTGAAGGATTGGCTGAACATTTCTTCCCCGAGTATTAGACACACTTGGTGCCTCCAGGGGTTGTCTTTAGACTCGGTGTGGAAAGTACAAGCAGCCTCTTTTAGTATAGCAACAGCAGCTTTTACACACACACACACACTATATATATATATATATATATATATATATATATATATATATATATATATACACACACACACACACACACACCTCCTAGTAATATTGTTTTAGTGATGGTGCAGTGCCTTTGTATATACTATTCCCCGTAAACTTGTTTCTTCCCAGTTCTTTAAGAAGAGACTGACATTTTTGTATACACACACTTGCAACTTTTCATTTTGGGACTTACAAATTCACTATTTCATTGGGGCATTTACCATGCTCCTGTAAAAACCCACTTTTGCTTTTGAAAAATTCCACCTGTGTCTTTCTCCATTTCTGACTTCTCAATCCTGATCCCAAACAAGAGAGCCACGGTGTTAACCTGGTTCTACTAACCTTCCCACTATATTCCGGGACACGCTGCTAAGTAAAGGAACCAGCACAAACCTCCATCCACCATAGCCCTGTTAGACACTCAAACCACAGGTGTACAAAATCTTGACATAAGCAATACACCGTTAAACCTTTAGTAACTGAAGCCACTTTGTGCAGTATTGTACCAAGTTCCACAGTTCAGGCAGAAGAGAAAAAGGGTTACATGAGGACCACACAGGTTTATTATGTAAAGCACTTTGAGCTACTTTTGTATGAAAATGTGCTATATAAATAAATGTTGTTGTTGTTTACAGTATCTACTCTTTGAGGAAGGATGGAGATCTTAATTACTGCACACACTTGGACTGTGCCTTATTTCTAACCACTGAAAAGACTGAAGGCTATTCCTGCCCCCCAAATTTATAAAAATCCAATCCACACACAAAATAATGCTCAACTTTTATTTAGGCCTTAGACTTGTACATTGCTTTACGAGGCCAAGCCATCACCATGATTAGTTTACGGTGCAAGTTGGTTTAGCTGCTCTCCTTCAGAGTAAGCTTGTCAAACAAGTACTCTGCAAGCCCGCCGTTACTGGCTCCAGTCTTGGTCAAGTTGGTGATGTGGTCACCCAGCTTCTTAATAGCTTCAACCTGTTCATTCAAGTAGTGAGTCTCCAAGAAGTCGCACAGCTGTAACGAGTGAAATATTACAACATAAGAGGAAGAACATGAACATCTAAAAACATGCCATTTTAAAACAGACTATTCAAAAATTAAAGGGTTAATGACCATTTGCTTTATAAAACTGACCCTGTTTAATAGAATATACAGTTCTCAAAAGTGGAGTGCGAGGGGCGGCACTAAAAGTTGAATACGTTTTCAGCTGTACTAAAAAACAAACATCCACACCACACACTTACATGAGAGTCTACATGGGTTGATGCGATGTTATGCAGATCCAGCAGGGCCTGGTTGACGCTTTTCTCCAGCTTCAGGGCGGCCTGCATGGCTTCCAGACCAGAGCCCCATTCATCTTTTTCAGGTTTCTAAAAGAAGCAAAGCTGTTGAGAGAACTTGCCTTTCGAAGTTTTTTTAAATCAAAACCCACACACACACACACACCACAACCCTCCAACACCACCACCCACCCGACTATGACTAAAAGGATTCAAACTTCCCCACTAACCTTAATATCCTGGAGGAAGATGCGGCCGCCCCGCTTGTTCTGGAACTCCATGAATTTGTTGGCATGTTCTTGTTCCTCTTCACTCTGCTCCTTGAAGAAGTCGGCAAAGCCTTTCAGGGCCACATCGTCACGCTTGAAATAGTGAGCCTAAGACAGATGAAAGGGACAAAAACACTTAGGGCTTCACCAATATGTAGCTCATAGCTAAACTAGAAGCTGTTGGGGTGGTCTGGGGCGCCATTGTACTTCAGACGAGACGACGGCACTGGACGAGACTAAACCGAACTCGTCGTACTGCAGGTAAACAACTTGCATTTAACAAGTCTATTTAAACTAGAATCGGATCAGACAGCACATTCGTTAATTATAATTCGTTTGTTACAGTATATGGCTGCAATACACCAACTACTACACACTGCGCAAACGAAATACATGACCTCGTTCTTCCACATTTCTCCTAGTATCACCATTCCAGGAAAGAAAAAACGGCAAGAATTTTAGGACTCTGTGAACAAAGATCAGAGGTCAACTCACCATGGACAGGTAGGTGTAATACGCAGTCAACTCCATATTGATCATGCGATTGATGGCGGCCTCACAGTCGCTGTGGTAATTCTGGCGGATTTGGGATGCCATTTCGATGATTTACTTTGCGATCGAGATGAAAAAACAAAGTCAAAAAGACTAAATTGGAGCGTGAAAGAAAAAAAAAGCTTCGGACAGATGGGTTCCGTTCAAACACTGTTGAAGCAAGAACTCGTCTCTCTCCAGCTGATAGTGAAACAGTTGCTAAGAATCCTGTATTTATAGCGACGCCCACAGAGGGGGATTTCAAAATGTCAGTCTGGTAAACATGTAGCAAATAGCAGCTATTCTAAAACAAAGACTTGACCAATTAGCGTGAGGGAAGGTGGGCTTTCAGCGCAAACTGAAGCTGGCTGCCTCAACAACCCGGCTGTTGGAGGAGAATGTCGTCCTCCCTTCATGGCAGATCGTTCGATTAGAAAACAAACCAATTTCCGCCGTTCGCTAATTTGAAATGCTCAATCGTCAATACATTTCTATAATATTCATCTAAGTATAGTTTGCTGTATTAGCTGACGAGTGTTTCGGCTAGTGTGATAGTGGCATTATTCTCGTTCCACTGTTCAGTTGAGATATCGGGAAGAGCCGGGGTGTGGCGAGCTGGAAAAAACAAAAGCTGAGGCAGCGTGACTAAGCAAATACATTCCACAGTAATTAAGGTGTCATTTTTAAGGTGTACAGTCTAATAGTCATTATCCAATTCTCTATATCCTAACACAAAGAAGCGTCGGACTGGACGAGCAGGACGTGGTTTCTGGTGTTTAATTCAAACAAAGCTAAACATTTGAAAAATGTGCAATCTTCTCAAATTCAACAGGGCTCAGCCTTGGAACGGCTATGATCACATTTTCTTTATTAATTACATTGTTTATTGTCTCGAAAAGTGATTACTCCCAGTTTGTTTTTCTAGCAAATCTGCAATCTCAGGTACACAGTAGGCTATGTGAAATGTCACTGTCAGTTTACCTTTATATATTCTCTTTCACCAGTGATGGATTAGCACGCTGCTCCAGCTTCCCACAGCACTGCAAAGTATTAAGCAGGCTTTGTAAATGGTATGGTAGGGTATATTCTCTTTCAGAGTTAACTCCATCACAAAACACCTTTTAAATAAACTTTATATGTACGTACTAACCAGAAGAAAGCAAAACATAATCCTGCAGCTAGCAAACCAGTCCAAACACACTGACTTTATCTGTGAACATCATGACAGAATAATATACAGTATTACTAAACAAATGGAAGACAAGTTTATCCATTCTTAATCCTGTTCTTACATTTATATTCTTTTGCAACATTATCATACTAAAAATTTTCCTGAATACCCTTTGTTATTCCTGGAGACATCTGAATGCAAAATATACCGTCATAGTAGTGCTAAATGACAAGAACAGAACTATCATTAGAACAGCCTGGACAATAACAAGCCATTCAGCCCAACTACAACTACATTTTGGACTTCCTAATTGGCAGACCCTAGCATGTTCAAATTAGGAAACACTACTTCCTCCACACTGACCCCACACTTCAACTCTATTGTTACATTTTATGGTGGCACTGCTGGCATGTGACTGATCACCAACATAGAGAGAATAGACATGCCTGTAAAGCAGTGTTGCACAGATGACAGTCTGTATATTGATGTCAGTAAAACCAGGTAGCTGGTCATAGATTTCCAGAAGCACAAGGCTGACCACGTTCTTACCTATATCAGAGAAGATGCCGTGGAGAGGGTAAGCAGTGTTACATTTTCTCAATTACTGTAACGAGTGACTTGAAGCAGACTTGAAGTAAGCAAAGTATATCCTGAAATGCAATTATTGTACTTTCTCATATGTCTGAGAAAAAGTTGGATATTACCATGTATGTTCACCAAATTCATTAAGTGCTCTGTGGAGTCTATCCTCACTGGCCTCATGACATCCAAGTAAATCACCTGCTCAGCTGAGGGCCACAAACAACTACAGAGGGAGGCGAGGGTGACACAGAATATTGTGATACACATCTCCCTTCCATCCAGGACATATACTGTATATCACATGCGGCCTTAAAGATCTGTGCTGTACTGCACAGTCACATTTCTCCCTCATCTGTTCTGGCAAAGAGTACAGGACCATTGACACAAGCACTGCTGGATGTATGGACAGATTTACCCACAGGTCATATGGCTACACAACAGCCATTCATATTGACAACTGCCTGGATATTTCTTAAATACTGTACCTGTGTCTCACATTGTCTGATGATGCGTTTCATTTGTGAAATTGTATTTATTTTTTTTGTTTGTATTCATTGTTAGTTGTTGGGATGGTGCCACTATTACCAGTCTGTGGGTGACCTGCAGTTAAGAACATTGAAGTACTATTGTCAAACACTTGACAATAAATTTGAACTGGAACATGAATCTAGTCATCTACCTATGCATTTTCTAACCAATTTATTCAGCATCAAGAACATAAGCAGGAGCCAACCCACAAATATGACAGTTGTCACTGGACACTTTCATTAACAAACTTGCAGTCACCCATAGAAAGTCAATTCAGAGTTTCCAGCCAGCAAAAACAAGCCAGTCTTTGGAAGGAAACCCATATTGGCATGATGAGAACATATAAGTACTGTCACAGGCAATGTCTGAAGCTTTAAGTCAACAGTACTAACCACTGTGTCATAGTGTCTGTCCTTTTGAGTTCAAATGTATAACAGCTAAAAGTACACAAACTAAAATTAAAATGACTTAATAATTCATTACATTTATATAGCTCTTTTTTATCAGTTACTCAAAGCACTCAGCAGTTGCAGATTAAGGTCCTTGCTGAAGGGCCCAACAGAGCAGAGTCCCTTTTTGGCATTTACGGGATTTGAACCAGCAACCTTCCAATTGCCAGTGCAGATCTCTAGCCTCAGAGCCACCACTCCGCCTTAATTGAAACTTAATTGAAACTATGCAAATGAAATTATTCTGTTTTACTGTGTATTTTATGTAGTTTATATGTTTACAAATGCACATGCCATAGAGTTGATTATTTGCTGTTAAAGCATTAAAGCTGCAAATAAGTTCTATCGCTGTAAGCCTGTGCTCAGTGAAGAGTGTTATACAAAAATGAATTGCATCTTTGAAGCTGATCTGATTCATCCTTCCCAAAAACAGCAAGTTTACCCATTGACTCATATGATTGGACAGAATGCTGCACAAAATCTAAGCAGTAGCTGCAAACCACAAAGTTCAAGGGTCTTGTCATGTATGCAGAGTACAATGATATTCATGTCTCCCCACGATGGTGACAGCAATACCAACAAGAAGAAACACACACATAAAATGTATATATGCAAACTAAAGAGGGGGGGGGAACATCAGGCTTGTTATCAACGCTTAGTTCAAAAGCCTACATCTCTGTTAGTATGGGGGTGCATTTGCCTGAACTTCTGGAAAGGCACCATCAATGCTGAAAGGTATATACTGGTTTTAGAGCAAAATATGCTCCCATCCAGACAACATCTTTTTTTAGGGAAGGCCTTGCATATTTCAGCAAGACAATGCTAAATTGCATAATGTATTTATTACAACAGTACAGCTTCATGGTAGAAGAGTTTGGGTACTGAATTGGTCTGCCTGCAGTCCAGACCTTTCACCAATTGAAAACATTTGGCACATCATGAAGTGAAAAATTTGACAGATGGCCCAGGACTGTTGAGCAGCTAGAAGCCTATATCCAGACAAGAATTGGACAACATTCCTCTCCCAAAAGTACCAGCAACTGATCTCCTCAGGTCCCAGATGTTTACAGACTGTTGTTAAAAGAAGAGGGGATGCTACTCAGTGGTAAATATGGCCCTGTCCCAGCTTTTTTGAGATGCGTTGCTGACTTCAAATTCAAAATGACCTTATTCTTTTCTTAAAATGGTACATTTTCTCAGTTTATACATTTGATATTCTATTGTGAGTAAAATATGAGTTTATACAATTTGCAAAACATTGCATTCTGTTTTTATTTATATTTCACACAGCGTCCCAACTTTTTGTAATTGTTAGATAAAAGCAACAAAGGATATCAAATTTGCAAATCATCTTTACACAGCATACTCAAACAATAGACTGATTCAAAATGGTGATGGCTCCCCTTAAGAAGAAGCCAGACTGGAAAGAGTGGGGCCAGGAAACCAAGACTTGGAAGTGACATTATTGGGATCGCCATTCGTCTGATCTGTAGGGGAGAAAGGAGGAGAAGCATTAGGCAACAGTGCCAATCCCCCACTCGGGGTGGAGTTACCATTAGATAAGCCTTCAGGTTGTCTCCCAAGCACATGTGTGTGATAATATAAATATAGATCACGTACATTGCTGTTATTTTGTCTAGCTATTTGGCAACATTGCATGAAAGAACTTGTACAGTATTTAATATTATGAATGAGCCTCATCATATTACTTAATAATTACACTGATCTTGTGAAATGATCTCTGATCTTCCAGCCTTAGGACTGCTCTTTTACATAAAAGCTGCTTCGGCTGGTTGCTCTTACTTCTGGTTCCTTTTGCAATCCCATGCACTTCCCCAACAGAATGACTCCCTGTGTTTATTTCAACCTGGTGGCTTCATCCATGCACGTATGTGATTCAAGCTGATTATGGTGATTGGAATAAGAAATAGTAATTAGAGGGATTGTGAAGAATGGGATGGGACAGTATAAGGTTCAGTATTAAACCCACCTTGGACAATTAACACCCTTTGAAACTTTTTATGAAAGCTCTTTAAAAAAATTGAATGCAAAATATATGCCTGCAACTTTACTGTTGCCATTCTCTAGCCTGTGCCATTGTGACTTGTTGGCTTTGACTGCAAGTATTCTTGATTTCATTTTTGAAGTAAAGTGAATGCATTGTTGGATTTGTCCTTAACTGTAATGCTCTTAACCACTTTCTGGCAATGTTCATTTGGAAGGATGCTGCACTTCATAGATTGATCAATCTCACTTAGGGTTTTGGATAAACCAAGCAAAATGATGTGTTTGTTAGGTTAATTTGTGACTGTACGTGGTTTTATATAGGTGAGAGTGTCTTGCTGTGAAGTGGCACTCCATCCGGGACTGGTCCTTGCCTTGTGCTGGATGCTGCTTGGCAAAAGCTCTGGCCCATTGTGTCAATGATTTGGACACAGTCGGTTCCACAATTGACGGAGATGACTGAGAAAAGATCCCATTATCCCAATTCTCTTTTTGCTCCATTGGTCATTCATCTCTCTGTCCTATCCAGCTAGTTGCCTAGAAATGAAAATGAGCTTTGGATGTCTGGCCGTCTCAGTTCTTTTTAGTTGTATACTGTATAGTGCTCTACCCTTTTTAGGCCCTGAGTATAAACAGTTAAGACACAAAACAACATTTAGTAAAAAATGCAAAACATCATGGTATACAAGACTCAAAACAGCATCCAAAATAACATAGTACTATATACACTGTAGCATGTTCACAACATGTATATCTGCAGATTTTATTTTTTTTACATTATGTCAATTTGGTGTTTCGACCATCTAATAGCAATATATAATTATCAGTCCATTTTCTGCATGCACTTTGTCAGGGTAAACTGATTGTAAACGTTTCTGTTATAGAAACAATTAAGCTCTTCTAATTACATGATTATCAGTCAAGTGGCAACAGCAATCATTGTTTGCAGGAAACACCCAACAACAGGCCACTCCTATTCCCCAACATTGATAAAGGGAAGCGCATCTTCTTCAGCCACATTTTCCTCACACTGGGGATCACTCCCGGCCACAAGCCTCTGTTCATAATTGCATTGGCTTTCTTGATACTGCCTATCGCTCTCTTTCTTTTACTCACATTAACCTCCGTTCTTTTCTTTCTTCCCTTCTTATCCCGTGCAGGCTCCTTTTCTCTGAACTTCTTGTTATGGGTGTGATATGCCACCATCTCGGAGGTGTGAATGAGGTACCTGACTGCTGCTTGCTTTTGCACATGTATGTATGCATGATCAGCCATGCACCACAATCAGCCACGGAATAAAGCACACTCACATACACCCGCACCTGATTGCAGCCCACACTTCCAAGGATGTGATTACCTATGTAAAACTTGTACAATGCCATGGACCACTCATCATAGTGACCCTACTGTCACACACACAGACAAGAAATACCTTGACTTAAAAGCTATGAAATGGACCCTGCTTGAAGAGCTTTCTGTTGCTCTTAAATGGTTTGAATGTGCTACTGTGTTTTTAAATGGAGAGAAACATCCTACAATTTCTTCAATAGTCCCACTTGTAACAGGGCTCATGAAATCCTTAATGGGTGGTGTGCTGGAGACAACTGCAATGCAAAGATGGCAGAAGGAAGCCACATTTTTAGACTCTGCACCAAACACAGCAGTCCTCGCTACTTCACTGGACCCTAGATTTAGAAAACGGATACTTTTGATACCTGAGCTAGTGTTCCATGTGTAAGCTAAAGTGAAAACGGAAATGGGTCACTAACAGGGTCATTGAGACAAAACCTGTGCGGTCAGCACCTCCACCAGTAACACAGCTGCTGGACCTTCAACTGTGGTCACTGTCACTTTACTTGACTCAACTCCTTGAATTGGGAAACCGCAATGAGGAAGTTAACACGGATTTGAAAGTTGAAGAAATCCATGAACAAGTTTTAAGAAACATGATCCTGGCATAACTTGGTTGGAAACTAGCTGCCAAACAAAAAAAAAATCCTTTACAAAGGTGGAAGACTAACAAGGTTAGATACCCTATTCGGGCCAGGCTTGCAAAGACCTACCTACAGGTATGCATCCCATCTGAATATCTCTTTTCAGTTACAGGCAACAACCATCCATCCATTATCCAACCCACTATATCCTAACTAAAGAGTCACGTGGGTCTGCTGGAGCCAATCCCAGCCAACACAGAGTGCAAGGCAGGAAACCAACCCCAGGCAGGGTGCCAGCCCAACACATGGCGCGCACACACACGGGACAATTTGGAATTGCCAATGCACCTAACCTGCATGTCTTTGGACTGTGGGAGGAAACCCACGCAGACACAGGGAGAACATGCAAACTCCACACAGGCAACAAAAATTCAAAAGAAGAGTTCTAACCTTAGCCAAGGACATGTGCACATGGTTACATTCTTGCATTGCAAAACTCTCGTGAAACCATTTTACATCGCTGGTCACACAATTTAGTCTTGTTTTTAAACTTACCGATGCAGCATTTTCAGCTAGTTTGTTTTTTAAGCCACTGTTGGAACAAATTTAATATGACAAAATTGGTTCTCTTACTCCAAAAAAAAAAAAAAAATTGCCCATAAGTGTTTTTCACAGTGCATATTTTTTTTCTTGGTGTGTACTGTAGTTTGAACTCTTAAATCAGTGGAGAATGTAACAATTTTTATTCCAATTAATCAAAGTAAAATCAGATTATAAAAATAATTAGATGCAGCTTACACAATACCCACCACTCCCAATTTTTAACTGTGTGGCAATTGCTGCCTACTTGAACGCATTAGTACATGTGCCACGTTAATTTTGGACTTCTGTTTATATCCAGTTACAGGGGAACTGTTTCTGTTAAAGTCTTGCATGTCCAGTGCAGCCAGCCATTTCAAGCTAAAATGTTCTGCTTAACTGTAGAAGAAATATTTCTGGGAACAGACTGCAGTACCTGCAATTTAACAGTCCAAGCGAATCTCCCTCTTCCCGTTGACACACGGATCTGGCACTAGTTATGTCATCTGTTAACAGGGACCACAATTTTGGAGACGTGGCACTTTCGGTCAAACCTTTAGCTCAATTGAAATATCACCTATTTAAAATTACTATGATTATACTTTAGGGTATACATACAAGAGGGTCACACCACAATTTTTTTTTTTTAAAAAAAGCCAAGCAAAAGGCAGCATCTTCATTGAACCTTCCAAATGATCAATACATTTCAGAATATTACTTCACCAATAAGTGGTTAAGTCCTGTATTAGTTTTTGTGCTTGTCTGTAACCTATCTAGCCTGACACCACACCCCAGAGAAAGGGAGCCAAGCTACTGGAAACAGCCTATGGTGTACACCAAGCATAATGTGTGTTAGGGGGGGGAAAAAAAACACCCACAATCAGGAAGGTTGTGCAATAGTTACTTCGGCCAACTGGATGGGTGGTATAGTGCATGAAAGAAATGGAATGCAGCATAGGGACTGTTAGGAGGTCTTGAAAGTTAATCTGTTTAGCAATTACACTAAAAAAACAAAACACTGAAGCCACTTTGAGGAATTTGGTACCAAATGGCCCAGTTATGGCAGGGATTAAACTCATTACATCAGGGCAAGACAGGTTTCTTTTATCTATTTGAAAAACTAAGATCTTAACACACATTTTCCACAGTCCCTTGTTCCTACCCAGTTAAAAGGACTGGGGGCTGTTCCCACCACCCATAAAATTCCAGAATATTAAAACCACACACACAAAAATGCTCAACAACTTTTATTTAGGCCTTTTAAGACTTGCACATTGCTTAGAGGCCAAGCCACCACTCCAATGATTTTTAGGAGTTAAGTTGGTTTAGCTGCTCTCCTTCAGAGTAAGCTTGTCAAACAAGTACTCTGCAAGCCCGCTGTTATTGGCTCCAGTCTTGGTCAAGTTGGTGATGTGGTCACCCAGCTTCTTAATAGCTTCAACCTGTTCATTCAAGTAGTGAGTCTCCAAGAAGTCACACAACTAAAAAGAGGAAGAAAAACACACTCAATATCTATAAAACACATGCCATTAACAGACTAGTCAAATGGATTGAATAACAGACCCTATTTAATAGCATATTCAGTTCTCAAAACTGACTGCACATTTGGGTGGGGAAGAGAAGAGACAGAAAAGGGGTCAAAGGAAATTTACCAAGTTTTTCAGCAGTACAGTTGGACTATGCCACTTAAATCCCATCTCACTGGCACAATACTTTCTATATTAATTTTATCTAGATCCACACACACTTACATTAGGGTCTACATGGGTAGTAGCAAGCTTATGCAGATCCAGTAGGGCCTGGTTGACAGTTTTCTCCAGCTTCAGAGCAGCCTGCATGGCCTCCAAACCAGTGCCCCATTCATCTTTTTCAGGTTTCTATAAAAATAGACAGTTGAGAGAACTTGCCTTTCGAAATTTTTAACACCCACCCACCCACACACAAGCACTACGACTAAATGCAGCCAAACATTCCTACTAACCTTAATATCCTGGAGGAAGATGCGGCCGCCCCGCTTGTTCTGGAACTCCATGAACTTGTTGGCATGTTCTTGTTCCTCTTCGCTCTGCTCCTTGAAAAACTCGGCAAAGCCTTTCAGGGCCACATCGTCACGCTTGAAATAGTGAGCCTAAAAAAAAAAAAAAAAAGGACCAAAAACAAATTGATATTAGCTATAGTTCGTTTAAAAATTTCTTCACACCAACATTCACGTGAAGATAATGTTAATGTATTGGCGAATTCAGGGTTTTTGGGGCTCCGGTGGACGTCTGACGAAACTACACACAAAGCACCACACTGTACTTAAAATTATTCGTTTACTCCTGTAAACAAGGGCTAGCTTTTCAAAGTCCGATATCGGAGAATGCACGTTCGTTAAACCGCTGCAGGACAATACATCAAATTCAATTAAAATGAGCTTTAACACCAAACCCCAATACGAAAAAAGTCCCCCACCCCCGCCAGTATTACAAATGGGAGAAATTTATTTTCAATCCTTCGGCTGAAAAAAAAATTTTAGCCAAGGACCTTCATCACACTGCGCAAACAAAATACGTCACCGCCCTCCTCTACCCCGATTCCCGCGTTCCCTTTCCAGAAAACCTGCAGGAAGACGGTACTCGAAAGCAAAGATTAGAGGTCAACTCACCATGGACAGGTAGGTGTAATACGCAGTCAACTCCATATTGATCATGCGATTGATGGCGGCCTCACAGTCGCTGTGGTAATTCTGGCGGATTTGGGATGCCATTTTGATGGTTTACTTGCGATCGAGATGTAAAGACAAAGTCAAAAAGAGTAAGTTGGAGCGTGAAAAAAAAAATGCTGCGGACAGATGGGTTCCGTTCAAACACTGTTGAAGCAAGAACTCGTCTCTCTCCAGCTGGTAGTGAAGCGTAAGCAAGAAATCCTTTATTTATACCGCTACCCACAGGGGGCGGAGTTTCAGTGCTGTCAGTCTGGTAATCAAGTAGCAAATAGCAGCTACTCTAAAACAAAGACTCAACCAATAAGCGATAGAAGAAGGTGGGCTGTTAGCTCAAGCTGAAACAAGCTGGCTCAACAACACGGCTGTTGAAGGAGTATGACGTCCTCCCTTCGTAGCAGGCTGTTCAATAGAAAACAAACCAAATATTTTCGGCGTTCGCTAATTTGACATGCTTAATCGTCATTACATTTCTATAATATACATTTAAATATAGTTTGCTGTATCAGCTGACGAGTGTTTCGGCTAGTGTGATAGTCGCATTATTCTCGTTCAACTGTTCTGTTGAGATATCGGGAAGAGCCGGGGTGTGGCGAGCTGGGAAAAACAAAAGCTGAGGCAGCGTGATAAAGCAAATACATGCCGCTGTAATTATGGTGTCATTTCGAAAGTGTACAGATTAATAGTAATGAATGTTAATGGACTGAAGCATCGGACCGGATGAGCAGGACGTGGTTATGGTGCTTTATTTTTAGTAAAGTTAGACATTTGAAAAATGTGCAATCTTCTCAAATACAAGAGGGCTCAGCCTCGGAACGGCTAGGATCGCATTTGTTTATCTTGAATTATTTTAAGTTTGATCGTTGTTACTGTAAGTTACTAATCCCAGTTTGTTTTGCTAGAAAATAAGAGATCTCAGGTAATATGTTACACAGTATGTGAAGTGTCACTGTCAGTTTACCTTTATATATTATATTTCACCAATGTTGGATTGGCACCCTGTCCAGGGTTTGTTCCCATGCTTGCCGGGATAGGCTCCAGCCTCCCGCAGCACTGCAAAGGATTAAGCAGGGTTTGGAAATGTATGGTATGGTATAGTCTCTGCCAGAGTTAACTCCACCACACACAACCTTTAAATAAACTTTATATGTACTAGCCAGAAGAAAGCAAAAAATGATAGCATTGGATAATCCTGCAACTGGCAAACAAGTCCAAACACACTTTGAGTATATCTGGGAACATCAAGTGGTACTAACTGATGGAAAATAAATGTATCCATTCTTAAACAAGTTCTTACATTTGTATTCATTTTCACCATTATCATACTGAAAACCTTTCTGAACGCCCTTTGTTATATCTGGAGACAAATGAATGTAAAATATACCGTCATAATAGTGCTAAATAACAAGAACAGAACTATCATTAGAACAGTCTGGACAAGAATAGGTCATTCGGCCCAACAAAGTTTGCCAGTCCAATCTATTTAATTCATCCACGTGGTAACTGATGATTGTTAAGGGTCTCACTAGTGCTTATCCTTACAACTAATACTTCATATTTAGGGAATAGTGAACTTGGGAACAGTATAAAATATTTTAAAACTCAGAATTATTTTCAACTGTATAAATCATTACACATTATTAACTATTGTATGTCTTAAACAGTAATCATTATGCAGCTTCATTAGAAATTGGATAGCTGGATATTCCGTTGGAGAAGAGTAACTTGATTTAAGATTTAATAGGATGCCACCAGCCTTGTAGTTTCCTATCTGTTTCCTCAATCATTGGGCCATATGGCTTGAGTGATTTTAATTAAATGCCTGGATACAGTAAAAAAAGCTTGAAAATTGACTTTTGGAGTAAATAAATTATATCCAGAATGAAAATCTGTCTTTCCTCATTTTGCATTTTTCTCATTCAGAATTTTGTCAAACCTACTCTGCAAGCTTCTAGACTTGAGAGTGAGAGCCAACTCTCTACAACTACATTGTGGACTTCCTAATTGGCAGACCCCAGCATGTTCAAATAAGAAACAGTACTTCCGCCACATTGACCCTACAATTCAATTCTATTGTTACATTTTATGTTGACACTGCTGTCATGTACCCGATCGCCAACATATAGAGAATAGACATGCCTGTAAAGCAGTGTTGCACAGATGACAGTCTGTACATTGATGTCAGTAAAACCAGGTAGCTGGTCATAGATTTCCAGAAGCACAAGGCTGACCACGTTCTTACCTACATCAGAGAAGATGCCGTGGAGAGGGTAAGCAGTTTTACATTTTCTCAATTACCGTCATGGATGACTTGAAGCAGACTTGAAGTAAGCAAAGTATATCTTGAAACCATTAAGAATGCACATCAAAGCAATTATTGTACTTTCTCATATGTCTGAGAAAAAGTCGGAAATTTCCATGTATGTTCACCAAATGTTCATTAAGTGCTCGGTGGAGTCTATCCTCACTGACCTCATAACATCCAAGTTGATCACCTGCTCAGCTGAGGGCCACAAACAACTACAGAGGGAGGTGAGGGTGACACAGAATATTGTGATACACAGCTCCCTTTCATCCAGGACATATACTGTATATCACATGCTACCTTAAAGATCTTTGCTGTACTGCACAGTCACATTTCTCCCTCCTCTGTTCTGGCAAAGAGTACAGGACCGTTGACACTAGCACTGCTAAATGTATAGATAGATTTACCCACAGGTCATATGGCTACACAACAGCCATTCATAATGACAACTGCCTGGATATTTCTTAAATACTGTACCTGTGTCTCACATTGTCTGATGATGCGTTTCATTTGTGAAATTGTATTTATTTTTTTTGTTTGTATTCATTGTTAGTTGTTGGAATGATGTCACTATTACCAGACCTGCATACCTGCAGTTAAGAACATTGAAGTACTATTGTCAAACATTTGGCAGCAGTAGCTCAGTCGGTAGAGCGGGTTGTCCAGCAATCGGAGGGTCGCAGGTTCAATCCTGGCTCCCGGCATGAGAATGCAGCTGTTGTGTCCTTGGGCAAGACACTTAACCTACCTTGCCTGCTGGTGGTGGTCAGAAGGATTGGTGGCGCCAGTGTTCGGCAGCCTCGCCTCTGTCAGTGCGCCCCAGGGCAGCTGTGGCTACAAAGTAGCTTATCATCACCAGCGTGTGAATGGGTGAATGACTTTTTGTGTTGTAAAGCGCCTAGGGGGGTTCTTGAACTATGGCGCTATATCAAATACAGGCCATTTGGCAATAAATTTGAACTTGAACATGAATCTAGTCATCTACCCATACATTTTCAGTGTTTTTTAACCTAACAGCGGTAGGCACCCCATATTTAAGACGTAAATGGATGCTTTCAGTCTATATTTTTGGCCATAATGTGATGTTTATCTTTTTGTCTAGCTGTGCTTCTTGTTAAAATCACTACATGGGGGCAGTGTTTCCAAATCTGGAGGCTGACAACCAACCTGGTCTGTTGTTTCTATTCCTCAGCAGGTCCTACAACGTGTAGGGAGAACTCAGGGTTGGTGGCAGAATTAGCACTCCAACCACTGTAAAAAATCCTCACACTGTTCCATTACATTCAAACTAGCATGGTGCCGAGGTGTCACTCCTTGCACGGCTGCACTCGGGCTTTAATTTAGGATCTTGAGGTGGCTCGTCACATGGTGGGTGCAGCAACATGCTGTGTCAGTGCATGCTCCCAACCAGTGTGAGTCCTCAACATCCACTTCATGGTTGTGCTAATTCCCATTTGCATCAAGGACATATGTGACAGGTGTCACTGTACTCTTTCATTAACCAATTTGCAGTCTCTCACAGAAAGCCAATTCAGAGTTGCCACCCAGCCTAATATGCCAGTCTTTGGAAGGAAACCCATATTGGCATGATGAGAACATACAAGTACTGTCACAGGCAATGTCTGGAGCTGTAAGGCAATAGTAGTAAGCACTGTGTCATAATGACTACCCTTTTGATTTCAAAAGCGTTAAGAGCTGGAAATACCCAAACTAAAATGAAAATGACTTGATTGAAATCATGGAAAATTAAATTACTCTATTTTACTGTGTGTTTAATGTTTACAAATGCACATGCCACAGAGTTGTTAATTTGCTGGTAAAGCATTAAACTTGCAAATAAGTTCTATTACTGTAAGCACGTGATCAGTGAAGAATGTTATACAAAAATGAATTGCATCTTTGAAGCTGATCTGATTCATCCTTCCTAAAAACAAAGCAAGTTTACCCATTGACTCATGTGAGTGGACAGAATGCTGCACAGAATCTAAGCAGTAGCTGCAAACCAGTTCAAGTTTCTTGTCATGTATGCAGAGTACAATGATATTCGCATTTCTCCCCGGAACAGAAAAGCAGACATGCACAAAAAGCATGCATACATATAATCAAGGTAACCAACTTGGTCCCACCCATACAATCAGATTGTGATTCAAACTACGAATGCCATGAATGTGATTACCCCGATCTACATGCTGTCAAATAAACGAACCACACACCGTGGCGCAACGTAAAGAGGCTTCGCCGCTGACGTCCGTGGTTCGATCCCCAAGAGGGGATGCAGTGAGTGTGTACGCCTGATGAGCCCAGAATTAGGGCGAAACATGTGTTGTGTACTCTTTGCTTTATTTGACAGTAAAACTATGCTATACTATATATAGTTTGATACATACAATTATGCACTGTACATATATATATATATATTGTGATGGACACCCAGGTGACAGCCTGCCCAAACCCCGATACGATCACTAAAGGAAAGTCCTTTATCCAAATAAATGAAGGTTTTTTTTTTAAATACCTCCAAAAAGTATTGCACAAAGCACAAAACACTGGCCTTTCTCTCTCCACAATATACTCTCTCACCACTTCACTCCCCTCCTCCAGTCGAGTGTTGCCTCTCTACCACCCAGCTCTGACTCAACTGAATAAGGGAGTACGGTCCCTTTTATTACAGACCCGGGAGTACTTCCGGTGCCAGGGTGATTGCCCGATGGAAGTACTTCCTGGTCACGCGGAAGTCCATTATCAGAGTAGGGAGCTTGTTTCCCTACAACTCCCTCTTGCGGCATCTCGTGACCCCAGTCGGGTTGCCCTTCCAGATTACATTTTTCGGCATGCCCAGCTGGCTTCCCACTGGGTGTGGATATCCGGGACTGCTGCCATCTAGCGTGCTGGGGAAATAACAGTTCCCTAGTGATATCTCTACTTTTATAGAGGCTGTCCATCCATCTCTTCCTTCCAGGTCTGCTTCCTTTCCTGGCTGTCCAGCCTGTGTGGCATCATATAGATCACATTCATTATTGTTATTATGACTAACAATTCGGTAACCTTGCATAAAAGAACTTGTACAGTATAAAATGTTTTGAATGAGCCTCATCATATTACCCAATAATCACACTGATCTTGTGAAATGATTTCTGAAATTCCAGCTTTAGGACTGCTCTTTTACATAAAAGCTGCTTCAGCTGGGTGCTCTTACTTCTGGTTCCTCTTGCAATCCTACACACTTACCCAACAAAATGACTCGCTGTGTTTGTTTCAACCTTGGTGTTTTTATTCATGCATTTGGAACAAGAAATAAAAATTCGAGTGGTCGTGAAGAATGGGATGGGACAGAGTAAGGTTCAATATTAAACCCATCTAGGACAATTAACAATTTACAGTATAATTATTATGAAAAGTCTTTGTAAAAAAAGAGCATTTACATGCAAAATGTATGCCTGCACCTTTACTGATGTCATTCTTTATCATGTGCCATTGTGACCTGTTGGCTTTGACTACACATATTATTGATTTCTTTGTGAAGTAAAGTCAATGCATTGTTGGAATTGTCCTTTACTTAACCACTTTCTCACAGTGTTCATTTTGAAAGATGCTGCACTTCATAGACTGATCAATGTCAGTTAGGTATTGGGATAGACTAAGCAAAATGAGGTGTGTGTTAGATTAGTTTATGACTATACATGGTCTCGTAAGTGTGAGTGTGTCTTGCTGTGAAGTAGCACTCCATTCGGGATTGGTTCCTGACTTGTGTTTGGAAAAGAGTCTGGCCTAATATGGAATATGTCAAAGATTTGGACACAGTGGGTTTCACAATTAGTAGACGACTGGGAAAAGATCCTATTATCCCAATTCTCTCTCTGTTCCATTGGTCATTCATCTCTCTATTCTATCCTGCTAGTAGCCCAGATTACTCTTAGTTTTGGTTGTCTGCCCATCTCACTTCTTTTTAGTTGTATATATTGCTCTACCCATTTATAGGCCCTGAATATAAACAGTTAACACACAAAACAACATTTAGTAAAAATTGCAAAACATCTTGGTATACAAGACTTAAAACAGTATCCAAAATAACATAGTACTAATATATAAACCACAGTATGTTCACAGTATATATGTCTGTATATTTTTTTATGTCAATTCGGTTCTTCGACCATCTAACAGGAATTTAATTATCTGTCCATTTTAATGCGTCCACTTTGTCCATTTCAGAGTCACTGGACCTAGAACTTTGTAAATAAATGGTAAAGTGTAAGTGTATTAAGGTAATGCCCACCAGCAATATGAGGGATAGCAAATTTTCATTCCACGCAAGGCTCATTATACTGTAAAAGAGTGCAGAGTTAGAACTGATCAAAGTCTGCTAGTTTAATGATACTATTTTTTGTGTGATTTTATTAAACATAACCTTTGTAACTTGAAGAGGTGCCATAAATGTTAACAACTGATAGTAAACATTTCTGTTATCGAAATAATCATTAACAGAGGGAGCTGGAGTGCCAAGCACGTGTGTGTTTAACTCTGGCAGAGCGCCTTTGTGCCTGGCTAGTCATCATACTTGAACATCCAACAGTGGGTAGTGGGAGTAAACCTTGCCTCCAGTTTTCATAGCCATGCCATAGTTTCACTGTTAACCAAAAGTGCAACCCCAAATGCCCTTGAAAAGGAATAAATAAGTTTGGTTTCAAAAATGGGAAAAGTAGATTCTGCTTGTTTTTATTATTTAAAAAAACTAGGGGGCTCTGCCCCATGCTCGCTTCACTCGCCCACCCCCGGATTTGGTTTACCGGATATACAATTTAAGGAGATTGTTATTTTCATGTGAATTGATACATATGCATTATTTTCACTTTTCCTTTTAAACTTTTGTAAAAACAATATTTGGAATTCTGCAGTGGGCTGGCGCTCTGCCCAGGGTTTATTTCCTGCCTTGTGCCCTGTGTTGGCTGGGATTGGCTCCAGCAGACTCCGTGACCTTGTAGTTAGGATATAGCAGGTTGGATAATGGATGAATGGATATTTGGAATTAACTGTTCTTCAAGATCGCATTGAATTTTGATTCCGTGTTTGGACTTTCATCGTGACAATGCAACGTATATCTGCCTGTGAGTGAATATTGTTTCTTTCTGTCTAATAAATAAAATGACTTTCTCCATACTCTTTCTTCTTCGCTTTGTTGTTGACGTGTTATCTAGAATGTATAAAATTATTGTCCTGGTAAAATTTATAAGAGCTGAGTGCACAGGAAGTGTGTCTGGCAAAAACATTCACATGACTGAGGTTAGATGACCATGGTCTTGTTTGAAAACAGTTGTAAGTAGAGCGGGACTTGAAAGAATCTCATGTTAAAAGTTTCTGTCTCACGGGACTTCATACCTCAACAACATTTTTGGATTCTTTTAATTCTTGCTGGCAACACGAATTAGACAATCTGCAAGTCTCCAACTTTAAGTTTAAATCCGAACAATATATTCAATCTCTTTTCGCTGTTCTGTTATTTCACAGAGTTATAATTTCCATTTGTTTGTGCTAATGTGATCTTTCCTATCCTTATTTTGAGACTTTGAAATTTTCGTACTTCCATTATCTCTAACCTGCTGTGCATGTGTACCGCACCAACATTTTTGAGTTCTTTACAACATTCTACTACTCTTTGTCCTTTTTTTCGGCCCTGGGTGTGGTTAAGTTCTCTTACTTGCGGGACACTAGTGACATGTTGCATGTTGTTTAGACATGCAAGTAAGAATTTCACTGTACTCTGTACATGTGACAATATTACTACTGCTTCAACTACAAGATGTGCAATGTGAACTAAAGAGTGGTGAGGTCATATTTAAGTAGGTATCCTTATACACACTAAGGAGGTCCTCGATTAAATGCATCTAGACCTATGGTGCTCATGGTCGGGCAAACATCTCTATTGTTATTATACAGTATTCATTCCTTTTTAAATATGATATAGATAAAACATAAGTCTGATGAACAATAATTGAAACTGCCTATGTAATAACTACATGGAAACAGAACGCAAATGGAGAATGGATGATGGAGCTTGTATTTACACATACTGTAATTACTGAACTGTGCCCCTTGTTATGTGGATACTGTTTACTACATTAATCTGGTCTGCCACCAGATTATCATGTTGTAAAATACTTAATCCAGTTCAAGTTTCAGAGCCAATTTTAGCAGATTTAAACACAAAGCAGGAACCAACCCCACGGCTAGCTCATCACAGGGATCACACAAGACACAATGTGCCATTTTACAACCTGCAGCTAACCCAGCATGCATGTGCTTGGGAAGATAGGATGGAGTCCCTGGAGGAAAGCTCTTACAAATACATGCAGAACTTGGTTTGTACATTTCATACCGAGCTGTACCCTAGTTTCTGCTGCAAGGCTCCTTACGATGGTACATGCTGTTGTTGTTAGTTTATCAGACAAAAGTGTGTTAGATGTGCATGTGCTAGAGAAGACAAAAGTCTACTTGTCAGTCGCCAGTTGTTGCTTTCTTTCCAATTGTATGTTTTAAAATGAAGGTTTTAGGGGGTCAGAAAGGGCGAATGTTCAAATTCAGCTGGTATCTCTGTGTCAAAAAGGCAGTATACTGTAATTTGTTGTCCTTGAGCATTTCTTCATGTGTCAAAAGACTGTCTTATAAAGATAGCTCAAAGTGAGGGAAGAAAAATGCAAGTTGTTCTGGTCATTGGGGTGAGATGCTGCTGTATGTGGAAGTGAATTTTAGTCACATGTGGCAGGGTGGGATTTTCTGTCATGATGAGGCAGCAGTCTAAGTGAACACAGGCTATTAAAAACAATTTGAGAAAACCTTCACCTGAGCAAGTGGGAGAAATAAGGGGGGCCACTAGATGTCAGGTATACAGTAAATTAGCATTCCAAAATGTCATACTGGGTATGAGTTATTGTTCAGCATTTTAAAAATGTGCTAGAATCTGTTGTCTTGAAACCAGTCCCAACCTGTTTTACAGGAACTGAAAGTTGTTTATAGTCACACGGCTACACTGCCGTCAGCATGGTGATGCTGGCAAAATTTCCCCAAAAGAATGTACTTATCACAGCAGACCAAAGAAAGGTTGTGTGGTTCAAAGTCATCCTCTTTACAAGAGCACAAGGCGTGACTGCACTGTTGGGCAAAAGGCGTGCACAGCACAAGTACATTTTATTTCTCAGCCTGGAGAAATGCTTGACTGTAAGGTCAGACGTTTTGCTTAGCCTGCTGCTTCTGCTGTGTGAAACACTTCATTCTTTCCTCTAGGATTGTCTTACTCAGGCTGTGTAAACCAGTGAGCTCCAGATTGTAAGAAGCAAATAGTGTTGTGTCAGCATGAGAATGGGCTGCCAAGAGAAAGTGAGATACTGTTTCTAAGGGGTGATGATTAGTCTAAGAAATGGGGGCTTCATGCTATACTACACTGAACTTTCAGGAATCATTTTTATACTGAAATAAATAAAACAAACACATTGGTTACTAAAAATATTTAGTTTTGTAAACCTAAATGAGTTCAAGGTGAGTTCAGTAATAAAGTAGCTGTGGGATTTAATAGAGAGCATGCTGTTGATTGATGCTGATTCATATACATAAATGAGTACATTCATCTTACAATGTATGCAGTGTGTACCGGTTGAACAACCCAAACTTTGAAAAGTTGGGACAGTATGGAAAATGCAAATACAAACGGAAAGCAGAGATTATTAAATGATGGTAAATGATCTTTGACCTTAAAACAATTTAATCACCCATTTTTTGATGTTACAGCTAATTAATTTTATTGGTTTTTGTTTAAAAAACAAACTTTATTTTGATATTGATACATGTTCCAAATATGTTTCCACAGTAAAGAACTTAACACTTTATAACACTGCATTTCCTTCTCACAACACTTAATAAGCATTTAAGTACTGAAGACACACATTTATTGAGTGTTTCAGGTGTAATTTTGTCCCATTCTTTTTTTGCAAACAAGTCTTAAGGTATTCAACAGTATGAGGTCTTCGTTTTTACCTGTTGAATTTCAAAATGTGCCATACTTGCCGAGTACCTGCACCCTTTTCCTATGCAGCCATGCCTTTGTAATGCATGCAGAATGTGGTTTTGCATGGGCGCCTATGGAAGTGCTGTCATCTTAAAGGCTACATATGTTGCTCCAAAATAAGTAGGCACTATTTAGCATAAATGATGTTTTCCCTCAGTTATCCTCACCAACACCATCGCAAACACTGGCCTCTATACTTGTAGCTTGTACAGTCTGGATGGTCATTTTCTTCTTTGGTCTGTACGACACGAAATGCATTTCTTCCAAAGGAGATATAAATTATCGATTTGTCCAACCACAATACATGTTTTCATTGTGTGATGGCCCATTCCAGAAGCTTCCAAGCCCAGAGAAGTCATCAGCACTTCTTAACACTGTTAACATATGTGTTTGTTTTTCACTCTACAGTTTCAAGTGGCATTTGTGGGTGTAACTATATATTGTTTACTTAATAGATTTGCCGTAGTACTGAACCCAAGTGGTTATATCACTTATTAATGAGTGACAGATCTTGATGGATCAGAGATCACGGGCAATCATCTTAGGCATGTGCCCTTGCCCTTTACATACTGTAATTTTCTCCAGATTCCTCAAATCCTTGAAATTATATTATCTCCTTTTGATGATGAAATATCTAAATCTCTTCCAATCTGTCTTTAAGAAACATTGTTTGTAAATCTTTAAATGATTTTCTCATGCATTCATGGAAAAATGGATGATTTTCAGCCCGTCTGTGCTCCTAAGGGACTAGTTGACTGGTTGACACCCCAACATTTCATCTGGACTCTTATATTACTCATAGTAGACAACAATGCATATGTATTCTTTATGAAATATAAATATTTTTCCTGTGTCTGCATGTCTTTTTTTCTTAGTACTCTGTAGTTTACACCACATTGCAGTTCTAGGTACGATAGTCCAGCTTTGTTCAGTGCTGTTTCCTGCCTTGTGCTCATTTCTGCCACAGTACAGTCTGGTTCCTTGTAGCCCTGAATTGCATTAACCAGATTAAGTATATTATGTTTGTAATATTCATAATTTTTCTGTTATTTTTCATAGGAACATTGAAAATAGGATTCTGAATAAGATGGTGATTGGTGGCTAAAGGGGTGGACTCGATCCAAAACATTGTAAGGTCAATCATTGCCTCTAATCAGTTTTGTGACACTGACCAAGTGATCTATGGGCTCCATTTGCAAAACATGTAGAAGCTTCGGTTCCACACACTTTTGACCTCTCCACTACTCTGAATGAAAATATCAGCTAATTAAATAAAATTGAACAGATGGTCTGTAAAATCCAAATTTCCCCTTGTAATGAATAAAGTTCTATCTATCTATCTATCTATCTATCTATCTATCTATCTATCTATCTATCTATCTATCTATCTATCTAAAATGTCTTTTAGGAATGAGCCAAGAATAATTTTCTAAGATCATGGGTACAAGCGACTGAAATGAGCTTTATCTGCATGGTGACTGGGGTTTCCCTTAGAGAAAGTGTGAGAAGAGCAGACATCTGTCACAGGCTCGATGTAGAGCTGCTGAACCTGCACATCAAGAAGAACTAACTGAGGTGGTTTGGGCATCTAACAATTCAATCTATCTGAGTGGACGTGCTTCCTAGTTCACTTTGAATGCAGGAAGGGTGAAAATAGGGGAAGTGTGCCATCTGAGGTGTGCCACTTCTTTTTGTACAAGTAATATGGATGAAAAGTAGAGTAAACAATTAGTTAAGTCAAAGAAAGCAGGATATACAGCAGGTGAGTCAGAGAATATCACCAGGCTCCTGCCTAATCACCACATGTGATTCATGATGTACAAAAAAATGAGGAAATTTTTCCACAACAGGCACATCCATCCATCCATCTGTTTTATAACCTGCTTTTCCAATCCAGGGTTGCAGGAAGGCAGCACCCATCCTAGTAAGCAAGCATCTCAGGGTACACTCACACCCACTGACATTCCATCTAACATGCAGATGTCCACTCGGACATGGGGAAACCTTACAATGTCTACTACCAGTGCTAACCAGTGTTATACTGCAGTGATAACTAGAACGGAGGCAGACACTGGCCAAAGGTGGCACGAGTGTATACAGTGGGATGCAAAAGTTTGGGCAACCTTGTTAATAGTCATTATTTTCCTGTATAAATCGTTGGTTGTTACGATAAAAAATTTCAGTTAAATATATCATATAGGAGACACACACAGTGATATTTGAGAAGTGAAATGAAGTTTATTGGATTTACAGAAAGTGTGCAATAATTGTTCAAACAAAATCAGGCAGGTGCATAAATTTGGGTACCACAAAAAAGAAATGAAATCAATATTTAGTAGATCCGCCTTTTGCAGAAATTACAGCCTCTAAACGCTTCCTGTAGGTTCCAATGAGAGTCTGGATTGTGGTTGAAGGTATTTTGAACCATTCCTCTTTACAAAACATCTCTAGTTCATTCAGGTTTAATGGCTTCCGAGCATGGACAGCTCTCTTTAACTCACACCACAGATTTTCAATTATATTCAGGTCTGAGGACTGAGATGGCCATTCCAGAACGTTGTACTTGTTCCTCTGCATGAATGCCTTAGTGGATTTTGAGCAGTGTTTCGGGTCGTTGTCTTGTTAAAAGATCCAGCCCCGGCGTAGCTTCAGCTTTGTCACTGATTCCTGGACATTGGTCTCCAGAATCTGCTGATACTGAGTGGAATCCATGCGTCCCTCAACTTTGACAAGATTCCCAGTCCCTGCACTGGCCACATAGCCCCACAGCATGATGGAACCACCACCATATTTTACTGTAGGTAGCAGGTGTTTTTCTTGGAATGCTGTGTTCTTTTTCCTCCATGCATAACGCCCTTGTTATGCCCAAATAACTCAATTTTAGTTTCATCAGTCCACAGCACCTTATTCCAAAATGAAGCTGGCTTGTCCAAATGTGCTTGAGCATACCTCAAGCAGCTCTGTTTGTGCTGTGGGCGGAGAAAGGCTTCCTCTGCATCACTCTCGCATACAGCATCTCCTTGTGTAAAGTCGCCAATGGTTGAACGATGCACAGTGACTCCATCTGCTGCAAGATGATGTTGTAGGTTTTTGGAGCTGGTCTGTGGGTTGACTCTGACTGTTCTCACCATTCGTCGCTTCTGTCTATCCGAAATCTTTCTTGGTTTGCCACTTCGAGCCTTAACTTGAACTGAGCCTGTGGTCTTCCATTTCCTCAATATGTTCCTAACTGTGGAAACAGACAGCTTAAATCTCTGGGACAGCTTTCTGTAACCTTCCCCTAAACCATGATGGTGAACAATCTTTGTCTTCAGGTCATTTGAGAGTTGTTTTGTGACCCCCATGTTGCTACTCTTCAGAGAAAATTAAAGGAAGAGGGAAACTTACAATTGACCCCCTTAAATACTCTTTCTCATTATAGGATTCACCTGTGTATGTAGGTCAGGGGTCACTGAGCTTACCAAGCCAATTTGAGTTCCAATAATTAGTTCTAAAAGTTTTGGAATCAATAAAATGACACCGGTGCCCAAATATATGCACCTGCCTGATTTTGTTTGAACAATTATTGCACACTTTCCGTAAATCCAATAAACTTCATTTCACTTCTCAAATATCACTTTGTGTGTTTCCTATATCCTATATGATATATTTAACTGACATTTTTTATCGTAACAACCAACAATTTATACAGGAAAATAATGACCATTAACAAGGTTGCCCAAACTTTTGCATCCCACTGTAGAACTGGTTATACTTGTCAGCCTTATTATTAAAGTTTTGACAATGCTGTGGTGAAGGACTATGTGTTTACTACTGTCAAGTTCTTTGATGGCTAGTTCTAGACTGTTGCTCACCCATCTCCACCTCAGGAAGTTCTGGACTAATTCTCTTTCACTTTCCCCTAACCATTATACAGTTCAGCCTAGTCTGTCCAGGAATATCACAGGCACCAAATTCTGGCTCACCTTGGTCTCACCACCCACTTCTATTTTCTATGTCTCAGTTCACTTATCCTAGGTTTACACAGGCATACATTCATACATTTTTTAACCTTGACCTGTGGAAGCAGCCAATTTATAAACATACGTACATGGCTTTTCTGTCCTGACTACATCACAGAACTGCTTAAACTAACATTCCTGATTGTTGATAAACCGTGCAGCTTACTGATTCTGAATCTAAGACATACAATAGACTGAGATGATGATATGTCAGTTCTTATCAACTGGAGAAAACAGACAAATGAGAAGTTTATAGCAACAAGGTAGTTTCATCTGACTGCAACTGTCATTAAGTATCCCATGATCCATTTTCCTAAACCACTTAAGACTGCAAATAATAAATTTCAAATTTTCATGTTGAAATGTTTTCATATAGTGATCACAATCACAAGGCACATTTGAATGCTACTAAAAACGTTGAAGCTGAAAATAAATTAAATAGCACATATAAATATCAAATGACGTGAAAATACAGTGTTTGCTAAATTCAAAAGTCATAGGGGTGAAAGTATGTCTTCAATTTAGGTTCAGATTTAGCAATAAACACACCTCATAGACAAGCTTGATAACGTTTCTGGAAAGACAACACCAAAAGGCTAAATGTACACTTTCAGAGATGTGTACCAAGATTTTGGGAAAAGCAAAAAAGGCAATTTGAAAAGGACTTGACCTTCTTGTAGAAATTTATGATGGAAGCAGTTCAGGTTAAGCACCTTGGGTGAGTGTGAGTTGGTGACCAGCAGAGTGCTGAAGGTGATTCTAAAACAGGCAGAAAGTTAATGTACTTTAGTCTACTTTGGGGTAATGTGGTCATTGTGCTTGGTAGTAGTCAAAACTAGTATCATTTTGTAGGCTGCTAGTCCTTTATACAGAAACATACAGTAATTGAAAATGGAATTTCAAGTGGTAATAAAGGCTGGAAAAAGTTCTTTAGCATCTAAGCTGTTATGGTATTGTCAGGCCAGACTCTGGTAATTTGTATTTTGTGTGTGGAATGGAATGAAATTTTAGATGAAGCATAGGTTGAGCCTCATAGTTTAGACCTTGTTAATGGATGGGTCTGAGACTGGCAACAACATAAGACTGGAGAAGTCAGAAGGAGTCTGGTATTCCGATAATTAAACTTCTTGAGTTATGTTGGCTGTGCCACATGTACCTTTCCCATTTGGTAGTATTTAGTTGTATGAAGTTATTATACTTTCAGACACTGATGTCATTGAGGTCAGGCAGCTGACGTATATCTAAGACTAATTTTAATGTTGGTAAGTTCAGCTATACATATGAAACATGAGGTCATGTTGTATAAGAGGTAAGCCAGTAGCTCCATGTTATAAAGAAACAGGTCTTATCTGAAATCTTGATCACAGGACAAACACTGTTGAGAACTACATCATTGAAGAGGAAGGAATGCATGAGAATAAACCAGTAGTAAGACATTAAGAAGCTGCAAGTCCCCAAAGTGGCATCCTAATTCTTTGGGCATCTAACAAACCCTTCACAATTACTTTGCTGAATGCTGCAGTTAAGTAAAAACCAACATAATGAGTGAACCAGTATGATACCTTCTGGGTTTTATCAGTATAGTTTCAATACTATGTTTTGTATTTCAGTTGGTTTCCAAGACTGGATTTTTCTATTTTAGTGTCTACTCCTTTAGAAAAGACTGCAAGGCTGAATCAGCCCTGCCCAAGATACCAGAGTATCACAAGACACTCTTGCTCCAACTCAAATAGAGCCAATTTAGTCACAAACTAACCTAATACTTATCTCTTTGTGTTATGGGTGGAAACTGGACTATCCATACAAAGCTCCTGCACACAGAAGGAGAATTTTCAGTCTCCACATAGATTGTGAACAGGCAGAAATTTGAGTACATGTCCCTGCAGCTGAGAGGAAGCAGCGTTTATTATTATGCTATCCCTGTTTCATTTGCTTCCAAAAACCACTAGTGCATATATCAGCATTATTAGTATCTTTTAATATTTCCTTTAATTGTCTATTTCTAGGAAACTGCATAGCTTGGTCTCATAAAATATCTTTTACGCTTTGAATTAGCTGATATCTCCTTGGCAGTGAATGCCACCTGAAGGTCAGAAACAATGTAGCCTGATGCAACTTTGCACTGCAATTACAGACATTCTCCATTGGGAGTGCTATTTATCAGCATTTTCTTACTGCTTACTGCTTTCTCTAAATCCCAAAGAACAGACGTTTCCAGGAGACGTTTGTGAGCTGATGAAACTACTCTCTAAGGAAAACGTTTCTCGCTAGGCATATAGCTGAAGCGTCAGGTTTCTGGGAGTGCAATGCAATTGGCCACTCATGTAACAAACGACCTTGTAAATAAATGCCTGTGCACACTGCTGCTGACTCAGGACTGGAATAAGTGTAGTGATTCAGCAGTGGTGAGGTGATGGTGTCATCAGGCAGGTTAGCGAAGTCACTATGTAAACTTCTAATTACATTTTTTTAACATAAGTTATATTTTGTACATCGAATACTTAATGAGTTTACAATTCTGTATGTCATGTTATACAAATCAGAAGTATTTAATCTTACTCCCATCTTGTTCAATACAAATGTAAGTGTTTTTATTTTTGCCTATAGCACCTAAAGAACAGTCTCTCCAGAAGAGAACTGGAAGTTTTATATTCAACAAGTCATTTTTTTACAGGTCCATAGGAATCATTTATTATAACTGTGAATTACTGAAGAGATGGTACAGTGCTGTGTTGTCAAAACTGCAAAGTCATTTCAATAAAATGCTGAGCTTTAGCCCTGCAATGAAAAACACATGGCTTGATGCTAATCACTACACATCAGATAAAGTGTAGGTCGCATGAGTGATATTATTTTTCCATTACATTAACTTTACTTGCTTTGGAAATGTTTTGCACAATTTCTCCAATTTACTTTCATGCACTTTAGCTAGCTACAGTACCTGTAGATAGATTTACATTTACTTATTTGGCTGACAGCTTTATCCAAGACAACTTACAACATTTACGGTACAATTGGTTACAAATACACACGCACACACTCTGGTCCGAACACACAACAGACTAACAAGAAAGAAAACAAAAAGAAATAAAACATCCCCGTTGGCAGTCCCAGACCCAGTGAAACATTATGCAGGCATATTGCATTTGGTATAAAGAAGCCCCAGTAGCATTTCTTGACACACATCTGCTGAATAACTCTGAAACTATTCAGTGTTAGTGTGTCAGAGAGAGAATGTGCAGCATTGTTCATAACTGCACTCAGTTTTGTTTTAATTCTCTCCCTCTCTACTACCTCCAGGGGACCCAGAGTGTGTCATATAACTGAGTTTGCCCTTTTTAATTAGCTTGTTTATTCTGTGGGCCTCTCTTGAAGTGATGCTTCCAGCTCAACACACCACAGCACAGAAAATTGGACTAATCATCTATTGGTTTTCCAGCTGGAGCACAGGCAGGTCAAGTAGCTTGCTCATGGTCACAATGTCAAGAGCAGAATTTGAACCCACAGCCTCAGGGTTTGAAGTCCAAAGCCTTAACCACTACACCCCACTGCCTGCTTAGATTATATTCAATCAATCAATCTTGTTGAACATTGTGGTAGAGGGACTTCAGAGAAATATCTCCATATGTCATCGACAGACAGATAGAAAGATACATAGACCAGGTTCACCATGAAGCATCTCCCCATGTGATAGATAGATAGATAGATAGATAGATAGATAGATAGATAGATAGATAGATAGATAGACATCTTTCCATGCCTTTGTGGAATTTCTCTCACAAAGACAATATGCCAGGTCAAAAGTGTAATTTTGTTGGTTTCCTTTGGTAAACTGGCATTCAAGCTTGGTTCCTATCTTGCACCTGGACCTATGGGAGAAAGCAGCAAAAAAGTAAATTTGGAGTGAACAAATGTACTGTAAGCTGTTGACCTAGTCAAGGGTACTACCAATGTAGCCCATGAGAGGAGTATGTGCTTAATGAAGTCTCTAAAGATGAGAGAACACATATCCACCTGTCCAGAGGGATTCCTAGAAAGTAGCAGACCCAGGGCCGGATTTTCCTATAAGCTAACTAACTAAGCTTCAGCCTAGGGCCTCAAGATCAAGAGGGGCCTACATTCAAATTGTTAGCAAAATTAAAATTACACTATTCTAAAAACAGTGAACACTAAAACACTGAACCCGAAAATAAGGAGAAATTCTACGCATATGACTAATAAACAAACATAAAAAAGTATTGGTTAAGATCAACGCGTTCGGCTCATTGGGTCTGTTTGTTTGTATATACTAGATTGCACCAAAGTATAGTTCATACGTTCACTGATTGCTATGGCAAATATTCACGTGCCTTATGCTACTAAGCTCTGGTTTGTTCTTGCATAAATAAAGTGCAGATTGGTGTAGATTGGAACAGACAAACGAACAGACCTGTTGATATCCCGACGTTCGGTTATATTCGTGTTACTTCGATAATACGAAACACGTGTTAATGTTATTAGAAAAGATTCTTATTTTAGGATTGCATACACGATCATTTGATTCTCGCCTTTTGAGTTCAGTAGGTTCAATACTTTAGTGAAGTGTTTATAGACTATTGAAAATTTTTTTGTGACAATATCTTCATTTCGCGGAATTCTAGGTAAGTTCTTAACATATGTTTTAATTTGTATATTTTAAAATGTATATTACGTGCTTTATTTTATATTTTCATGATTATATATATATATAATTCATTATTCATAATTGCTATTTTTTTCAATGAGACAAAATAACAGTTCCATACAATCTTGATTGAAAAATGATAATTTAGTTTCATTATTGAATTAAAGATATTCTGGAAATATTTTTTAAATTGATTAGTGTTTGAAATTCAGAAATTATGAAATTAACATTTATTATTTTATAAACAATGACTATTATAAGAGACGCGCTATTCACGGAAATGCATACTTAAACTTTAAATGCGAATTATTATGAAATAAATTTATCTGAATTGAATTTGGTTTAATCTTCAATGTATTGAATATATTTAATTTAATTTGATAGAAAATATGATAATTTTTATTGCGTATTTTATTTTCGTAGTCAAAGATTTTCATTATTTGAATTTTGTTTCTTTGTAAATGTTGTGTGTTATGTTTGATTAGTTATTGTTGCAAGTACTATATATGGTGCTGAGAATAAATGTCCAAATAAGTGTTCTCGACTTTTTATTATTTATTATTTGTGCCACATTTTTTATAAAGGTTAGTACCAATCACAACATGTTTCATTTAACATATTGATATATATCACAGTAATGATGTATTTTATTATCTCTCATGTAATTTACAAACTTAAAAATGGGAGGTGAAAGGGCCTCATAAATGGAATAGCCTAGGGCCTCTTTTCATCTAAATCCGGCCGTGAGCAGACCATGTTCACAAGAGCAGTGGCTGTGAAGTAAAACATCTATAGGTGTAGGAAATTTTAGGAACCACTAAGTCTAAAGGTTATTACTACTAGGAAAGAAAAATAGCAAGTATCTCCATTAAGAGTGAAACAATGGGGTTTTCACAAACACACAACACATAATTGCTATTTAAAAAGAGAAGATTGTGTTGCCTAATGAATACAGCATGTATTTTGGAGGCTGTGTATAAGACCCTGATCCTTAAAGGGTACACAGAGATGCAGAAACACCAGAGACTAGCTTGTTGTCCCTGCCACCAAAGAGAGTTACCTTTATACAGCCTTAACTCAAAAAGGAACACTGTAGGGGGTCTAAAATGTGCCCACACCTTTGGCTACTTTAATCTAACCGTTAGGACCAGATTTAGAATGGAGGCTTATTGGGTAGATTGGCTAGATAAAGACAGGACTGCTCGTGAGAGATAAAGAGAAGGGATGTAAGAAGATAAAGTGAATCAGTGGAACTAGCTAGGTGGGCAAGTGGATGAGCTATCCCACCAAGTTGATAGGAACTGAAACTACTGCAGAAAGGAAAGCCAGAGATGCAGAACATTTAGTTTTGTCTATTTTTTTATTCCAAGAGATTTGCCTGTGTCACCCTTCCTTTGTATGAGCCTATTGGAAATAAATGCATCATTTTAAGAGCAAATCCTTGTTTTGACCTTATTCCAGGTGCAGATAAAACAGGAGTAGGCAGTCTATGCACAACAGATAAAAATCCTGCACAGTGTTTACACAACTCAGAAAGCAGAGGAGAACAGGGGAAAAAAATAGTACACCAGCTGCTTCACTTATTTGGGAGAACCTGATGAAATCCGAACAGCTGTCTGTAGTGAAACCCCTCAACAGGGCAGCTGATTGCACCTCCAGAACCCCCTTTCTAAAGTACTATTCTCACAGAGGTCAATCAGTGGGCCCCAACTAAGGGAGCTTCACCGCTCCACAGACAAAAGAAACAATGAATTATGATGGAAGAGGCAATAAGTTAGCTGCAGAATTCTGGGCGTCTCCCAAAGCTACAAAGGCATAGAATTAGACAGATGGGTCACAGACAAAACACAGGAAGGTATTCATTTTGTAACGTACACTAATTATGATAATTAAATTATCTGTCTGCTTGCTTCTTAGAGATTTAGGGTTACAGGAAGCAGGGCCTAGTCAAGCAACACGAGACAGGAGGTAGATCTGGAATGGCACATCATTTAACATTAAAGCATAACATTCTCAAACCTGTTCAATAAAATATTGGTAGATAGTTATTAAAATACTGTGACAAAAGCCATTCATTTGTAATGTTCATTTGCAATCAAAGAGGGTATTTTTTGTTTCAGAGTGATGCTGTTTTATACATGCACTTATCCAAATAAAATTCAGATCTAAAAATTAATGACCTATCCCTTTCTCTTTGATATTTAAAGTGTTGGGACAAAACTATAGATGGAGTGCACAAATCATGGATGGCGTAACTGGTCATGAGTCATGGTTAAGATGACAAAATGGAAAGTTTCATTTCTCCAACAAAACAAAATTTGCGGTTAATGCTGGACTCTGAAAGCCACACTTGGTCATTATAAGAAGCTTAAGGTAAAGAGATGCTGAGGTGATGAACAACTGCAGTTACAGTTGTCATGTGTCATGCAGCGTTGTGAGTTTGTGTAAACTTTATGTCCCTCCTCACTTTTGTTTTTTCCTTCTTGTTGAGTCATGCTTAGTCTACTCTCCCAATCCTCAGTGGATCTTGTGACAAAGAGCAGCTGCCATAATTTGTATTAAAGAGGAACACAAGCCACAGGCTGCTTTTTCTAGCTTGCCTCACACTCCCTGATCTGTTCTCAAGTTACGCAATTGCATTGGAGAACAGATAATGAGAAGAGCAGTGGGGGGAGGCCCGTGCACATAACAGCCAGCTTGTGTGACAGCACACCTGAAGGACCGCCCTCCCCTCAGCAGCTGCCTCGCTATAAATATCTGCATTTTCTCCCAGACAACTCATCCAGAGCTCTCGCTTCAACAGTGATTGAACGGAGTCCTGGTCACTTTGTGCTCCAACTTCAACCTTTGAATTTGCTGCATCTGAGCTCACCTTAAAATATCCACCATGACATCCCAGGTCCGCCAGAACTATGACCGTGACTGTGAGGCCGCCATCAACCGCATGATCAACATGGAGCTGTTTGCCTTCCACACGTACCTGTCGATGGTGAGTCTGGGGTAGTGACAGGGGTATATCGGTACTGGGGACTTTCTGCCACTTTGGCTCTTTCATACAAATTCACAGAAAATGTGAAGACCACAGATAAATCAGATTGTCTAAAGAGCTTGATGCTTTGGATGTGTTGTATTATTGTACCAGGTTATGGGTTTCAAGATGAAGTTTCATTTTTAAAAAATCACCACATGTTTAGAGAAGAAAATACATAGCCACGTCATTAAAATAATTTAGAGACCATAAGGTGACCTTTAATTGTGCACCCTACCTTCTTTTTTTTGTTGGTGTGTTACTTAGAGAAGAGCTTGTCCTTCTTCTGTTTCTGTCTGTGGCTGCTCCATCTTTCTCACCACGGTTCTATGCCTCTCCACAGGCTCACTACTTCAAGCGGGACGATGTGGCTCTCGAAGGCTTTGCCAAGTTCTTCAAAGAGCAGAGTGAGGAGGAACAAGAGCATGCTAACAAGTTCATGGAGTTCCAGAACAAGAGGGGTGGCCGCATCTTTCTCCAAGATATCAAGGTTGGGGGCTCTCTCTTTCCTCACGTCTTGTTTCCAGTAATTCAGGGCTGGTTTCATGATTGCCCCTTATGACTCTTCTCTTTGTCTCTGCAGAAGCCCGACAAAGATGAGTGGGGTTCTGGTCTGGATGCCATGCAGGCTGCCCTGCAGCTGGAGAAGACTGTGAACCAGGCCCTTCTGGACCTGCACAAGCTTGCCTCTAGCCGCATTGATCCTCATGTAAGTAGTAAGCGTGGCAGAATAGTCCAAATGCTTGCAGGGTGAAAATCAGACTCTTGTCTATCATAGCCATTAATGGTTTTAATGTGTCTCTTCCTTCCCTCAGCTCTGTGATTACTTGGAGACACACTACCTGAATGAGCAGGTAGAAGCCATGAAGAAGCTGGGCGATTATATTACCAACCTTCAGAGGATGGGCGCACCACACAATGGCCTTGCCGAATACCTGTTTGACAAGCACACCCTTAGTGGGAGCAGCTAAGCTGCACATGTGGGATCGGCTCACAGTCATGGGTTTGAGAAAAATGCACAATTTAATGAAATGTGTACACTTGTAACCTAAATAAAGTTGTTGAGCTTTACTTGGTGTGTGCAGTTTATTATAAAAGTGGGTGCCAGAGAGGGTGGGAGGAGGCTGGCCATGCTCAAATCATGTGAGCTACTGTTCAGATACTGGTCTTTAGGTGGTGATCAGTGTCTTAATGACAAATGGTCAAGATGAAGAGGGTGACTTAAAAAATAAAGACTAATGAGGAGGCTTCATAAGGGTATTACTTTATGTAATACCTAGTTAAATAGCAAACTTGAAATTGCTTTTAACAAAGGAACAATCATCCATTTTCTCCACGAACTTACTCCTTCTCAGGGCCACAAGGACCCTCTGCCAACCACAGCAGCACATTTTAGAGACAATCCCTGAACAGTTATGTAGTGACACTCGAATTAATGCTCACTTGGCCACTTTGCAATCACCAAGCAGGTGTCAACAAACTCTAGGAGGAATGAGTTCATTGTAGGAAGTTTATATGCTCAAAGGGAAGTCTCACACAAAAGAGCAGAAATGCTTAAGGAATTGAAATTAAAACATCAGTGAAAAGTTTTAAGACTCAGAGCCTGTGATCCAAAGGGCAATGAAAGCAGGAAAAGGTCAAAAAATCACAATGATGCAATAATTATAGAGGTGCTGCTTCACCGCTACATAGATCTGGGTTCACATCCCAGCTTGATTACAGTTTGGGATTTGAATGCTCTCTCCTTTTCCAAACTGGCTTTTTCCAGAGTCTCTAGATTTCATCTCGAAGAAGTGTTGTTTGTTAAATTGTCATCCGTAAACTAGCCTATCATGAGCAAGCATGGGTCTGGGTGCATCCTTTGAGATAGTAGTGCCCAATATAGGACTGGCTCCTGTTTTTGCTTGCAGGCTCTGAACTTGTATGAAGGAAGATGTTATTGTGCTGGCAACCTGGCAGGTGTTTATTCCAGGATGGGAAGCCAAAATAATGGAAGGCCTATGGAAGACTGCCTGTCAGAGCAACATGTTTCCCCAGTCTATTGAGTGGCAACAAAGCTCTTGGCTTAGACTCCTGCAGAGCTTTGTGGAAAGTGTAGTGTAAGTGGGCAGCCATATTTGGGACCTCCAGAGCAACTGGAAGGAACTGTTCTTGGCCATCTTTCCCATTCTTATGCATCAGGCCTGGAAGTGCCTCCAAGGTATGCTGGTGATGTGCCTGGGGTACTTTCTGGTTTATATTTAAATATATACAACTTCCTCATCTCCAGACAAGTTGTTATTGAGCTCTTTGACGGCCTAAGTGAAGAAGGTTCCATGTGAACAGCAGCTGAACATGGTTCAGTCAGTCATAAGAGCTGAGCGAGTGACTTTTCAAAGTGTGGCATGATGGCCTGTGACACCTCCAGACCCATTGAAAACAAGCTGGGTTCAAAAGCAGGGACAGCAACTGGCTGGAGATGAGGAAAAAGGGGAATATTATTATTACAGGCTGATCAGATCACACTTCAAGTCTAAACACAGCAAACTAACCACCCTGCAATGCTATGCAGCAACAAATGAGGTAGATGAGGAGGACAAGGATAACTGGTATGAGGTGTTATGATAAGCAGTTACTAAGGTTCCTCAACAAGATACGCTACTGATCATGGGTGACATGAATGCCAAGGTCAGAGCTGATAATACCGACTTTGAGAGAACTGTGGGAAAGCATGGATGTGGTGTTATGAATGACAACATCAAACGTCCTGTTGATTTCTGCATAGACAACAACTGTGTAATTAGCGGTACCATCTTACCAAACAAAAACTTCCGCAACCTTAAATGGAAGTCACCTGATGGCTCCACTACCAACCAGATCGATCACATATTGATCAATGGAAAGTGGCGCAGGTCCCTTCTTGATATATGTGCTTACCATGGAGCCGATGTTTACAGTGGACACTACCTAGTCACTACAATCATCAAGTTGAAGCTTAAGAAAGTGGTCAAACAGAGGGAGCAGAAGAAGCATCTTGATGTTGCCAAACTTCTAGGCTATAGAAAGACTGGACTGGATTACACAAATTAATGAAGCCTACACGAACGAAGATAAGAACATTAAGAAGAGTGCCAGGAAAGACAAGAGATCATTTTTTGAGAAGTTGACCAGTGAGGCTGAATGTGAGGTTAGCAAGAGTTAACAAGAGGTTAGATGAGTGCTGTTTACATGATCACTAAGCAGCTCAATGGCAAGAACACCAGCCAGTCTGCCCCTGTCAAAGATAAGGATCGCAAGAACCTATCAACAGTACAGGAACAAGCTGCCAGGTGGGTACAACACTTTTGTGAAGTGCTCAATTACCAACTGTAACAAAGGCGCTATACAGTATATGCACCCAACCTGACACAGTTTGGACACAGAGGCACATGTATAAAACAAATAAACTTTTATTTTTCTTCAGCTGCAGGGCACCTCTTCCCCACGTCCCCCAGCCACAACACAGTCCCAAAAACCAACACACAAATTAAACCACTCTTCCTCTGTACCACCATTCCTCCCAGGCATCCTTGTCCTCCTCCATCCGACTATGGCCATTGAGTGGTGGTTCCTGGCTCCTTTTATTGGGCATCTGGAAGTGCTCCAGGTGTTTGATTGCTGATATCTGGCTGCACTTCCGGGTCTATATGCTGCCCAGATGGGCTCAGGAGTCCCAGCTGCAGCACCCCCTGGCAGTGCCTGCGGGACCCAACAGGGCTGCACCCAATTCCAGTTTCCTTGGAGCCCTGTGGGAAACCGAGGCACCGCTCCAACCCAGGGGGGTGGCCATCCAGCGTCCAGAGGGAGGTATTGCACCATCCAGGGCTGCTCCCCCTGAACATACAATGAAGGGGCGTCCTGGCCAGGCATGGACCCCGGCCGTCCGCCCCACAACCAGCAGATGACCCTGCTGGACCTCCACCAGCTGATATTGCCCTGGACTTTGACACTAGTCCTCTAACTGAAAAATCAGGCTCTCCATCCAAGCCATAAAGAGTGGGAAGTACTGATACCATCCATGCTAAAATGTAGAAAAAGGACTTCTCCACCACAGTAAGAATTTTCACTGACCATATTAGGAAGGAAAAGGACACAATACCTGAGAAATAGAACAAGGGCTTAATAGTAAGACTCCACAAGCAAGGTAGCCTCCAGAACTGTGACAACTGGTGAGACATCACACTGCTTTCAATTCCATCCAAAGACTTGTGCAGGATTATTCTTGGCAGAATTGACCAGAAGCTGAGACAGGAATAGGCAGAGTTTAGAAGAGGAAGGGGATGCATTGATCAGATCTTTGCTCTGAGGAACATCATTGAGTAGTAAATAAAATGGAACACCCCCTTATACATCAACTTCATCGACTTCTGGAAAGCCTTTGACAGCCTGCATGGTGACACTCTATGGGAAATCTTATGGTCAAATGAAGTTCTCCAAAGATGGTTACACTTATGGGGATGTTCTACCGTTAGTTTCAGTGAAGAGTCATAATCGACGAAACCCCGACAGAGTGGTTTCAGGTGGAGTCCATTGTGTGTGACAAAGATGTATCATCTCTCCCATCCTCTTTCTACTTGCAAATGACTGGATTATGTAGAGGACAACAGCTTATGAACCTAGAGACATCCAGTGCACTTTATTATTCCAGTTTGAAGATTTTGACTTTGCCAATGACCTAGCTGCCATCTCCTTAAAATTACTGAAAAAAAAAAACTGACTGAACACCTTTGCCAAGCAAACAGACCTCATCATCAGTGCCTCTAAAAATCAAGTGATGTGCATAAATGCAAATCCTTGTACACCTATCACAGTAAATGATGATTCATACTTTGAGGATTTTACATATCCTGGCAGTCTTGCTAGTAAGGACAGTGCAGCACAAAGGACATAAGGGCAGGATTTGAGAAAGTATGCAGTGCATTCGCAAGATTTCAGTTCATCTGGAAGTACAAACAGTACAGCTTGAGAACAAAGGTCAGACTCTACAACAGCAATGTCATTTTGTTTTGCTCTGAATGCAGGTGTGTTGTAAAGGGGGACATGAATAAAATCAACACCTCCCACAATGGACGTCTCAGGAAGATCCTTTGCATCTAGGCCCGAGAAAATCTCAAATGAAAACCTTTACAAGAAGGTGGTGCCTGAGATCAAGCGCTGACACTTAAGATGGCTTGTCCATATCCTCAGAATGAACCAGAACCATATACTTATGGTTGCTCTGAGATGGACACTACCTGGGAAGTGTAAACAAGGCCGGCCTAAAACAACCTGCCAGTGAACTGTGATAAATGAGCTGAAGGAAATGGACCAAACCTGGGGTGAAGCAGAACACACAGCTCAAGACAGGACCAGATGCAGGCAAATCGTTTTTGCACACTTGGTGTCACTAACAGCTGTCTTTACTTTTCCTGAGAGGAGTTGCCTTTCTTACAATTCATCAGACAAGAAATTGTGAATAGAGGGCAAAGTATCTGGAAGTAACCTGATGTCCTAAGTGAAATGACCAAAACAATGAAATACCTTAACAAACACATAATGGTAAACACAATACGGAAGAAGAAAAGGAAAACTTGAAAGAGGTCATGTGTTGAAGAAGAAGAAGAAGAAAAAGTGTTCCCACCAAGCAGCTATAGTATCAAAAAAGCATCTGACCTCATCAATAACACAAAAGGCAACCCATACATTCACCCCTGCTTAAGCTCAGAGGCCGTTATAGCACCCACACACTTTCATACTAACTCCCTCCACACCTTCACATGCAGAGTGCGCCTGCGATAGGGGACACTCCACATGGAAAGGACACTGGGTTTTTACAGCACGTAAGGATGGGTACAACTGACTGGTGTGATTCAAAAGATGACAGTTTAAGAACTTATGGTATAAAATGAAACAACAAGAATTCCATCCACATGGGCAGGAGTGTGGTTCAGTGTCTAAGCATTGCTAATTCTCAGGCCCAGTGTTCCTGGATTTGAGTCCCGCATTGTTGATTGAGTGGAGTTAGTAAGTTACTCCCCTGCCCATGGTGTTTTTTCTCTGGTTGAACATGTTGGTTAAGTTTACTGAACATTTCAAAATGGGCCTTTGTGAGAGTGGAGGCAGATATAATGGATATGTGCCACATTTAAAGTTGCTTCCTGCTTGGTATCTTGTGGTACTCGGGTAAATGCTGTCCAAACATGATCCTAAAATAGGTATAAAGACACAGAGAATGTTATGTTATGTAAGAATTCTACTATGTGCTATATATTTGTGGACATAAGTGCGAAGAAAGAAAAAATAACACAGCAAATAGAGATGGTAAATAATGAAACCCTCAAGCCTGTGCCAGTATATGCTTTCTAATAATAATATTACACAGCACAGGGGTTCAACAGATTGTACTGCTGCATCAAAGCTCATGAAGACCAAGTTCAAATTTCAGGCTATTTTACTGTCTAGGTGCAGTTTGTGGGTTCTCTCTGTGCCCAGCATGTTTTTATCTCACAGCCAAAAGATGTGCAGGTTATGTTGAATGCTGCTTTTCGATTGGCTCAGAAAGACTGGCACTAGCCAATGTTGGTGCCCACCTTGCACCTGATCCTTTAAGGTTTTAGAAAATGGAAGAAATACAATTAAAACTATAAATTAGCTGCTGCTTTTACAGACTGTTAATATAACATGGCTGACATGTGATCCCTGCCCTGTTTCCATCACCTATTACTGGTCCCTACCCATGACATACTTTTAAGTCATCTTGTGCTTGGACATTCACAGTCACCACTTTGTATCTGACTGCGGTGCTGTGCTTGTCCTGCTGTATTAGGAATCTCTGTTGACTGCTCAATTCTTCTGCCATTGTAGTACTCTGTTTGGAGCCTAGCAGTGATCATCAGTCCATTCTCTCCAGTTGTGCTGTTGGATCTCTTTGAGTGTCTCATATGGACACACCAATGAAAAGATAAATATAATAATACCAAATATTGGTCAATAGCACAGAATAAAGTTCCAAAAGTAAATCTTTAACACTTAAATATTGACTCACATTATCATGCTTCTTATCTCAAATTTTTTTCCGCCTTTTGACCCTGGCCTTTTCCTCCCTGCATCGAACCTTCACTCCAACTCTGTGGGAGGGCAGTCCTTCAAGCTAATTAACCCTGAGGACTCTCTGGCAACCTGAAAATCAAACTTGTAAAGGTTCTTAGAACATACATTTAAAAAGCATGGTATTATAAATTATTCACTGTCCATTACAGAGATTGCAAAAAGATATTGTAGCAGAAAGCCATTCACAGGCAGGACTGGAAGTCAGCCATCTATGAGAGCTTCAAAGGCTGAACAGGTCTAGATGCTTGGGTGGCAGGAAGGAGAGCACATCCTTTGAGACAGAAGAATTTATGAGGGAGGGCAAATGCCTTTGTAAGAAACAAATACATTAGTTAGTGTTTCCCTGCATGGGGAGTAACCTCAGTAATGATAAAGAGGATGCCAATTTCATAATACTGACAGTATTCAGGTTATGAGCAGTGTTAGACTGGCAGTGACTTATTACCAATTTATATTTGTTGTTTTTTTATTTTCTTAATGTATTGTGTTATCAACAAGCAGCCCATTTAGGGAATGAACTTATGATAGTGCTTCTGGGAGTATTTCTGTTCCCAGTAGACAGCAGGAGTGTGCAGGGATTAACGGGATGTGCTTTCATGCAAGCTGGTATGCAGTGGAAACAAATCAGAGAGGAGCTGCAGCAGTCTTTTGCACACAGCATCAAAGTGTGGATGTGTAATGAAAAGTTGCAGTTCTGTGTGATAGATAGATAGATAGATAGATAGATAGATAGATAGATAGATAGATAGATAGATAGATAGATAGATAGATAGATAGATAGATAGATAATATTTTATTTGTCCTCAAGTGACGTTGGTGAGAAGTACAAGGTGCCAATGTCATTTGTTTGCAGAGTGAATATAATGTTATTTGCCTAATTAAGAAAGGAATATCTGAAATGACAGTATTCCATCAATCCATCCATTATCCAACCTGCTATATCCTAACTACAGGGTCATGGGGGGTCTGCTAGAGCCAATACCAGCCAACACAGGGCGCAAGGCAGGAAACAAACACTGGGCAGGGAGCCAGCCCACCACAGGGCACGCACACACACGCTAGGGACAATTTAGGATCGCCAATGCACCTAACCTGCATGTTTTTGGACTGTGGGAAGAACCCGGAGGAAACCCACACAGACGCGAGGAAAACATGCAAACTCCACGCAGGGAGGACGCGGGAGGTGAACCCGGGTCTCCTAACTGTGAGGCAGCAGGGCTACCCATTGCCGCCCATGACAGTATTCTCTGCAGATAAATCATTATACAGTATATATATTCCTTTTATATTTTACTGGGTTGGAAGGGAAGTAAGTCTGGTGCCTCCATATCAATCAGATATTACATACTCCATTTCAGCTTTGGTCTCTAGACGGTGCTGTTGCATCAGACTCAAATGTTACCTGTGAGGCAAAAATAAGAGAAAAATCTGTTCCTTCACTCAAGAGCTTTACTGAGCCAGCAAGTATTTATCTCTGGTACCGTTGCGTCAGTTATATTCTAAAATTGATATTCATGCCAGCTTACTACTGCTTGGTGTGCGTTAGTAACACATGCATCTTGCATGATGCTCTCAATGCATGTTCAAATAGAGCAGGGGTGCCCAATGTGTCGATCGCAAAGGTAATGCAGGTAGATCGTGTTGCATTCAAAAAAAATTTTTTAAACGTTAGTCTATATATCCTCCCTATGTAATTTGCCACTTGATTGACATACAGGGCAGCCAGTCTGAGATCTCTTTTCTTCTAAGACACTGGGTATCCCGCACGCACAATCAGACATGCAAGCTACTGCAAAACTCCGGCTGTGATCTAGTTAGCCTTTCAATTTATATCGATTAAAGAAGGAATTTAAAAAAAATTGTTTGGGGAGGGTATGGGCTGGATGTGGAATTGGAAGAGGTTTTTTTTCTCACAATGTCACAATCGAAGTGCGTTTGTCTGATCTGTCAATCTATCATTGCTATTCCAAAGAAGGAAAATGTGGAAAGGCACTTTCGAACTGTTCATAAAAACTACGAAACTGACTTCCTTTCAAAAAGCGATCTGAGAAAGAGAAAAGAGAGGGAACTAAAATCGCAGTTAATCGGACAGCCGTCATTTTTCACTCAGCTGAATTCAAAAGCTCCTTGACTGCATTATTCGGCTCTACTTATGTATGCGAGTCAGCCTTTTCCCACATGAAGAATATTAAATCCAAATACTGTAGTGACCATAAATGTATTATTATGTTATTGTTATTGTGCCATAAAGGTTATTCAGTTATGCAAGGTACAACAACATATATTTTATGTATAAAGTATACTCAGTATATATATATCATTTTTAATTAGGTAGACATATATATACAGTATATATATATATATATATATATATATACAGTGTATATATATATATATATATATATATATATATATATATATATATATATATATATATATATATATAAATTTTAATTAGGTAGATCATTTCAACCTGGTCATTTTAAAAGTAGCTCGCAAGCCGAAAAAGTGTGGGCACCCCTGATGTAGAGTGAACTCTGTAAATGTGTGCATTGAAGAGATTGTCGGTGCTGAAACATTCATTTGTGTTAAGTCAGCTTGGTAATGAACACAGCTCATAACAGTCAGTACTCAGAAGTAATCACATCACAACAACAAATTCTAGAATAAGATACTATGCTTTTTCCAAATGAACACTTCTACTACTTCAGATCAATGTCCCATATGTAGGGTATTTCTTTGGAATTTACTGATGTCTCTGTAATAAAAGACTCTATAATAGCTTGACTTACTACATAGTACCAAAATTAGATTTCAGTTTTGAAGCCAACAATGGAACACAGATGGGAGCCATTGATTGCCACAGAATATTTTGTATGCCAGCTAAAATTCTGTGTTTCTGTCTGGGCACAATTTCTTTTCCTTCCCTAGGGTCTACATCCCACTAGTGTCCTTCACTTTCCCACACTTGTGTGTATAGAGCCTATCCTTTTGTCAGAAGAGTTCTGACTCTCCTGGAGGTCTGATTTGAGACTATAATGGTAGTATCCTAGTTGCCCATTGGACACCCGCTCACATGATACTGTATTCAGAGAAAGATTCAAGGTCATAGTCAGCAGAGCCAATCAAAGCAGTGTTAGGTGTAAGACAGGAACCAGCGCTGGCCAGGGTATGAAGACAAGCAGTGTCAACTCATGCACACCCCACATTCAAAGGGAGTTATCTGCACACATGGAACACATTGGACGTGCCATATGATGTATGTATAGGGTGGTCCAGATCTAATTATGCAATTTTCATTACGCTATAACTTATTAAGTTTATTACATAGAAAATCACCCGAAAAATCCCGGGCCATCAAGAAGTGTGCGAACTCACGACATGAAGAATCGTCTTCACGATGAACTGGAATCGTCCTCACATAAATCAAAGTCATCCAGACGATCTGGATCTGCATAATTAGATCTGGACCACCTTGTATTATAAATCATATCTGAAATATTGCACTCAATGTGTGTATATTATTCTGCGTATGCCTGCATGTATATAATAATTAAATAACTGAATCTGTATATGTAAGAATATATACAAGCTAGCTATGCTACCCATCTAAGACAGGTTGAAAAAGTAATTGGCGTAGAGCTCAGCATTAACATTTGTTGTGCACTATGTAATGCACATGTCTCTGTTATATACAATTTGGTATGGCATTCATAAAAGCCGTGTTAATGCTTGTGATGCGCCATCTACTGGAATGACAAAGGCATAACAACCGGACGGATGCACAAACAGACACACAGTCATGTATCTATTTATTAAAATGGATAATAATCCTTAAAGTGTATGTAACACAGCAAGCTGCATACGTAGAAGACAGGAGTGCCAAAGACCGTAATGTGTAACAAAGGTTGGTTTATTCCAATCCAATGAACAACAAGGATGAATACTTTAGGGAGTGGCAAACACACATTTAAAAAAAAAAAGAAAATAAACCCTATTGCTTCCTGGGACATCCTAAAAGTGAGGTTAATGGGTTGTATGCTGAATATGGTGGCTTCTCTATTTCCCATCTTTGTTCTACCTCCTTCACACCTCTTGTACACTTTAATGCCAACCCTCTGGCCTCTCTTCTCTCTTTCTTTCACAAACTGAACCCTTGTCCACCTCATTAGGATATGAAGATGCTTTACAGTACCACATGTGCTATAGCCACTTTCAGAGCTCTCCCCGCTAACTACTTCCAGGATCATAATTGCGCCCTGGAAGCCCCTGGGGCCATCTTGCTAGAGCTTTCTGTTCTAAATAGTCAATATCAGCTGACAGCAGTGTATCTCTGCCTTTCTCTTTTGACGCAGCGTCCTTTGAGGTAACTGTTAAAAACTTGCACCTTACTGCCCATCACAGTAGTACAGCCATGTAGTACTAGGGTATTGTACCATGTATATTATTAGTGCCGAAATGTTTTTTAAAACCTAGATAGGCTTCTTCCCATAGCGCCCTCTGCTGTCTGCACCTCTTCAGTATTCTTTGGTTTTATTTAAAGTATTCTATTTGAACACATGCACATTCCCAAGAGCTTAAAAAGGGATATAATTATAAATCAGGCTGACTTTCAGCAGAGATTAATTTAAAACATCCAAAATTAATTTAAACTTTCATCTTAAAATGATCTATTTAATATTCAAATGAAGAAAGACAGACAAAATGAATTGAGCTATAAATTGGCTGAGTGACCCAGCATCAGTCACGATTTATTGCAAGCAGATGGCGTCCCTATTTAGCACGGCGTCGCCATGGTTTGTGCCTGATTTCTGCTGTACTTGTGAATGAAGTTTAACACAAACACAAGAAACAGCCTCCGCTGTTTTTGAAGAAGCCTGTCCATGTTATCAATAAATAATATATAGCTTATATAACAGGAGAGAGTTGTCAGATCATCTCTCCACACCCGTAATTATTGCCAAGACACAGTGATTTGTATTAATAAAACTCCCAGGGGAACTGGGAGAACACAAAGCACAACAGGAACAAAAGAAAAAAAAGAATAAAAGCCCGCCCATTCCCCTGTCCCTACAGCCCCTTTTTGCTATCAACAAAGCACTCCCTTCCTCAGCCCCATCTCACTCTTTAGCCTGACCTCTTCCACCTGCCATTGAGTCTTAATGCAGTGTCACTGGGCTAGAGCTCCCTCTAGCTGCGTCTAGTGTAACTGCACTGCTAGACCACAAGGTACACAGTAACTGTTTTTCTTCAAGAGCAGTGGCATCGCTTTTTCCTGGGCTTTAGCTCTTGATCTCAGGTATCCAGCTCCAATTCTTCAAGAGCCTCCCCGACACACATAAACTCCTATTTCATGGATTTAGCCATCCAGCATTTCATCTTCAAGCGTCCAGCACCCCACAGCACCCCCATCATCTCAGTCTCCATTTTGACAAGCACGGAAGACTGTGCAAAATACTCCAAGACCACTTGTACTTCAACTGTGCAAAAACACTCAGGAGGACAATCCCATCTCTGCCCATCCCTTAAACATATAAGCTTGACTATTTTCAGAGGGGGGCTGAGCCCCTATAAGTGCTATGTTAATGATGCCCCTGCTCAAGAGCCACTGTGTCCCCCCTTATTTAAGACAGTTAACATGTGACTCCCCCAGCAGCATGCCCTCATGCTGCCAATCCTCCCTTGTTAAATAGTCATGTGGCCTGGCACCTCCTGCTAGGTACCCTGTACAGCCAGTTGTTGGATAAGAGTCTTATCGTCTAACACTAAGTCTCCATGGCCAGTCTATTTGCTCTTTAGTATCTACTGCCCCTCCTGTATTTAAACCTTGAGTCAACATTGCATGTTTTCTACAAGGATGCATTTTCATTAACAGCAGGCTGGTGGTCTTAAAGTCAAAATGTAATAAATACATGTCATGTCTTTCTTTGCTGCTTTTTTGGAGCAGTCACAGCTGAATGTACAGTACATTTAAATTAAGTTGCAGTCAGCTTTAATTTGCCCAGCAGTATCTGGGTGGTCTTTGTGATAGACTGGAACCTCATCCAGGGTTGGCCACTGCTTTGTGCCCATTGTTGCCAGGTGGCTATGGTTCCAGTTGACCCTAAATTTGAATAAGCAGGATGTCTAAAACATTCTGGCACAAACGGGGCTATTTGTTAATGTGATTTGTTTGGAATATACTGCATGATATCAGAAGTGCATTGAATTGTGGCAGTAAGTAGATGCAGAATAAAAGCAGATGGTTCTGCCTCATCTTTACATTTATTGGGTTAAATAGTCAGACTGCTCTGAAATTACAAAACATGCCTTGAGATTTTGATAAGTTCTCTTAATGAGTCCACGATGGGCAAGTCATCAGAACACACTAAAATCTGTTTAAACTAATACAAGGTCACTAGGGACTGGAATCAACCCTGGTGTTCTGTCGAACCACGCAGCCTAGAGAAATGAGCTTCTGCGCATACACAGTATACATTCATTCTAAAGTCAATAATCTATTTCTTAAATAAATAAATGAAATAAATTTAAACAGACCCTGCTAAATGTATTATTTTTTGTTTAAAACATTAGGAGCAAACTTATACAATGCCTTAATCCAATGCCTTTTCCATTTAATTTTTTCTTTCTTTCTAGCATTGTTGTGATTGTAAGCCAAACATGATTGGTATGTGCAACCTTAGAAAGAAGAAAATCTGATGGTGAGTAATACCATACAAATATTATGTTCATTTCGACGTTTTCACTTTTAAACGTGTAAATATTTGCATGTGTAACTTATTTCGATAAGGCAGCTCAAATCGACGGAAGAGGTGCAGCCTGCCTGGAATCAGGCGTGGTCAGAACGGCAAGAGGCGATCGTAGAGGAAGCTCACGCACACAGCCGCACGGGGTGAATTTACTGTCGCTAATCAATATAACAATCTCGTTTTGGGTAATGGGGGAAGACAGGGGTTACCAGATGACGACCCTCTTAGAGACGAGAAGAACACGCAGGACTGGCCGTAACTGATAAGTGCCGCCAGTAATTTTGAACGAGATTGTGGTTTCTGTAAGAGTGACTTATGACTGAATGATTCAATGACTGATAACTAAGAACGCAAGTCTGAAATAAAGAAATACATGCAAGTGCGGTTTGAAAGTGGACTTAGATAGCATTATTAAAGACTGGGTTGCTTTGTGTACCTGATTGTGCTAAGTGAAGCGCTCGTAGCGATAAAGGCAGAGGTAGAGTGCCATCTAATGATCGCCATGGAGAAGTGCAAGAGAGGTAGAAGTAAACACACTGACAGTCCTGCAGAAGCAAGGCGAACCGCCGGGTCGAGAAGAAGCGCATCAGGGCCAGTGTCTGCTTGTCGAACAACTGTCTATGTTTTATTACGAAAATATTAAAATGTCAATACTAATTTTTATAGCAGCTGCTTGAATTAGTAACATCCTAGAAACAAAGGACTTAATGCAAAAAATGTAAATGCTCAAACGGAAAACGTGAGTTTGGAAAACGGATGAATGGAAATCCACTTTTTCTAGAAAAATCCACCTATTCTCTTAGTGTCCGAATGGGTATTTCTCTGTGTATTCCGATTTCCTTCCCCATCCCAAAGACGAATGCAGTACCTGAAGAAATGTATTGTGTGTAATATAAGGAATATCTTCAAAATTAGTTGAGCTTAAAAAACGAGGTTTGCTGGAGTCCCTGCTCTTTTTAACTTTGTATAATTGATTAAAATGAAACTAACAATCCACCCATCCATTCATTTACCCTTTAATTTTCTATGGAACCCAGGAAGAGAGATTTTAAAAATATAATTATATTGAATGGACAATGTCATATTTTTATGAGCTGAATTAATGATTTAAGGATTTGCAAAAAGGGTCTTATCTTTCACATTTCACCCTAACCCTAAGTCTAACCCTGATTATATGAATTAAAATAAAGGAGCCAGGGTGGTTCTTCAGATCTGTGCCATAGGGGAATAATTTTTGGCTCCCAAAAAGGACCCATCCACATGAAGACTCCAGAAAGACCCGTCATTTATTTAGATCTGTAACAAGCTCTATACAGTAAATAACCAAGAATAAATGGTAAGTGATTTTTGAAATACCAATGGTTCATGATTTTAAAAGGACTTTTTGAGTCAACTCCAAAAGGTATCTTAGAAAAGGTAAGAAGTTGGGCAGAACACACTTCATGAAGAACTTCTATTACCTGTCATCAAAGCCATGCGACTGTTAGGAAGGGGGAACTGGACAATACATGGATAAACATAAAATATTCAGACCATGTGGCTTTGTACACAATATAAATTCCTCCACACACTCCCACCCACTGCTTTTAGGGGTACATTATGAAAGATTGAAGAGGCTGCAATGTAAGGAAGCCCTTTAAATACTAAGGGCTGAAAACAGAGGCTGGGCTGGAGCACTCAGGCAAAGGGGTGCTCATAATGGTGAGAAAAATTAAACAGAATCATTCAGCATCTTGGAGAAAGTTTGACACACTTGTGGCACTAATGTGCCTAAAAAGATAATTTCTTTATCTGTATAACAAAATGTACTTGAATGATTGTCCTGAAAATCAACAGGCCTCTAACATTTTACAGTGCTAATAAATGTGTCAACTGTTACACAGATTGAGTCATTCATTTTTGAGTTACTGCATTCACAAGCTTACATCCTGACACACAGACAGACAGCACTCTGAGGGTAGTCACTCCATGCTCAGGGATACCTAAAGGTGTGAAGCGGTGGACAGCTCGAAGTTGAAATGTCGACCCTGTTAGTGTGTCCCTGTGTCTACATTACCTACAGAGAAGTGATGAATTGGCCAAAACAATGAAATCAGCAAGTCTAGAATAGAGTGCTCGTAGAAAATCACCATGCCCAATTGAAATAGTAATTTCTGTTGTTTTACAGTCTGTCATCAAAAACCATTGAAAAAACATCATTTTCTAGATTTATTTACAAACTAACTGTGTTACCTAGTGTCAGGGATGCCAGGGGCGACGACCTGGCTGGGACGCCTTGGAGGACCGGAAGAGGGCGTGCGCCCACCTTGGACCACGCGGGGGCCGCCACCCTGGTTGTTTTGGGGCCACAGGTAGAGGGCTTGGAAGCCTAACCTTGTAGGGCCCCGTGGTCACCGCCAGGGGGCGCCCAGATGCCTTGGGAACCCTGGACCTCAGCACTTCCGCCACACCAGGAAGTGCTGGGGGAAGAGAAGCAGGGACACCCAGAGTGCTTCCGGGAGTACAGCTGGCACTTCCGCCACACTGGGGCGTGTCGACAGGTGATTGCCGGGGAGCACCTGGAGCATATCCGGCTGTGGATAAAAGGGGCCGCCTCCCTTCATTCGAGGCAGGAGTCGGGTGGAAGTAGGACGAAGCAGGAGAAGCGAGACTGGAGGCGGTCAGAAGAAAGGCAAAGTGTGTGAGAGGCCTGGACTTTGGGGACTTATGGGGTTTGTGTTCACTTGTGACTTGTGTAAATATTGGAAATAAACGTGTGGTGGTGGAATTACAACATGTCTGCCTGTCTTTCTCCAGGTCCCGTTCAGGAGATTTCTTACAACAATGGGCCTCGGTTATGGAGCTGAGGGGTTAAGCGGATGTAACGGAAGTACTGTGTAAGTAACTACAGTATATAAAATATTTGTTCCCTCCACGGGGGCTAATATTATTAGTTCACTGGAAGTGTTTGAAGTCTTGAACACACTCCATACACCTGCACATGAGTAACACATTCCTGCTGCAGATTAATTTCGGCTTTTTCTAGTGACGTGGCTTTTGTTGATGGCCACTGCAAAACACAAATTTCTAGGAAAATGCATTCTTTTGAATTCAAACAGGTAATTAGTAGGAATAATGGGAATATGGGAAGAAATATAATTTGAACCTGTAGCATATCCTGTAAAACTAGCAGCTGCAATCTGATTTGAATGTGATACTTTGCTCTGTAATCTTGTACCATTACAAAGTTTTGGAGAGTTTAGATCAAAAGCAATATACATTAAATCATGGTTTACTTTAATTTATTACATACAGCATTGATTTTTACAGGCTGAACATTTACGTGTCCCATGGAATGAGCTCAATGATTTAAGCATTGTACAGATAAGAATAGGTAAAAAAAAATAATATTGTAAACTATGTACAATGTCCGCCCCATCTATGTTGTTTCCATAGGGGACCCTTTTATACTGGGCTGTCAAAGTGTTTACACTGACCAAAGCTTACTGCTCCTGGCTTGGGGTGTACACAGAGCTTGAAGTGGGCTCATACGCTATGCTGGCGGTTCTCTGTTTATGCTTTGTGTTTCAGAGCATAGTGGCACATCATGGTATGACCTCAAAGGGGATACCTTAGTTCTCCATAATATTGCATGTATTTTACCACCAAACTGAACCCTCAACTCCCCATTCTTTGAATTAAGCCTACTAGGGGGCTTTGCCCACTGCTCGCTTTGCTCGCCAACCCCCTGCCTGTGCTACGCACCAGCAACTCTCTGCCGCTCGCGTATGTGGATTTCACTTTCACCAAACAACAAATCTTTTAATTCTCGCAGATACACCTCATCATTGGGAAGAAACACTACTTTTCCCTGATGGCAACATGCGTTAGATGATCTACAAGTCTCCAACTTAAAGTTTAAAGCCAAACAATATCTATATACTTCTGTCATATCACCTATGTTCATATATTCAATCTCTTTTTTCTTTTACCTTCTCATCAATATCATATTGAATTTTGATTACATGTTTGGAATTACATCATGACAACGCAATGTATAACTGCCCATGAGTGAATATCGTTTCTTTCTCTCTACACAAACTGTGTCTGACAATAGCATTCACACAAATCGGAAATGATTGAACCGTGTGTGTGGTTGTAAATGTTTTAGATGTGGGCAGTGTGTAAGTCCGGGTCTGATTTTATGATTGATTTTTTGGGTTTCAAGACCCGACTTATACGCAAGTGTATACTGTACACCGATCAGCCACAGCATTAAATCCACCTGCATAATATAATAGTGTAAGTCCCACTTGTGCTGCCAAAACAGCTCTGACCTGTAAAGGCATGGACTCCACAAGATCTCAGAAGGTGTCCTGTGTTATCTGGCACCAAGACATTATCACCAGGCCCTTTAAGTCTTGTAAATTGTGAAGTGGGGCCTCCTTGGATTGGACTTGCTATTCCAGCACATCAGACAAATCCTTGATTGGATTGATATTTGGAGAATTTGGTGGCCAAGTCAACACATTGAACTCTTTGTCATGTTCCTGAAACTATTCCTGACCAATTTTTGCAGTGTGGTAGGGTGAATTTTCCTATTGAAAGAAGCCACTCCCATCAGGGAATACCATTGCTACAAAGGGTATACATGGTCTGCAACAATCTTTAGCTGGATAGTACATGTCAAAGTAACATGCACTTGAGTGCCAGGACAAAGGTTACCCAGCAGAGGATTGCCTAGAGCATTACAGCTTGCCTTCTTCCCATAGTGCATCCTGTTGCCATCTGTTACCAGGTAAACAAATCACACATGCCCAACATCATCTACATGATCTAAAAGAAAATGTGATTTTTCAGACTAGGCCATTTCATTGCTCCACAGTCCAGTTCTGAGACTCACATGTTCATTGTAGGCGCTTTTGATGTTGGGCAGAGGTTAGCACAGGTAATCCTCAAGAGTCTGAGTGTAATTAGCAGCACCCATCTCCTCGTCAATCATGTAAAGCTTGTGAGATTGTTGTTACATGTACAAACTGACCAATCTCAGTCATGAACACTTGTTAAGTCCTTCAAAGTTGTCATTGGCCTCTTGGTATATCCTCCAATCTATTTTCCTGGATCTGTCATCCAGTCTGGAGGGATGGCCTGATGTAGTCAAGGTTTTAGTGATGACATATGCTTTCCACCGCTTAGTAATTTTCTTAATGGTACTCAGAGAGATAGTTAAAGTCTTCAGAACATTGCTGTGTCCTTCTCCTAATTTGTGCCTTTCCACAACTTTATCCCCAAACTCTTTTGAAAGCACCTTTCCAGTCATGGTGAAATCTTTGTGCTGCCATGCCCTACTATCAGAAAAATCCTCAAGAAACAGGTGGATTTATTCTGAAGTACTCAGAACTACTGCAGTTGATGTCTGATGGGGGCCAATTAGTGTGGTGTGTGTGATCTGGAAGGTGAATGGTTGTAACTGAGCAGGCTGATAATGTTTACTCTAAGTAGCTGATCACTTATCCAAATCAGGTATTTCACTAACTACATTGTAATAATTTGTGATGCAATGGGCCTTATATGCAAATATGTAAAGGTTGAGAAATGCTGCCATACAGGTTTACCCAGCAGGGCTGAGACACCAACAAATGAAGCCAATCTTCCAAATTGCATCCCGGCCATCTCAGCCATTCAAGTCCCTAATCCTGTTACCTCCGTAGGTACGGCAGGACCCCTAGAGCTTGTGTTTGCTCCTGGCTGCTCAAGATGACTGAGCACCAAACCCCTCACTCCGCTCAGGGTGTCCACAACTGCCTACAGCATTGGTCTAACCACCCGATCCTGCTCTCCCATACTTTTTGGATTAATAGTCTTTCTTTCTTTCTTTTTTTCTTTCTTTTTGTTTCTCCTTTCTGTTTTATTAGATCTTTCATACCCTGTGGTGCACTTAATGTTCTGCACATCCTCAATGAGAAATGACTGTGCTCATTCACATAATAAGGAGCAGTTGGTCAATTCCCTCACTAAGTTCTCCGTGGTCGCACGGCTTTCCCCTGCACACTACACTCACAAGGTCTTTGCCGCACTATTTTATTAGCAACACCAGCACCTGTTCTGATCCACCATGGACCCTAGATCCGGTCTACCATGTCATTGCTCAGGTTTTTATAAAATTATGTTTTCAGTTTGATATTGAGGGTGATAATTTGTAAATACAACAGGAAGTAGTAATTTTAAATTTATTCTTATTTTCAGGGTTTAATGTGACAAACAGTAAGGCTTTTTACAGGCTTTGATGATTGCCTATAGACAATGTAGTTTCGCTTAAAGGTGATCTACTATACATTGTCAAGAACACTGAGCACCATGGACATGAATTGGGCCAACAGCAGATATGCTGTCTGTTCTGTAGCTTTTATGTTTTACTAGTCATGGTACCTATCAAAGGCAGGTAACAGAATAATTAAAAAATATTTGCTTTATTTTGCCCTATGTGTATCTTCAGTGTCTTGCCTGCGTATTCATGTTTGTGTGAACATCTCTTCATGGGCACTCCCTCTCTTTAATACTTTCCCGTAGAGCCTGTTTCTCAGACTCTGTCATTATTTTTGAGTGCCTTTCTCACTTTTGTCCGGTTTTATATTTTCCACCTTTGAGTGCAACTCCCTAAGTATGTGCCCTTACTCCTCCTTGTGTGTCTCACACTTGCATTTCCTCTTTATCAAAGCTTAACTGACCAATCACAGCGCAGCTAAAGTGACCAATCATACCAAAGCCAAACTGACCAATCAGATAGCTCTGAGGAGCTAGACCTGCAGACCTTAGTGTTTTATTGCAGTGTTTATAGTAGCAGGGTCATGCAAGGAAAGCATCAGCCTCTTTTGACTTCTGCTGTCTTTTGTCACATTCTTAATTGTATTATTTTCTATAATTTTAAAATATTATCTCCATTAGAAACAAAGAAGGTTGATGCCTGAAATTTGCAGAAAAATAAAACATGTCTTTGCATTTTGAGCACTTGGTTTTGTTTTGTGCTAGAAGTTTCATTACATTTTAGCACAGGTAGCTTGTAAATTTGTTTATTAGATTAAGCTAAAGTTTATCCAGCTAATGTTGCGATTGCAATAAAACAATACAAGGTAAAGTAAAGTAACATAAAGTAGAGACAGCACAAGGTGTTGATGCCACAATAACTTCATTAAGCAGTTGGTTTGCTGCTTTGCACAGTTACACACTTTTTACACAAAGCTGTAAAATCAGAAGTCTAGCAGCGGCGGATATGTGCCTTCATCAAAGGAAGTTGCAGTGATTATGTAACATGTGACTGTTTTTTGCACCATGAGAGGCAATGCAGATTGACTCATTGCTGTTGGCGTTACAGACTGAACAGACGAGGTGATGAGTACACCACATGCACAGAGACATGTGTGATTGCTGTTTGTTTAATTTAATTTTATCAAAAATATCAGCAAACACGAGTAACAAATTAATAAAATATTAAACACAAAAATTACAATTTTGGATTGTTTACAATTGTAGTTGCACTGCTGCCTCATAGATCTAGCAGCTCTTGTGTAAATCCCACCAGCAGTTGCTGTTTGTATGGTGTTTGTGTCTGCGTATGGTTTTCTGTTGGTATTTTGGTTTTCCTTCCAAATACTAAGGTCTGTGTTAGGTTAAAGGGTGACTCTGCATTGGCTCAGTGAGAGTGGGCCCTCTGATGGATTGGCACAGCATTCAGAGCTGGTGCCCAACTAATGCTGCCTGGATAGACTGTGGCTGCCTTTTAGACCCTGAATTGGATTAAATGGATTTAAGAATATAATGTAATAATTGTAGCTGCACTATATACACCATTATTGTAAAAACTGCAACCTGCTCTTTATCAGACTACTACTCATGAGCCCAGTGCATCATACAATAATTATAAATACTGCACAGTATGAAAAAAAATAAACGCAACATAAGCACAAAATATGCCATTAAGTCATCCATCCATCCATCCATCCATCTTCCAAACTCACTATATCCTGATCAGGGTTGTGTAAAAGATAGAAATTATCCCAGGAAGCGCAGGGTGTAATCACAATCTCAGGATGGGGTGCCAGTCCAATACTTGGCATATTAAAACATAATCAGACAAATACCATACATTGTATATACATATATATATATATATATATATATATACATATATATATATATATATATATACTAGGGGGCTCTGTTCCCTGCTTGCTTCTCTCAAGTTTGGTTAATCGGATATACAATTTTAAAAACCTTTTTTTTCTTTGGAATTGTTTCAATTTCATTATTTGCACTTTTACTTCAAAGCTTCATTAAAAAAAATATTTGGAATTACCTATTCTTCAAGATCGCATTGAATTTTGATTCCGTTTTTGAAGATACATTGTGACAATGCAACGTATAACTGCCCGCGAGTGAATATCATTTCTTTTTCTCTCATAAATAATCTGACTTTTTCTAATGTTTATCCCTGTGATCTGTTAATTGTCATAGCAAAAGCTATTCTCATGGGAAACTGTAAACATTTTAATACGAATGGCATATCAAAATCTCCTTTGGTGTCTAATGTTATTCGCAGAATTTATACTACATTACCTTTCTTGTCGCCTGTTAAAATTTGCATCACTTCTCTGTGATCATAAATATACACCTGACTGAATTGTGTTTTCTTTGAAATTAAATTTGTCACTGCTTTAATTGTTGAGGGACCACAGAGTCTCATAGCGTATGGTCCATTATTGTGTAAATCTACATTTTGTGCATTCAATGATGCGAAAGCGAAAAGATTATTGAAGACTTGTATAATTTGTCTGTTGTGTTGATGGATTCTGCGGTGGGCTGACACCCTGCCCGGGGTTTGTTCCTGACTTGTGCCCTGTGCTGGCTGGGATTGGCTCCAGCAGAACCCGGTGACCCTGTTTTCAGATATAGCGGGTTGGGAAATGACTGACTGACTGACTGTTTGTGGATTTCAATTTCCCCAAACATCAAATCTTTTAATTCTTTTTGATACGCCGCCTCATTGTGTAGAAACACTACTTTTCCCTAATGGCAACACAAATTTGACTATCTACAAGTCTCTGATTTAAACTTCAAAGCCTTATAATATTTCCATAATTCTGGCATATCACCTGGGTCCATATATTCAATCTCTATTCGCCTTTCCATTATTTCACCGAGTAATAATTTCTCTTTTTTAACGCTAATGCAGTCTTAATCTATTTTTGATACTTTTGAATTTTTCTGCTTTTATATTCTGTATCTTGCTCTGTATGTATATCACGCCAACATTTTGTTGTGTCTTTTGAATTCCACTGTTTTCATTATCTCCAACCTGCTCTGCATGTGTTTTGCCCCTTCGTTTTTGAACCTCTTTATGACGTTTACTTTGTTTTCTACTCTTTGCCTTTTATTTCTGACCTCACTTTGTCCAGGGCCAGATTAAGTTGGGTGCTATTGATGTTGCAGCATTAGGTCCATTCCTGAAATAGGCCCAGATGAAAACAGACGAGAATTTTCCAGAAACTGATCAGTTTTTCTTTGCTATATTAACCCCAAAATAATTCTTAGAATGAAATTTGGAGTCCGACTTTCGGACGCCTAGACACAGCGTTACTTTTTATACAGTTACTATTGTTCTTTGCGCTGTGACGTAACTATAACGTCGTTGTGTTTATTGTTAACCGAAGAGTTCAAGTTAATGCTATCAATTTTATGTTAAACAGTTTACTTAGTAATTTAACTGCGTTTTTTGCAATATCTTGGGGATTCATGCCACTTTATTATTGTTCGGTAAGTGCCACGTAGTAAATTTTTCACCTTGAAAGTTAGTTGTGCAGGAAAAATCGATAGCTATTTAAATGGTTATCTTTAAAGATAAAACTAAAAGCCGGCCCGCGGGCCCGGCATGGATGTTTAGAAATTTTTAAATCCTCGACAGGATTCTGGCCTATCATGAAATTTAAATCATGGACAAATTTTTACCCTCAAGAGCCTGAACTGAGTCACTTTGACCCAATGTCTCTGCAAAGTCATTTTGTCTTACTCTGTTTCATAAGAGAATTGTGAAAGTTTATGTATTTCATTGTTAGGTTTTCTGCATTAAGTGCACTTTTCAGAGAATTGCTATTGAATGTTGATGTTACATAGTTTGATGTTAATCTCGAGTTGTTACGATACTACGTCGTTATTATTATTCATGTTCAATAAAGGCTGGCTGGTTGCATCGCAAGCAGTTAAGGTTCCTTGGTCGGTCTGAGTACGCATGTACGGTGAGTGTCGAATGCACATACACCAATGGCGAGAAAAAACAGGCCTTTTTTGCACTGCAGCATCAGGCCCAATTTCGTCTTAATCCGGCCCTGACTTTGTCCTGCTATTTTTTCATATACACCTGGCCCTGATGATTAATTTCCTTTTGTTTGCACTAGTGCGATCTTTACTATCTTTTTTTTTTTTTTTTTTGATACTGTAGCGACCTCTGCGTCTGGCTCAAAAAAAGAAGAAGTAAAAAAACAGACTGACATAATAAAGTCTCACAAAAGTTTTACTTGAACAATCGCCGACTTCGTAACCCCAAACACAACCTTCTAGCATACTCTCCAACTCCTCCTCCCCCGGGTCTCGCCCCCTCCTTACCGTATTAATCAATACCCCGCTGTCAGTCTTCCGTGCTGTACTCTGCCCTCCCTCAATCGGACCTAACAGTCACTTAAAAAAAAAAGGCTTCAATCTGGCTAGGATGCTACTATACTTTCGAATTTTACTGCTTTCATATTCTTTACCTTTCTGTGTATGTGTATCGCGCCATCGTTTTTTTGAGCCTTTCAAATTCCACTGCTTTCATAATCTCTTATCTGCATTTTTTTCTCTCCAATGCTTTTGGGTCTCTTTTCTCCACGCTGCTCTTTCTTCTTTGCTTAGTCGTTAACATTTCATCTAGAACGTATTGTCCTTATATACTTTATATGAGCTGAGAACACAGGATCTGTGTGTGCTACGCGCCTCTACACGACTGAGTGTTTTGCTGCCCGTGGTCTTATTTGATATTGGTTGTAAGTAGGGCGTGTCTTGCAAGAATCTCATGTTCCATGGCCCCACGAGACGGTCCTGGGACAATCTCTTGGCACCAAATCTCATGTTTACAGTCCCTGCGAGATGCTCCGTGGCCAATCTCGTTTGTCTCGCGGGTCTTTTAAATGTCTTCCAAGAACTTCCAAGAAGATCACGTCTCGTCGCCCTGATTTTCCATCCCAAGATTTTTTTTTTATAATAGAGAGATATATATACTGTAAAGAAAGAAATACAAAACCATGTGAGAAGGTTCGGGTACCTTGGGTATGCCTGTTTATTAGCCCCTGGTTTAAGTTTGGGAATGTGTAAATGTGAAAAGTAGGTCACCACAATGCATGTCCATAATGGTGTATGGTGATAAATCATAAGACATTCCTGTTTGATTGTGTTTTTTTAAGGAGGCAGGCGAGCAGAAGCCCGGCCAGGTGCAGGGCTCCTGTTCTTGATCCTGGTTGGCATCTTCAACACTAAACACAGAAAAGGAAACCCGGTAAGATACTGAAGACTGTTTCCCCCAAATCCTTACATGCAAGCTCCCTTCAAAACTATTCTTCTGGGACAATTTAATTTTTGTGGATTGTCTCTCATGTTATGAATTATATCCTGGAATGTACAAAAATGTCCAATTTTTTCAGTAATTGTTTGAAACTGCAAGGTGAGCTGCCTCGTTCTAATATATATTTTTGGAAAGTGCGCAAAACTCCAAGGAGATCAGATCTTTGATTTAATCAATGTATACCACACTCATTGGAATAATGAGTTGTGTTCCACTTTGGAACAATGACATTTTATATTGGGGGCATAACAAAGCCTCAAACCAAGACAATCGTGGACTAAATATCATGGGTTCAAAATGCTAGTTTATTTTAAACAAAAAAAATATTATTACAGGTCTCAGTTCCTCACAAAGCACAAATTATCTTCTTCTTACTTCCTTCAGACCTCTTATTCCTTCTTGAGCGAGCATTGACCTGCTTCTCTCCAGACTATGAATTACCCGACTAATGTGGAGTGGCTGCTTTTATGATGGACCAACTGGTACTTGAGCATTGCATTTAGGAATCACTTCCAGCTTAGGTACAGTATATCTGTGATACAATAAGGGAGTCCGCTCCTGGATGTGCTCCCCAGCAAACCCTAAGGAACCCAACAAGGCTGCCCTGTAGAACTACAGATCCCATGCTGCCCTAAAAGTATCCGAAGTGGTTATACACCACTGGTGTCTAACATTTGGGAGGAAAATCTGATCTTGTAAGGCCCTTTGCCTTTGTCTGCCCCAAATAAGGTATGGACCAGCATCCACTCTGACCAGTACACCCACACATTCCAGGTGTTGAGTCTCCTCTGATATGACCACCCAACCAGGCATAATGCAATCCAAACAGGATGTCAATCCATCCATTATTTTGTCCTTCCATACAAGCCTCCTGGCTGTGAGGAAGAACATTGAATCCCTACTTCCAACCCTTACAATTACCCTTCTTCTTGGCCCCCCAGCTGGGTAAGAAAGACTTATTGTCCTAGCAGAGATGACCCCTATTCAAGACATATGAGTCACTTCCAGTTCAAACTTCAATGGTCCTTGCTCAGCTTTGGTCTAAAATGGATTATTCTATACAATAATTAAAAAGCAACAAACCCCTACTAAATGGGAGAAGAATAATGGGAGAGTTTATAAAATATACAGTAAATAAAATGTTTACTAAATTTTATAAAAAGCAAGGATTTTAAAAAAGGGCATAAAATTGTACTCGCAAAAAAACACTTCTACACTAAAAACAGTATTTCAATACACTAGACTTCACAAAACTGTGCGTAAACAAATAGTAAGTGAGCAATACCAAGACTCCATACTGATTGGGTCCGAGTGAAGGTGCCCTGCAATGGGCTGGTGTCTTGTCCAAGGTTGGTACCTGCTTTATTATAAAATGAAGGCAAATGAGGAAAACATAAATGAGTGTGAAAAATGGAAGGTGTCCTCCTTCACAGAAAATAGTGCCTCTGTCAGTGTTGTCTGTTGGAATGATGACAAACTCTTTATTTTGGGGCGACTTACTGTCCAGGAACCAGAAGGAGAGGAAAATGGAGGAAGCAGAAGTGACATCAGTTTGTTTTTGGTAGGATGTCTTCTTGCCTGGAAATGAGAATAGAGACATCGATGTAGTCATTTTCCAACTTCTTTTTGTCCTTTTAAATTGGCATCCATAAGGCACTCACTAGATTTGCATGTTTGATACTGTCTTGTCCCTGGCACTGCTGGGACAGGATTTGACTCCCCAAAACCCTAAATTAGATTAAGCAGACCTGAAAGAGTATAAATGAAAGGAAGGGGTGGATTAATATAATCCAAAATATATATTTTTAAAAAATTGATTATTATATGTGGCGTGGGTGAATGTAGATGTGTGGGCCCAGTACTGCCAGGGTAGGTTCCAGCAAGGGTCATCTTAACAGCATCACAAGCCCCCGGGCAAAGTAGTGAGCTTGGGCCCCTGTTTTGATAGCAAAACAGAAACATACATAGGCATCAGAAACATTGTGGGCCTCTATGCTCCTGGGACCCCCAGCCAGTGCCCATTGAGTCCATATGTGAAGACCCTGGTTTCAGCCCCACTTTTCTACAATTGAATTAAACAGATTTTGAACATGGGTGGATGAAAGTCTACTAATGTATCCAAAATAATATTTCAGTCTGTAAACAGTATTTTGGAAACCTGTAATCAAATGTGTCTGCGTGGGTTTTCTCCGGGCACTCCGGTTTCCCCCCACAGTCCAAAGAAATGCAGGTTAGGTGCTTTGGTGATTCTAAATTGTCCCTAGTGTGTGCTTGGTGAGTGTGTGTGTGTGTGTGTGTGTGCCCTGCGGTGGGCTGGCACCCTGCCCTGGGTTTATTTCCTGCCTTGCGCCCTGTGTTGGCTGGGATTGGCTCCAGCAGACCCTCATGACCCTGTAGTTAGGATATAGTTGGATAATGGATGGAAGGATGTAATCAAATTATATAAATTAAAATAAGTCATCAAAATTTCTATATTGAAAAAATTAACAAGAACATATTGTAATGCTTTTCATATTATCACTATAAATTACAAATCTGAAAACCGACTAATTCTTCATGTGATCTTATAACTCATGATCCCTCATTAAAGTTATTTTACAAGCATAAACAATTTTTAAATCCCCACCAGGGTCTCCCCTTCAAGGCTCTCAACATCTCTGTCAGTGTTGGGGTAAAAATAATTCTTGATGCATCAGCAACATACCAGCTGAGCGGATCGCATTTCTCTCTCAGCAGAGGAGGACCATCTTCTTGTTCAGGTTTCACTTTTGTGGGCCGCCCCTTTGATTGCTTGGCTTTCCTTTTCCTTCATCATATAATACAACACAGGAAATTTCTCCCTCTAATCCTCTGGTAACACAGGTTGCCTCACATTTCCAACTCTATTCCATTTCTGTCAGCTCCCTTCAACCCTAGACTGTTTTTGAAGGAAACAGTCTGCAGGTTCTCATTTTTTAAAACAAGGAAGTGACATGGACAACAGAATGGAAGTGATAAGTAAGTCATGTCCCCAACTTACAGCCTGCTTCTTTAATGTGTTGTAAGAGGTGACAGGCAGACAACATGGAAAATACCAAGAAAAGTTTGGGTACCACCCGTGGTAAACCCATTTAATTATTAACTCAAAAAACAGCACAAACAAAAATATAGTTGTTCAACAGCAAACATTTTACTTGGCGGCAGTAGAAGTTCTGTCCTCTGGGGTTGTCAGCTTAGTATCTGGCGCCAAATATCACGAACAAGTCGGCTTTATAAGCTGGAGACCGCAAGGGGCGGAGTTTTTCTCAGATGGTAGGGTGGAGCCAGTCATCCCTCTTGGGCTCTTTTGCTTGGTTGCACAGGAGGAAGGACAAGATAATGTTAGCGTCAGCACCCCTTCTCCCTCCGAAGTGGTATTGCTTACCTCATTAGAGGCAGGAAGGTGGTCCCCAGACATACATGTGTGACAATATATTAAGATAAACCTGTAGTATTTTCAATTTTAGTTTATAATATTGTGTAAAATTCATTAGCACTCTTTTTTATCAAGAAACAAATTGCATTCAGAAGCAGTGGTTCAAATTCTATAAACTCCCTATGTACAGAATTTATGAAACATGAATAAGAGATGAGTCTAAAACCAGAGCAAATAAACAATTGATTGTCAACAACAGGATCATGCACAGGGTTAAAATGTGGGATATGACTGCAAGATTGGTGATGTGAACAGCAGAGCTTTGTGACACAGAGCCAAACAAGGCCTGAACAGTGTGCTGTGGTGCCATCCAGTGAAGCCTAGTGTCACTTATTCTTCAAGAATGCAATTTCTAATGGAGGATGATGAGAGGACTGTGTTTAATGTTCCAAAATGTTGCATGCGTTCTATACAGTAAGCAAAGCATTACATTGGCCTTTGTGGAGACGGGAAATATTTAGTATAAGACAATTGAAAATTACCTCTGTCATGGCTATTATTAAACTATCATGTTGTCAAACTCTCAGTGACATTTTGCAGGATTGATTGTTTTACAGGGGCAGACCACACCACAATGTTCCCTGTTTTCATGGTACACCATTCTCTGTATTGTATTCATAAATGTATACAGTGGTGATTAGCCACAAGTAAAATTCGGGACTCATAGCTTACAATGACCCAATTCCAATCCATGGTACCCCATGATGTTGAAGTCTGACTGGTCAGAATCGGACATTGCAATAGACTCACACCTCTATCACACTTTCTCTTATAGCAGAGTTTCTCAATCATTTTTGCTGTCATGTCCCATCTTTTCCCCATGTAGATACTGTATCTTTGCAACACAACATGGTGGGGGTGGGGATCTTGTCAGCAGGGTGGGAGTCAAGCATGATTGTCGGAGAGGCAAACTGTTGCGATCCATTGTGTCACCCACTTGTGGCCTACTACCATTATAAATAATACCAACTTGCAACCCACCAATGGCAGCATGTGACCCAAAAGTCGGTCACAACACAGTGAGTGAGAAACACTGGCCTATAGTGCTAGGTGTGAGTTGAAGCTTAATGTAGAGTAAGTTATCTCCATAGTAGCTGGAAAGTATTGAAGCAGGCACTGTGAAGGCCTGTTAAATATATTGTACCTTTGGATCTATCAAGACCATTGCAACTAGCATGGCAGCTGTATGGTTAACATGTGCCATGACACATTAAACTGACCACTTGCTCAGTCTAATATCAAATGTTTATCACAGGTTATGAACCTTCATGGTATTATTTATATGCTGTGTTAGTGTCTAATGATCACCAGTCATCCCATTTTTGGACAGTAGTAGATGTGAGGGTAAGATATTGTGAGAGGCGGCCTTGGCCCATTCCCAGACACCAGCGGGATGGAAGGACCAGGGGAGAGAGCACTACCTCCCCTGAGACACTAGAGGGCATCCCTTCTGGGCGGCCGAGGCACCCCGGGTTCTTGCAGGGCATGCCGGGACTATAAGTTTGGCACAGCCCTGTTGGGTTCCGTGGGGGCTGTCAGGGGGAGTTGCAGAGCCCTAAAATGGACTAAAGTCCCCCCCACACCTGGGAATGATTCCAGGTAATAATGATGAGCCACATGGAGCACTCCCAGGAGTAGAATAAAAGTAGCTGCCTCACTCCATTCAAGGAACCAGAGTCGTGAGGAGGTGGATGAAGCTTGCTGAAGAGGAGTGGAGGCAGAAGGCCTAGGAAAAAGGAACTGACGGGTAAAGAGAAGGGACTGTGCTTACTTTGCTGTATTGTGCTGTGGCTATTGCTGTGCTGTGGGGAGCAAAGGAAGTTCCCCCACATGTAAATAAATTGTGTGCTGTGTGGCAAACTTGTGTCTCAGCCTGTCTGTGTCGGGCTTAGGGCAGCTGTATGCATCCCAGTGGTTCACAGTACATAAAAATGGAATCATCTGCTGACCCATCTGTGCTACTCTCCCTAATTTCTTGTCAGAGAGTGCATAAATTAAATATAGCAATCACATAATTAACAACTATAAGGAATAATCAAGAATTCATAACAACTCTGAGCACCATCCTTTTACTGAGTGACATATCCTGATTACAGGACTTGCTCTTTTGTGTTGTTCTTTTCCTCCAGCAGTCACAAGGCTTTTTATCGGCCAGAGTTTGATGAGGAGAGCGATGCAAATATTTCCACGTCTCTTTACCTCAATGCACATGAAAAGTTAAATCTGCAGTTAAGTGGGCTCCTGAAATAGCCTTCACACGTCCATGTAAAGATGTGATTGAATCACCTACATTATGAAATGATGAAATGGTCGCTCATATGTTTGATTGTCCTAATGCTGGCACCTAAGATGTGGAGGCACCACTAAGAGTTGTATTGCAAACAACCAAGCACAAAGCAGGGCAAACACATTTTTATAATTGAAAAATTGTGCCATCTAGGAATGATTATTAAGAACTGCTGTAAAATTAGGTAGTCATATTAGTGGCAGGACATTTGTTGTTCTCTGATTATTAGTGGCTTAAACGAGCGCTTGATGATTTCATGTTGTTTTAATAATTTTCCAACCTTTCTGATTTGTTTGAAGCTTTTGGATGAGCCAACAAAAAACCACAAATGAATTAGAATGCCTGTTGTAGACATGGAAGATTGTCAAGCACCTTACACGCTATCATGATTTTCTTGTGCTGGGTTTAACATCCAAAATATTCCTCCCTGTTTAAGAGGATGAAGGATAATTAGGAAAAAAAAGTGCGTTATTCCAGAATGTCCATTTTCTAGTATCTGTAGTTCTCCCATTTAAAAATGAACATCCATTTTCACTAAAATTAGTAGGCAGGCAACAGAACCCATGAAATCAGCATCTTACTGTGCTGTTAGGTTTAGGTAGCTTAAGTATAACTGTATCATCCTGACTATTTAAGAACTACAGTATTTACCCTAAAAATACCTGAATGCACCTAAATGTCCTTGAGTGGCATACAACTTGAAATGGTTAGAAAAACTAAAGGCTGTACAGAGTGGAAGACTATGGCATCTACTGGCGCCATCCAGGTACTTCACAGGCCCCTGTAGGTGTTGGACCTGCGGAGGGCAGCACTCCATTACTGATGCTCTGAAAAGCAGTTTATGTTCAAGAGGTACTAATGGAAGTTGGGGGGAAATGCCTTTGAAGCTGGCAGCGGATGCCTCATGTGTGTATATTCTTGAGATGAGTCCTCAGATGTGCTCCCTTCACTTCTCAGTCTTGCTCAGAATGCTGTGGGTAAAACATAGGGTGGCCTACTGGCCACTCATTTCATAGGTCTGGAGGTGTAGAAAACTCTGTGGACTTCATTTGTGCTCTGCGGACATTTGTAGCACAGGGCCGCCCTGACTCTTTGAGCTGAGCCTGCCCCAGCTGGGTTTGAGAGGAGGGTGCGGCCTGATGCAGCCAATCCCTCTTGAGCAGAGTCTCCAGTTGCTGTCGCTGTCAAGCCACATTATCTCAGGCGTGTCAGTGCACACGGCAAGCGTGGGGCAGCAGAACAGCAGATAAAGCAGCAGAGAGTCTTTCTTTTTGTGGCACTATCAGACCAGGCCTGTTTAAATTCCCTTAAATTATGTCAGACAGTCCAGTGGAAGGAAATGCCCAGATGGCACCTGGAGACAGCAACCCCACAACCTCGGAGAAATGCAACGCACTCAAACTCAAGCTGGACAAATGGTAAGTGGGGCTCTTGTACTTCTAACTGCTGGTTGTTGCCACTTAAAGACCTGCTTGCCCACTACTGCGGTCACAGGGAGCTGCAACTTTTGTGTCTGGTGAACAAATGTTGCAAAAAGGAAGAGATGTTTAATGCTAAATTTCTTTATAACATTTTCATCGCTTTGGCTTCCATAATACATTTGTAGTCCTGGCAGGTGATCTTCCTATTTGAGTGACTATTAGCCCAATTCAAATAGGCAAACCAAGGGGTGTTTCTCATGAGTTCATCATGGCTGATTTCCCTTGAGTTTGTTGCATATGAATGGGCACAAATATAAGGCTGTGAGTGAGGTAATGGGTGAAGTTAACGTTCTTTCTTGAAATGAATTCAAGGAGAAGAACATTTAGACCCCACCCTGTGATATGACGTATCAGGTCCTATTGAATCTTTTAATTATGGAACCCTCACGGGGCTATCCTGCCCCCTGCCTGTCTCCAGATAGCACTACCCTCCATATTCAGCATTAGAGTAGGTTAGATTAGGTAAAGTTTATGAATCCCATGAGGGAATTTAGATGCATGCAATCATGCACCCATGTGTAAGCTCTGAGCACATTACATTATTTTCTTGAGTAGATTGGTTTATAAAATGAAAAGACACAAGACAAGCATCTTATTTTATTTAAGCAGGTTAGAAAATGACTGACTGATTGACTTTTCAATGAGGATGGGGGTTCACAGTTTTGTTGGCAGTGCTAAACTGCTTCATCCTCATCCTTATAATAAGCTTGTGGGACAAACATAACTCCAAAAAGTAAGTCTACTACTAGTCAAGGCTGACTTATGACCATTTTTAACACCTGTGACTCTAAATTCATTGTGCCAGCAGATATAACTTGCAGATTAAAATGATGCTCACTTCAATAAAGCTACCATAGCAGCACTTGGAAAAATCAATAAACCAATGTTTATTTGATATAGCGTCTTTCATGGCAATAACCACCACCAAATGTTAGGCAGGCAAAAGCAAAGCGAGCTGTAACAGAAACATCTCTTGTTTGTCTCTCATGACAGTCGGGGCTTTGCCAACAGACAAGTCTGGTATGAAGCCAAGATAATGGCAGCTAGCCAACAACATTTTGTAGAGCCTCTAGTTTTATGCTTCACAGAGCACGTGGCCCGCAAAAACAGCCATTCAAAGCCTGAAGGCCATTTTTTTCATGAGGTGATAATTCGCACTGAAGAAAACTGTAAAGACTTGAATTATAAGATACCGAATGTAATAAAATATGGGATTAGGGCGGAGTGGTGGCTCTGAGGCTAAGGATCTGTGCTGGTATCCCAAAGGTTGCTGGTTCGAATCCCTGTCACTGCTAAAAGAGATCCTACTCTGCTGGGCCCTTGAGCAAAGCCGTTAACCTGAAATTGCTCCAGGAGCGCTTTACAATGGCTGACCCTGCACTCTGACCCCAAGGGGTATGCGAAAACTATCACATTCCTAATACGAGAAATTGTATAAGGCAAAATGAAGAACAAAAAAAAAAATCACCACATTCTCTGGCACTCCCCCATCTCCAAATGACATGCCAAGAACCCCCCAGGGAGAAAGAGTGTTCTGTAAGAGTTAGCAACAGGTGAAAACTTCAACGGGACAAGACAGCCTGGATACAAACTCTTGAATTTCTGTTTCCAGTGGGTACAAGTTGGCCCACTGTGAGATCAAACTGTAAGTGAGTTGTGACAGTGTTGGGCATGCTGACATCAAGGCAGCCTAGCTATTTATGTGGCTATGTATTGTATATGGAAAGTATACAGAAAGAAAGGATATGGAAGCCATCCATACAAATGGAGTCCTTAGTAGGAAGGTTAGAAGAATAAAGAGGGTTTTATTCAATGAGTGTGTATAGTGCCTTTCGTAGATCATCCCTTAGCATGTTAATGCACATAAGTTGTCATAACTGGCATGTTCTCCGGCTACTTATCTTGCTCAACTGGAAGAATTCCAACCCAGCATCTTTAAGTCAGTGGGTAACCGAGGTTCTGTACTATCTGAAATTGGAAAAAATCTAATTCTCACTCAGAGGATCTATTCAAAACTTTTTAAAAATATGGCAGGATCTAATCAATAACATTTTAGAATAATCTTCTATGTCGGGGGTTAAAAGATACTCTTCCATCTTTGCTGCTTCAAAGTATTGCTTTGTTGGCTGGCTCTCCTCTCTTTCATTTGGGTGGGGGTGGAATTTTTGTTTTATTACGTTTGATTTGATTATATGGATTGTTATTTCCTTTTAATTAAAATTAATAAAAAAGTACTTAAATGCTTACAGGATCAGTCTTTTGTAACATCCGACGAAATGTTTTAAATTCCATGCAGAATCAGAATCTTTTTTTTGTATTTTGATTTGGTTAGACTCCAGTGTTTTGTGACTTCACACTTCTATATGCAGGGACAGCTGCTGCTGCAAGCCACCAAAAGCAGAAACCCACAAAAAATGATTCTAATGATAAGCAGGAGGCTAAGCCTCAACAGAATCATTCTCCACTTTTATGTAGTGCTTTATTCATCTGGTTATTTGCTCTTGATTTCCTTTTTAACTTTTTACTGTCTAAGCTCTGATCAAACAGAACTTTTATTGAAATGAACTTGTGTGTATTGTGTCTGCAGCATTCATTTATTCATGCAGTCATTAGGCACTGTAACCCTATCCTGTTTAGTAGTGATAAGACACTGAAGCCTGATCCAGTCATCACTTACAAGACACTCAAGTCTGAGCCTGTCGGCATGCAGACTCCCTTTGTCACAAAGTAAGAGGTTCTGGTCATGTGTGAAATTTAAAACACAGAGTACAGCAAATCCCCTCTGCACAAACTGTAGTTACAGTGTCAGCATTCATAAGACAGCCTGATCATGTCAGAATGGTGACACTTTCAGTAACAAAATGCTGGACTCTCTTAATGGTAAGAGCATTGAAAAAGCTTATCCAGTCAGTTCTGGAAATATTAAAACAATTGAGTCAGATCCTGTTAGCATGTACTGTAGATACCGCTAGTCACAAAGAGCTGGGCACTTGTTGTGATTTGACTCTGTCAGAATTTAGACATCTGAAGTCACAAGATAAACACGTCTCAATGTTTTTTTAAACCTATAGTTTGAGGCCATCGGAGTCTGATCCTCTCTGAATATGGACAAGTCGGGATTCTCAACATATAGGACTCCGATCCTGTGTGAAATCTGAAAAATGTTCTGGTCTGTTAGCCATTGTAGCCATTAGATATCAGTGATCATAAGCTGTTCAGACCTGACCCTGAGAACATCTAAATCCCCATAGTCACAAAAAACTGAGCCTTTATTGAGTTTAAACTTTATAATTAGAGGGTACTGAAGTACAGTATGTATGACTTTCTCAGCCTATAAATGCTAGCATTCACAAAACACAGGTTTCATATCTTGAATTAAACTTGTCATAAACATTATAGTTTGATTCTGTTAACATTATGGTATCCACATACATAAAACATTTGAATGATATCCTATAATCACTAAGAAATTTTTAATCAGAAAATGTAGATTGAACCCTGTCTACATTTATAGACTGAAGGCTGATCCTGTCTGTACTTAGACACTTTTATTATGTTCTCTTCCTGTATTAAGTTCAAATTATTGATCCTTGCTTATAGAGTTGTCAGTGTGTCAGTATCTATCTATATGGAGACACTTCCAAGGTCCTATGCTCCTTCCTGAACATTCAGGTCTCCTGTTGAATGGCATCTAATGATGCCAACTCTGTGTGGCATCAAGTCTCAGTCCAGACTCTATAAATTTTTTGTTCTTGGCTAGGGGAATGAGTTGCCCATCTCTATTTTGAATTATGATTCCCTTCATGTTTGAAGACTCTCTTGTTTGGTGAACACCCATCTAACTGATAATAGGGTTTGTAACCTAGAAATTGTAGCAGCTTGTATTTTGTTCTTGCCATTCACTTGCGGTAACTAATATTGTAGCATTGTCCACTAACACTTGTTCTAGTCCCCCAGACGGATGTTTACTTGTTTATGTCAACCACTTCTGTAAGTCAGTTTGGAATAAAGCATCTGCTAAGCAAGCAAATGTAAATGTAGTCATAAGATGCTGAAGTCTGATCACATATGCAGTCCACAGAATCCATGAGCAACCTTACCATGTCTGTGCAAACCACTCATCAGAAGACCAAATTGTGACACTAATAATCCCCAAGAAACTGAAGTGTGACCCCATTAGGGGTTAGACAGTTACAGTCACTAGTAGCTAGCATCTTTTTCAATGGTTTTCTGCATTTGGCAACTTGTAGAACCACTTGTCCTTGCAGGTTTAAATGAGAAGTCACGAAACACCAGCGTATAACCAATTCTTGAAATAAATACCTGTAATCAGGCAAAAGTGGAGTCCAATCGCATCAGTTCACGCAGATCCACCCATAATAAAGATCCTGAAGTTGTCACATTAGTTTCTTTCCACTTTATGATTCAGAGCCCAATGTGATCTGACATCTTTAGTTAACTCCTCTGTTCAGTGGCTGCATTCCAGAGAATGGCGCTCCTGGAGTAGTTTGGACAGGTGGATGAGAGGGCAGCACAGCCTGCAGTCATTGTATACGTGATGAGAAACATATAGCTAAAAGAAAGCAAAAATACAAACAATGAACAAGTGGACAAAATAAGTGATCCTCCTAACTAGAAACGCATAAGTGCTAAGCTTAATATGTTGAAATTTCAAATTACCAATGCTGATCTGCATAACCAGTAAAGAATGTCAAGTCACAGTTAGGGTGTATGTAGTATGTATCTAACAACAGTACAACTTGTAGTTCAAAGCAGCCTGAAGGAGGTCTTATTTTTACTTTTCTATATGCTATGGAAGTTAAAATTTTCATTACAACTAATTAATTCTTAGTTACTGTGTGTCTAGATGAAACAACTTTACCAGTCCAATCCCACACTCGTGATCCTTAGGACAACACATTGACCGAAGTAAAAGGGGAAAATCCTTCCATCCATTATCCAACCTGCTATATCCTAACTACAGGGTCACGGGGGTCTGCTGGAGGAAATCCCAGCCAACAAAGGGCGCAAGGCAGGAAACAAACCCCGGGCAGGGCGCCAGCCCACCTCAGGGGGAAAATTAAATGTGTAATTAAAAATTACTGTAAATACGTGATTGGTGCTCATCACTTAACCTTTTTGAGAAAACACCACTGCCAAACAGAAGTCATATTTATAAAATTTATATTCAGTGTCAATCTCAGTTTGCTGTACATGGTTATCATTTTGTACCTTCCCCTCTAATTTCTCCATACCGAAATTCCCATCTTTTTTTGTATTACTAATTTATTTTTTCTTTAATGAATAGTTGTTTTTTTTTTTACTATAAATCTTTCATAAACAGATGGAAGATGTATTCTCCCAATAAGAACCACACCCCTCTCTATCATCACGTAACATTCTCACATTCTCTATCCACTTCAGAGTCATGGGGGCTGAAATCTAACTCTGCCACATTAAAGTCAAGCCAGGAGACAACCTTTGATATGGTGCCAGTCCATCACAGGGTTATAGTGTTATATTTATTCAAATAAAAAATGATTATTTTGAGGATAGAGCTACAATTACTACACAATGATGAAATTTTTGATTATATCAGGTACATTTTATTTTATTCATTTGCAATAATGAACTCACTCAATTAATTTATTTAAATGCTTTAAATACAGTATTTACTTAGATTGCCTGCTTACATTTTTGGGGGCAGCCCTGTGGAAGCACTGCTGCCTTGCAGTAAGGAGACCTGGGTTCATGTACTGTGTCCACCTTGTGTGGAGCTTGCATGTTCTCCTACAATGGACTGGTACCCTTTCCAGGTTTCGTTCCTGCCTAACACCAAATGGGATAGGCTTGTGGCATGTTAAGGATGAAGCGGGTTAACAAATGACATGATGTTTCTTGCACAATTTTAGTAGCTGACCATTTACCTTCTCTATTTGCTTAACTAGTCTCTCATACAAATCCATTTTTTGAAAGGAAAAATAACCATTTACAATAGCTGCATTACTCTTAGACATCAAGTTAAAAACAATCGCAGATCAGTGGTGAAATCAATACTAGATGGATTGACTGTTGTAAATTGTGAGGATCTTTGCATATAATATATACACTGTAATCATTCTTTTATTCATTATAACACATTCCTAACAGAGGAACCAGAGAACAGTGGCAGCTGGTGAAAAAAATTTGAGTGGGGACACAGTTTTTGGGGGGACAAACTTAACCAACACTTACCTATTATATAGTGCCTTTCACATCTGTTTGTTATACACTGCTTTTTATATCTATCTATCTATCTGTCTGGTCATTCCACACGCTCTCGTGATCCTTATCATAGTGACAATGCACAATACCAGACCCATAGGACAAATCCAGGCTAAAATGTATTATACCCTTTCCACCACGCTGCTCAATCTGATGCCAGCTTTCCCATGTCTACTGTGCTCCAAGACTTCAGTCCATGACATCCATGGTCTCATTATTCTTTCCATAACTTGCCCTATAGATGTGGAAAGAAACAGGTTCATCTGCCACCCAAATTTAATACTACACCTGTCTCTAAATTGCCCAATCCCACACCATAATGTCCGCACCCCTATCTTGGTAATCATCCAATAATGTGCACTTCTGCCTGTCCTATAACACATCCATAGCATTAGTCCAAATCAAATCTTACTCTGCTTCTGCTAATAGAGTGTCCAGTCCTTGGCTGTTTACACTGTATTCCACAAATCCACATCATACAGTCACTAGTGCTCTGATGTTTCTCAAATCTTCCATCCCCATTTATCATTTAGCACACTCACAGAGTCTTTCCCACCCTAATTTTATTCTACACTTGCTGCCAGTCTGCCCAGTCCTATGCAAGTTTACCAGGCTTACCTCAAATGGGCACAAATTCACATTGTATGATCCACAGAACTCCACAACTTAAAACATAACTCACCTCACAAACTGTCTTGTAATATACCCACTGGACAAGTCCAACCTACATCTTATTCTCTCTTTACAACCAGCATACCTTATGTTTCCAGGAACATAAAGTTTGCCCTCCTTAACATCAGGCCTGAAAATTTCCCAGTTACTTTCTGATTAACTTGCATCATTTCACTAAGCCTACCAAAAAAAATTGCCTCATACTATTGTCTTCAGTAGTGTTTCCCACTCTTTGTAACCAAAATCATCCCAAGGCACACATACATGTGTTCAACTGCTCGAAGTGGTGGGACAACAAGAAGCCAGTAAAAATGCAGCTCAGAGATCAGCGTTCACAGACACAGCACTTAGTGACTACTTTGGTGGCATCTCCAAGTTCCTTCGTCCTTTTGCCCATCCCTCCCTGCTTCAGAGGCAACTCGTATACCCACTATCCACCAGTGTTATGAGGCTCGGTGGTGACCACACACCCAGGGCAGATGGACTCTAGCTCTAACATGGTGATCGCAGAGCTGCATTTATGCCAGCTTCTCCAGGTAGACCTATCCTCCTAAGACTGGTCTCCACCACCTGGTTCAGACCCAAGTACACTACACTTTTATTTCCAAGGCACACCTAGGTAGCTCTCACAGTGCACCACTGTGCTGTGGCACACTGCTTGGGAAACACTTGTCTACTACTTGACTGCGGCTATTTTCATGCCGTTGGCATTTTTCAGAAAGACGTTTTAGGTCTTGTACCCCCATTGTTGTCCACAACAATTTGACACTTTAAAACAGCAATCAGTGAAAGCAAAAAAAAGGGATTACTTACACCACATCCAGTTAGCCAACTCAGTGTGTAAGCTCGTCCTCGATCACTTGCCTGCTGCTGAATTCTTCAGTCAGGTCGGTTCTCTCCAGGCTCCTTTATCTTATTTTTTCTTGATGTTAACAATATTCCATTAAGGCAATTGAATTATCTTTGACTTCTGAAGTTCCATTTGACGTTGCCATCTCCTTAAAGTCGTGCTCGCTCATCTGTAGTTACAGTACATTAATGGCGGATGTGAACTGTGCACCATTGATATGACCCTGACATAGTGCCTTGATGATTGTCATATCACATTGGATTAAAAAAACTAAAACAATACTAATTCCCTGACAATAAATGTGGAAGTGTCCGGGGTGCAGAGAGCTGCGTCCCGAGAAAAATCTGAGAGCAATCAATTAAAGGAGAGAAACAGGTTACCTGATTGTCAAAAGATCAAGGACTTACATAGAATCTCAACTGGCCGGCGTGTTTCGCTCCGGAGACATAGGTATTCACACCGAAATTAAACAAATACAAGTCAGAACCAATTTATAATGGATGTTGACAGGAGCTGACACTAGGCATGATGTGCAAATAATCAAATTTATTGAATGACTATTTCGCATTACCTAAAATTAAGTAGAGTTTTTAAAACATTTTTTGGGTGGGGAGCACACCAGCAACCCACATTACAAACCGCCTCTGCCAGAGGATACAGTATGTTAAAAAAAATTCTAACAAGAAAAATGAGCTTCAAGTGATGAGTACTGTAGAATAACACAAAGCAAAGCCAAACATTAACTCAAAGTAGTTAACTTTGCCATTGTGTTCCTTTCCATCTTGTATCCAATGACTGAGTCACATTACATTTTCTAGACGAGTCTCCTTAATAATTAAAACAACTTCACTTTCCAGCAGGCAGTCTGCAACAGGATAACTGCGAAAAAACATGTCAAGTGTCCCAAAGAGGCCAAGAGAACGAGTTTCACGATTTTTAAAGGTTCACCAGCTCCATTTACTAGCTGTAATTAACTAGCCAGTTGGTAAGTATACTGGTTAAGATGCTTTAACAGAGTGTCTTTTAAAGACGAAGGAACACAAAGAAAAAATGAAAATCAGATTGCAGTTCTTTACACATAATGTGAAGAGGATGTTTAGTCATTTGTTGGAATCCAAAAGAAAATGACAGATTATCCAGCCCCTACAGGATATTTGTTTGGTTTAAGTTTTTTGCTATGACCACTCCAATCTACCCCTACATTTACGATTATAGCTTTGGCCACTGTCAATAACATTCTAAAGCAATAGCTCAAACTGGAGGACATTGTACAATACTGATGCAATAACAGAGCATCTTTGGGTTGCCTTCAAACTTTATTTTAAATTTCTTTACTTCCCCCTTCTCAGCATTAAAGTGGAATGTGAGGTTTCTGAACTCTTTTGGGCCATAATGGTACAATACGCCAAAGCGCAGTCTGTGGAAGACTGCTTGACCATTGCAGGTTTGCAGGTTTGCAGGATAGCACTGCATAAACAACTGTGAAAGACTGCTTGACCATTGCAGGTTTGCAGCACCGCAGGATAGCGCTGCATAAACAACTACAAGCCAATAGAGATTGTGCTATAAGCGGCTGTTGCCGTTGGGTGATGCAAGGAACGTTATAAATGCAGAGAACGGTATGACGTGGCCACTGATCTGGCCCCGACCCTGCCTGACTGCTGTATCTGTGTTTAGGAGAGTTGTAGATCCCATTACAATAAATAACAGTGCTGTTCATATTTCAAGATCAATAAAACTGGTTTTGCTAAAGGACTGAGACCCAGCCTCATTTTTAGGGTGCAAGACAGAGCCTCACGTGTCACAGGGGTAATTTTACTTTTCATTCATCCATTCACCATACCAGTGGTTCTCAATCTCGGTCCTGGAGACTCACTGTGACTGCAGGTTTTGGTTCCAAGCAACTTCTGTTTTTAATTGGACTGCTTTCCTAATGAAGTGATCTGTTATTACCAAGTGTCTATGTTTTAGAGTCAATGTAAAAATTATAAAACTAAGTTGGGTAAATTTTTATTGAAATATACTAAGCAGTTATATGTAAAATGTATTTTGTACTTTTTAAAAATATTTTCATCCTAATTTTCATTGTTCTTTTCCATGTTTTCTGGTTATTTAATCCATTATTTACTAATTAGTGGGTCTGATGCTAAAGCGGTTGCAGCCTTTGATCATTCAATGTTGTTTTCCAAGGTGTCTGCTCTGCTTCTTTTTAACTATCATTATTAGAATACAATGAAAGAAGCAAACTACACAGAAAAAGGCCAAAATAATAGAAAAAAAGAGTCAAATATATTGAAAAAATAGAAATACTTCTAAATATTTTGTAAATGCAAAAATCATAGTATTGTGCTTTTTGAATGTAGAATAAGATAAGATGAAAAAGACCAGCTAATTAAATGAGATCAGTTATTATCACTGATTGTGAATTTGGTTGGAACAAAAGCCTGCAGCCATAGAGGGTCTCCAGGACTGAGTTGGAGAACCCCTGCATTATATCATTTTACTCTAGCTGGGGCACCCAACTCTGGTCCTGGAGGTCTGCAGTGGCTGCAAGTTTTCATTCTAACCAGTTCTGGAATGAGAAGCCAGTCCTAGCAGATAATGAATCTTGGTATTTAATTAAAAGGCTTGTTAGTGCTTTCATTGGAACAAGCGAGGTAACTAAAGCTAAGCCTAAAAAACATCTTGCCTTAGTTGTAAATAAATGTGTTCTCATTAAAAATTTGGTTAAAGCAAAAACCTGCAGCCATTGTGGACCTCCAGGACCGGAGTTGAGTACCCCTGTACTATGCCACCAGTATATCTTAAGTATAAATTTGCATTCCCAGAAATCATATAGTAGGAGTAGGAGTCACCCGCTTACCTACATGTCCCCTTACGTGTGGCTTGACTTAGGTAAAACATTTCAAAGTGGGGATTGTCACGTTCAGTCCAGCATGGCTGAAGTAGCTGCATGTTTTGTTTCAACCTAATTTGTTAACTAGAAACAATTATTATGACACTTTTGTGCTTCATTTTAGTTAACTGACTTGTTAAGATTCTGAACTCTTAATTGTCTCTTTGAGCCATAAACAGCAGCATTTACATTTTTTAATTGCTTATGTGCTTAATCAATGAACACAGCAAAGTAGCCATCAACTTTCCATCTGTCTTGGGCTCACTAATACCCAATGTGTTCTCATCATGTAATATTCATTTGAATGAAACATTTGAAAAGAAAAACACAAGGAAAAAAGGAAGGACTGATAATTACAAGGGCCACATATCACCTGAATGGCTGTTTCAGGAAAGAAACTTCTACAGTATAAGAAGGACTTGAGATCGCAGAATGAAAACACTAACATTTTATACAATTACAGTACATGTTTTTGACAAGGTTTGGGTTCTAATTAAGCCAATGTTTTGGTAAAAACAAATTTGCATCCACGTGTGGCTTGGCAGCACTGATCTTGAAGACCCTCACCTTAAGAGCTTCTCTCTGCTGTCAGATGCCAACTCTCCAACAGATCTAAAACACAATCCTTGAAAATTTTTCAGTGGTCAATGCCAGCAATGGAAGACAATGTGGTGTGGTGGCTATAGAAGTGAACTCTAAACTTCAAGGTGCTTGGTTCAGTTCCAACTGCTGACTTGCTTTGTCATCCTGAGAAAGTTGCTTGACATTCCTTCACATCAACTGGGAAAAAAAAACACATAATAATAGAGACAATCTATATTTATGAAGCGGTGGCACAGTGGGTAGTGCTGCTGCCTTGCAGTTCAGGGACCCAGGTTTGCTTCCCAGGTCCTCCCTGTGTGGAGTTTGCATGTTCTCCCTGTGTCTGCGTGGGTTTATTCCCACAGTCGAAAGACATGCAGGTTAGGTGCATTGCCAATTCTTAATTTTCCCTAGTGTGCGTGCCCTGCGATGGGCTGGCACCCTGCCCGGAGTTACTTTCCTGCCTTATGCCCTGTGTTGGCTGGGATTGGCTCCAGCAGATCCCCTTGATCCTGTAGTCAGGATATAGCAGGTTGGATAATGGATGGATGGATGTATTTGTGAATAACCTTGGGGTGGTGTTTGCTGTAGCAGGATACTATGTATAGTAAGGAGTTTGTTCACCATTATAACACTACGTGCCACAATCCACATGGTTAAACCCTGGATTCTTTTCTTTTTAAAAATGTATTGATTTTATTATTGCACAGGCTGTTTCAGTCCACAATAATTAATAGCATTTAAATCTAAGCACAGAAATGTCACCAAATTGAAATGAATTTAAGAGTGTAACTGCAGCCAGCAATATCTATCACATCATTCAGGACTCACTCAAGGGTGTCATTCTCAACACCTTCATTCCAAAGTGTTTGTTGTGTGTACTAATAAAATGGCTTACATTTTTCATTCCAACACATGGTGGATATGGCAAACACTATAATCAAATTAAGGAAATTTTAAATAGTAGTTAGAAATTAGAAAAGTAGAAATAAAAAATTATATGAAATAAAAAAGAGCAGTATTGATCTGATTGAGCCTACTGACTGTCACATAGATGGAAGTAGCCGGTAATCTGAGTGCAGTGGTCTCAAACGTAGGTCCTCGGAGGTCATCAGGTTCTCTTTATAGCTGTTAAGTGAATGTGTTGTTTATTTACATGATTTTTTCCTGCTTGCTTTTTGCTACCTTAAAAAGTGTAGATTACAAGAATGTTTAATGGATTCGATTGATATTAGTACTCTCCCTACTGTTCTTTTTTCTATCCTGTGTTTTAATTCTATTTAAATTTTAGTGTCAGTTTCTCTGTTGCCTTATTTGGTATAGGATTCTCAAAAGCGGACAGCACGGTAGCACAGTGGGTAGCTCTGCTGCCTCGAAGTTAGGAGACCCGGGTTCGCTTACCCTGCGTGGAGTTTGCATGTTCTCCCCAAGTCTGCGAGGGTTTCCCCTGGGTACTCCAGTTTCCTCCCACAGTCCAAAGACATACAGGTTAGGTGGATTGGAGATCCTAAATTCTCCCTAGTGTGTGCTTGGTGTGTGTGTGTGCACCCTGCGGTGGGTTGGCACCCTGCCCGGGGTTTGTTTCCTGCCTTGCGCCCTGTGTTGGCTGGGATTGGCTCCAGCAGACCCCCGTGACCCTGTAGTTAGGATATAGCAGGTTGGATAATGAATGGATGGATTCTCAATAGCAGTGCCAATGTTGACAATACGTCCTCTTATGGAACAAATAATGCAATGCATTTTATCACTACATGCATTACAGGATGGACTGGTCTCACAACACTGAGGAACTATATAAGAAAGGGCAGAGCAGGATCTTTTTTATTAATATTAGTAGTGAAATCCTTTACATCTTCTACAACTCTGTGATGACAGGTGGTTTCTGTGCTGTGGTGTGTTGAGCTGGTATCATCACTTCAAGAGAGGCCCGCCGAATCAACAAACTAATTAAAAAGGGCAAATTCACTTATGTGACACACCGTGGACCCCTGGAGGTAGTTGAGAGGGAGAGAATTAAAACAAACACTGAGTAGTTTCAGACAAAGGATTATTCAGCAGAAGTGTGTCAAGAAATGCCACTGGGGCTTCTTTATACCAAATGCAATATGCCAGCATAATGTTACACTGGGTCTGGGACTGCCAACGCGGACGTTTTATTTCTTTTTTTTTCTTTTTTGTTAGTCTGTTGTGTGTTCTGACCATAGTGTGTGCTTGTATTTATTTATTACTTAATGAACTTCCTAAAAATCAAGTACTATCTATCTATCTATCTATCTATCTATCTATCTATCTATCTATCTATCTATCTATCTATCTATCTATCTATCTATCTATCTATCTATCTATCTAAAATACATTCCAGAAGATGATACATAGCAAACGTTAAAGATGAATACACCCAACAGAGTGTCTCTGCTGGACAAACAGGAATACTTGTTTATAATATTGAGGCTGTTTGCTGTACTTTTATTTAAACATGGCCTCCAAACAGACAGTGAAATTTGGGTTACTCTAAATTAATGATTAAGGAACCTATAAAAATGAACCCACCTTTAGACTGCTGGTGATACCCAGTTTGGATAGTAGCTGCCACCGTGTGCTAGAGGAAAAGGAATACAAAACCTGGCAATAGACATCCTGCTCTTAAAGTATTTTTTTTGGGAGCATACTCTGAAAAAATGGGAACGTAACCTTAGTGAGTAGCATTTGAAATGTTATTTCCTTTGTTATGAAAATTATAAAAAGTAAAAAAAAAAATATCCATGGTTTAATTGGGTTCAAGGGCAAAGACGGGCCAGAGCCCATGCTGGCAATGCTGGGCACAAAGCTAAAACCAATCCTTGGCAGAACTTCAGTCCATCACAGGGTACTTTCTCTTTAACTCATATGGGACCAACAAAAAGTCTCCACTTCTCACAACCAGTATGTCCTTGTAATGAGTGTGGAAAGCTGGAGTACCTGTAGAAAACTCCACACTCCACTTTCACATTGAGAGCTGCAGGAACAGGATTCAAATTTCAAATACTGAGGCTATAATACAGCAGCTCTATCCTCTGTACCATCATAACTCAGTAATTTATATGAAGCAATAGACTTGCATATTAATTGTTCAGCTAACTAAATGTCCATTTGTAATAAACTAACTTTGCATAATAAACTTTTTATTAGTGTGAATGTTCTTGACTGTGAACAAGGCACCACATTAGCCCTTGACCCTGCTTTAATGACTAGTTTGACATGTTTTCTTCTCCTTGTTTTTCGGTTCATTGCCCAGATTTTAGTTGACAGCTATCTTTATCTGTAAGCTCAGCCCTGTGGCTTTGCATCTCACCCTGCTTGCCAGTTTGGAGACTCATTAGACTGAGTCAGCATTCCACAGGATCATGCATCAGAGAGAGAGAGAGAGCAGGAAAGGCCAGCGTGAAGGAGGAAGGCCGCCTTTGAAAGGATTCAGTGACAGTGCTAGTGAATGAACAGAGCTGTGATCATAGAGGAAAGGAGGGGTATGCCGGAGAAAATTGAATCAACTTAGTGGGAATAAGAAACAAATTACAAGTTGAAGATGAGATTTTTGGAGAACCTAGCTAGTAGCTAACTAAACTTATTTAATGGTCTGAAAGGTCATCACTCTCTGACAAACGTCTTATTGTGTTAAGTTTTAAAGTTAGCACAAAGTGGAAATATCTGCATGAAGCTAAGGGCAAAACGTAATGAGTTTGTAACCTTAAAGAGCCAGCAAAGGAAATTACTCTTAATGTGAATGTGTGCATTTATTTGTGATATTTTAGGTTTATGTTGTTAAATTTGATATGTTAGTGTAATCTTGTTAGCCCTTTAAAGATACTGTTAAAGATGATTTATGCAATTAAGATTGATTGAATGTGGGCCTTTGTACCTGACTGAAGAACAGAAAGTAGTAAAGTCGACGGGAGACATCTTGAGTGGCGGAAGCGCTAGGTTCAGTTCTGCATTGCTCCTTGGCTGTTCACATTCAGAGAAGGGAAATGCAAATGTTCAATAAATAGAATTAGAATGTCTGTTCTGGAGAATGCTCAATATCTCTTGCTTTGCTTTTTCTTATAGTGTGAAGGAGAAGGGAGAAGAGGCATGCAAAGACATACTAGATGCTTACAAAGCCTGCTTAAAATCCTCGACAGAGAAGGCCTAGTACAATTGATGAGGGTGAGTATCTTTCACTCTGTAAGCAGGAACTGTTTTTATTGTTACATGAGGGTATGCCTGAGCTCAGGCTTGGTCCTCTGTCACAACTGAATGAGCTCCCTAACTGTCCATAACAGTGGTCAAAAGGTAATTCACGAGTAATTAAAGCATGAAGCTGAAATACACTGCCATAAATACTGTAAATGAACAACATTATTGTCAAAATGTTTAATAATGTTAGTACAATAAATTGATCAATAAATGTGCAAATTTACACATCCATGTTAAAATTAGAGTAGCATTGTATGGCAGTAATACATGCTTCTGCCTTAAGGATTGAGAATTCTGAGGTTGAACACCACACCAAGTTCTCATCCATGTGATGTTGTATGTTCTCTCTGTTATTGCGTTTCTGATCTTCTTGGGACTCCAACTTTTCTCCCACAGCCCAGTCATGTAGGGCTAGGTGGACTGCAGAGTATTGTGGCCACCAGGGGGTGCTCCAGCTCCCCACAAGCCCAACACAAACAGGTTCAGACACAAGTAGAAAAGTACAAGAGAGTTTATTCATGGGAAACCCTTTTCTGTCAGGGTTTCCCACAGCACCAAGAACATGTAGAGCAATAAAGCACAGAAATGCTTTGTCTTTCTCTCTTCTTCTCTTCATCACTGCCTCCTCAACTCTTCCTGGCAAGCTATGTCCTCCTTCCTCCACACTCTGGCTACTTGACGTGAGGCAGGCAGCTCCTTTTATCTACTACTCAGGAGTACTTCCAGCATTCCATACACGTGGACTGAAAGCACTTCTGGGTGAGGCAGAAGCCCCATGAAGTAGGGCTTCCCAGTCCCTGTAGCACTCCCTAGCACTACGCAAGGATCACAACAGGGCTTAATCAAAGAACTCCATGTCCCATAATGCCCTATGGGAATCCAATGAACTGCTGTAACCCAGGGGGTTTGCCGTCCAGTGATCTGGGGGAGATAATGACCTGTGCACACTTTCTCTCCCCCAGTCCTTCCATTTTGAGGATGTCCTGGCCAGGAAAGGACACCAACTGTCCCTCACAGTATAAACTGATCTCATGTGTAAGGTTGGCTCTGTGATGGACAGGCTCTCTGTCCCAGTCTAATTCTAGCCTATACTGCCAGGAAAGGCTCTTGGCTGCTCACAACCTTGGGCTGGATTAAAGGATAAGTTTGGTATTTTTCAAGTCAAGCTTAATTCTTCACACAATTATGACATGAAATAACAAAGCATTTTTTATGCATTTTTATAATACTTTGTCTGTTCTTGCAGCTAACAATGGGGCTTAAGAGTCCATAGGTAATAGAAAAAACCTTAAAACTTACTAAGTACCTCCACATGGAAGCAGCACAGGTTTTGATTTAAGAAAATGTATCTTCTGTGTTTATGAGGTGCTCTTGTGATAGTGAAAGAAAACTAGAAATAATTATTTTATCACAGGTTCTTGTATTCTTTCTTGAGGTAATGGTATATTTCCTGTTTGCTCATCTACTCACACTTACTGTTGTGAAGTTTAATTTTGGAAAATAGAAACATGTCTCCAAAACTCTGTGATTGAGGATTGCTTAAAATTTAGTCACCTGTAATACATACAGCTGTCTCATATAACAAAGTAGGCTCATCCCCTGAAATGCCTAAATGTTCCACAGGTGAAAGAATTATGTTCCACTCCCTTACACACCAGCAGTCTTCCTCAAAGCCCTTTTTTTCACAATTTCCACAAGTGCACCACCAATCCCCACTTGTTTTGTGCATCCTCGTACCTTACAGTTGAAACTTTTGCTCTTTTTTATCTTTCCAAGTCTGCTTTCCTCTCTGTTCCTTCCTTTTTGATCTGTTGAAGCTCCTCATTAGTATATTCTGGCTATATTATGCTAAATGAACCTTCAAGTTCAGAGTTGGATATATTGCTGATTTAAAATGAATGAAGAAGTCAATTCTCACAGTGAAAATGAGCTACAGGAAACCATGTCCCTGAGATGTGAAATATTGCCACATATGGAAAGACAATCAGTGGGATGAGGTACAGAGCGGAATTTCTTTTATAATCTCAAAAATAGTTTATTAATTCTGTCCAAAGTAATGTGGATATACTGTTTAACAATATGTGTACAGTCTCAAGATGCAAATTAATATCCAGTAACATTCTTGCCTTAAAAATGGTAAGTGTAAGCCTTTTGTCATATTTTTTCATGTTTGGACTCATGTGCCTTTCAGCTCTATTGTAAATTGTAAAAACAGATAAGCTAGTATGTTTAAATTTTACAAAAATTTCTTCTCTTTAAAACTTTACTAATCCTAAGGCGAAAATTAAATGCATACAGCAGCAGAAACATAAAAAAGGTTGCAGATTGAAAATAATCAATCAATAACTAAATGTACATTTTGCAGAAATTAATGAACTTAAAGAGTATCATCATTTAATTTGGGACATTGGGAGAAACACTGAATTGTAGAAAGAAAAGACCCTCACAGGCCCCTCTTAGCATTCTGTGGTGAAATGAGCTTGTGGCTAAAAGTTCTTCAAGAGAGCACCTCCTGGAGGGGACGGAGGGGATTTTGTCATGACGGCATCTAGTTTTTCCACCATTCTCTTTTGCTAAACAGCTGCCAGTGTGTTTAGAGTTGGCCCTGAGATGGATTAGGCTTTACTGATGTTTGTATATCCATTGTGCATCTTTTGAGCTGAAGTTGCTTCCCCAGGAGACCACAGCATAGATCAATACACTATATTCTATGAACTGAGAGAACACTTCCAGCAGCTTGCTGCATACATCAAAGACACAAGACTCACCAGGAAGTCCAGTCTGTTCTGGCTCTTGTTGTACAGTTCCACTGTGTTGTCAGACCAGTTCAGTTTGCTGTTTTTGTTAACCCCTTAGTACTCTACCTGAATGGTGACTTGTCTCAGAAGCTCTCTAGCACATTGGAAGTCTATCATGAACTCTTTTGTCTTGCTAATGTTGAATTGTTGAATGGTTCTCCTTGCACCACAAGACAAGTCCTAAAATGTTTCAATTTGGTGGGAAGGTAATGTTGCTGGGTTCTGTCAGTTACAACCACTAGTAATAACTCTAGAGTTATGAAAGTGGAGGCATGAATCAAATAGACGAATTTCCAGATGTTGAGATTGTTTCAAAATGTTAGGTACATAGACCCTGAATGCAGTGAATGGCTCCTGGGTATAGGACATGAGGAGATTGGAAGCTTAGAAGATGACAGGAGCAGAGAGGTAGAGATGCCTGTGGACATTTTATGATCAGAAAGTATAGTAAGGCAAATTCACAGTTGTCATCTTGGTAGCCAGCATCTCTGATAGGGTAATTCTGTGCCCAATAAGCACTAATGTGGGGGCAATTAATGAGCAGGTGTTGGCATTGCTGGAAAGTGAGATGAGAGAGTACTGCATGTGAGTATAGATAGTATTGATTATGAAACTGAAGGAGATGGTAAATCCACCAGGACTGCCCCGAGCATCAGTTGTGTCTAAAGAAGAGGCAGTGCAAGTTGTGGTTTGTGCAGTCAAGCAGGATTAGTAGTACTAGATATGAGGGAAAAGGTGATCATAGGAAGCATGTTCACAGGTTCAGCAAAGTTAATCTACATACCAAAAAATCTCACTACAACCAATCCTGAGCTGCCGCTTCTATTGAGAAGAAGACAGTTTCCTGTGAAATTAGCTCCCACCATGTCTATTAATAAGGCGCAAGGCCAGACACTGACAAAGGTGGGTGAATGTTTCCAAGATCCAGTATTTCCACATGGGCAGTTGTATGTAGTCCTATCACAAGCAGCTGGGGAGAGTTTTTGCGGGGATTGTTGTTTGTTTAGTTAGGACTTTCTTTTGGCCTTGTAACTCTCGCTCCTTTTGCTGGAAAAAATCTACTGGTTTAGTAGCAAGAGAGGGGTGCTTAGTTTTCAAGTGTCGTAGCATTTTTACAGGCTTTAGGCTTTCATGTGCAAGCACCTCAGTGCACACCACACATTGGGGATGCTGTACGTTATTGACGATGATGCATGTGAATCCATACTGGATAAATTCCTCTCAATAATTTCGACTCTTGGAGTAAGCCTGAGTCGACTGTTTATGGATGTCCTCTTTATGCACATTGCGGTGTCTTTCCGTACCTGAGGACGATGGGCTTTCTGACTGTGGTGCTTCTCCGCTTTCCTCCGCTGGCCTATCTGCTGCAACTGACGCCATTGATGTGTCGTTAAACTGTTGTAATTACCTCAAGGGTCGTGATCGAACGGAAAGAAATTTGAAAGGCTGATGGCTTTTTAATTTGCATGTTTTTTTTAAATGTAACTATTAACTACTAGTTTTTATCTTTTGTTAGTTATGGATAAAATGTTATTTCTAAAAAATTAAATTAATTAATTTCTAAAAAGTTTAAAAAAAGTATTTGATTTCTTGGAAATCATCTCGCGACCCCTACTTTGGGAACCACTGCTCTAGACCTTCCCTTTCACTCTTGCTGATACACGTCTGTCACAAATCACTCCTGACACTCTTCTCCAACCATTCCACCCTGCCTGCACTTTTTTTTTCACCTCTCTTCAACAATCCCCATTACTCTGTACTGTTGATCCCAAGTATTTAAACTCATCCACCTTCGCCAACTCTACTCCCTGCATCCTCACCATTCCACTGACCTCCCTCTCATTTATACACATGTATTCTGTCTTGTTCCAACTGACCTTCATTCCTCTCCTCTCTAGAGCTTATCTCCACCTCTTTAGGGTCTCCTCAACCTGCTCCCTACTGCCACAAACATCGCTACAGATCACAATGTCATCAGCAAACATCATAGTCCACAGGGACTCCTGTCTAATCTCATCTGTCAACCTGTCCATCACCATTGCAAATAAGAAAGGGCTCAGAGCTGAACCCACCTCCACGTTGAACGCATCCGTCGCTCCTACCGCAGACCTCACCACTATCACACTTCCCTGTATAACTCTTACATACTTCTCTGCCACTCCCGACTTCCTCATACAATACTACAGCTCCTCTCGAGGCACCCTGTCATATGCTTTCTCCAGGTCCACAAAGATCTAATGCAACTCCTTCTGGCCTTCTCTATACTTCTCCATCAACATCCTCAGAGCAAACATTGCATCTGTAGTGCTCTTTCTTGGCATGAAACCAAACTGCTGCTCACTAATCATCATCTCACTTCTTTACCTAGCTTTCAATACTCTCCCATAACTTCATGCTGTGGCTCATCAATTTTATTCCCCTGTAGTTACTGCAGTCCTGCATATCCCCCTTATCTTAAATATCGGCACCAGTACACTTCTTCTCCACTCCTCAGGCATCCTCTCACTTTCTAAGATTCTATTAAACAATCTGGTTAAACACTCCACTGCCATCTCTCCTAAACACCTCCATGCTTCCATAGGTATGTCATCTGGACCAACAGCCTTTCCATTTTTCATCCTCTTCCTAGTTGTCCTTACTTCCTCCTTGCTAATCCATTTCACTTTCTGATTCACTAACTCCACAATATCCAACTTCTTCTCTCTCTCGTTCTCCATTCATCAGCCTCTCAAAGTACTCTTTCCATCTGCTCAACACACTCTCCTCGGTTGTGAGTACGTTTCCATCTTTATTCTTTTTAACCCTAACCTGCTGCACATCTTTCACAGCGCGGTCCCTCTGTCTAGCCAATTGGTACAGGTACTTTTCTCCCTCCTCAGTGTTCAACCTCTCAAACAACTCATTATACACCTTTTATACGCAGTCTTCAATCTCCTTCAGATCAACTCTTTCTGCATAGGATGTAATCTACCTGTGTGCATCTTCCTCCACTCTTGTAACCCTATGTTCCTCCCTCTTCTTAAAATACGCATTCACCACAGCCATGTCCATCCTTTTGGCAAAATCCACTATCCTCTGACCTTCTTCATTCCTCTCCTTGACACCATACCTACCCATCACGTACTCGTCTCCAATGTTCCCTTCACCAACATGCCCATTGAAATTTGCTCCAATCACCACTTTCTGTCCCTTGGGTACACTGCTCATCACTTCATCCAACTCACTCCAGAAATCTTTCTTACCCATTGCACACCCAACTTGCAGTGCATATGCACTAACAACATTCATCATCACATCTCCAATGTCCAGATTCATAATCATTACTCTGCCTGACACTTTTTTCACCTCCAAAACACTCTTGACATACTGTTCCTTCAGAATAACCCCTACCCCATTTCTCCTCCCATCCACATCATGATAGAACAATTTGAATCCACCTCCAATCCACCTGGCCTTACTCCCCTTCCACTTAGTCTCTTGCACGCACAATATATCAACCTTCCTTCTCTCCATCATATCTGCTAACTCTCTTCACCTACCAGTCATACTGCCAACATTCAAAGTTCCTACCATCATTTTCACTCTCTTTGCTTTCCTCCTCTCCTCCTGCCTCCGGACATGTCTCCCCCCTCTTCCTGTCCTTCTTCTTCTTCTTCGGCCAATAGTAGCCTAATTTCTGCCAGCACCCTGTTGGCTATAACAGTACTAGTGGCGGTCATTGTTAACCCGGGGCTTGACCGATCCAGTATGGAAATTTGTATTGTTGTCCGCATATTGATTTGGCAAAATTTTAAACTGGATGCCCTTCCTGATGTAACCCTTTCCATTTATCCGGGCTTGGGACCGGCATGAAAAAAACACACGTTTTATGTCATTTTTTGTTTTTTCTTTTTGATTTAGATAGATAGATAGATAGATAGATAGATAGATAGATAGATAGATAGATAGATAGATAGATAGATAGATAGATAGATAGATAGATAGTGTTGACACTTTTTCTATAGTGTTGTTTCTTGTGACTGAAGACAGAGAGATATAATTAAAGTTAGTAAAAAATCTTTTATTAATACACACCAGGCAAAGGTAAGATGACAGAGAAGCACAGTCCTAGGACACCTGCCCTTCATCTGCCTCGAGGGGTCGGTGTCCCAAATCTTTTATAAGGCCTTTGTCTTATGACTTTAGTTGCACAAGAATTTCAAACCGTTACATCTTACAACATTTTGCTTGGATCAGCATTTACCACATCCTTTAAGTTCATCAGTTGGTCACTTGTGGTTTTAGTTCATCAGTTGGTCACTTGTGGTTTTTTGTTCGTTAGGAGAAACAAGAAGTTGCACTTGTCATGTGCACTATAGACAAGACAGGGTCTGCGTGGCTTTGTCATGTACACCAGATTGATCAAACTATTTATTATTTTTCCACAATAGATAGATAGATAGATAGATAGATAGATAGATAGATAGATAGATAGATAGATAGATAGATAGATAGATAGATAGAAGGGATGTCCTGATAGCAACAGGATACCAAGGCAGAGGCATTATGCACATAGCACAGAGAAGAGGAAAATCCATGACAAGGGCAACAACTGATTATACAAGTGTGTCAAAATAAATGATACTATAGGCAGATATGCTACTAACTGTATATGTGCTAAGTCCCATGAAATGAAAATAGGCCAGAGGCACCAGAGGCATTTTACCTTCTCTTGAGAAAGTTAATGAGGGCAGGGAAGGACAGAAAAACGTTGCAAGACCTCTTTGTTAATGATTGGCAGCACAGGACTATGAAATGAGGAAGCTGACTCTGGTTATTTATAAAGGATGAATTCATAGAACAATATAGCAGTGTTACAACTTGATGGGCTTCATTTCCAAGCTGCCCTGAAAGGATATTGCCCTCATTGGATGTCTGCAACCAGCGCAGGAGCTGCTGGGGACAAGAAGAGCTGGCAGGAACTTTAAAAGAGAGCCAGATACACAGAGAAGGGACTGTTGTTTGTTTGTCATTACAGTTGTCGTTCGGCTGTGTGGATATTACGTGGTTATCCTGGATTCCTGTTGTATTGGATTCAAGTTTTGTCTCGTGGCTGTCTGCATCGCCTTTGTTGGAGGGAGCACTCCCACAAATCTCAACATGAAACACCTCAGAATTGGTAGGGCAAACTTTATATTCCCCTCTACAGTTCACAGGATCTGGACCCAAGCTTTATTTATATCTGTTAGATGGGACTGATACAAGGACATCATTGTATGCATTTATTGTTGTGCATTATATTTGTCATCACTGAAGGGGAAAAGGAGGGTTATTTGAGTTTTTCCATTTAATATACTATTCATTCATTTGATTTGTTGTATTTCGTGTCTCTGTCTGTGAGTGGGTGTGGGTCGGGCAAGGACTAGATGCATTCCTGGAATCCCCACCAAAAAAATAAATAAATCACTCTCCCTTTGGCAGTGTGAATCTGAATGACACCAGACCGCTACAACACTTTAAGGGACTTTCCTTTACAGGCAAATTGCAGAAACAGTCCCAGGTCAGGAAAGGCTCTGATTGGACATACACATCAACACTTGCTCACACCAGACAATTAAACAATTTGGCCAAGTCAGAGTTGTCCTGATGTAACATGTGGTCTACAGGATTTTCTCTTTCAAGCATATTAAGAATGGAGTGTGAAATAAAATGACATGAGCTGCTTGACATCTTCCATCTTTCTCTGTTAATGGTTAATATGTCATCTTGCCCATGAGATATCCTGATAGACCTGCTACCAATATATAATAGCATTCATTAATTCATTGATTAGCACTTAGGAAAACAGGCAACCATGTGTATATTAACTTAGTCTTGTATGGAGCTTTCCGTAAAAAGTCCAAATGGACCTATTTAATAATCTGAGTGGCAGAGATTCATTGAGTGTTTATAGAGGGAAAGTCAGATGTAGCCAAGGTCAGGTAAATCAAAAGCCATTAATAAAACCAAAGTTCAATTACAAGAGAAGTTATTCCTTTATTTTGTTATACAGTTTGAATATGTTTAAGGCAGCTTTTATAAAAATGGCTGCTGAGATTTCATGCTTCACAAGCATAGCAACACTTGATGTTATAATAATCAGACTGAATAATAAGCAAATCAACACAGCATAGGATGTCACAGTTCTGTGTGTAGAGAGTAGATCGAGAGGTTGATTGTAGAATAAGCTATTTATTTTATTAGAAATGAGCTATTCTACATTTGAATTAAAATGTTGGAACCTTGGGTGATGCCCAGAAGAACAGGTCATTTTGCATTGAGAAATAGTTGTGACCTATATTGTTATATGGTGTGGCATTCCAAACTAGAGAATAATGAATCTCTCCCACGGCTTGTGAGGACAGGACTAGGGTACCTAGAGGGCTTTACAAGGTATGCCATGTTAGGAGGTCAGTTAAGCATTCTCCCTTTATAGCCACATTAGATTCTAATATCTACACAGACAACTTTTACTGTGATCTTAAAATTAGAACTCTGATTTGGAGTCTTTATACTTGGGTCAGTCAGGACACAGCATTCCTTAACCTGTTGTCTGTCAAGTGCTGCCCTTTGAAGACAGGACTTTATTTGATGAGAAACTCAATGAGATGCCCTGTGATGTTTTAAAGACACAGAATGCATTCAGGTAGATCCAGAAACTTTCCTACCTTCACCTTGCGTAGGACACATCACTCCAGTTTTGCTCTCAGACACAGCATCCTTTTGAGATCCAACGTCTCTATAGTAATGCTTGTGACAAAGAAAAAAATTGACTTGATACTCGGCAAACAATTTAGCATTACGGCAATGTTACCATAAGGTTACATATCGGTTGCCAGAACATTACTCAGGAATGTAATAAATAAAAGTAGAAAGTTTTGTATTTATTCCCAGAATGTTATCTAGGAACATTAGCAAATAATTATTTGGGAACCTTTAAAGAACATGGCGTGTGCAGTTTAACTCTTTGAGGGCTGAATATTTTTTCCAAAAAACTCAGTTTTCTAAAAAGCACACAAAGCAATGGTTTCACACATACATCAATATAAAACATCTGCTGCTATGTGCCGTGACTGCTGTTGGTGCACATTTGGCACCTCTGGTGGCAGTGTCTGCACAGGGGCACCTCAATGGTCAGCAAGAATAGACGGTGGGCTGGCTGCCTGGCTGTCTTCACACAGCAGGTAGGTGGTGGTGGCGGTCACAGTGTCACGCAATATGGTTTGTACCTCCTGTCATCATAAGTGGTAATCCGCCCGGGCAAGTGCTGCTGTAGGAGCATCAGCTACACGAAAGTGTTCAGCACCACAACCAGCTGGGAACCAATCAGATGATGCCAGTACCTCACTTTCGTTTTCGATATCCATCTCCAGATCACTTGCATCAGACTTGGAGTCTGACAAATCAGAGTCCTATTCAATGAAATTACGTAAAACTTCCATGCTTTGCACATATACTTTGGTTTCTTGCCAGATGTCGATGCCATTTCAGAGGTTGTTTGCTCTTTGCTACAAATGCACGCATTTGGAATCGAGGTCAAATCTGCAAAGCTATGTAACTTTCCTTCGAATTAAAACATAAAGGTGAGTTCTGTTGCAGTTTACAGCTGATTACCATCCCCTACCCCTAAATTTTGACAAAAGTCGACATCAGACCTGAAAGAGTTAAGGGGCTTCTGGCTGCCGGTTTTCAGGGTTTATGTCTTGTGCTTTATTATTTTTGCCTTATTAATAATAACTGTTATGATTTAGTATACTACTTGAAATATTTTGTAGGTTTTTAAGTGTTCTAATTTCTTAAAATTTGTGTTATGTTATCCTGTAACCAAAAGGGAATCAATAGGTAATTCTCTTGCTGCATTAGCTGTTTACCAGTTAAGAACTGAAAACAATAAAATGGAAATTAGTGATAGTGTCCAATAAATGATGCCAATATCAAACATCCTATCATAACTCAGGGTTTGAAGTGGAACCAAATTACTGTGGCTACACTGTTTATGGTGGTGCAATTAAATGGGGGAGTCCCCCATAAGATCTTCCAGCACTGCGGTGTGATAACATTTCATTGAAGAAATCCTCCTTGAATCTTCAAGTGCTGTGATTCTATAACATTCCATAAATGTGCTTGCCACTGGTAGAGTGGAAAAGGTGCCAGTACTGCATCATACTTATGAGTCCGGTCCACTTCCAGTACTTCCATAATTATAGATTTTGAACTGCAAACATATCTGCAAATTAGTCGAATGCCATTGCAGTGCCCACCTAAGCACATGCCAGCACTCACACTCACACAGGCCCAATCTGATTCTGTGAATTAGTCAAACATTAGTGTTTTTGGGACGATACTTAGGAGGAAAACTGAAGCAACCAGACAAAAACCAATGAAGACAACCTACCTGCAAATTTCATGATCAGATGTGCGATTCAAGCTCAGGATTCTGGATCCATGAGGCCATCCACTGCACAAAATAAAGACCTTAATTTCATTATTCATTTTTCATTTTCTTACCACTCTCCATTTCTGGAATTTCTAAGCAATCTGATTTCTTAGATCAGCCTGCGCAATGTACACATGAAACTATGAATGCAAAAGAATACACTTACTAATTCATGACTTCCTTATTGCTAAAGTACTTTATTCAGTTTCTATTAACTGCTTACATTTTTAAAATTTGTGCTTGATTTTTAAACAACGCCACTGTTAACATGTTCCTAAACGCATTTGTTAGGATCCAACATTTTAATTTCTACATTTTCTTTCAACAAATGGTTCAGTTCTTGAAAAAAAATAATAAGTTGGCTTTTTTTTGGGGTTTTTTTTTTTTTACACACAGGGGAAGCCAGTTCTCTTTAGCACCTTAGCAGAATGGAGACTCTTTAGTGAGTAAACAGTTGAACTTCAATTTGTTTATCGTCACATTTCTTCATTTTGTAAACAAGAAATGTAAAAGTGAATGTGTCCAATTTTGATGTCTGGCTGTCTCTATTTCCCCCATCCAGGGTCACCTTCCCATCATTCCTCTGTGGCATCCCTGAATCGGAGAACTCCTTGCATTAGGATCTGCTGATCTGCCATCTCCAGCCCCACTGTACTCCAAAAGGACTTGATCCTTTTCAGAATGTCACTTTGATTTCTCTGATCTGTGCAAGAGAGTGTAAAAGTGTAAAAAATTCAAATTTCATGGTAGTTGTCTGGAGGTGTAATAAAGTGTCAGTGTGTGTGACTGTAAGAATCCTGTAGCCTTGCTCTCTTATTTATCTGTGAACAGAAGATGTTCAAGAATGCCATGACTCCCAAGGTAGGAGAAGGGAGCTATGGTGGCAGAAGTCCTAAAACTGAGTGTGTCTCCAGGATTACAGATCTGGGCACCTCAGCCTGGAGGGTTCACTTCGCTACAGCCTAAATTGTAGAACTTTGAGTCATTTCAATATGGTTTTTTATTTAATTTTAGCGGTAAGAAGAATTTTCCAAGAAATAGTGAAGGTTATTTTATTTATTATTATTATTACTTTCAGTTGTAAACAGGCCTTATAGTCAAAAAGATTTCTGCTGTATTTTTTTCAAAACATTAAGATGCACAAAGGACTGCTTTGATGTAGTGTGTTAGGATGGAATGGCAACCCTTCTTAACTTTATGATATAAGAGATAAGGTGGCTGTTCTTGGGTGAAAAGAAAATTCCAAAAAAGTATTTTTAGAGATCAGGAACAAATATTCAGTTTATATTGTTTAATGAGTTTTAGGAGGTTACTATATAAATTAAAAAATGACTGATTGTTGTGGAACTTTTTATAGCTGCTATATAGTGCCCCACATGTACATGTACCCTTACCTGCACAGGGACAGCTGCTTTAAGCAAGGAAACTTACTAGCTCAGCAGAAGCAGACCAAACGGTTAAACTGACCTCTGTCAATCACCAAAGCAGCTGCCCGCTCACCACACTGCTTTCTAATGGAGGTGCCCCCCTGTGGGAATATGGCAGTCACCCACACCAGGCATTTTATCACTATTTATTACCATGGAAATTCCTTTGTTCATTATTTTGTTTTGCCTATGCTACAATTACAATTAAGTACAGTATATCAATTATATGAGTGTTAGATATATCTACTTTATAGCACCCCTCATGTACAGCCTTATTTGTACATGGACTGTTGCCTTATGCAAAGAGACTTACTAGCTGAGCACAAGTAGACCAAATGGTGACGCTACACCTGTGCCAATCACCAAAGCTGCTACCCGCTCTCAGTGCTGCTGCCAGCCTCTGTGGGGATATGGCAATCACCCACCCCAGATGCACTTAACAATATACCTTGACCCAATCAAACAAAACAATATTATTATAAAGTGGCATTAATAAACAAAATGCAATAAAACCAATGGTAGCAATAGTAGAAAATCTTTAAAAATAAACTTAAAACGTTAGGAACTGTATGTGAAAAAGAGTCTTATTAAAAAATACTTAGGTAGAAAATACAGAGGATGGGGAATGAGCCAAAATCATGTCTGGGGCTTCAGATTTTCTTCAGTCTGCAGAGGTCCTTGTCAATTTCTTTGAGTTCTTCTTTCTTTTGTTGTTTCACTCTCGGCTCGTACGTCTGTGTAATATGCATCCCAAACTTGTACAGAACCAACAATGATTACGAGAATAATTCATAAGTATTTGTCTTTCTCAGGCTGATTGTAATTATCCCTGATAAATTACAAAAAAGTAACAGTTAGTTAATGTAGTTAGTTAGTGTAACAGTTAGTTTTTTTAGGATCTCAAATGAATGATCTAAAGGTTCAAGGTTCAAGTCATTAAAAATACAGTTTAAATCAGTCAATAGCAGTCATCTAAAAAGATACACAAGAGCAGGGGTACACTTTTTCAGCTTGCGGCCTGCGAGCTTCTTTTAAAATGACCAGGTCGAAATGATGTACCTACATTAAAAATTATATATATATATATATATATATATATATATATATATATATATATATATATATATATATATATACTTAGTATACTTTATACATAAAATATACTGTATGTTGTCGTACCTTGCATAACTTAATAACCTTTATGGCACAATAACAATGCACTACATTTATGGTCACTACAGTATTTGGATTTAATAATCTTCATGTGGGAAAAGGATGACTCGCATAAATAAGTAGAGACGAATAATGCAGTCAAGGAGGTAGCACATTTCCTCTGTAAGTTCCAAAACTGTCCGTGAGCCCCACACTTCAGTTGAATGTCATCCTGTAGTGTCAAAATCTCCTCTTCCACTGTAGAGGAGTTTTAGGTGAAACAGTGTTGCAGTTTTTGGATATGGGTGAATCACCCTCAACATCTTCCCTAAATGGATAGCACTTAAATGTAACGATTGGCTCAAGTAAAGCTGAGTCTTGAAACCGTCTGTCAAAGTCTGACAGGCAATTTTCAATCTGCTCTGTTTAGCAAATGCTGTCAAGTTGTGCACACGCCTTCCATTGTGTCTCCAGCTCTGACGCGAGGTTTTATATGTTCCCCAAATCAAGGCGCTGCAGCTTTGAGGGCAGATGTTGCATTTTTCGTTTGAAAGCATTAAGTGAGCTAATCATATTGACCATGGAGTTCTCTTTTCTTTGCAGCTGTAAGTTAAGATCATTCAACATGTTGGTCAGATCGGAAAAAATGCCAAGTCCAGCGGCCATTGATCGTTATTAAGTTGCTTGTATTCTGCTTGTTTAATGACCAGGAGAAACTCCATTTTCTCCGGCCAGGGTTTTTGAAATCTCAGCAGGAATTTCTCCCTAGCCATCTGTCTCAGCAAAGGCATCTTTTATCACCTCTCCATCTTGGAAGGACTTCTTATGCTTAATGATCGCGTGACTCACCCGGAACGATGCTTCAGTGTGTCTGCCTTTGCTTTTGAATTCAGCCGAGTGAAAAATGTCGGCTGTCCGATTAACTGCGATTTTAGTTCCCTCTCCTTTCTCAGATCGCTTTTCGGAAGGAAGTCAGTTTCGTAGTTTTTATGAACAGTTCGAAAGTGCCTTTCCACATTTTCCTTCTTTGGAATAGCAATGATATAGGCTATTGACAGGTCAGACAAACACACTTCGATTGTGACATGTGAGAAAAAAATCCTCTTCCAATTCCACATCCAGCCCATACCCTCCCCAAACAATTTTTTTTTTTAAATCCCTTCTTTAGTTGATATAAATTAAAAGGCTAACTAGATCACTTAGATAGCCGGAGTTTTGCAGTAGCTTGCGCGTTTGATCGTGCGTGCGGGATGACCAGTGTGTTAGAAGAAAAGAGATCTCAGACTGGCCGCCTTGTATGCCAATCAAGTGGCAAATGCCATAGGGAGGATATATGGGCTAACGTTTAATTTTTTTTTTTTTAATGCAACGCGATCTACCTGCGCTACCTTTCCGATCAACCGGTCGATCGCGATCGACGTATTGGGCACCCCTGCACAAGAGTGTGTTTAAAATGGGATTTATATTCCAGAGTGTAAAAGTTTAAGGGGGCTCTGTTGAAGTAAAATAAGGGCGGGTTTACACTTCAGGCTCAAAATGCGGATGCGCACGAATCAAGGCTGCCACGTGTTCTACGCATTCTTTTGAGCGTGTTGTCAGAAATTAATGTGAGGCATGCGCGAGTTGCAGTACCAGCACAAATAGATAGATAGATAGATAGATAGATAGATAGATAGATAGATAGATAGATAGATAGATACTTTATTAATCCCAAGGGGAAATTCAATATGGGTGGCGTGCAAGTTTTTGTACATGACATCAACTTCATTATTTAATATCAACACGTTACGGCAATCTGCAATGCAGCTCTAACAGGATAAATGTGTGTGCGTCAATGTTTGTTGAATGGTTTGATGTAGTGAAGCATATAATCAAACTAAAATGCTGACATGCAAATGTATTCAGGGTGATTTTCTTCATCCACTTCTCACACAGGCAATGCAAGTGTTGCGTATTCTCCATCGTAACGACGCGTTACAGTTAAAGGTCTCACATACCATCTTCTGTATCACCGTTGCCGTCTTTTTGTTTATTTATTTTTTTTTTTTTGCACCATCACAAACGCATCAAAATGCAAAGAATTTTTTTCTTTAACATCTTTCTTAACTTAACTCACAACACAGTAAAACCATACATTGTTTTCTCACTGTGATGATTTCTCGCACTGCCACCTGGTGGAATCCTTCAGATTTGCTTAAAGTACTCGCGCAGGTATAGACAGCACACTCCTTATGTAACAGCGGCGTAGCATTAAGTATATCCCGGCCTTAAAGGTGGAGGATTTCTAAATGCTGGGTGTTTGCTCAGCTGGTTGTGAGTGCTGGCTTGTTAAATCAGTATTACCTCACAATGTTCATTGTTTGCAGTCCAAATTCATATTGTATATATTGTTTAATTCATAGTTCAGTATTGTGGGTTTTGAGAATTTATTCTTATTCATCATTTCCATTCTCATCCATCCATCCATCCATTTTCTAACCCACTGAATCCTAACTACAGGGTCACGGGGGTCTGCTGGAGCCAATCCCAGCCAACACAGGGCACAAGGCAGGAACCAATCCTGGGCAGGGTGCCAACCCACCGCTGGACACACACACAAACACACCCACACACCAAGCACACACTAGGGACAATTTAGAATCGCCAATCCACCTAACCTGCATATCTTTGGACTGTGGGAGGAAACCGGAGCGCCCGGAGGAAACCCACGCAGACACGGGGAGAACTCCACGCAGGGGAAGCGAATCCAGGTCTCCTACCACTGCGCCACCCCATTCTCATACACTGATCTTAAAGAACTTGGGTTCAGTTTACAGCTAAGTCACTGTCTGTTTTTTAGTTAGCATGTTCTCCTCATACTTGTGTGAACTTTTTCTTAGTGCCTCAGTTTCTGGGAACATCCCAGATTTGTGACTCAGAAGTAGCCAACATGCAGGAAACGTCTTGAGTACTCCTCAGGCAGCTTGGAAATAAATGGTTGGATGGAGTTTTGGTTTTAATTATTTTATTTCAGTTCTCTTCTTATTGACGACGGACAGCTTTATATATGGAAAAACATTTCATGTTGTGCCACCAAAAGCCATAACATCCAGCACATGTTTCATAACCAATACACTGACGAGATTCTGTTGTGTTTCCTTGCAGCTTTTTTGGACAGTCTTTCTTTTTTCAGCTACTATGCTGGTGGTTTCCATATGCAAATAGCATTATTTATAAAGTCAGACAAATAAGTGTGCACTTTTACAACTTATTTTAAAGGGAATTGTTCCAAAACCCCAATCTCCCTTACCTGAAAACATGTTATTTGTTTGCTGAATTAAAATAATGTTCCCATGATTGTAGGACTTTCATTACCATTGAGTGAAGTTCTAATAAATTATAATAGCAGACCCAAACCTTTAGTAAAGGCCTGTCATTTTGTCTAAGATGCTCTCTGAATGTCCATAATACAGTAAATGTGTTGTATTCCAACAAGGGGTATAGTGTCTAATGCAGCTCTCATCGCAAAGCTGGCAACAGTAAGTATAATATGATGGGTGAAGAAGATGTCAATTCTGCTGAGTTCACAGACTCCAACATTATAGAAGGGGAGCAGCGAGTCAGCTGTTGGTGTCTTATGGCTGCTGTAGCACAGGTAGCATTTCTAATGATTCCCCAAGAAGATACTGTCATTTGCTTATAAAACCAAGAGTAACAAAGAGGTAATAAAAATCTCTTGGACTTCCTATATCACATTTAATGACACAGTACACAAGATGTCTTATAAGATGTCATTAGCACTTATGTTTTTGATATGATGACATGGGGCCACATTAAAGATGCAAGATAGTTTCTCGCAAACCTTGTTGTTTTTGTCATTAAAGAACAAAATCATACTCAAGCAGCTGAGTTTACTGCTGTGTCTCATTCCCTGATTGGTCTGACGTTTTGGAAGAAAAACATATTCCAACATTGTGGACAGAGAATCATTTCTGTCCATGGAGCTGGTTGTGTTGTCTATCTGTGTGTATGTTTTCTGCAATTTTTAGAAATCGTGGTCAAATGACCACTAACACTGCACGATAGTCACTCATTGTATATGTGCTCAAACTGGATGCACGCATTCAGTCCAGCTGACGTGCCACGAGTCGGGAGCACAGATGATAACATGTACAGGGTATGATGCACACTCACTGCACAATGTACTTTGGGAAATTTCATGACAATATCAAAAAATCAGGTTGTGAGACGTCTCACACTACAAAAGAACAGCCCACTGAAATTTCTGACATAACAGAAATTCTTCTGATTTTGCAAGAGTCCAATTGTGGGAGGATATCAGGCATTACAGCTCACGCATATACTGCATGTGAAATGAAAAAGCTGAAATTCGGACCAACTGAGAAAATCAGTCAACATGTGCAAATTTGGCTTGAAATAGTGCCAAATTCGAACAGTGTATGGCAGGTTTAAGATGTCTATGCTGCGAACATTGCCAGTGTAGGCGGACAATTTTTATGAGTTTTCAGCTGTTTCAGTATAGATGAAAATACTTTTGAAAATGATGTGAAGATGCTAGTGTGGACAGAGATTATATTCTTTTAAAAAATTGCATTCTTAAATGAAAACATTGTAGTGTGTATGTAGCCTAAGAGCTGATATTGGTAACCCAGATTCACAGGACCACATTAAACATAATATCATTTAACAAAACTAAGTCATAGCAAGAAAGCTGAAGGAAATAATTTTGCTCAAGCATTATATTTTGTGCAATGTCTTTCTTTTATCTTCAACGAGCTTGAACATCCTTGAGGCCAAAAAAGTAATCTAATATAACATGACTGCCATGAGTGGCATGCAAAGTAATGCTAGTACTATATGCTCAGAAGCACACATTGCCATAGTCAGCAAGACATCTCAAACTTTTACCTCTCTTTAAAAACAAATTAACAAAATGGTGACATCATAAATGTAAAAAATATAAATATAGGTTAACAAAACAAACAAGACATTGCTTGCTTAATTCTAAGTCATACAAGCCAACACGATCACAAAAGTTTTTGCAAGAATCAAAATTAGAGAATCTCTCATACCCCCTGTCAGGGATGCCAGGGGCAATGACCCGGCCGGGACGCTGTGAGGGACCGGAAGAGGGTCAGAGCCCACCCTGGATCACGTGGGGGCCGTCTTCCTGGTTGCTCTGGGGGCCACGGGTACAGGGTATGGAAGCTCCACCCTGTAGGGGCCCGTGGTCACCGCCAGGAGGCGCCCCAATGCCTTGGGGACCTGTTACCCCAGCACTTCCGCCACACCAGGAAGTGCTGGGGGGAAGATTTAGGACGGCACCCGGAGAGTTTCCAGGAGGACAGCGGTACTTCCGCCACGCTGGGGCGTGGCCAGAGGAGGAATGCCGGGAACACCTGGGGCTCATCCGGGGACTGTTTAAAAGGGGCCGTCTCCATTCATTCAGCGCTAGAGTCGGGTGGAAGGAGGACAAGGCAGAAGAGAGTGGAGGCGGCCCGAAGAAAGGCATTTGAGTGGCCAGGACTGTGTTGGGGTTTGTGCACTACTTTGGACTGGGTCTGAGTGACCATTTAGTTGTATATATTTGTGTAAATAGACGTGTGGTGGTTTGATGAACAACATGTCCGCCTGTCTGTGTCCGGGCCGCGTCCACACCACCTTGACTTCAAATTCTTAGGACGCAAAGTTGGAAATTCTACATTAATTTTTTTTGCAAGTAGTTTCCACCCCATACATCATACGCCAGACTACGAGCTACTATTGGAGTCAGTGAGTGACACAGCTGAAGAAGGCTGCACAGTCAATATGCTGCATGTCTAACCTTCTTCTCTAACTTTATTTTCTTTTGTTCGTGTTGGAATAACCTTTACTTTTTTATCTTAATGAAGTTTTAAAGGAATAAAAAAAGAAAAATCTCACTGATACAATTTAATTATCTGATATACAAACAAAGATAAGAAAACCATCTGTTAAGATGTGTTAATGTTTAGAAAACCTATTGATCTCTTGCTGTGTTATAAATAATCTGTTTTTGAAAAGAGATTTTGAGTTTGGCTGAATAGTGCAACAAGAGAGTGTGCTGTAAAACAGCCAGAGCATTCTGTTAAATTAAATATTGGTGCAAGGGTGTGTTCTTAATCTATTCTTTTTAAAGAATGTGAATAATCCTTAATTTATAGGTTTTCTGTACCACATAAGATGCTAATATCTAGTGCTGTTTTTTTATGGCAGCAAAAATCACCTTTTATATATGAGATTTTTGAGACCCTGGCACTCCTCCATTGGGCGCTTGACAACACCCCAACTTTGCTGTGTACTGAAACAGACAGGAAATGGTTGTCTGCTGCCGGTTCAATTGTGAGTTCACAGGCTAACAGCATAATGTGTCTGTTGACGTGAGGAACACTTAAAATTGGCCGCTGACCTGGCCGTGTAGTTAATTTCTGCTGTCTGTCCTCCAGAATGAACCTACTTGATGAAGAAGGTTATCTGTTCCTTTAATCTGATGAAGGAAGCAAATGCAGGACAACTGGCAATATCACAGCTTGCTTGCTGTGTTTGTTTGTGCTGATGTGACAGCTCCCTTTTGAATAAAATGCTTGTGACTGTTCCTGTCTTGACAACAAAAAAGCTGAGTTGAATGGAAACCTGGACTTATCTCCTTCTCTCTTGTGCAAGTCTGTGACCCACACATCACTACTGAGTCCCAAACACCAGGCACATCTACACTAAGACAGTCCAAGTGCTTCTCCACAGATCGCATTTCCCAATCACAGCACAACTTCATATAATCCTTTTCTTTCCTTTCTCTTACTTTTCATTCCATCACTTCACTAGGCAAGCACAGTCCTCCACCTCCTGACTCCACAAGCTAATGGAAGAAACCCCTTTTATGCCTGACCCAGGACTACTTCCGATGTAAGTGAATATACAAGGAGGAAGAGCTCCCAGGTTGGACGTGAGCTTCGTGAAGTAGGGACAGCCCTCTCTTGTAGCTCCTCCAGGTGTCAACCATGGAATGCAGCAGGGTTTCCCCATGGGACTGCAATTCCCAGACATGCGTCATTGGTGCATGAATGGACATACTGGCCCAGCGTGTCTGGGGAGAATGCACTCTTAAGAGGATGACTCCCTTTGTCCATTTCATAATCCTGCCCTGTCCCCACCATCCATCACAATATATAAATATTAAGTATGCTTAATACATTTAAACACAACATTCATCTCTCTTCTAGATTCTTTTCGAATATAGGGTCAAGAGGGGCAGAGCCTATTCGGACAGCACTGGGAATAACAGCAGAGCAAACTCAACACAGACATACTCAAACAAATCAACTGAGAGATGCAAATAAAATCAGACTCTACTATGTACTAACTTGGATGTTTAAAACACAAAATGCTGTTACTTTATTATATTTTATTTAGCATTTACATAACATGCAAACATTAATAATTTTAATAATTTATCATAAAGATACAGAGAATTGTTATTCATAATCATTCTTAATTTTTATAGTGTACACTTCTGCTGTAAAAGATCAACACAAAAATAAACATTTCTTCACTTCAAAACTCAATGAATGTTTAATTTAAAATGCATGGACAAATCATCTTCTTGTTGACAACTTCCCAGTCATTCACTTTATAAGGAAGATGTAAACTCTTTGAAGTCTTCATCAGTCTGCAATACAGAGGCATTATAAAGTGCAGCCCAGCGGACAAAGGGTTAATATAAAAAGTGCCTCCCAATGTGGCTCTCCCTGATTGGTGGATATATGTAAGTGCAGGTCTGAGTGGGTCCCACTGCAAGTCAGTCACCTGAAGCCCTCAAGCAGGTAAGCATTTCACTACTACTACTACTACTACTACCATGCCTGTGGCAGATTTCAAAACAATGTAAGGTCTGCTGGGCTAAAAAGGCATTGCCATAGTCAACAAGTATTTCCTCTTTAGAAAAGAGTGGTGAGGCCACTGCATTCCTCAATATAATAGGAATATTTGGTTTACTAAATGCCGTTAAAGCCACAGTGCTTTTTTCTTGGCCAGTATAATATTGAGAACTCATCAGCTTAGTTTTATTTAACCAAAGCCAAACTGTTATAAATAGCTGAGTAGCTTTTTTCAAGTTACCATCATGCCATGTAACAATTCCTACCTTCAGTATAGACACACAGCGAGGTACTGGTTTAAGTGTCAGGAAAAAACAAGAAAATGCCATGTGACATAATTTTGATGACACGAGACTAGTTGCAATTAAAATTAGACTAAAACAGGCAGTTTCTTTGGAAGTCTGCTTGATTTCGGTGTTTGGCTAGTAGCTTTGCAAAGTTTCCTTCAAGGTTGATCTGGAGTGATTGACTAAAGGCAATTCAGTGCAGAGAAAAAAAGGGGCTTACAATGGATCTTTTATGAGGGGAAGCTGTTAAAGTTGTTCACTTCTTTTAATGCCAGCTCATTGGCATAGATACAATCTGAATTCTCATAGATAAGCTCTGAGTTGGCTTCACGGGCATTAATGGTTTCCAGCAGGCACTGGTGCAGGAAGATGTACTGCGACTGGAAGCAAAAGGAATAAATAGAAATTAAAACAAAATGGGAAAGCTAAATAAGACTTCATGTTTTGACAATTAGATTTTTTCATTTACTACTGATTTTATACAAAAACTTTCTGACAAAAATACTATATTAGTTTAGCATACTTGTAATTTTTTAAAGTTTTAATGTTTGCAAAATAAATGTTAATAAAAAAAATGCACAGTAGCAATTTACTTTTGCCTGCTGTGCTGGCCTGGAGCTTTCCTTTCCTCCTTTGCTTTCTGTATTACTGCATTTTCTACATTTTGGTGATTTACTAACTGTTTGTGAAGCTCAGTGAGTCTACCTGATGTGATTAAAAACTGACTAAAAACATGAAGCCTTTCTCTATTTTCTTGAGAGTAAACTTTTCTAATTTTATAATGAACGTTTTTGTTGCAAACAATATTGCAGGCTGCACTCCAATACAAGCAGAAATAAGTAATCCAAGGCTGAATCCTACCACTAAATCATAATGGAACTATGAACATCACTTATACCATCTCTATAACACAGGTTGAACATCCATAATCCATAAAAGTCTGGTACCAGAAGAATTCCAGATTTCCAATATTTTCAGATTTTGGAATATTTACATATCTGTCTATCATATAAAAAAAAAAATCTTTTTTTCAGAGAGACAAGACAAGACATTTTCAGAGAGATAATTTCAACTCCTGCGAGACAAGAGATGAACTGAAAAACTAACAGGTCCAAGCGGGGGTGGAAATAAAAGACAAACAGTAGAAAAAGAAAAGACAAAGAGTAGAAGACAAAGAGGTTCAAAAATGTTGCAGAGCAGGTTAGAGATTATGAAAGTGCTAAAATTCAAAAGTCTCAGAAAATTGACAGTAAAGATTGCGTTAGCACTAACAAACGGAAATTATTACTCAATGAAATAACGGAACAACAAAAAGACATAAAATATATGGACATAGCTGATATGACAGAAGTATGTAGATATTGTTTAGCTTTAAAGTTTAAGTCGGAGACTTGTAGATCGTCTAATTCATGTTCTCATTAGGGAAAAGTAGTGTTTCTCCCCAATGAAGAGGCGTATTCGCGAGAAATAAAAGTTTTGTTATTAGGTGAAAGTGAAATCCACAAACACTACAGGCAAAATATCCAAATCTACAATAATCTGTTCGCTTTTGCATCGTTTAATGCTCAAAATGTAGAATTACACGATTCAGGACCATACGCTGTGAGAATCTGTGATCCTGCAACAATTAAAGCTACTACAAGTTTAATTTCAAAGAAACTACAATTCGGTCAGGTTTATATTTTTGATCATGGAGAAGTGATGTAACATAGGATCGAAAGATTTAAACAATCGGCAACTAATAATGGATACAAATCCATATGTCCAAAAGTATTGCAGTTTACTATTTCTATATGAATCCGAAAGATCACGCTTGCATATATAATAAGCCAACATTTGACGAATTATCATTGACAACAGTTTCGAAAGACGCAGATATCAAAGATAGAATTGATATTCGTGTTTATCCAAAAGCGCAGCACGATTCTTCCGGGAAATGACTAGCGTGTAGGTCCTGCAAAGGGGTTGGCGAGTGAAGTGAAGCCCCCTAGTTTTTCATATTTGTATCTTTCAAAAATACCCACCCTCAATTCCTGCAGTCCTTGTGCTTTATACCACTCCTGGGGTAAAATGCTAAAACAGCTCTTATCCATTCAGGATCTCAGTAGCACAAAATAACTTAAACTTAACAAAGAACTTATACTTTACATTGTAATGAGTGCAGCAACAGAAAAGACAGACAGATACACACATGTAGGCCACTGTAGCTACTGGGCACCACATATTTGAAAAGTACCTCTGTCTGCTACAAAATCTTACTGTCATTTTGACTTTTGCATCACTATATAACACTACAACAACAAACAGAGTTTAGATTAGCATTGTGGTCTATGTATACTGTATACTGAGTGTTAAAATGCTGTGACTATATTTTGGCAAGACATGTTTGCATTTCCAATTAGACAGCAATGGTAACTTACTTTAGTTATTCGTTTAGACGTGTAGTCAGAAAGTTGATACTGTGACTCTACTGGTGTCGTTAGGCAGATTTACTTATTCGGCTGTTTCACATACTGAAATCTGCAACAGCACCTGTGGTCCTTCTTTATCTGCTCTCTTAATGGCAGTCCTTTTGATGGGGTGTGACATATTCCTTACTTCAAAATGCATATTTTACAATACATATTTTCAGGAATATACAGTAGCTACCAGTTCTTTCAGCCTTAAATTGACTCAGACACTATCATCATAACTAAACAACAGAGAGCACACACAGGATCTGCGACAATATAATGTATCATCCACTTCTACCACTAGTCCAGTGACGTCTTCAAACTCCAACATATAATCTGATGTTGCACAAAAGCCTTTTTCACTTGCACCAGGTTATGTTTATAGTGGTAGCGCTGCTGCCTTGCAGTTAGGGGACCTGGGTTCGCTTCCCAGGTCCTCCCTGCGTGGAGTTTGCATGTTCTCCCCGTGTCTGCATGGGTTTCCTCCCAAAGACATGCAGGTTAGGTGGATTGGTGATTCTAAATTGACCCTAGTGTTTGTGTGTGTGTCCTGCGGTGGGTTGGCACCCTGCCCAGGATTTGTTCCTGCCTTGTGCCCTGGGATTGTCTCCAGCAGACCCCCGTGACCCTGTGTTTGGATTCAGCGGGTTGGAAAATGGATGGATGGATGGCAATGTGTTCTTCTCACATGTGACACACATTTACGGTATGTGTCATATGTCTGGCTCAGACAGACAAGGTCAGGTGTGGAATTTTCCACTTGTACCATCATTTTGGATTATGGAGTTTCAGATTAGCTGTATAAAGCAATTTCTGTATGTCCAGCAGTTACACTGTTATGTGTATTCTGTTCGTAATGCACTATCTACTGGAATGTATTTTGTAATGCATGTAGTAATAGAATGTGGTGCAATTTTCATTCCAATAGATGAAAACATAAGCAGTGCTGTTAGGAATCCCGTACATAATTGTGTAATTGTGGCAACAGACCTGAAAAAAAAAAAAAAATCAGAGTACTAATGTCATTTGAGTCAATTAAATCTTTCCTCATTAAGGTAGAAAAATGAGAACAGTAATAAATTGATAAAATAACAAATCCCATTAACAGCTATAAAGATGGTACACTGACCTCCAAGGACCTGAGTTTGAGAACCCCGTGGTCACCCCATCAGCTACTAACTCTAACTCTTCTATATCTTCCTAACATTCAATATGCTCAAAGGGATTAGTATTACCCCAAACAGGTCTTTTTTATTTTCTATAAGTTTTTTTATATTTAAATTATGCTTTATTAGATTATAGTGTTGGTTGTACATGCCATCTTTTATAATGAAAAATGCAATGCATTTTATTAGTACGTGTTGCCAAAACCTTGAAACAAGCGTGTGGGGAATGAAGACCTTGAATTACGTCATAATGATTGTGGACTGCAGATCCATTCTGTTGAATTCATGTCAACTACAGAACATCTTTGTAGTTGTGTTTAACTGCTAGACCAATCGGCCTATGACACGGGTTCTCAGACTTGGTCCTGAGGACCCACTGTGGCTGCAGGTTTTTTTCCAACCAGCTTCTGTTGTTGATTGGACTTCCGGGATAATTAAGCGAACTGTTATTTCCCTGATTCTGCTTTTTGGGAATAATATAGAAATTAGAAAACTAAGTTATTAATTAGTAATTAAAATTATTAATACATACTAAGCTGTTATATTGAAGTAATGTGTCTTTTTCTTTTTAACAATATTTTCATCTTGATTTTCATTCTACTTTTCCAGGTGTTCTAATTGTTTAATTAATCCATTATTTACTAATTAGTTGGTCTGACGCTAAAGTAGTTGCAGTCTTTAATTACTCACTGCTGTTTGCCAGCGTGTCTGCTCTGCTTGTTTTTAATTGTCATTGTTGGGATACAATGAAGGGAGCAAACTGCACAGAGAAAGGGCAAAGTATAATGAAATCAACAAAAGAGAGTTAAGCATTTAAATCTATAGAAAAAGCAGAAATATTTCAAAATGTCTTATAAATGTAAAAATCATACTGTTGTGCATTTCTGTATGTAGCATAAGAGAAGAGACAAAAACAGCTAATTAAATGCATCAGTGTTCTCAGTTGTTGTCACTGATTATGATTCTGGTTGAAGCAAAAACCTGAAGCCACAGTGGACCTCCAGGACCGAGTTTGAGAATCCTTGGTTTATGATTTATGGTGGACTGGGCCAGAGCCGTTCTTCATAGCAATGCCATAGGAGAACCATTCTTGGTTCCCAAATGACCTATCCACATGAAGATTCCAGAAATAATCTTTATTTATTTAGATCTGTAACAGGCTCTATACACTGAATAATCTTGAGTAGATTGTGACAGATTTGTTAAATGCCAACCTCATGTGCAAAGAACCCTTCTCAGAATGAAATGCTGCTTTGTCAGGAAATGGTTCTATGAGGAACCACACAACCCAATAAAGAACAATATAGTTCCATTAAAGAACTGTTATTTTTAAGAGTACTCTATATTGGCCATTGAAATATGCCATAAATATAGAAACCAGTTGATCTGATGTCCAGCACAAGCTTACAGTTTCATTCTTCTGCATTAACGCAATTGTGGAATGCTGAGTCAGTCATTTCCTCTCTTAGCTCTAACTACAAAGAATGGGTTCAATTGTTTTATACCATCAAAGCTCTTTGGAGTAATGTTCAATGAAAGAACTCCAAGTATTTTTTTTGTTTTCTATTAGGATCAAATTCTGTGTGTGAAAGTGTTTAGATATAAGCTATACATTTAACATGGCTAAATGTCCTTAGCACGTATAATGCATGAAGAAGGAATTTACTGAGGTGGGTACTCAATAATAACTAATGCATCAAAATTGGAAAAATTTAAAAAAAGTAAGTCAAACAGCTAAATTGTAGATGTTAAATACAAACAAAAAAAATCTCACCTCAGTTTGGACCATAAGTGGTCTGTTCTTCCTCATTCTTTGCACACAGGAATACACACTGACAGCCATTTCATTGCTCAGTTGAAGCAGGAGGTAGTCCAGGGCAATGAAGGTACCCGTGCGTCCAACTCCAGCACTAGACAAAGGAATTGCAATATAAAAATACACCATCAATGGAGTCAATCTGATGATAAAACATTTCAAACACAATGTGAAGACACATTAGAGAAGGCACTGATGCTGGGAAAACTAGAAGGTAAAAGATGAGGAGGCAGACAGGAAACAAGCTGGATGGATGTCATCATTTAAGATGCTTAATGCAACTTCAGGACCTGACAAAAAAGCCTACTAAGCTATTATCCATGTGGTTAGTCAAAATCAGAAGAAATACAATAATACAACAACTTTTAATTGACATAAAGATGCCACACTGAATGAAAAAGGGTTTAGAAGGAATCCATTCAAATACTGGATCTGCTGCAGCTCTTCTTGGCAGGCCTCCTGGGGGTGTGGGATTCATGTTACCGTTTATGCTTTATGTTGTTCTCTCCTTTGTATCCCCCCATTATGTGCATTGCTTGCTTCACACTATTTTCTGTGCTTCAGATATACAGGATAGTTTACTTGAAAGTGACATGGATGCTGCTTTTGAATCTATGACATGCTTCACAACATTTTTAACACAGACAACTGCAACTCAAACTGAGAGTCTCTCTACTGATGCGGTGTGGGTGAGTTTTAAAATATTTTATGTCTGTCTGTGTTTTAAAGCTGGCGCCCCATCCAAGGTTATTCCTGCCTTGCACTCAAAGGTGTCTCAGAATCCCGCAACTCTATAAGGAGAAGTGAACTAGGGCATTCATTTGATGGATTTCCTTAAACCTTTTATGAAAAAATCAGGCATTTTTCAATAAAGAGTCTGAGGCATGGATCACAAAGAATATTTTGCTCCTTTTCAGGAGAGAACTTTAACAGTGATAAGTGCTGAAACATACTGTATAGTTTACAGATTTCTCACCTACAGTGACTCATTTTGTTCTGTGAGTTTTGACTTCCCTTTAGTGAATTTCCTCTTTTTCATCTATATTTAAGTATTGAAATACAGCTATTGAGTATTGTTTCTCCTTTCAATCATCAAAATATGTACTGTAAAATACTGGTTGGGATATTGATCCTTTACAAGCAGAAAACTGGTTGCATTGCCCTATGGCTGGTATTAGGCAGGTCACAAGCAGTATCTGGTCATCACCTGGGGCCTCATGTATAAACGGTGTGTACGCACAGAAATGTTGCGTAAGAACTTTTCCACGTTCAAATCGCGATGTATAAAACCTACACTTGGCGTAAAGCCACGCACTTTTCCACGGTACCTCATGCCTTGTCGTACGCAAGTTCTCCGCTCGGTTTTGCAGACTGGCGGCACCCAGCGTCAAAGCAATGGTACTGTTCCTGTGTGGTTACACCTTATTTTCCTGACGCGGCTTTATAAATACACCGAAACTAACCGCATATTGTTTATTAGTGTAATGCATCTGATTGTAATTAACTTGTAACAATACAATGGTCCAGGGAACAGCCATAGTATTCCAAATACCATAACTGCTTTAGCGTTGTTACTCTCTTCTTCTTCTTCTTCTTCTTCTTTCAGCTCCTCCCGTTAGGAGTTGCCACAGCGGATCATCTTTTTCCATATTGCTCTCACTGCACGACTCGGAGTATTTATATCATTGTATCTGAGTGTGAATCACAACAGCAGCTGATCGGGAAAGGGAATTATCGGTATACAGCTTTAAGGACACGCTGTCTCAGCCACGGCAAAATGTTTTAAAGCCTTTCCTGTACGGACCTCGCGGTTCAGAAACAGTTTAATCCCAAGAACTGTAAATGCATTCAATCAATTGCACCTTGTAGAACGGTTTGTACTTATAAGTACAATCACCCCACTGTAAACTTGCACTACAGTTATAATATCTCACAACCTGGGCCACTTTATAAAGCACGTATTTACATATGATGACGATATCATTTTTAAGGTGAAATGCAGCAAAATATGTTTATTAAATTATACAGATAAAACTTTAACTTCGTTTAAATAATCTATATTCTTCACTGGGAGTGTCGTTAAGGATAGAATAATTAAACATGTAATACGAAGATATTTCAATGTTCTTTAAACGTTTTGAAGAATCGGCGCTAAACTTACAGATGGCTTAACTTCTATTACAGAGCTGATTGTATGGCGATCGGTTACTTGGGGAAAGAAAAGCACTGACTGCAGTGACGGCTACGCCGATATATATTGAATATAAAACAGAAAGAGAAAATAACAACACAGCTAAAAACGCAGCGACAAATTTCGGCAAAAGTTAAATGCTTGTGTCATGAGCACGAGGTGGCTATGCAGTGTCTGCAACGGACGTAGCCTTCCACCGTGCATAAGCTACCTTACTGACGGGCGAGCGAAGGAGCCACCGATTCTTCCTCTGCCCAGTGCCACCACAAGCGTAGAGCCGCCCCTGAGTACTGCTGCAATAAATTATTTCATCGAAGTGAAACATGTTTAATAACGTGCTTTAACTCCTATCATCATGAAAATGACATCACGTATACATCTCAGTATTTTAGTTATTCAGAGAGCTGTAATATCATGAATGTCATGGATTCTGTGTCCAGTTGGAGGAAGAGAGCCGTTTAAGAAGCAAGTAGTGATTCACACACATAGAGCACATAGAAGATCAAATACAAAACAAAGCATTTAACGTGCTACTTTAATTACGATGTGATTTGAGAAACTGGTTAATTAAACGATTTTAAGATGAAGTTTATGATGTTCTACTTTAATGACAAAATAAACTACGTGATTAAAGTGGAAATGTCGAGACCCTAATAAGCTTTCATATGACACTCAGACAGTGGGCTTACAACTCGGCTTTTCACGGCGACTTTGATATGTGACTTCTTTTTTATTTCCGGCACTGTGTGATTTGTGAATGTGAGCTTTCAAGTTTCTCCAACACTCTATGTCACTCGATCAACTTTCTTTTGTTGATTATACCACGGTTTATTTGAACAAATAGTATGTTTTTTCTTTGCCTCCACTTGGTATTCGCTGAAATTCTTATATTTTCCCCCGTGCTTTTCCCATTGTCTTTTCACAGAAGGCTGCGCTTAAGGGCGATTTATATTGATTTGCATATTCAAAGAGGCGTAATTCTGGGAGGAGTTGGGGCGTAACACAAAGCGTGTGCACAAGTGTTAGTTTTCACACTGATCGGGATTTATGTAGCAGAAGAACGTGGAAGTTGGAGTACGCACAGATTCCTGCATCTGGATTTTTCTGTGCGTAAGCACATTTCGGCTTTTGTGCTTACGCCATGTTATAGTGCGAGTTCTACGCACGGCGTTATACATGAGGCCCCAGATGTATTTCTTGGAGTTCTTCCCAAAGAGTTCAATTTTTGTCTCATCAGAAATGCAGTATGGTAAACTACAAGCGGAACATAGCCATTCTACCATAAACATCTGATTGATGTAACACTGCTAAGATAGTCATCCTTCCAACAGGTTTTCTCATCTCAGCCGAAGACTTCTGAATTTCTGTTAGAGTGTCAACTGGGGCCTCCGGGCCAAAGCCCTTCTTGTCATTTTGGTTACTCATTTTGGCTGGACAGCCAACTCTAGGAATAGTCCTAGTGGTTCCAAACGTCTTCCATTTTTACAATGACTGAGGTGACAGTGCTAATGGGAATACTGAAAGTTTTAGAAATAATTTTAGTATCTTGCCCTGACCACCTTCAAGGCTTTGGTTTTTGCTCAGACATGCAGTGTGAATTGTGGCAACTTATATGCGCTGGTATGTGTGTTTCTAAATGATGTCCAGTCAATTCAGTTTCACCATTCACACACCTTAAGGATAATTAAAGCAAACTGGAACAGCAAAGGGTCAGAATATTTGTATAAATGAGAGAGTTCAGTTTTTGATATTTAATAGATTTACAAACATTTATGAAAATTTTATCATAATAGGTTACTGAATGAGGCAAAAATGGCAGATTTATCAATTTAACATTAAATCTATACCACAGAAAAGTATGCAGAAAGGAAAGTGGTCAGAATACTTTCAGAATCCACAGCATATACTGTATTACTGTTGTTAATTATATTGAATGCTGCTTTTACTTAGTTTTATATGATATATTTCAATACAAAAAGGTTTTTGTCCAATTAATTTAATTATTTCAGAAGGAGTTTTCTCACTTTAACACAAGCAAAGACAAGCAAAATTGTGGTGCAGTGGCTAGTGTGGCTGCCTCATGGTTTCAGCATTCCAGATTTGAATCCTGCATCTGTTAGTGTGTGCAGCAGGATGGAATTTAGAAGGCCACAAAGCAGCAAAATAAATGATGATGAGATGAGAAAAAGTATAAAATGACAAACAAGGGTCAAATGTATGTTTTTTATGTATTTCATTTGGAAATGATGCATTTAGTTTTTTGGCAGATTCTGCTAGTTTGTTTTACTTTAGTGGGAGCAGCCATGTCATTTATGACTGCTGTGTTGATTTCTGTCATGTGCTCTGCTTGCATCCAGAAAGATGTCACTCATAGCTCATGGGATTAAGGATACCAGCATGCAGTCTTTATAATTTTAGCAAACAAACCAATTGCTTGTGCTTTCTTTTACGAAATGTCTGGTAGTTAGATTTTGAGCTTTTGTGATATGTTTCTTTTAATTTCATTGAGTTTAGCTTTGCCTTTTAGGATTTAGTTCGCCTTCAGTTTTGACTTTCCTTTCCCAATCTTCTGACCATTATTCAACTCACATTAAAAACTTTAAGCCCGTATTCCCTGATCACACAAAATAACACACTGTTGTTGGTTATCTGCTTTTCATCTAGCCATCACAGGAAAAATTTGAAGAAATTGATTGTCTAAGTCCAATTAGTAATAATAATACATTTTATTTATATAGTACCTTTCCTGTGGAATCAGAGGACCTTAGTGGGTGAACAGGAGCACAGCAATGGAGAAGGTCCTTTAAGACACAGGGAGCCAGTGAAGGTGAAGCAGGATGGGTGTATTGTGCTTGCTGTTGCTGGTCTGTGTAAGGACTCTTGCAGCAGAGTTTTGAATTAACTGGAGCTGTGATATGAGATTTGAAGGGGCACCTGCCAGTAGGGAGTTACAATAATCGATGCAGGATGTGATAAAAGTATGGACATGTTTGTGTGTTTATGTTACAGAGGTGAAAGTAAGAAAGTTGGTTTACGTGGGTGGAATAAGAAAGGGAGAAATCAAAAATGACACCAAGATTCCTTGCACCAGAAGAAGACTTAATGACCGTCCAGAGTGTCTGAGAAGGAGCTCATTTTCTTAAGTTGTACTTTAGTGCCAATTTGCAGGAGTTCAGTTTTGTTTCAATTTAATTTTAAAGAGTTCCGCTCCATCCAGGTTTTAATTTCACTGAGGCAAGTTGTAGGTTGGGAAAGACCTAATGAAGTTTTACTTTTACATTGAAATAAAGTTAAGTATTATATGCATAAAAATGATAACCCAATCCAAAGTTACAAATGATTTGGCCAAGGGGAAGCATATAGATAGAGAAGAGCAGAGGGCTGAGGACAGGGCAATGAGGGACCCCTTGTGTGGTTGGCACTGAGCTCAATCTGCTGTTGCCAAGACTAACAAACTCTTGCCTGTCAGTCAGATAGGACTTAAACCACTGGGGGGCGATGCCAGAGATACCCAGCAAGTTCTCCATTCTGGACAGTAGAATGTCATGTCTAATGGTGTCAAATGTTGCAATAAGATCTAACAGAATTAATATGCTGGTTTGTCCAGAGTCTGCTGCCATAAACAAATCATTGGTTACCCGAAGCAGGGTATCTTCACAGCTGGGCTGCACACTGAAACCAGACTTAACTCAAAAAACAAATGAATTTGAAACAAGTCCTCACATCTTAAGATGATCTGCAAAAGCTTATGCATAAAGTAGCTTTTAAAATATCCAGTAACGTATACCTGGATGGTAGCACGCCACCATCTTTAATTAATACCAGTGGTTTGATGATTCACAGGTTGTAACCTGTCCATTACATGTTAGCAGTGGAAAGAAGTTGACATACTGTAAATGATATAACCGAATGCAACCATTCAATAATATATGGAAAAATTAGGCATCCATATGAGAAAATCGTAATGGTAATGCAGATTCTAAATAAAATGACATTTAGATAGAACCATAAATGTAAAATACATGTTAGAAAAATACAAAATACAAACAAAAATGGATTCTGCACTTATCAAAACCCCAGCATCATAACATTACAGAGTTTGAACATTATTTTACACAACTATCCTTTTTGCATCTCAAAAACATAAGTGATAGTTTGACTGGCAATTCTAATCTGGTTCTATGTGAGTGTGTGCATAAGTGAGCCTTCTGAGAGTACAGATAAAGTCACATTATGCACCCTTTTTTCTCTTTCCATCTTGTCATGGTACGCAAAACATGAGACATTTTCTTCTGTTTGTGAAATCCCAATGTCCCCCATTCAGTGGTGCAGCTAGAGTTCAAGCTGCTTGCGGCGGGGCAGTGCTTTAAGACTTAGTGACTAGAAGGAAACCCCTTAGGTTGGGGACAAATGCTCCCATCAATCCTCTATGCCAAGAGATCAAGAAGGTTCAAGTTATAGAAGGATTTCCAAGTGGCAACAGAAAAAGAAAAGAGGCTTTTCTAATGAGAGACCAGATCCAGTCTGGCAATGATGGTATAGTTAGAAAAAATTACTACATCTTAATGGAAAAAGATTTACAGGAAGCATAAAGTATTACAGCCAAACAAACAATTCAAAGCTACTTATAGGGAGAGCAGTTATTATTCAAATAGACTGCTACAGTCACCTGAGATTTTAATTTTGGTGATCAGAGAAATGAGCGAGCAAAAGTGGTTGAGACAACCTCCACAGTATTATAAGAAAGCATAGTAACAATTTATGTAGTACCTGCAGTGGACAACCACCGGTGCATTCCTAGTCAACTGATTCATGAAGGAGCGGACAAGCTCCCTGAAGGCAATCAGGCTGTGAGTTTTGACGGGAACACCGTGGTCAGGCCAGGTGGTGAAGTGGAAATGTTTGACGATGCGGGATTCGAGAGTCTTAACCTGGGATAAAATAGATGTTGAGAAACAAAAGGAAGCGAGCAAATATCACCTCTACAAGTACAAGAATTCTGTCCATGAGCATTTTAACCAATAAGTATGAAATTCATACTTTCAGAAACATCAAGAATATTGAGGTGCTAAGGATCACATAAGAAAATTAGACAGTGTCACACACGTGTGCATGGGAAGCAGCTGAAGGGCTTAGACAATACTGTTTATACATCTGCCCAGGGGGGGGCGCTGACGCTCTTTCTGAGTTCTCTGCAGGTCTTACCGGAAATCCCACCAGGAGCCGCCATTTCCAGGAAGGACACACCACCTCGGTTCCGGCCCCAAGAATCTGTCAGAGGGCTATGGCTCTCTGGCAACAGGTGGGTGAGTGGCTACGGCCATTTGATTTGACCCCTTGCAAATAGTGCAGCAAGTGGCCTGTTTTTGCTGCTACAGCGATACCCCAGGAATTTGCCCAGCCGGCCTGGGGAATTCCATTCCATGGACGAGCTGCTACAGCTCTTGCAACCCAGAGGCCGGCTGTGAAACCGGGAGGGCAGAACAGCCGCTCTGTGGACTACCGGGAGTTATGTCCTACAAAGCAGTCCCTTCCACGCAATCCAGAGCCTGTTCGAAGTCGCCGGGCCGTCTGGCTTGCGACCTGTCGGGAACAAGGCGGACCGTAGGGGACAATGGCGGGGTTGTTTGTGTGCCCTTAGCAATCCCTGGCGGATAAACATACGGGAGAGCTTCTTATTAATGGACATATGATAACAGCGCTGTTTGATTCCGGCAGTAGCGTGTCTGTCGTTGCTCGCCGTTTTGTTCTACCGCAACAATGGATTAAGAAAAGACCAGTCTAAAATGTATACGGAGATATCCGCTCGTACAATACCGCCCGGTGTTACGTATGTCTCGGAGGAACCCTTGGCGCTTACGTGCGGTACACCGGATCCTCCGTTTCCCGTAATCCTCGGGCGGGACTGGTCTGACAGTAACCGCGGTAGTTTAGAAAGCATTCCCCGAAAAGCTTTTGGCCTCGTTATAGATGATAAAGACTCATCTCAAGCTGCTTCCACACCGTGTAATCAGCCGACAGGGAGTGGGGCGGTAGGCCAAGAGAGTGCGAAGATACTCCCGGACCGTCGCGGGCTACTACGTCATCCACTAGCGCCCGGCAGCGAGGAGGATTCTCCGCCCCTTGAGGTCAGACCGGACCCGCTCTCTGAGTTGCACTTTCAGTTTAGAGCGACTCGGCTTCTTTCAAGAGAACAGTGGAATGGCGACTCTCTGAAGCACATAAAGAATGCAGTGGTTCTCGTTAACGCCAGCGCGCATTTGCCCATGCCACAGGGACCTCACTTTGTCATGGATAATGAATTATTGTATCGGGTTGCTGAACATGAGGGAAGGTCCGGAAGTTGTTGCTAGTCCAGCGGACCTACGGCGGCAGGTTTGCGAGTTAGCCCACTCTCACCTTCTTGGAGGCCATCTCGGCTCCGATAAAACATTAGAGCGCATTAAGCTCCGTTTTTTTTGGCCGGGGATTAATGAGGAGGTTCGCGCTTTTGCATTTCCTGCCGGAGTGTCAACTGCGGCAAATTCCTAGGAAGGACCGTGCTCCTCTGATTCCCCTTCCCCTTATTGGCGTTCCTTTGACAGGATTGGGGTGGATATAGTAGGACCCTGGAGCCCTCAGCCGAGGATATAAATATATACTCGTCCTCGTGGATTATGCAACCCGATTCCCTGAAGCCGTTCCATTGCTCGGCTACCACTAAAAATATTGCACGGAACTAGTAGGAGTCTTTTCACGCGTGGGCATTCCTAGAAGTCCTGACGGACCAAGGAACGCCTTTCACCTCGGAAACGTTCAAGGAGACTGCCAAGTTACTGAAAATAAAGCATTTAAAAACCTCGGTGTATCATCCTCAAACCGATGGGCTAGTGGAGAGATTCAATCAAACTCTCAAGCAAATGCTACGTAAGGTAGTCAGCAAGGATGGGAGGAATTGGGACCAACTCCTCCCCTTGTCCTCTTTGCCTACGGAAGTCCTCAAGCCTCTACGGGTTCTCTCCCTTTGAATTACTATACGGAAGACAGCCCCGGGGCTTATTAGATATTTTAAAAGAGGGCTGGGAAGGGGAGGCACAGCCCTCCACTAACATTTTGGAGTATATCGCCCAGTTGCGCGATAGATTTGATGTAATAAGACCTATACTAAAAGTCATATCGAGGAGGCACAATCAGCACAGGCCGCCTGTATGACCGTGTACGACTCTCCGGGAGTTCCAACCGGGGGATCGCGTCATGGTATTGGTTCCTACTTCACACTCTAAACTGCTCGCACATTGGCTAGGCCCCTACGAAATTAAGGAGAGGAAGGGATTGGTCGACTATTTGGTGAAACAGCCCAATCGCCGACCAGCTGAGCGAATATATCATGTAAACCTGCTGAAACCGTGGAAGGAGAGGGATCCCGATCCCTCCTCCGGACAGCCCTGCTCTCTCTTGCGAAGTAAGTGCCCTTAATTTCGTGAACAGCTATCTCCCAGACAGAGACAGGAGCTCGAAGCAGCTATCCGCTCGGTCCCAGAGGTGGTAAGTGAACAACCAGGTCGGACCTCTCTGATTGCGCACGACATAGTGACTGACCCGGGGGTGATCGTCCGTGGCGACCCTACAGACTCCGGAGGCAAAGAAAGTAGAAGTGGAACTGGAAATCAAGCGAATGCTGGCACTAGGAGTGATCGAGGAAAGTAGTAGTCCCTGGTCCAGCCCCATCGTCTTGATTGCTAAGCCTGACGGCAGTTGGAGGTTTTGCAATGACTTCCGTCGGCTCAACCAAGTTTCCGATTTGATGCTTATCCCATGCCTCGCGTGGGCGACCTCCTCGAGACTGGGACCAGCCAAATTCTTGACTACACTTGACATGACAAAGGGGTACTGGCAGGTTCCTTTAAGTCCGAAGGAAAAACCGCGTTTAGCACTCCTAGCGGACACTGGCAGTATCGTGTCCTTCCATTCGGGTTACACGGGCCTGCGACTTTTCAGCGTCTGGTGGACAAAGTGCTCCGGCCCCATAACTTCGTTCTGTGCTGCCTATCTGGATGGCGTTGTCATCTATTCCAGCACCTGGAAGGAGCACATACAGCAGGTCACAGCAGTATTACGGACATTGGGAGAGGCGGGCTCGCATCAACCCCAAGAAATGTTACTTGGGTTGAGAGAAGCCAAATATTTGGGCTACCTAGTGGGCCGGGGTACTGTGAGGCCACAGTGTTCCAAGTTGCAAGCCATAATGGCCTGGCCCGTCCAAAACCAAGCGGCAAGTCCAATCCTTTCTCGGTTTGGCGGGTACTACCGCCGGTTTGTGCCTCGTTTCTCCGAGAGCGCGCCTTGACCGACTTGACAAAGAAAAGAGCTCCTAATACGGTGGTATGGTCTGATAAAGCGGGGCTGCATTCAGTGACTTAAAAGGGCTCTGACTTCAGCACCTATCTTAATCTCCCTAACTTCTCTCTCCCTTTTGTCCTCCAGGCGGATCACAGGCTTGGGAGCCGTTTGAGCCAAAGCGTCGGCGGTGTTGAACACCCGTTATGTACCTGAGCGGAAACTGTTGGACCGGAGACCAGGTACGCGGCGGTGGAGAAGGAGGCTATCAAATGGGGTGGCGCAGCTGCGGTACTACCTCTTGGGTTGTTCACTCTGGTGACGGATCATGCGCCTTTAAAGTGGATGGCCCTTCACAGGGAGTCAATCCATATGGTTTCTTGACCTGCAGCAGTACAAATATACGCTACAGGGGTCCCTTCATGCCAACGCCGATGCCCTCTCCGGGCCCACGACCTTCGGTGTCCCCGACCACGGGTCTGGGCTGAGGGGAGTCTTGTCACACTTTGCATGGGAAGCAGCTGAAGGGCTTAGACAATACTGTTTATACATCTGCCCAGGGGGGGCGCTGGCGCTCTTTCTGAGTTCTCTGCAGGTCTTACCGGGAAATTTTCCAGGAAGGACACACCACCTCAAGAATGAGGTCACTTCGGTTCCGGCCCCAAGGGTGATGTCACTTCCAGTTCGGCCCAGAGGGCGACATCATTTCCGCCCTCTGAGCTATAAAGCTCACTGCCTTTGCTTAGGCAGGCAGTTCTGTTTTGGACTCTGTTGTGTAAACAACTGTTTGAAAATGCCTCAAATACTTTTGCAGCCGGAAACCGCATTAAGAAACCTTTCCAGCCTCTGGTCTCCAGTTCTTACAACAGTCAGACATTAGGTTATCCCTCCTATTTGTGTGAATGAATCAATTTTTTCAATTTTATCTTTACATTTAAACACATATTCAGCGATACATTATTATCCATTAACTTGGTTTTAATTTTTAACATAAAAACAATATATTTCATGAAAGTAATACTAAGTTATTCAAATTTGAAACTAGAAGGAACTGGGACAAACATAGGAAAATCAGAGAATTGTATTTAATTATTACATTTCATTTATCAGTATAAACTGAGAAACCATTCAGACCTACAGTGATAGACCTGAAACACCTTGAACACCAGACAGGTTGTCATATCTGTGCATGTTTAGCCCAAACAAACAGCAGATGTTCATCTCCACGAACTTCTCCTGGTCTGGGGTCCCTTTGTAGCCATCACACAGTTCTGCTTATCTATCAGAAGAATGAAGACTATGGTGTCTACAGCCAGCTGAGAATGACCAAAGCTCTAATGAACAAACAAGAAGCCTTTTCAATGAATTTCGTACATTTTGTGGGCAGTGAATAATTTGTTAGGGACTCTACAGAAAGAAGCTACAGCATTTGATATCTGCAGTATAATTTGGACAATAGCAAACTCTTCAAGACATGAGAAAAGCCTGCCAAATTCCACTCAAAGTTAAAGAACTTCTTTTAAGTTATAAGTATTTCATTGGCTAGTTCTGCTAAATTATAAAATACATTATCAGTATACTGTGAGTAATACTACTGCTGCCTTTCATTCTGAGGTTTCTGATCTCACTTATCAATGTCTGGTGAAGTGCATGATTTGTTTGTACTCTCGTGGGATGTCCACATTTTAAAGTCACGAACATTACAGTGTCTGGCAACTCTTCTCTAAATTGACATAGCGTGGATATGTTTACTGAATTGCCCTGTAAAGGACTGCCATCCAGTCTAGGTATGTCTCCAGGAACACCTCTCATGTATCTGAGGCAGGCTGCAGTATCCCACACCCTGTAATAGTTTCAGAAAATGGACAGATGGATTATCTGCTTAAAAACTAGAGCTTATCTTCTTTTCAAAGATTACATTTATTATACTTTCTTTACAATGTCAACAGCTCCTTGGCATTCACATTTAGAGACCTTTGATCTTTGAGAGAAATTACAAATGAGGGTAACACAAGTGTTTATCAAATCATAATTTTTAGAAAAGCAGATAGCTACACAGATAGCAGAGAAAATGTCAGCAGCTCAAGGAGACTGCTTTTCTGAATTGGCTGTGGCCATGCCATGTTATTCAACTCAAAAAAGTAAGTTCTGTGTCATTTTTACATTTGTATCCATAACATTTATTTTTATTTATGGATTTTTAGCCCTTCAAAAGATCATTTATCTTAACTTTATCAATATCTTTAAATTGTTAGTCCATGTAGCTAATTGGTTATGATGTAGGGCTGTAAATTGTGTTTTACTAAATTAGACCAAAAGTGAGCACGATACCTGTCTAGTCAGCACTCCAACTGTCCAAATGTAGTAACAATGTTACTCTGTTTAATTTGTGATTATAAATCACTCTTCAGCAAAAAAAAAAAAAAAAATTATAAATCTACAAATGCCTTAAGCATCACAGAACTGAATTAGCTGCTGTTCACATCACTTGGCCCGAGGTGGGATCAAGTCCCAATTTTGCAACCACAAGCAAGTCTCAAGTCTTAAACCTCAAGTGACAAGTAAAGTCTCAAGTAATAAGAGGCGAGTCCCAAGTAAGTCTCAAGTCCTTTAGGTCAACTCAAGTCAAGTGCCAAGTCTGTAGTTTTGTGCCAGAAGTCTTCACGTCTCATGTTGGGTCAATATCAATCTTGTGTTTGAGCTTGTAGTTACTGCAAATACCTTCAAACTGTTCACATACCCCTACATACATATACCTGTGTGTGTTCCTTCAAACTGTTTGCATGACAGCAGACTTCACCTCAGCTCAAGGATTTCTTCTTCCATTGTTGTCCAAAGGGCAGTGACTTCAAGATAGCTTCTCATCTTCCGATTAGACCATATATCCATAGTTACAGAGAGATGTTCAACTTGCTATAATTGTTTTTTTTTTTGGGTTTTGCCTGATTCTCTGCAACCAAGTTTTCTGTTTTAGAAGTGATAGTTTTCTGGTTTCAAAATTGTCCCTAGTGGGTGGGTGTGTGTGTGTGTGTTTGCACTCTGCGGTGGGCTGGCACCCTGCCTAGGGTTTGTTTCCTGCCTTGTGCCCTGTGTTGGCTGGGATTGGCTCCAGCAGACCCCCGTGATCCTGTAGTTAGGATATAGCGGGTTGGATAATGCATGGATGGATAGCTTTCTGGCAGAATGGTGTATACTTGCTACCAAGAAGTGTTCAACTTTTGAGAGGGGAAAGTCTGATAATATTACATTGGCGATGAGCTTTTGTTGAGGGTGGTTGGAGTTATAAAAGTTTAACAGCACTTGTAATAAACTGAGGGATGCTTGGCTGCAAAGGGTTACCATCTTGGTCTTCAGATATTCTTCACAGATAATGAATTAGAAAAAAGGCAACAAATAACAAATGTAGCATATTTTTTCTACACTTTGCAACTAAATTAATAAATGTCTGTCAGTTATGGTCTTATGGTCAAGTCTGGAATATTACATTAAGCATTGTATACAGCAAAAATGAATGTTGACTAAAGATAATATATTATAGTGGTAGCATAGTCATTATTACTTGTCATGGCAGCAGCATCTAAAGTTACACTATCTGTAGATATTTTGTTTAATTGTGATTCCTAAGGCCTGCAGTGCACATGAGTGAACAAAATCCTGTAGACTGGCATTATTAAGAATGTTGGGCTGGTTCATTAGAGAGTAAAACTATTAACTTAAGGACCTTTTCATACTTTTATGCTTGTGCTGAAATACCATAGAAACCACAACACAGTCTCTGTTAAACAAAAATGTTTTTTCATAAAATTAAAAATGCTCTATTTTTGAGTTATTGAAAATAATAGCACATTTCACAAAAAAAAAATTTGAAGAATATTTCAGTAAGCAGTGAAAGAAAGAAGATGCAATTAAAGTTGAAGCACAGTGTACAACTTTTAATGATACATATGGTTATGTGTTTCCCTGACACCATATTGTTCATTTTAGAAGTCAGGGACTAATAGCTTACCACACTATATGCTGCCTTTGGTAATGCCTCACGAAACTGGAAGATGCGCCATCCCATCAGTAATTGTAGTTCCACATCTTTTACAAACAATGGTTTGGTGTTTGTCTTCTACTTTAAAATTTAAAAATCCACAGGCTATTATTTTTGGCTCAGCCGTACTGTTCTTTACTATTCGGTACCCATATTGTATGCATTTACATTAAAATACTTTGCTTCATGTTAGATTGCTTAATGTTTATTACACAGATTATGTATCTTAGCCATTCCTACTGGCCAATGTACTGCTCCAAGTGCATGAAACATGAAAACTTATTGATTGCTCTGAAAGTGTTGCATCCCACAGAAAGTTCAGGGACTACAAAGGAGAAAAAGGGAGCCATGTTGTTTGTTTGTTTTATCTCAAGTCTTCTTCCTGCAAGTCAATTCAAGTTTCAGGTCATTAACTGTCAAGTTCAAGTCAAGTCACAAGTCATAGAGAGTGTGACTCAAATCAACTCAAGTTCAAGTCACTTGATTCAAGTCTTCAGCACTACTTGGACACATGTTCAGTTACTAACAGGAGTGCATTCTGGGCAAAGTGAGCTTTCTTTGCACTTTCCAAAGCCATTCTGTTAGTTCTCCTGGCCACACAAGACTGTTGGCTGCCCCATTCAAGGTCAGTTCCTGCTTTGTAAACTTCACTGCAAGGGTTGACTTGAGGTCTGCAGTCTTGGAAAGGAAAATCAGGGTTTTTGAAAAAGGGTGAACGATATTAAAGAATGAAAAAGTTCTAGTACTAAACTTAAGTTGTATTGATTTAGCAGCCTAATATCAAAAGTGAATTACAAATCAAACGTTCACTAGTTTGGGGTAGTTTGGACGGGTGTTGAGGACAGATCAAGAGAGCAAATACTGCCGTATTGTTTGGATTCTAAATATTGGTAATACTTTAGTTTAGGTACTGCAAAAGGTAAATTATTTGGGTAACACTTTAGTTTAGGCACTGCAAAAATGAATCTATCACTCATTTACTGTTACGTAACAAGACCTTAACAAAGAATTCATTGGGTGTTCCTAACACTTACAAAGCATCAGTAAAGTGATTATTCATCTTTGTGTGGTGTGGCATTTGATATTTTGGTAAAATTAGTTATGAATATGAAAGATTCATTAGTCTTATAGTGATGTATGCAATATCAAAAGACATATCTCACTTAAGCCACCTCTGACTGTTCCAAAGTGAAGTTCTTTTAGTAGGCCACACTGCACTGGCATGAATAGCCGATGCTTTGTAAGTGTTATGAATACCAAAAGAAGCATTTTTAAGGTCTTGTCACATAAGAATAAAAGAGTAGTAGATGCATTTTTGCAGTATGTAAACTAAAGTTTTACCCAAATATTTTACCTTTAAAAGTCAATGACCATATTTTTTATGGAGTCTTGTAATCATTTTCTTTTTATACCTAATATAGCAGAAACTTAAAACTTGTTTTTGTTGGATGTTAAAGTAATAATTTGTCTGTATTCTGCACAAAACAATACTACAAGTACTAATACTGTTAATACTTACATTTAACTAAGAAATATTAAGCATATAGCAGACTCGTTTGCCTTTTTCAATAATGTGAAGTGCTGAAATATGAAGTGACTTTGCAGCGTAGTGCTTCCCAATGCAATGATGCGCCTTAGCCACTAGGCCACACTGTCTGTTCAAAATTTGTCACAAATGCTTGCAGAATGTTTTTTTTTTCATGAACACAGTTGTCCAGGCTTACTCACATGTTTCACATTAAATTCTCGCAGAGTCCACTCCTTCATCTCCGTGTCTGATACAGTAGTCACTGAAATGTCCTCATAGACACAAGGTTTACAATCTTTAGGCCAGTATTGCTCACACTTCACCTAAAAAGAAGCAACAACCATTAGAACATGGTCTTGATTATGTGAGTGGCAGTTTTGGTTTTTTATTTGTAATTCATTGATACCCTGACCCATAGTTAAAATGAATGGATAAATGTATGATTAATGCATACTTTTTCTTAGTGTCTGCATGGCTCTTCGTCTAACATCCCAAATACATTCAGGTTATATGAGTGGGTCTCTTGATATTTTCTGTTACTAAACTTCATCTATTCTGTCTCTTTCTCAGTATCCTCATGTGGCACTTGGTGCCACTGCTCTACTGCCAAGTTGTTTGCCTGACTATAGAAGAATCCTCTCAAATAAATGAGCGCTGGAATCACTGGGTAGAAGGTTCCTTTGATCAGGTTGGACATCCCATCACTCACTCTGCTGTAGAATGGCCAGTAGGGGGAAGGCAGTTTGTAGGCCGAGGTCTCCAGGACTCTGATTGTGTCTGGCCTGTCCGACTCCTTTTGTACAATCTGGCTGTGGTCGGACAATTAACTAATTGGCAGATATTGTTGTTTTTCATTTCATGTTAGTTTCTATTTTGTTTTAAATGTATTTGAACAAATCAGAATCCTCATATGTGATAGTTTTGTATTTAGTGAGTTTAATTACCTATTCTTGCATTTTGCCTTGTAGTTTGTACTACTGTATTGTATTTCTAAGGTGGCAATGATAGAAACCTCTGTGAAGAGGATTACTTGTTTGGGGGGCTGTCAAAAAACAGGGCCTTTTACAGCACATTGAAGCATACTTTGCGTGATTTTGGACTCTACAAAAAATAAATTGTTGTTGTTTTCACTCTAAATTTGAGTGTAGGTGAGTAGAGGTGAATATGTGTGGCCCCATGATGAATGGCACCCTGTCCAGGACTGGCTTCTTCTTTCCACTCAGTCCTACCGGGATGGGATTTGGTCAAATCCCTACAACATTGAACTGGATTGGTTTGGTTTACTAATTGTTATAAGGATGGATAACTGTTTTAAATTAGGGCCAATGGCAAGAGAGAGAAGAAAAGAAAATCAATGTTTATACTAACTACAAAGAAAATAAAAATGTGGAACCCCTGATCATCAGGAAAAATACATTCTACTTAGATACTATTGGAGTTGCATTTTTTATTTTTGAAAAGGCAAAAGCATTGCCAGCTCACTAGAGAACACATGGAGCTCACACACTGAGAAGCTGAAACTGAGAGACAGGCAATGTTGTGTTTCTCAAACTGACATGCAAAGAATATATAAGTAAGTTAACATCAAATAATTTAGTCAGTCAGTCAGTCATCTTCATCTGGCCAATCCCAGCCAACACAGGACGCAAGGGAGGAACAAATCCCAGGCAGGGCGCCAGCCCACCGCAGGACACAAACACACACACACAATTTAGGATCGCCAGTGCACCTAACCTGCATGTCTTTGGACTGTGGGAGGAAATCCACGCAGACACGGGGAGAACATGCAAACTCCACACAGGGAGGATCCAGGAAGCAAAGCCAGGTCTCCTTACTGCGAGGCAGCAGCACTATCACTGTGCCACTTTCAAATAATTTACTTACAGTTATTTATATTCATTTATGCTCAGCAGCTATGACCCTGACGGCGCAAACAACAAAAAAAGATACACACACAAACTAAACGTTTAGAAATAGAAAAAATGAACAAAAATGAAAAACCAAACATTAATAAAAAAAACACAAACTGCAAATTACCAAAAAACACAAAAAACACAAAAAACACAAATTAACACGAAACACAAACTACAAATTAACACGCATGGCAATCAACAAGTTAATAAAAAAACAAATAGAACTAATTAACCAAAAACATAAACTACACATTAGAAAGAAAATGGAATTGGGTGTTAAAAACGGAGATGAAATGTTAAGTGAATGATAAGAAAATGGCCAGAACTTTACACTTTGAACTTCCGTCCATTTTGTTATTTTGCAATTTTGCACTATTGATACAGGTTTCTTATTCATTCTAAGGGCCTGTCAGCCGGGACCCCTGGAGGAAAACCCACAGACAGCCCAACACATTGAAACTCTCCACTAAACTGAACATTGAACCCTTTAACAACAGGCACACCAATCTGTTATGTATTGGTGTAAAATGAAATTACAAAATGTGAACACTGTGAAGATATGAGTCAAATTTATATCCATATTTACCCTGTTTCCTTCTTCACAATTTGTCACCATGACGACTGCTTGCACATTTTGCTCCCATATCATTTGCCAGAAGTTGGCTACTGTGTTTGGCAGAGGCCCCTGAGCAGCAATGAATTCCTTGCTGGAATTGTAGCCCTGTGAAAAGAAAAGGAGACATAATTTTGAAAATTTACTTTCTCACGCCTGTATTTTAGATGTTTGTTTTGAAGTGAAACTGGCAACCTTATACACTAATAAGACACAATATTAAAACCCTGACTGGTGAAGCAAATAATATTGAGTTTATTATTACAATGGCACCTGTCAAGGGGTGAGATATATTTGGCAGCAGGGCAACAGTCAGTTCTTAAAGTTAAAGTGTTGGAAGCAAGAAAAATGGGCAATTATAAGGATCTTAGAGACTTTGATAAGGTCCAAAGTGTGATGGATAGACAACTGGGTAAGAGCATCTCCAAAATGGCAGGTGTTGTGGGTTGTTCCCAATATGCAATGTATAGTACTTACCAAAAGTAGTCCAAGAAATTACAACTGGAGTACCTGTGACAAGGTCATGGGTGCCCAAAGCTCATTGTTGTGTGTGAGGAGCGAAGGCTTGCCCATCTGTTCCAATCCCAAAGAAGAGCTACTGTAGCACAAACTGCTAAAACACTTGATGCTGGCCATGAGAGAAAGGTGTCAGAACACACAGTTCATCTGTGCTTGCTATGTATGGGGCTGCAGTGCCATAGACTGGCCCATGCTAACCCCTGTCCACTGCCAAAAGTGCCAACAATGGAAATGTGAGCATCAGAACTGGACCATGGAGGGACAGAAAAAAGAGGCCTAGTCTGATGAATTGTGTTTTCTATTAAATCATGTACAACATGTCATGTACGTGTGCTATGTTCACCTTGGGAGGAGACGACAACAGGATGCACTATGGGAAAAAGGCAAGCTGGTGGAAGCAGAGAAAATGCTCTGCTAGGAATCCTTGGGTCCTGGCATTCAAGTGGATGTTAGTTTGAAATGTACCATCTACCAAAACATTGTTGCATACCACTTACAGTATACCCTTCATGGAAACAATATTCCTTAATGGATGTGGCCTCTTTCAGCAGGAAATTGTACCCTGCCACACTGTGAAAATTGTTCAGGAATTGTTTGAGTAACATAACAAAGAGTTCAAGGTGTTGACTTGGCCTCCAAATTTCCCAGATCTCATTCTGATCAAACATCTTTCGGATGAGCTGGAAAAACAAGTCCGATCCATGGAGGTCCCAACTCACAACTTATAGGACTTAAGGGCCTGCTGCTAAGGACTTGGTGCCAGATAACACTGAACACTTTCATAGGTCCTGTGGAGTCAGTGCCTCAGTGGGTCAGAGCTGTTTTGATAGTGCAAAAGGGATGATGATGTGGCTGATCAGTATATTCAAGGACCTTACAGGCAGTTAAGTATGGCAAAGGGCAAGAAATAGGTCCAGTAAGGATGTATAACAAACAACAAGGCATATTTGGCAGTGAGGAAACATGCCAACAAACCAATTTAAGAAAAGAGCTACAGGTAGGAACACTAGAAAGACATTATGAGTAGGAGCAATATTCCTTTCTCATGATGGAATTCAGAATGCTAAACAGACTCTAGAATATGCTGATTTTCACAATCAGAGACAACATAGCTAGGAACACACCATGTGATCTTAATCTAATGTATAGCGCCCAATTAGTTGTTGAAAATGGCACAAAATTGCAAGAAAATCATTACATTTCATAATGTATGAGATACATACAAGCATCATTCTGGTAGCTTGTGGCCTTCCAAAGCTTTTTCAACATTGAGTTTGTTAAGTGTGAAGGGTCATTCTGATGTTAAATTCTAACATAGAAATATTGCTGGTAGGCCAAAAAGCTGTGAGGAAAAGACTGTGTATATTTTCAGTCTGTATAAATGGTTTTTCAACCACACCATGTGTTATAGCAAGATTAAGATGTCATTATCATCACTGATAAATTCCACAATGCTCACATAAGTCTGTAAGACAGCATTTGTCCATGTACACACCTTTGCAAAATTGAAATGGGATGCTGGTTATGCAGGATGTGGAAAACTTGTGCATGCATTTAGAACTTCTAGAACAGACAACTGTAGTGCACTACGTATGGGATCCTCTGCAACATCTACTGTATTAATAAACTTCAGTTAGTTCAAAATGTAGCAGCCAGAGTACTCACTGCAACTAAAAATCTGATCACATTGTCCCAGTGTTGTCTAGGCTTCTCTGATTACCTGTCACATTTCATATTGATGATGTAATCTTGATTCAAACCTATAAAGCAGTAAAAGGACTTGCCCCAGAATGTTTATATGACCTACTGTTTAAATACTGTCCACAATGACAGCTTCTATCTCAAGATTCTGGTCTTTTAGTACTACTAAGAATAATTAAAAACTCAGCAGGGCCTTCTGATCAAGAGCCTTCCAGCTCTGGAAATGCCTTCCCATAAATATCTTAGGCTCAGACACTGTGTCAATATTTAAATCTATGTTAAAAACACATTAATTTTATATAATGTGCACTTAAATATTCCATGTCACTTTCCCTGAGATAATTGTTTGTCAGACCCTTCTAACACATCACTATATGAAGAAATTTAGCAACTGGGCCATAGAAAAATGTGGCCAGCTGGGAGATTGGTACTGTCATCTTTCTGTTGTTACATTCTTTGCAGTGGCGGAGAGGTACTGATGTTTTAGAAAGCCCTCTGACCTAGGTTGCTATTTTTCTTCCCGGAAATAACTAATGCACTCAGAAATAATAACATTATCGAATGAATGGTCATCTCAAATGTTGCTAACACATTCTGTCTTTATTCTCTCAAGCTATCCTGGAATCTGCACCCTGAAGACTTTTTAGGGTATGCCAAGCTGTCCTCCTGGGATTGTGGGCTGAAGACCAGTGCGACTGCAAAAATCAACTAGTCTTGTTTTGAAAGACCTATTGACCCATCCCTTTACAGACATCTAAGTGATACATGTTGTTAACCATCATTCTCTGAGAAGAGGATGAATTGCATTCTGTCTGCTATCAAGTCCTGGAAGGGGAAACTCTCCTTAAACTGCCCTTCAAAAGATTTCTTCTGTTTTTTCCTGCAAGGTTTTAGGGGATTTTTTTCTTGTCTACTCAGAGATCCAAGGCTCGGGCTGTCAATTAAACAGGGCCTGTTAAAACCCAATGAGGCATTCTTTATCAAAAAGTAATCAAAGAGTCAGGGTTGCAGTAATGGCTGGGTGTCCTGGTAGCCAAATTGGGGCTTCTCCTTGTTAGCAAGGGACTATAAAACTGTAAGCAAGGAAAACAAAAGGCCACATTACACTGACTGGGACACGTACATTTAGCTAGGGGTCCAAGTCAAGTCAAGTTGGGGAGCATGCACTGGTACAGTGCGTTGCCGCACCCACTACACAATGAAACAACTCAGGATCCCTGTTTGCAACCCCCCAGGCAGATGCACGGTCCAGTCCCATCCTTCGGAAATGACCCTCTATCTGCCGCAGCCAGGTGTTACATGGGCGACCCCTTAGCCTGGTTCAGCCATTCAGGTCCCCAACAATGAGGATCTTATGAGCCAGATCATCCTCAGGAAAACGCACCACATGGCTGTAGTGCCGTAACTGACGCTCCCTCACATTTCGGTCAATGTGCCTCATTTGGGATTCCATGAGCAACTGCTCATTCAACACAAAGTCAAACCAATGGTACCAAAGGATTTTCCGGAGAGACACAGTACCAAAGGAGTCCAGTCTCTTTCTCAGGTCACTGGATAGCGTCCATGTCTCGCAACCATACAGTATAGCAAGACAGGAAGCACCAGGACTCTAAAGACTTGGACTTTCGTCCTTTTGCATAGATATCGGGAGCTCCACACACAACCTTTCCAGTGACCTCATGACCCCCCATGCTCTCCTAATCCATCTACTGACTTCACAGGAAGAGTCACCAGAGACATGAATGTCACTGCCAAGGTAAGTAAACCTTTCAACAAGGTCAACACTCTCTCTACAAACAGACACATTGCTGATTGCTGTGCCCAAGAGGTCATTAAAGGCCTGGATCTTGGTTTTTATCTAGGACAATTGCAAGCCCAGACACTCAGACTCTTCACTCAGTCTCTCGAGCACCATGATCAGAGCCTCCATTGACTCCACAAAGATCACAGCATCGTCAGAAAAGTCAAGATCCATTAATCTTTCTTCATCAACAGATGTCCCACAGCTGCTGGACCCCACGACCTTGCCTAACACCCAGTCCATACAAGCATTGAACAGAGTAGGAGCAAGAACACACCCCTGACGAACCCCAGAATCAACTGGCAAAGATGCAGAGGTTCTGCCTCCACTCTGCACAGCACTCACAGTACCAGTGTACAGGCCGGCCATGATTTCCAGCAACCTCGAGGGCATCCCGCAAACCCTCAGGATGTTCCACAGGGCAGCTCGATCAACTTAGTCAAACGCTTTGCGAAAATCGACAGATGCTGCAAAGAAACTCTGCTCCATGAGAACCCTCAGTGACAGGATGCGGTCGATGGTAGACTTCTTAGGCGTAAAACCAGACTGTTCCAGTCGCTGGTGGGTGAGCAAGTGATCACAGATCCTATTGAGGTTGAACCTAGTAAGGACCTAACCTGGCACCGACAGCAGTGTTATCCCCCTGTAGTTGCTTCAATCCAGGTGATCACTCTTCACTTTCAAGGTAAGGATGACAAGTCCCGTTTTCCCGTCAGTTGGGATGATGCCAGTTTCCCAAATAGAAGCAAAGATTGCTTGCAATCCCAGGAGGACAGCCTTACCACCAGCCCAGAGAAGTTCACCCCGGATACCACAGATCCCTGCCTTAACCCCCAGCTGTTTCACCACCTGTGCAATCTCAGTGAGACTGGGTGGTTCACAGCTAATCGTAGGATCAGCCTCAAGAACCGTGGACCCTGAGACAGCCAACGTCCTAGCCAGAAGATCAGCTTTGAACAACTGCTCAAAGTAGCCAGCCCAGCTGGTCACAACTGAAGTGTCATCCATAAGGACCATTCCATCAGCCACCCTGACTGCGACTCTCCAAGGAACAGATTCAGATGTGCGTAATGCTTCAATTCCTCTGTAAGCAGGACGTGGGTCGCTAGATCACAGATGGTGTGTCACTTGCTCACAGATACCTCTAACAAACGCCTCTTTATCTGCCCTCAGAGCCCTCGCAGCAGTCTTTCTCATTTCCCGGTACAGACCAGAGTTGCCATTTAGCTGTGCCCTGCAACTCCTCTCGATGATATCCAGAGTGCCCTGCGAGATGAAACACCTCCTTCTAGGAACACTGGTAACACCAACACAACCCTCAGCAACCTTCAGGTTCTTGTCGCGGAAGGTCTCCCACATCACATTAGGATCGGCAGTCGTATCCAAATCTGAAAGTTCCTCACACAAACTGTGTGCAAACTCATTAGAAACAGCCTGGTCTTGGAGTCTGGCCAAGTCCGGGCTCATTTTCCTAGTAGGTGGTAACCTACTGGACCTAAGCTGGATCCTAAGAGTAAAAACAAGTCTGTGGTCAGAATTCAGAGACTGGGAACTTCTGTAGACCCTACAGTTTTGTAAGAGCCTCCAGCATCTGCCCACGAGGATGTGATTGATCTCCTTCACCTCACCACCAGTATTGGATTACCAAATCCAACGATGCCGTTCAGGGCGTTGGAACCAGGATCCAGTGATTCGCAGCCCCTGACTTTAACATGGAGCCACTTTCACCACAATCACCAGACCCATGGGGACTAAGACAATCCTCATAGCCAGCCCTGTCAGTGCCAGTGGTTGCATTGAAGTCACCCATGACCAGAGGAGTGTCACCTTGTGGGCACCCATCAACCACCGAGCAAAGCTGCGAATAAAATGTCTCCCTCACTGAGACATCACTGACCTCGGTCGGAGCATACACTGAGACAACAGACAAGGCACCCAGGGAGTGCTGTAATCTGAGTCGCATAATACGCTTATTGAAAGGAGTGACATCAGACACCATCGGAAGAAGCCAATCCACTACAGTAACAGCTACTCCCTGAGTATGACAGCCATCAGACCGACCAGAATTAATAAAAAGTGTATCCACCTACAGAGATCTGGCCGGTCCCCGGTCTACGCACCACAAGGGTCCACATAGGAATAAAGGAGAAATGAATGACTTTAACTATCTACTTGCACATCATTTTCATTTTAGGCATTAACGAAATAACTAATTATTATTGAAGGTGCTAAAGGAAAGGTACATGAGAAAACCTTTTCCAGAAGCTTTAAAAGTGTGGATGGATATAACTTCTAACTTTTTTAAACTGCAAGATCAGGGAGTAACTTTAACATTCAGAACAGAACGTGTTTTTCTTCATGATGCAATGAGTAATGGGACTACAGAAGTACTTAGAATGTATGAATGTCAGCACAGATGGATTTGTGGCCTGATTGGATGGAGCATGATGCCTTGCCCAGCCAGGAGGCCATAATAAATGGATCAAGTGGATAAAGATGCAGCCCAGCTGGGGTTGGCTGACATCCCAGTCAGGGAAACAGAATAATGGATGAGCTGGGGGAGAATGTGTATCAGAGATAGATCATCATCCAACACGACAGGTGGCAGCACACTTTTGGCGTGACCCCATTTTGGACACCCTCAGCAGTGCATTGGACATGGAGTTTAGCCCTGTTGGGGTATTTGGGTGCCACTAGAGAGCACTACCATGGAAAAACCTTCCTATTTTGTGGAGCTTCTGCATGGTGCAGAAATGCTTCCATCATGCAGTGCTGTAGCATCCAAAGTACTCTCGGGTCCGGTATAAAAAGGAGCTCATCTGTAATATTCAGGGAGTTGGAGTTGGGAGGTAAGGATACAAGGCCTGCCTGAAGGAAAGTGGAGAGAGACAACTGCAATTGTGCTTGGGATTACTTGTGTTTGGAGGAAGAACCTGGAAAAGGTATTTTTGTATAGTAAAATTTTATTTGAACCCTTGACTGTGTTCATACACTTGTGTCTGGAGTCTGGGGCATCCACTACTGGACACAGATGCTATCAACTCAATATGAGCTGACCCACAAACAGTATGTTTGATACCCACCCTGAAAAGGTATCCATGCCAGCTGTTTTGCTGATAAAATGTGATTAATTGATTTTCTAACTGAGGTTGATTTACTTTTTCATGCTGTTTATTTGGACAAGTGACAGGACTGCAGTGCAGCAGGTAGCTGTGCCCACCTTACAGCACTTAAACCCAGGATGTAATCACACCAGAGTGGTTTAAGTATACAATCTGCTTATTCCCCTCTGTCTGACTCCTGCCTTGGACTATATGAGCATGGGGTTTGCATGAAAACTCCCAGCGATGGACTGCTGACCCTTCCAGGGTTATTTCTTGTATCATGCCATGAATTTGTGTTGGAAAAGCATGTTCAGAGAATGAATGGGTGTATAGATTTGCATTGGAAGGTCAACTCCATATATTTCATCATTGTAGTCAATATCAGCAGATCATTGACAGTAGCAAATGTAGAATAAAAATACTGCTTTCTTCTACTTTTTCAAGATGACTACAAAGGTACTTTGTGTCTCTTTTTTAGCATCTTCCATTCCTTTACAGTAACAACTACCAACTGTAATGAGCAGCAAAAATTCCACATTACAGCCATTACACTTACAAAACAGTAGAAACAAAATTGTAAATATGATTGACATGGAGGCTTACAGGCATGAAATTTGCATTGATGTAGTCTGAGCAAGGATTTTCTTGGCCTTTCTGAAGCTTGACTCGGGAGCAGTCATCTGTAAGTGAAGAAAACAAGAAGGGTGAAATGTTAACACCTGGGTACAAACATCCAATGGTGTTGCTTGTGATGATAATGGTGGCCTTCAGGCACATTTTCGTAGAGTTCATTTGAGTGGGGAACTGTGGTGCTCAGCTTGAGAATCATTCGTGTAGAGAGAGGGGAAGGGCTGCACAAAACATGAGGCAAGTGTCTCAGACTGGTTAAACTGATTGTGTCAAGTGACAATGCAGACCAAAACATGACATAATCTTATCTCAGGGAAGCACAAGGGTGCCGTGGTTAGTACTGCTGCCTCATAGTTCAGGTCACATTGATCTGTCCAGCACAGTTGGCAACCGTCAGGGACACTTAAAAATCCTTTGTACAATAATAATCCACTCAAAACTAATTCACTTTCTCCTTTCCCTTTGACTTCAAAGCATTTGGCCAAGATTAACGAAACTCTCGAAATGTTTTTGAATTTTTGCCAAACTTGAGGTGAAGCTCATCAATAGAGCTCACCTAAAGTCTAAGGGTGTGCTGTCAGATTATACTTTCACTTTTTGGCTTTGCCTCCCTGAGTAAATATGTGTGATGATAAGCAAGCTACTAGTTTGTTACATTCTTTTTACAATCTGATACACAGCAAACATTTCTCTTTTTTTAAAAAACAGGAAACTGACACTTGGATTTTCATTGAGAGAAATATTAGACTCATGTGTAGTCAATGCAATGCGGAAATACTAATGGACATGCTGACTTGACTGATTTCCTCAGTCCACAGCTTTACACAACCCACATATAGTAGCAGATCATCTGAAGACTGCAAGTCAGTAAGTTCAGGTCGTATAAACATCTCACCTAGGGATGCCATCACCAGCTTCGATTTCATTGTAGGGCACTGGCATCAAAAGAGAAATAATGTTTTGAGAATAAAGATTAAATCCATCAAAGTGACTGGTAAAGTTTGCTTTTAGTTCATTTATGATACCAATAATTGTTTTACTGTAAATTTAAAAGTATATCATTACTGTTATTTGTATTCAGTAACACAGGTGACAAAAGAGGGTGCAACGACGTCCTTGTTTACTGCATTACTTACACAACAGAACTACACATTAAACTAAAACATACACACACATTTACAGTAAGTACAGAAGCCTTATGGAACTGTCATGAATTCTATTCAAAACATAATTTTTATTACTGTTTCCTGCCTCCTCCTTCATTTTTGATGTTTCATTCATTTGTATTATCTTTTATGACTTTAACTCCACCACTTTTGTTTATTGTAGCACCCAACCCAACTGATGGAAGCTGTGACATTAGCACTGCAAAATTATTTAAGATGGTGTCATGGTGGTTCTGATGTCCAAGATTTTGGATTGCAAAGGAAAAACTTTGTCTTGGTTTTAGTTATTTAGGGAGGAAGGACTTTCCACGCCTTTGGTTAGGGTTTGGGGCTTGGTATTTTGGTTCTATTGATTTCTTTTAGGTAAGACTTTTGCTTTGTTTTTGAAATTTATTTTTTCTTGTCTTCTGCTTCATTTCATTATTTCTTCCATTCTTTTTTTGCCATTCTGGCAGGACATTAACAGATTAGGTCTTACACCATAATGATTACCAGGTGAGAGGCCGGTGGTCAGAGGTCATGTCATTTTTCTAACCTACATAATCCAGACCAGGGTCACGATGGGAGGCTAGAGCCTATCCCAGCTAGCATAGGGTGCAAGACAGGAGCAAACCCTGGACAGGGTGCCAATCCATCACAGGATGAAAACACCCACTCTCAGCAAGGCCAGTTTAGTGTTGCCAGTTTATCTAACCTGTATATCTTTGGACATTGGGAGGAAACCGGAGCACAAGAAGGAAACCCACACAGACACGGGATGATCATGGAAACTCCATACAGGGACGACTCAGGACACAAACCCTGGTCTTCTTAGTGCAAGGCAGCAGCATTACCACCGTGTCACCATGCCACCAATAATCAGATGTTTTTTTTATTCTGAGGCATTAGAAAAAACAGGAGATGAAAGGAGTTCAAGGGAAAGCTAGAAAAAATTAAAACCAGAGAACCATCAGTGCTAATCATCAAAACCAACACTCTAAACCAAAGGAATAGTAAAAAAAACTTGTAGGAAAAATCCCTAACACTAACTTGGAAACTTGGCCCTAACCCACACTAATTTTTGCCATTTGTTCTTTTGCTTTTACACCAGTACTCATATAACAAACTTCTAAGCACCTCCATCTTAAATAGGCAGAGTGTGATGACTCAGCTTTTGTGTCACGTTAATATCAAATTTCTCAGCTATATTAAACAGTACGGACACCGTCATGCAGTGATTGACATTAAAATAGCTCTGTCCATATGAAACAAAATGGCATTGCAAGAAAACCTAAATAATGAAACCAGCAGAAAACCCCATAATTGAACAAATTAAACCAGGGGAGGCAAAAATGCAGAGAACTTCAAAATTAAAAATTTCCCTACACAATATGTTATAGCCCTCTCTCCAGTCATGTGTGCGGTTGAAGCATTTATGAAGTTGCGCAGCTTAGGAAAATGAAGCGTTTTGGGTGGGGATTCAGTCTTTTTTTTTGGTAAAGGCACGCAGTTTTTCCCTGATCTCTAAAACAGTTTTCTCACTGCCTTGTAAGACCAGATGAAGTTCACAAAGGAAGTGGAACACATTGCTTACAAAGAAGTCTCTGCCACAAATACTTTGTTCAGCATTTCACATTAATGTGTACATGCTTTCCTGTGGTGACAGTTGTGAAAACAGGCCACTATCTCCTTCCTGCCTTGCAAAATCTTTTAAGGGAATTTTCTGTACTCCACCAAATGTCATTACAGATTAGCAAATCTGTGTGATCAGCTGACGTGTCTATTAAACAGCATGGAAAATAAGTGTTGCTGTAGACTACAAGTCAAAAGGATAAAGTTTATAATTGATATAACTGAGTCTGCAGTGTTTTTTTTTTAAAATGCATCAGAGATAAAGGAAATTTTCACAGAAGGACTTGAACAGAAAATATCACTATACACAGATGATAGGTTACTATACTGCTCAAAAGAATTAAAGGAACACTTTTTAATCAAAGTATAGCATCAAGTCAATGAAACTTCTGGGATATTAATCTGGTCAGTTAAGTAGCAGAGGGGGTTGTTAATCAGTTTCAGCTGCTGTGGTGTTAATGAAATTAACAACAGATGCACTAGAGGGGCAACAATGAGATGACCCCCAAAACAGGAATGGTTTAACAGGTGGAGGCCACTGACATTTTTCCCTCCTCATCTTTTCTGACTGTTTCTTCACTAGTTTTGCATTTGGCTACGGTCAGTATCACTAATGGTAGCATGAGGCGATACCTGGACCCTACAGAGGTTGCACAGGTAGTCCAACTTCTCCAGGATGGCACATCAATACGTGTCATTGCCAGAAGGTTTGCTGTGTCTCCCTGCACAGTCTCAAGGGCATGGAGGAGATTCTAGGAGACAAGCAGTTACTCTAGGAGAGCTGGAGAGGGCCATAGAAGGTCCATAACCCATCAGCAGGACCAGTATCTGCTCCTTTGGGCAAGGAGGAACAGGATGAGCACTGCCAGAGCCCTACAAAATGACCTCCAGCAGGCCACTGGTGTGAATGTCTCTGATCAAACAACCAGAAAGACTTCATGAGGGTGACCAAAGGGCTCCATGTCCTCTAATGGGCCCTGAGCCCACTGCCCAGCAGCATGCAGCTCGATTGGCATTCGCCATAGAATACCAGAATTGGCAGATGCACCACTGGTGCCCTGTGCTTTTTACAGATGAGAGCAGGTTCACCCTGAGCACGGACAGAAGTGAAAGGGTCTGGAGAAGCCATGGAGAACATTATGCTGCCTGTAACATCATTCAGCATGAGCAGTTTGGTGGTGGGTTAATGATTGTCTGGGGAGGCATATCCATGGAGGGTCACACAGACCGCTACAGGCTTGACAAAGGCACCTTGGCTGCCATTAGGTATCAGGATGAAATCCTTGGGCCCATTGTCAGACCCTATACTGGTACAGTGGCTCCTGGTGCACGACAATTCCTGGCCTCATGTGGTGAGAGTATGCAGGCAGTTCCTGGAGGATGAAGGAATTGATACCATTGACTGGCCACCACACTTGCCTGACCTAAATCCAATAGAACACCTCTGGGACCTTATGTTTTGGTCCATCCAATGCCACCAGGTTGCACCTCAGACTGTCCAGGAGCTCAGTGATGCCCTGGTCCAGATCTGGGAGGAGATCCCCCACAACACCATCTGTCATCTCATTAGAAGCATGCACCGATGTTGTCAGGCATGTATACAAGAACACAGGGGCCATACAAAATGCTGCGTACAATTTTGAGTTGCTGCAATTAAATTTTGGCAAAATGGACTAGCCTGCCACATAATTTTTTCACTCTGATTTTTGGGGCGTCTTTGAATTCAAGGCTCTGTAGGTTGATCATTTTCATTTCCATCAAACGATGTGGCATCTATATCAGTATAGATATCCAGGAGGATTTCTTTTTCCCATTGAGATCTGATGTGTTTTCAAAGTGTTCCTTTAATTTTTTTGAGCAGTTTATATATATCAGATCCACAAAATACCATGCCTACAGCCCTAAATATACTAGCTGAATTTCAAAAGATACCTGGACTCAAAATTAATTTGAACTTTTCCAGAGAATTCTCTAGCAAACAACACTAGATTGGACACCTTCTCTTTTATCATTGAAGATTAGTTTAAATACCATCCATCCCATCCATCCATCCATCCATTGTCCAACCCGCTGAATACAGGATCACGGGGGTCTGCTGGAGCCAATCCCAGCCAACACAGGAACCAATCCTGGGCAGGGTGCCAACCCATCGCAGGACACACACAAACACACCCACACACCATGCACACACTAGGGCCAATTTAGAATCGCCAATCCACCTAACCTGCATGTCTTTGGATTGTGGGAGGAAACCACAGTGCCCGGAGGAAACCCACGCAGACACGGGGAGAACATGCAAACTCCACACAGGAGGACCCGGAAGCTTAACCCGGTCTCCTAACTGCGAGGCAGCAGCGCTACCACTGCGCCACCGTGCCGCCCATAGTTTAAATACCTAGGGGTCAATATCACAAGTGAATATAAAACTCTTTTTCAACAAAATGTTGCTGTTGCATGGACAAAATTAAACAAGACGTGTAAAGAGGTCAACCCTCCATCTTACTTTCAGGAAGAATTAACAATGTCAAAAAGAATATCCTCCCGAAACATCTGATCCTATTTAAAAACATCCCCATGTACATTAACAAATCTTTTTCTATGACATTAGATTCAATCATAACCTAATTTATTTGGAATTCAAAAAACCCACACATTCAAAAGGCGACCTTACTACAACCTAAATCAGAAGGCGGCATGGCTTTACCTAATTTTCAGTTTTATTACTGGGCAGCAAACATACAACTATAAAAACCTGGACATTGACAGAAATAGATGAACACACACTAGCTTGTTCCGCAATAGAAGTAAAATCCTGCAGCACTTCTTTAAATTCCTTGCTTTGTACACCAGTAAATACAAGTTATCGTCAATATACTAACAACCCAACTGTCCTTCATTCACTCAGAATATGGAACAAATGTAGGAAGTATTTTAAGATAGAGAAGCTTTTATCTGTGGCACCTCTGCAAGAGAACCACCTTTTCCAACCCTCTCAAACATATGCCATTTTTAATGCCTGGAAAACATTCGGGATTAAATCACTTGCATAGACAACGTATTTGTATCCTCTGAACAGTTACACTCCAAAATTTGTTCCCAATCAACACAATTTTTCTACTATCTCCAAAATTAGAAACTTTGCTAAATGAAATCTGCCCAATTTTTCTCACCTCTCACCTATTTCTATTCCAGAAGAGATATTGATCAGTCTTGGGGACTTAGACAGCATTTCTATAATATATAAAAATATTTTAAAGTCCTTTACTTTTAAATATCCCAGAGTACAGCAGGAAAAGGATCTCTTACTTAACATTTCAGAAATGGAGTGGAAGGCAGTCATACACAGAATTCACTCTAGCTCCATACTGTATGTGCAAAGCATTAAATTATTCAACTTAAAATCTTTTATTGAGCACATCTGTCTCGCTTAAAATTGTCCAAAATGTTTCCAGGGCAAGATTTAACCTGTGAACATTGCAATCAAGTTCCAATCTCACTGGGTCACATGTTTTGGGCCTGCACCAAATTAGCATTATTATGGACAAAAATCTTTAAATGTCTTTCAGACAACCTTGGTGTCACAATGTCCCCTAATCCATTAACAGCTGTGTTTGGTGTTCTTCCAGATGGGTTTAAAGTGGAGAAGGACAAACAAACTGTAGTTGCCTTTACTACACTATTTGCACGTAGACTTATCTTGCTCAACTGGAAGAATCCTAAATCTCCTCTTTAAAGTCAATCAGTAACTGATGTTATATAATATTTGAAATTGGAAGAAATCAAATTCTTACTTAGAGGATCTGTGCAAAACTTTTTCAAAACCTGGCAGGATCTAATCAATAACATTTCAGAATAAGCATTTTAATTCAGGAAGCAGATTTTCTCTCTCTTTTATTTACTCTATTTTTATTCATTTATTACTTTATCCATCCATCCATCCATTATCCAACCCGCAATATCCTAACTACACGGACATGGGGGTCTGCTGGAGCCAATCCCAGCCAATACAGGGAGCAAGGCAGGAAACAAACCCCGGGCAGGGCGCAACCCCACTGCAGTTTTACTTTATCTATTTACTTATTTTTACTAGCTTAAAGTTATACTCTGCTGGCTTAGCTCTCTTTCTCATTGGGGGTTGATTTGTTTCTAGCAAAGTCTTGTAAAACTTGACTTATAGGTGTGAAATGTTATTTGATTTTAATAAAATCAAAAAAAAAACAAAACAAAAGAGTATATATTTTAAGCTTAGATGGTGACTACTATGTGTATGCTTGTAAGAATATGTAAAATGGAGTCTTGGGACTTTAAGATGAACATGCTTTGTGTCTAGCCAAAAGTAACTTAATCAACAGTCAACCAGACCATAAGAACTTATCGGTTGTCCCAAATTTTGACTGATGCAATATCTTAAATAAGGCAGAGTTTTATTGGGAAAAGGGTCAGTCAGCAAGACCCTGTAAATTGAAAGGATTTTAAAAAGGCACTGCCAGAGAGACAGCATAACTTCCAAGACCAGGAGGAGAGAGAGAAACAGCTACCAAAGAGAAGACAACTTAGGCTGACTTTGACATCTACTGACTTCCTCTTCATTCCCAAGCATCAGGCCTGGTTTAAGAAACCATAGACTGTAGCAATCAAAGCCATAGCCTCATGAAACTAAGCTTGCTATGTGAACCTGATTTGAATGGTTCAGGTGGTTATGTTGCCATATCTAACATTTACACTTAGTTTCTCCTTCAAATAAACATAATTAATGATTAAAATAGTTTAGAGTATTGCTATGTTAAAGTTGTCCTGTTGCTTACTGACATTTAGCAATGGTCGATGATTGTTAATAAAACAAGCTGTCCATTTAGGTATTGTACTGTCAGAGGTAGTGATTAACCCTTGGCTTCTGTTAGTCTGTGTAGCCCTTTCAAAGGCAGCCATCAGGATATTAAAGCCCAACAGAAGTAGCTGTTCCTGGCTTTTGCTAGGGTATTCTGAAGTGTGGTCCTTTCAGGAGAAGTAATCTGAAATCAGATTGACATGTAAGTGAATCCTGGCAGAGATGCCTCGTGAGTAGAATGGCTTCTAGCACCTGGTAAGATATCTAAGTTGAAGTAGCTAGCCTTGGCCAATGTTGAGATATTCCTGCTTTGTATTTTAGCTTTATCTGTACCGAGTGATTATTGAATTGGTAGTTTTGCAGGATATATGTGTGAATCAAGGCTAACAGTTTCCTTCAGCTAGGTGCATTTCCCAACCAACTCATAAATGTTCTTTCCTGAGTATACTGTAGACAACACTAGAACATTTGAGAGTGTATGAGCCATTTAGATGTCACCATACTCACAAGGCAACACATTTGTAAACCGGTTCTTAATCTTATTCCCTGGAAGCAATGCTGCATTGGTTGACTGGTTTGTGCCAACAGAACGAAGACTCTGAAAGAAGAGGTAGAAGTTAAAATAAAAGAGGAGACTGACAAGGGTATAAGCATAGGAATTGTATGGAGTGAGTGAGAAAAGAAATCCAGTACCTGATAATCCTCTGAGAAACCAAAATCTGTGTCACGATGCTTGCAGTAGAAGTGACTGGGAAAATTGCTGATTGTGATTGGCCTAGAAGAGAAAAAGAGAAAAGTAGTGTAGATTTTCAGGGTGGGTTCTGTAAGGAGCAGCAAGAATATTCTTCATGTGTGTGATTACATGTGGCAGAAACCTACTCGATTGAAGACCTCCAGCTGGTGGGACTAAATTTTGTTACAACTGTCTTACTTAGGATATCATTCAACTAATCTTTTTTTATTTTGTGCCATTCTCAACTGGACTTCTAATTCCAGATTCACTTTTTACACAACATGTCATTCCTAACATTGCTATTCCATCCCAGTCACTCATTACTATGACCCACACTTGGGATGAATTAATGAGAGAACTTTCAATGAAAGTATTTAATACTTTAAGCAACATAAACATAATATATTATTGCAAAGTCACAATCTGTATTAAACATAATTCTTTGTGGAAGACTATAGCATTTTCACTATTACAGTATATTGGCACTAGCAGGGAAGATAAAATATATTCATCTTCATTATGCTATAGTGAAAGTGAAAATATGATGTGAAGTTTCAAATGTAGGACTCACAAAAGATTTTATTTATTTGGCTGACTTACTAAATGATCTGAAGAAAGTTAATTTTATTTGCTGAAACGAATAAAATTCAAAACAAAGGAATACAACAGCATGTTACTTTCCTCACTGTATTTGGAAGTAGGTATGCTCCATCAAATCAACTTGAAAAATATTGTGACAAGAATATCTCAAAAGCTATTTCTTAATTTCTGCATATTTGCACTTTTTATTCATTTTGGAATACTATCATTTTTATTTGGAACTACATCATACATTATTTATCTAGGCCTTTCCCACAGCTTAAGCCTCTTATGGTACTCAGAACATTCTCCATATACAACAAAAACATTCTCCATATACAATAAACTGCTCTCCATCCCATAAACCTTAAAAAGGGCATCATCTGTTTATGCATCATCTGTTTACTGCATCAAGTGAAAAGGTCACAACCCTCCTTCACTGCTACCAGCAAGAAGACAAAAAACATTCCATGCATTTCTTACTTGTTCTTCATACTGTCGGAGTGCTTAATTGGGAAACCAGATGGCCTGGATATGGAGAAATAAAATAATACATTTTGCATTAGAAGACTAATTAGATGGAAAAAACATGTTTTATGCTTGACAGAAAAATGCAAGGAATTCGGGAAGAAGGACAATTCGAAACTGATCAGATTGTTAAATAAAGAATAAAGAAAAACATGCAGTGCAGATGCAGCCATGAAAACTGAACAGTACAACCTCCGCTCACAGTATTTTCATGTAATCTACTGTGTTACATGCTTGGGTAGCACAAATGAATCAAAGATGGTGCTCAAAATGCTTCTAAAAATGAATATCTATCAGGATCTGTCATTTTCTAACCTGTTTAGTCCTAAACAAGGTCATGGGGGTTGCTGGAGCCTATTCAGCCAGCATAAGGTGCAAGGCAAGAGCAAACACTGAACAGTGTGCCAGTCCATCACAGGGAGAACAAACACACACACACACCATCAACACGCTAAGGCCAATTTACTATCACCAGTCCACCTAACCTGCGTGTCTTTGGATTGTGGGAGGAAACCAGAGCACCAGGAGAACACCCATGCAAGGATGATCTGGGATGCAACCCTGGCTTCCTATAAAATATCTAAATATGGTAAATGTCAATACAGTGTTGCTACTAAGATACCATAATTCAATTTATTTGCAAATATTGGAATGAATTCCACTTGTTCACTTGCTACTTTTCAGCAAGACATTTAGCACTAAAGTAGTTACATAAATAAGGGCTTGAATTATCATTTTCTGTTCTTGAAGTTAGGGTTTTGAGTCAAGCAAAAAGATAACTATAGCTCTTTTAACATATTCATATTTTTAACAAAATAGTAAACAAATAAGCATTTCTTTCAAAATTTTGCAATGAATAACATGAGTGCTATTTTGATTTTTAGCTTTAAAGTAAAACTGTATTTACTAAAATCAAAACTGACAGAAACAAAGTCAGTAACATTTAAACACTAATGAAACTGAAGTTTAAGTACATATCTGATATTTACTAGCAGAATTATCAATAATTAATCCTTTGAAGCTATATATATAGTGCAGGTGATTTGTTTTCAAAACCTTCATTCCCTTATTAAAATGTTTATTTTTAGATAGCAGTCCAAACTTCTCTTTCAAAGGCACCAACTTGTAATAAAAATGGTGGGGAGGGCAAAAACAATAGGCTAAAATAGAAACAATAATAGCAGTAAATAGAATAAAATTCTGCATACTATTGATACCATTACATTTAGAAAGATGATTTATTCATTTCATCATATTTGCACATATTTGCACTCTGTGATGGCCACTGCGGTGTGCTAGGCTGGTAACATCATGTCAGAAAAGACCCACAAGATCATTAAAAAGTGCAAGCTCAGTTATGGGACCCTTGGAGGTAATAGCAAAGGAGAGAATTAATAACTGAGTGATATTATTAAAAATACTGCACATCCTCTCTCTGACACACAAACACTGAGGATTTGCAGCTAACAAATCATTTAGCAGAAGTGTGTGAAGAAACACTACGGGGGCTCCTTTATACCAACAGGAATACATCTGCACACTGCCTCACAGGGACTGTGACAGCCAGTCAGAAGTTTACTTTCTTGTTAAATGTTCTTCCTTTTTAGTCATCCTGGTGTGTGTTCAGAGCATAGTGTATGTGTTCATATTTATTTATTTAAAGAGTTTCTATAAAAGCCAAATGTCCTCCTGGAGACAAGTAAAGTTCATTCTATCTATCTATCTATCTATCTATCTATCTATCTATCTATCTATCTATCTATCTATCTATCTATCGATCGATCTATCTATCTATCTAACATGCTAAACAGACGAAGCATTGGATTTGAAGTCAACTAAAAACAACACAGACAGACACATGTTTTATACAGACAACCTAATGCTCTGTGCCATAGATGAGACCCAGAAGGCCCTTTTCAAGGTTACTCAGCACTCTTGTCATAAGTCAGGTCACAGTTTATCCTTTGAGCAAAATCATCAGCTTGCTTGACTACCATTTGAACTAGAATATACAATGCTGTCACTATCTAGTTCTGAAGAACTGTCACTATTATAACCAGGGGAAATTGCATCTTTTCTTTCATGCTTTACATTCCCACAACCCATATTCAGATCACCCAGCTATTCAAACAGCCATCTTCCACCACTAGCAGCTGTTCACTGGTGACAAGTCAACTCAGTGGTGACAGCATGTGTGCAACTATCTCAAGTAAAGCCGTTAAAGAGGACTGTATCAGCCAGTCTAGAATATTTCTTTTAAAATCAAGGAACACGTTTACTTGAATAATTTCAAGGCCCCTGAACCCCTGGGTCCTGGACTACAGCCGATGTTAGCCTGTGCATATCTCTGGCCATGTTTACAGAAGTCAAGTGGCATAGTGAATTTAATAATTGAAATATCTCTTCATACAACATAAAGGTAATAAATGAAATTAGACACCATAGGATCTGTGGTCTGTGGGATGATAAAGAGAGAGGTGGCAAAGGCTAAAGAAAAGGCGTATAATGAGTTGTATGAGAGGTTGGACACTAAGGAGGGAGAAAAGGAACTGTAGCGATTAGCTAGACGGAGAGACTGAGCTGGGAAAGATGTGCAGCAGGTTAGGATCATAAAGGATAAAGATGGGAACATACTCATAAGCGAGGAGAGTGTGTTGAGCAGAAGGAAAGAGTACTTTGAGAAGCTGATGAATGAACAGAACAAGAGCAAGAAGGCTGGATGATGTGGAGGTAGTGAATCAGGAAGTGCAACAGATTAGCAAGGAGGAAGTAAAGATAGCTATGAAGAGGATGAAGAAAGGGAAGGCTGTTGGTCCAGATGGCATACCTCTTGAAGCATGGAGGTGTCTGGGAGAGATGGCAGTGGAGTTTTTAAACAGATTGTTTAATGCAATCTTGGAAAGTCAATGGATGCCTGAGGAGTGGAAAAGAAGTGTATTGGTACCACTTTTTAAGAATAAGGGGGTGTGCAGAGCTGTAGTAACTACAGGGGGATAAAATTGATGAGGCACAGCATGAAGTTAAGGGAAAAAGTAGTGAAAGTTAGGTTAAGAAGGAAGGTGATGATTAACGAGCAGCAATATGGTTTAATGTCGGGAAAGAGCACTACAGATGCAATGTTTGCTTTAATTGTGTTAATGGAGAAGTATTGAGAAGGCCAGAAGGAGTTGTAATGCGTCTGTTTGGACTTATGACAGGGTGCCTAGAGATGAGTTGTGGTATTGTATGAGGAAGTCGGGAGTGGCAGAGAAGTATGTAAGAATGGTACAGGATATGTACGAGGGAAGTGTCACGGTAGTGAGGTCTGTAGTAGGAGTGACAGATGTATTCAAGGTGGAGGTGGGATTATGTTCTGCAAAAGAATTTTTTTCAATATTATCTGCCTGAATGAATGCCTGAAAAAAAGCACATTACATTCACAAGATGCAGAACAAGTAACAGTTTTAAGCTGAAATTCGATAATTTAAGAAAAGTTTCTTGTTGTTCCTTGGCCAGTGTTTCAACATAAGCTCTTCCCTGGTTGCACACCACTTTCACTGCTCCACCTCGTGTTTTTTTCAAGCTAATGCAGTCACATTACTAAAAATATCTGAAATGGTATGATTAGGTGCAGCCTGCTGCAGACAGCACACTGCAACACAACGCAGTGTTCACCATTCATGTTAAATGGCTGCATCTGTAAGTACAGTGGAATGTGAAAAACTGAATAGAAAGAAATTTTGAATAATAGATCATAAAAAAATTAGAGGAATGCAATGACCATACTTTGGAGGTTCTCGACATCGCCTCAGAATGAAGATAACAATGATGATGAGAAGAATTAGAATGAGAAGTGCGACTGTCGTGCCAGTAGCAACACCTATTGGGACAAAGAAAGTGTGAGAAAAGAAGATGCTCTGTCAGCTGCAAAAAGGAATCTGCAGCTCAAAACAAAAATGGTGAATGGAAGAGGACCCTGCAATGTCTGTAACAAGAGCACCCACCAATTATGCTCGTCCAGCACTCAATCTTCATCGGAGCAGACTTTACACCATAGGACATGGTGGACAGAAAGAACTTGTAGCTTGTTGCTGGCAGCAGTCCATCAATTTCTTGTGCGCATTCTTTTGTGCAGCTGATTTTTGGAACTGTGTATTGTTTTCCACTGGACACATTCATTTCGATTTTGTCCCACTCTCCTTCTGGGACTGACCATGACAAGTATATGCTGGTCTCACCGAAGTTACTTGGGCAAATTATTTGAGAAATCATTGCAGGGTCTAAAAGAAAAAGAAAAGTATAAATAAATGCCAGGGAATTAGAACATGTCAAAGTAAGTAAAGGCAGTCTGCTTATTGCATACACTGGCACTGTTATAAGATTACTTGTGATGACCAACTGCCCAAAAAGCTAGTTTTATAGTGGAGAAAAATGCACCCTGGAAAACAAGAAGCAAAAATATTAGATCTAACAAATAGAGATCCTGCTAATGGCTCCAATCTCTCACTCCCTAACCTCTTAGGTTGTGTTTTTAAAACCTTGTCTTACCAGCTTCCATCCCAAAGCTCTCAATATGACTTTTTGACAATATGTGCACTACATTAAATACACTATAAGCTGAGTGGAAGAATATGTATAAGTAACAATAGAAAACAAACTTAAGAGATGTTAAAGTTTTGAAGGGCTTCAATTACTCCCCTCTACCTAAACTAATAACATTCTTTCTTTATGACAATGTGGGGAAAAATATTAACAACTTGCCATAATTTGGGGCAGCACAGTAGCCACATTTGGCTTAAGTGTATTTTCTGCTTTATTATTATTATTGTTGGTTTTGAAATATTGCTTTTCATGTTGTTATGTAATTTCTGTTAGTTTTGCTTTTTATGTATTACTAGCAGAATACCCGCGCTTCACAGCGGAGAAGTAGTGTGTTAAAGAAGGTACGAAAAAGAATACACACACACATATATAAACATATATATACATATACATACATATCTACATATATACACACACAGCTATTTCGTATCAGTGCAATACGCTGTTTGTTAAAACGGTTGACTCCCGCTCTTACGTGCAATAACAAATCAAATCATTCAGTTGTCTTTGCTCATATGTCATTTTAGAGCTGGACGCCTGGCATCTTTTTTGGCCACAAGTTCGTTTCTGTTTGGTGTGAGGTTCTGTGTTGTGGAGATTCTCAGGATGGATTGCAGGTGCTCATCAGTGAGGCGACTCCTGTGTGCTGTTTTGTTAGTCTTTATCACTGAGAAGAGCTTCTCACACAGATATGTGCTACCAAACATGCACAAGGTTCGAGCCGCATGTAGACGGACTTTTTTTGTTCTTCAAAGTCACCAAAGCGCCGTGCAAACTCAGTGCGCAATAACTCTAGCTTCGCAATAACTTGCAGCATCAAAAGGTAGACTTGATTAACGTGGTAAGTGTTCGGCAAGGCAGCTGAAGCGCTGCATTATGGGATCTGTAGTTTATTGTGTTACCAGCGCTTCATATACCCGGCTTTAATAACAATAATACAGTATATAAAATGATCTCGGGCCGGATATAATTACACGCCGGGCCGGATGTGGCCCGCGGCCCTTGAGTTTGACACATATGGACTAAATAGAACTTGAAAAGATATATTTTTTCAAATGTGATGCGCAATTCAGATAGAGTTGACGCGCACTACAGCCTGCATGCCTCAATGAGTCATCCTCCCTCGCCCTTACTTTTTTACCGTTCATCTAATGAATACACTGAGTATGGTTTTACCAAAACAATCACTGATGGCGAATAAAGTATCCATTATTCGAGTATGTAGATCGGGTTATATATATATACATATATATATACCCGCGTATCGCAGCGGAGAAGTAGTGTGTTAAAAAGGTAGAAAAGAAAAGGGAACATTTTAAAAATAACGTAACATGACTGTCAATATACAGTATTTGTTTTGTGAGTGTTACTGAGTGTTGCTGTCATCAAGGATTTGATTATCATTATTTCTTTCAATCAGGTTCGTATTTGTAGGATGTGTTGTGTTCAAGTTACATTCCGTGTTTGTCAATCATTGTAAAGATGACAGGTTTCATTCATCGATTCGTTTCTTACTGCATCAATAAACAGCTCGTCTTCTTCTTTATCTGAGACCTGACACACTGCATGGACGGGTTTTTTACACTGTCTTCCTTTAGCGGGACATTGACTTTTCCACCGTGTGCTTTGTTTCCACAGTAGCTGCATTTATGAATATGCTTATCAGACGCTTCATATTTTTTGCTGCCTTTTCAATTGTGTAATTCGGTTTTTGTTCAGCGCTCTTTGGAACTGTTGCTTTTTATCTGTGCACTGTGTCAGTTCACGTGAGCCGCTCGGTGTACTTGCATCGAAGGTTCCCAGCTGTGCTGGTGCCATCTCGTGCTATGTCCATAGCTTTATTTAATGTTACCTTAGTCCTGGCACTTAAAACTTTCTCTCGCAGTTTCGCTGAGTTTGTGTCAAACAACACGCTGACCATCTCATCTTCCTCTCCATAAGCACAGACAGTCCTTCACCCGTGAATATTTACCTGTGGCAGTTTGCTATTGGATTGCCGCTGACGGACGGCCTTATATGGGCAGGCACTAAATTACAAACGCCAGCGGCAGCCTGTCTATGAACTTAATTTAAATTGTAGGTTTACATCGTGCTTTGTTTCCGAAGTAGCAGAACTCATGAATATGGTTGTATATGTCACTCGCTCGCTTCTTATTGTTTCGCTGCCTTATCAATTATATAATGCATGTTTTCTTGAGCGCTTTTTTGAGGTCTTCCTGGTTTTCTATGTACTGCGTGATTACGTGGGAGGCGTGATGATGTCACACGAAACTCCGCCCCCACGGCTTTGAAGCTCTTCTCCATTACAGTAAATGGAGAAAAACTGCTTCCAGTTATGACCATTACGCATAGAATTTCGATATAAAACCTGCCCAACTTTTGTAAGGAAGCTGTAAGGAATGAACCTGCCAAATTTCAGCCTTCCACCCACACGGGAAGTTGGAGAATTAGTGATGAGTCAGTGAGTGAGTGCGCTTTGCAGCGGAGTAGTGTGCTAAAGAAGTAATGAAAAAGAAAAGGAAACATTTTGAAAATAACGTAAGATGATTGTTAATGTAATTGTTTTGTCACTGTTGTGAGTGATGAGTGTTGCTGTCATATATTTATACAGTATACAATCAATCAATCAATCAACATTTATTTATATAGCACATTTTCATACAAAAAAAACTCAAAGTGCTTTACAAAATGAATAGAAAAATAGAAGACACAATAAAAAATAAACATAAGTCAACATTAATTAACATAGAATAAGTAAGGTCCGATGGCCAGGGTGGACAGAAAAAACAAAAAAAAAAGCCAAAAGCTGGAGAAAAAAATAAAATCTGTAGGGGTTCCAGACCACGAGACCGCCCAGTCCCCTCTGGGCAATCTACCTAACATAAGTCAAACAGTCCTCTTTGTATTTAGGGTTTTCATGGAAGGACCTGATGATGATGGTCACGTAGACTTCTGGCTTTCAGTCCATCACTGTTGGTGCATCATGATGCTTTGAGTAGGTGGTGGTGGCAGGCGCCACCACAAAGAAACCGGAAAAAGAAACAGAAGAGAGAGTAGGGGTCAGTATGGAGTTTGGAGCCACTATGAATAGTTATTATGATGAATTGAACATACAGAGTATCAGGATTAAATTAAAGCGAAGTTATGAGAAGGTCATGTTAAAGTAATGTGTTTTCAGCAGTATTTCAAAGTGCTCCACTGTATTTGCCTTGCGAATTCCTATTGGCAGGCTATTCCAGATTTTAGGTGCATAACAGCAGAAGGCCGCCTCACCACTTCTTTTAAGTTTAGCTTTTGGAATTCTAAGGAGACACTCATTTGAGGATCTAAGGTTACGATTTGGAATATAACGTGTCAGGCATTCCGATATATAAGATGGAGCTCGATTATTTAAGGTTTTATAAACCATAAGCAAAATTTTAAAGTCAATTCTGAAAGACACAGGTAACCAGTGTAGTGACATCAAAACTGGAGAAATGTGTTCGGATTTTCTTTTCTTAGTTAGGATTCTAGCAGCTTTATGTCTTTTTTGGGTAGTCCTGAGAGGAGTGCGTTACAGTAATCTAGTCTACTGAAAACAAAAGTGTGAATTAATTTCTCAGCATCTTTCAGTGATATAAGAGGTCTAACTTTTGCTAGTAGTAGTAATAATAATAATAAATAAGTAGTAAATGACTTGCGGGTAAATGCAGACAGAGGCCATTTATCTGTTCTCATCCTCTTAGATCTGAGTGCCGCATTTGACACCATTGATCATAATATTCTTAGAAATCGCCTTAGTCAATGGGTGGGCCTCTCTGGCAGTGTCTTAAATTGGTTTGAATCCTACCTGGCAGGTAGAAAATTCTTTGTGAGTTGTGGTAATCACATATCAAAGACACATGATATCCGATATGGTGCTCCACAAGGCTCTATCCTGGGTCCGCTGCTTTTCTCAATCTACATGCTTCCGTTAGGTCAGATTATCTCAGGTTACAACATGAGCTACCACAGCTATGCTGATGACACACAGCTGTACTTATCAGTAGTACCTGATGACTCCGACTCTTTCGATTCACTAACACAATGTCTTACTGGTATTTCTGAATGGATGAATAGTAATTTTCTCAAACTAAATAAAGAGAAAACTGAAATTTTAGTAATTGGCAATAATGGATTCAATGAGGTTATCAGAAATAAACTTGATGCATTAGGATTAAAAGTTAAGACGGAAGTAAAAAACTTAGGGGTAACTGTTGACTGTAATCTGAATTTTAAATCGCATATTCATCAGACCACTAGGACAGCATTTTTTCACTTAAGAAACATAGCAAAGTTAGACCTCTTATATCATTGAAAGATGCTGAGAAATTAATTCACGCTTTTGTTTTCAGTCGACTAGATTACTGTAACGCACTCCTCTCAGGACTACCCAAAAAAGACATAAATCACTTGCAACGAGTGCAGAATGCAGCTGCTAGAATCCTAACTAAGAAAAGAAAATCCGAACACATTTCTCCAGTTTTGATGTCACTACATTGGTTACCTGTGTCTTTCAGGATTGACTTTAAAATACTGCTTACGGTTTATAAAGCCTTAAATAATCTCGCTCCATCTTATATATTGGAATGCCTGACACGTTATATTCCAAATCGTAACCTTAGATCTTCAAATGAGTGTCTCCTTAGAATTCCAAAAGCTAAACTTAAAAGAAGTGGTGAGGCGGCCTTCTGCTGCTATGCACCTAAAATCTGGAATAGCCTGCCAATAGGAATTCGCCAGGCCAATACAGTGGAGCACTTTAAAACACTGCTGAAAACACATTACTTTAACATGGCCTTTTTATAACTTCACTTTAACTTAATACTGATACTCTGTATGTTCAATTCATCATAATAACTATTCATAGTGGCTCCAAAATCCATACTGACCCCTACTCTCTCTTCTGTTTCTTTTTCCGGTTTCTTTGTGGTGGCGGCCTGCCACCACCACCTACTCAAAGCATCATGATGCTCCAACAATGATGGACTGAAAGCCAGAAGTCTACGTGACCATCATCATCAGGTCCTTCCATGAAAACCCTAAATACAAAGAGGACTGTTTGACTTATGTTAGGTAGATTTCCCAGAGGGGACTTGGTGGTCTCTTGGTCTGGAATCCCTACAGATTTTATTTTTTTTCTCCAGCTTTTGGCGTTTTTTTTTTGTTTTTTCTGTCCACCCTGGCCATCGGACCTTACTTATTCTATGTTAATTAATATTGACTTATGTTTATTTTTTATTGTGTCTTCTATTTTTCTATTCTTCATTTAGTAAAGCACTTTGAGCTACATGTTTTTGTATGAAAATGTGCTATATAAATAAATGTTGATTAATTGATTGATATATATATATATATATATATATATATATATATATATATATATATATATATATATATATATATATATATATATATACAGTGGAACCTCGGTTTGCAGCATAATTGTTCCGAAACATGCTCGCAATCCAAAGCACTCAGATATCAAAAGCCGAATTTCCCCATAAGAAATAATGGAAACTCAGATGATTCGTTCCACAACCCAAAACTATTCATATAAAAATGATTAATACAAAATATAAAGTAAAATACATAATACAAATTAACCTGCACTTTACCTTTATAAAGAATCATGGCTGGTGTGAGTTTCTAAACTCATGTGGGATTCCACCCAACGGGACAACACGCGGAGGAGCGGCCCAAAGCAATCGCAGTCTCCCAGCGCTGTAGCAGTTCGCCGTATAAGCGCATCCAAAAAGATCGCAGACATGCTATAAGCACCTGTCGTCAATGGGTCATACAAGGAACATTATAAAGATCCCGGTACAATAAATAACAGCACTGTTGCTGTTTCAAGCTGAAAAAAGCTAGTGTTAAAGTACAGAGACTCAGCTTTGTGTTTTGGGGAGCAAGATGGGGACTCGCACTTCACAGCGCACACACACACAGTCACAATGCAGTCACAGTACTGTGTAAACAGATGTTGACTATATGAGTAAGGCACACAGACTCAGACGGAGAATAGGAGACGATTGCCAGAGAGAGAGAGAGAGACGGGCAAGCGAGATAAGGAGAGAGAGATGCGCTGGGCGAGCGAGCCAGCGACATATGGAGAGAGAGAGAGAGAGAGAGAGAGAGAGAGAGAGACGCGCTGTGCGAGATAAGGAGAGAGAGAGAGAGAGAGACGTGCTGGGCGAGCGAGCGAGATAAGGAGAGAGAGAGAGAGAAGAACCATCAGCTCAGTTGTGATCACATAACACTCAGCAGACAAAGTACTCGTACTACTCGTATTGCAAGACATCGCTCGTTTATCAAATCAAAATTTATTAAAAATTTTTGCTCGTCTTGCAAAACACTTGTAAACCAAGTAAGCCGTAAACCGAGGTTCCACTGTATATATTGTCAGGGATGCCAGGGGCCATGACCCGGCCGGGACGCCAGGAGGGACCGGAAGAGGAAGAGGATCACGTGGGGTTCGCCTTCCGGGTTGCTTTGGGGACCACGGGTCAAGGGCATGGAAGCCTTTCCCTGTAGGAGCCCGTGGTCACCGCCAGGAGGCGCCCCAATGCCTTGGGGACTTGTTTCCCCAGCGCTCCTGCCACACCAGGAAGTGCTGGGGGGAAGATTTGTGACGCCGCCCGGAGAGCAGCCGGGAGGACAGCCGGCACTTCCGCCACGCTGGGGCGTGGCCAACGAAGGACTGCCGGGAACACCAGGTGCTCGTCCGGGTCAACTATAAAAGGGGCCGTCTCCCTTCATTCAGGGCTGGAGTCGGGTGGAAGGAGGACGAAGCAAGAGGAGTGTGGAGGCGGCCCGAAGAAAGGCATTGTGGCCAGGACTTTGAGTGTTTGGGGTACTGTGCACGGCGTGGATTGGGTCTTTGTGACCATTGTTCTGGGTCTTTGTGACCATAATTTGTAAATAGTGTAAATAAACGTGTGGTGGTTTGTGCAAAACAAGATGTCTGCCTGTCTGTGCCCGGGTGCCGCTGGACATCTGGCGCCGGCAGGATGCTCCGCCTGTTGCAAGGCGGGGACCTGCAACAAATAAATTTGTTGTGGACGGCCGGGCTCAGCAGGGGACACCACCCACTCGCTGGTGCTGCGTGCACACAGCCCCGCTGGAGAGAAAAACCCCACGGACCGCCAGGGTCCGCTTTGATGGCCATACTTCCTGACACGGCGGGCGGTATGCCTAGCTGGAGAGCAGCGGTCTCCAGGGATCGTGCCATTGCTGCAGGCCGAGACGGCATGGCGTCGGAAGAAGCCTCGCCGAGGAGGTGTCCTCGGTTGGACGGGTCCGGGAAGGTGAGTCCCCTGCCTAGTGGCAGCCCGGCCCGGGAGGGCCGGGCATGTTCTTTCTTTCTCAGGCAGGGACCTCCCGGATTCACATCGGTGGCGGGCGCATGCCGGTCTGCAGGGCGCTGGCAGCACGGCGGCAGCCGCGAAGGCTGCGGAGAAGGAGACGCTACGTCTCGAAGACTGCTGGCAACAAAAGAGCTGCCGGCCGGCATATCGACGCCGAGAAAAGGGAGGCAAGATGGCCGCGGACCGGATGTCCCTCCCCCTGACAGGCACGCGGTTGGACGGTGTGTCTTGGGTGCCCGCCAATGACCGAAGAGAGGCGGGACCAAGGAACGTTCGTCACGGACCGGGGGGAGACCCGATTGGGCCAGAGGAGAGGGCCCACAGGAAGTGGCCGACGTCGGAGGCTGACGTACAGGTAGGCTCGCGTCGGTTAACTTTCTGTCCTTGCCGGCTGCTCTGACGGAGCTGGGGGCGTGCCTTCAGCCTGCGGAGCAGAGTGTGTTACAGTTGCTACGTGCCCTCCGGGCTGCAGTGCGGGATCTGGAGAAGAAGGCGCTCGCGACCATACGGAAGTTTCGACTGACAGCGGGACGGCGCGGCGCTGGAATCTCCAGCCGGAGAGGTACGGCGGATTTGGTGAGTACAGCCGACTCCGTACAGCAACTGGGAGGGTCTGCCGAAAATGGCTGTGATAACGATGAGCAGTTTCGGTAAGCAGCCCTCCAACAAATAGTGCGGCGCTAAAGGCTGTATGCGCGCGCAGGGGAGTCCGAGAGGACGCAGAATGGACACGGGCTGCTTAGTGCCCCGGGTCCTAGCGCCCGCCCCGAGTTGGCTGCGGCCTCGCGCTGTACTGTAGGGACGCAGACGGGAAAGGGGCTTGTGTTTGTTAATACAAAGTCGCGTACCGTCAAGGCGTCCCAGAGTAAAGGGAGGATTAAGCGGCTGGGTGCTGCTTCCTCCAATATGGTGAGACGCTGTTGATGGGTGCACGCGTATGGCTGGCTGCCCTCTGGGGGAGCAGAGGGAATCCCTGAGGCAGGCAGAGAGAGAGCAGGCGGTGCCGACGACTCCATCATCGAGAGGGACACGGAAGCCGCGGAGAGGGTGCCGATCAGGCAAGTGCCGGGTGATTGAGGGGAGCGCTGCCCGCATGGCACGAGCTGGGTGCTTTGGCAGCGGTTCTGCCCCTGTGTTCTCTTTGTAGGGACGGACCCGGCGGGCTGAAGGAACCCTTCGTGGCGGAACAGCCCTCTGATGTCGGGCCGTCAGCGAATGATCTCTCTGCGGTGCGCAGCTGCGCCACGGCTGGAGGAGCCTACGGGGAACGAGTGGCTCGGAACAAAGGGGCGCTGGAGGTCTCGGAGGGGTGCCGACGAGGAGGCCCCGGGTGCCGGTAAAAGGGGGGAGCACAACCTGTGCGAGGCACAGGGATGCACCATGGGTTGGTGCTCAGATTGTGTCTCCGCCCCTGTCCCTGCTAGGAGTGCGGGGCCGGACCCCGGCTAGCCTCGGGTGGGACCCGTTTCGGGACTCTGCTGCCCTCGCGGGACGGGGCGCTCTTTCCCACGAGTGGTCTTCGCTGGCTGTGGGGCACTGTCAGGGATGCCAGGGGCCATGACCCGCCGGGGCGCCAGGATGGACTGGAAGAGGGTCAGAGCCCTGCCTGGATCACGTGGGGTTCGCCTTCCGGGTTGCTTTGGGGACCACGGGTCAAGGGCATGGAAGCCTTTCCTGTAGGAGCCCGTGGTCACCGCCAGGAGCGCCCAATGCCTTGGGACTTGTTTCCCCAGCGCCCTGCCACACCAGGAAGTGCTGGGGGGAAGATTTGTGACGCCGCCCGGAGAGCAGCCGGGAGGACAGCCGGCACTTCCGCCACGCTGGGGCGCCAACAGAACTGCCGGAACACCAGGTGCTCATCCGGTCAGCTATAAAGGGCCGTCTCCCTTCATTCAGGGCTGGAGTCGGGTGGAAGGAGGACGGCAAGAGGAGTGTGGAGGCGTCCCAAGAAAGGCATTGTGGCCAGGACTTTGAGTGTTTGGGGTACTGTGCACGGCGTGGATTGGGTCTTTGTGACCATTGTTCTGGGTCTTTGTGACCATAATTTGTAAATAGTGTAAATAAACGTGTGGTGGTTTGTGCAAAACAAGATGTCTGCCTGTCTGTGCCCGGGTGCCGTTGACAATATATATATATATATATATATATACACTCTTTGGGGTGCGAGCAACTATTGCTGGGGGTGCCAGAATTCATCAAGGAAGAAAAATGAAAAACATTATTTGTACAAAATCTTAATTTATTTATCCATTCCTAAATAATTAAATGGGCAGGCTATTTCGTATCAGTGCAATACGCTGCTTGTTAAAACGGATGACTCCCGCTCTTACGTGCAAGTCTGCCTGGATATTATGAACTATCGTATCTGTTCAAGTTCTATTTAAATTTTAAATAGCCTTTTCCTTTGCACCATGGTGTGTGGTTTGTCTATTTGAGAGTATGTAGATCGGGATATATATATGTATATTATAGTATATGGACGAAAAAATAGGTTCCAGTTATGATTTCAACGGAAAATTCAAAATGAAACCTGCCCAACCTTTGTAAGTAAGCTGTAAGGAATGAGCCTGCCAAATTTCAGCCTTCTACCTACACGGGAAGTTGGAGAATTAGTGATGAGTCAGTCAGTGAGTGAGTGAGTGAGTGAGTGAGTCAGTGAGGGCTTTGCCTTTTATTAGTATAGATTTATGCACTATATTCTTGTGTTTTGTGGTTGAAACCCAAGGAGGCAGAGCTACCCAGAAATCATTGCGGCTGATACCTCCCTCTGCTTTATATTGAGGTCCAGGCAGTGGATCGTTAAGTTTGAGTACTGCTTTTCTTTGATATTTCTGGTTGTGGATTATTTGCATCTGTTCCTAGATTTTTCTTTGGTAATTTATCTTCTTTGGACTTGCTAGCATTGGGCTGCCTTTTTTGCCAAATGCTTTTTGCCTTGTTTTCCTTTTTTAAATTCTTATTGTGCTTCTCTTTGTATTTGTAAATAAATTCTCACAATACTTCTTTTGGGTTGCCTCAGCAAGCCTGAGGTATATGGATTAACTTTCCCTTGCAAGGCATTTTTTTATATTTACGCTATTTTTGGCCAGTTAAAGCCAGCTTCCCATTTTTGGCTTGGAAAGTCCAAAGTCTGCAGGTAGTTATTTGGGGGCTGGCAGCAGGGTGGGTTTAGGCAATTTCTAGGTAGGTCAATGAATGTCTGGGTCTGCTTGAGGAGCTTTCAGGAGGCTTCACAACCCTTTTATCATGTTTGTTACTCCAAATTAGATAAAGCTATTGTGTCATAGCACAAGAACCCTGGTTTGGAATTTCATGGTCTCTGTCTGTGTGAAGTCTGCATGTTCGTTCTCTCTCTCTCTCTCTCTCTCTCTCTCTCTCTCTCTCTCTCTCTCTCGGAAACTGCTGCTTAATTCCACATTCCAAAGACATGCAGGTTAAGTTAACTGGCAGCTTTAAATTAGCCCCTTGTCAGTGCAAGTGAGTATGTGTTTGTATGTGTACCTTCTTATGCACTAATGCCCTGCTCATGAATCCAATGCATCCAGAAGTGGTTTTTGGCCCTGCGACTTGATAAATAAATACACAAAATGGATGAAACGTAGTATTGCAGTATATAAATGCACTTGGCTTTAATCACCTGTTAAACAAAGAAGACAGAACAGAACAAAGGAGACAAAAGGATTGCAGGCCAGCCTAGACTAGAAATGTAGGCGTAGGCACACACAAAAGTCTAAAGTTTCTTAAAACCTTAGTCATGAAGTAGATAAAAAGAGAAACACAAGGCATACCTGACAGTTGTCACACTGAAGTTCATTCTCTGTATATTTCACGATCCATTTCTCACACATTATCAAGACACAAAAGAGGAACTATGAAAGACATTACACTGAAAAGCATGCAGTGAGCTCAAACTAGCACCATCACTTAACTTTGAAGAAAACAAAACAAGTTCAGTGACACTAAGTACACTATTCAAGTAACAATACCTTACATTTAATTAAAGGGCAAGAAGCTCACCTACAACAAATTCCACTCCTTGCACAGAACTGTTTTCCAGTAACTCATCCACAGTAACAAAGCTCCACATAGACACATTGTATTTTGTTCCATAAGTTAGGTTTGTCAACTGACAGAAGTTTTGAGCTTCTGATAGTTCTTGAGTGCGATTTGTATATTTCAGGAAGAAGCCGCTGATGTTTGAGCCTGTTGGCTTACCCCAGGTGACATTAGTGGTGGTCCCATTTTGTTTTACTGCAATTGCAATTGGTGGTAGAGGTTCTAAAGAAAAGAAACATGTTGCAGTGAGGATGCTTACTCTTAACTGGGCTTGTGAGGTGAACTACCATCACCCAGCTGTGCTCCATTTCCAATCCAGAGGAAAGACATCAATACCGTGCCACAGATAAGATTTGGGTTTCCATAATCTATACAGCATCAAGCTTACCAATGTTTGGTCCTCTTTAAACTGTAATAGAACATTTTATAATTTATTTAACTTTGGGGAGATTATTCTGTGCACAGGATAAAAAAAACTTTTACCTTGTGTAACTTTCCTTGATGATATCCTCTTCTATTGATCATGTTATTAACTCCCTATCTCAAAGACACAACCTGTAGACATACAAAGAAACTCACCTTTTCAAGTTGCGTGAAATGTTTTATAATTAAAACTGATCAAAGTGTAATATTGTTTAGCCTGGAGCACCATGTATAGAACGTGTATTGGACTAACTTGGGTTGAAGTACAGTATATTAAAACAGCTGTTGCATTTGCAAAATGGAATTCACCTTTTCACATTCATATAATTTGCTGTGGTTCTTTTGGTATTTCTAACAAAAAGGTTTGGCATTCTCTCACCTAAACTAAGAGTGAAACTCATTTCTTTCACAAAACTTAACATTGAAAATCAGCTTCCTAAATTATATTGTAAACTGAACCAGGTTTCAAAGGATCACAGAGATTATGCATGTGTTTAAAGTGATATTTTGACAAATGAAAGGAGATCAATTCAGTCCAGCAAACTTGTATGGTTATCTAATTGCAGGCACTTTTTAACGGTTGTTGAGGATTCCCCTTCAACTACACGACTCCCAGATGCCAGATTTTTAGGATCCTACATTAAACATTGAAAAACTTTTGTCATAGCTGATAACTAAACAATTCACAATTGTAACACAAGCAGTGTACACTCCAGGCAGTTCCCAAGTAACAGGACAACCTTTAAATGTTGTCATACAACACAGAAGGCAATAACTCAGAATCTCTCAGAACATGTTATAGTGGTGCCATCTTCCTCTTACACATATATATATAACTGCTTAAAAAAATTAAAGGAACACTCTGAAAACACATCGGATCTCAATGGAAAAAAAAAATCCTGCTGGCTATGTATACTGATATGGACTGGTAATGTGTTAGGAGCAAAAGGATGCCACACCATTTGATGCAAATGAAAATTATCAACCTACAGAGGGCTGAATTCAAAGACACTCCAAATATCAAAGTGAAAAATGATGCGGCAGGCTAGTCCATTTTGCCAAAATATCATTGTAGCAACTCGTACTCAGTAGTTTGTTTGGCCCCCACATGCTTTTATGCATGCCTGACAACGTCTTGGGGGTGCATGCTCCTAAAGAGATGACAGATGGTGTCCTGGGGGATCTCCTCCCAGATCTGGACCAGGGCATCACTGAGCTCCTGGACAGTCTGAAGTGCAACCTGGCAGCGTCAAATGGACCAAAACATAATGTCCCAGAAGTGTTCTATTGGATTTAGGTTAGGCAAACAAGGGGGCCTGTCGATGGTATCAATTCCTTCATCCTCCAGGAACTGCTTGCATACTCTCGCCACATGAGGCCGGGCATTGTCATGCAACAGGAAGAACCCAGGACCCACTGCACCAGCATTGGGTCTGACAGTGGGTCCAAGGATTTCATCCCGATATCCAATGGCAGTCAAGGTGCTGTTGTCTAGCCTGTAGAGGTTTGTGCATCCCTCCATGAATATGCCTCCCCAGACCATCACTGAACCACCACCAAACCAGTCAAGTTGAATGATGTTACAGTGAACATAACATTCTCCACAGCTTCTCCAGACCCTTTCACGTCTGTCACACGTGCTCAGGGTGAACCTGCACTCATCTGCGAAAAGCACAGGGCGCCAGTGGTGGACCTGCCAATTCTGGTATTCTATGGCAAATGCCAATTCAGATCCACGGTGCTGGGCAGTAAGCACAGGGCCCACCAGAAGATGTCAGGCTGTCAGGCCACCCTCCTGATGTCTGTTTCTGATTGTTTGTTCAGGGACATTCACACCAGTGGCCTGCTGGAGGTCATTATGTAGGGCTCTGGCGGTGCTCATCCTGTTCCTCCTTGCCCAAAGGAGCAGATGCCGGTCCAGCTGATGAGTTAAGGACCTTCTATGGCCCTGTCCAGCTCTACTAGAGTAACTGCCTGTCTCCTGAAATCTCCTCCATGCCCTTGAGACTGTGCTGGGAGACACAGCAAACCTTCTCGCAATGGGAGGCACGTATTGAATTGCGATACTGGAGAAGTTGGACTAACTGTGCAACCTCTGTAGGGTCCAGGTATCGCCTCATGCTACCAGTAGTGACACTGACTATAGCCAAATGCAAAACTAGTGAAGAAACAGTCAGAAAAGATGAGGAGGGAAAAATGTCAGTGGCCTCCACCTGTTAAACCATTCCTGTTTTGGCGATTGTCTCATTGTTCCCCCTCTAGTGCATCAGTTGTTAATTTCATTAACACCACAGCAGCTGAAACTGATTAACAACCACCTCTGCTACTTAACTGACCAGATTAATATCCCAGAGGTTTCATTGACTTGATGCTGTACTCTGATCAAAAAGTGTTCCTTAAATTTTTTTGAAAAGTATATATACTACATATATATAAATATACTGTACATATATAAATATATATATATTACCTTAGAGACTAAGTAACAGAAAGCACAGATCTAGAAAACTGAAAAGTGAATTTCATTTAAATATCCATCCAAGTGGCAATATTCTATGTTTATGCATTATTATTACCAAGGAATAGCACATAGTAACTTCTTTTCTGCAATGCTGTCAATTTCCTGAATCTGAATGATACATGATGATAAGACATCACCAGCACATGCTGTATCAGCATTAGAATTAAGGAATACCAAAATTAAAAAACATAGCACTGGGTAATTTCTCAAAAAATCCAGCCCTGTACATTTATGGTCACAGAGCTTGTATAAGTTACCCAGTGTCCAATGTTATAGACGTACCACCACCAAGTAGGTTTGACAGTGACCATATATATACACCCTAAAGTGGTCAATTCCACTTCACTTTTGCATAATCCGTAGTATCGAAGCCAAGAACACCTTATGAGAAGCAAGGCTGGCAACCTTCACATTGCTTGTAGTTTCTAAATATGTTTTTTGCAATTGATCAACCATCAATACACTCATAAGAATATCATTAAATTTTCATGCTGACCACTAAACATTTTGAATAAGTGGAATGTACCTAATTTATACTCTTAACAATAATAATTACAATGGCAACATGTACAGACTGACAGCAATTTTATGAAGAGCGGCCAAAGGCTTCCTTTTGGAAAAACAGACACCATACTAGTATAAACAAGAGACCTACAGTATATCAGAACTGAGGAAAAACAATTTAAAAGCACACATATATCCTTCTTATTTAATAGTTGACATGCCTTTCATAACTATAATTACATTCCATTGCATTAAAGCATTAAGAAGAAAAAAGAGACACACTTTAGCTATTTAATTACTTCTTAAAAACTATTGTTTACTTTTGAATGGGAAAAGACCAAGTAAATAACACTGTTAGCACTGGCAAGCAAATCAAAACTCTTAATATAACCAAATGGCTGCTGAGCTTCTGTCTGAATTTAAACATTCTGCTGCAGTCCACTTTGCAGCCAATGGCACAGCTGGATAGTACTGTCAAACTGTGTAGATATGGTGAAATTAAATAAACTGGGTTATTTTCTAGTCATTCAAGAAAAGGGAAGTAGATTTAGTGTTCCCAGACTTCCACTACATTTTGGCCAGATAGCCTGTGCATTTAGAAGGGTTTATAAGATCCCACAAGGCTGATTTTTCTTCTGCATCAAACCTATGCTGTGGCTACACCATTGAAAGCAGCTGATACTTCTGTATCACGCCACGCTGCAGGCACATATCTGAATGCTTGTTGGTGGTGCACACAAAAAAGAATGGTTCATTTAATTGTCATCCAGGATTACCACTACTCTTGATATGTTCTTTGCATTTGTCCGCAGGTTCGCAGTGCCAGAGGCCACATCAGGCTCATCGTCTCCTCTCACAACATGTCTGTCACATGATGGGTGATGTGGTGAGCTCTATAACTTGGCCATTGACCTGACCCTGGCCCTACTTGTTTGCTGTGTCTGTGTAAAGTAGAGTGGTAGCTAACGCTACAGTAAATAACCTTTCTGTTCATGTTTCAAGTTGAATAAAGCTGGTTTTCCTGAATGTTAATCCTCAGATTCAGCCTCATTTTTCGGGTTTAAGGCAGCGACTCACGTGTCACAATATAAATGTGTATGTTTTTTAACTTCTTTGACAAGTCTTTCCTCGATCTTCACCATGTTTACATGAGAATAGCAGTGGATGAACAGAAACGTGTTTCGGGAAAGCTGTTGTTACCAGACTAGCCAATCAGAGTTGAAGGGATCTGTGTAGTGTCCAAGTCAACAAGATGTGTAGTCACGTTTTCAAGGAGTTGTACGTCAGACTCAATGCTGAAGTATAAATTAGCCTTAAGACATCTCATTAATGACATCTCTTATGATTAGTGCCAAACTACAGACTATGCTTGCTTATTACCTCTTTAAAATTATTCTTACCTGTAAGTATTTTCAATGTCAGGCCTTCACTACTAACATCCGCAATCATAGACTGAATAATTATATTGTACAAATTCCCAGGTCTCAATGAAGATATATTTAGGGATAGATTTTTTGTAATATTTTCGTTGCTTGTTTGATTTTCTGAAGACCATTTGACTGAGTAGTTGTACTGTTGAGTATTGGTATCTTTTGGAGCATCCCAGTGCAATTCGATCGAGGTAGTAGTCACGTTTTTGGTTGTAAATATTGGATTACTTGGATCTATGACAGAAAAGTTAACATAGTCATTAAAACAGAACAATGATAGTTTGACATATGCTGAAATGCTGAGAGTGACTGAAACATTGTGACTTGCTGTAAACAAATCAAGGACACAAAAGTCAAGTGACATTTAGCAGAGACAAGAGTAAAAGAGCACAAGAGTCACAGATATGAGAGACCAATTCTGTTAAAGGCCACCTGGGTCATGAAAGATATGTCATTGCAATAATTCAAACTTGGCAAAAGTTAGAAGGATATACGTAAAATAATCTATTCACCAATCTATCTACTTTTTGAACATTCTTTTTTCATTACAAGGTTATGCAGAGCAGCATCCTGGCAGCACTGAATGCAGTTCGGTAAACAACCAGACACAGGAGCAGAGAATAGTTTGTTGGATAAGATTTTGGAGATATAATTTGTGTGGCTATAATAATTACAAAGTATATATAATTTTAAATATATATATATAATATATATATACATCTTTACACTTTGCAACATTGCTCATTTTTCCATGGTGGACATAGACTGTGTACAGTATGCATATTCTCTCTCTGTCTGGCTTTTAGCAGGTACACCACCAAAGACATGATGGTTAGATTAACTTGCAGCCCTAAATTGTCTTTGGTGTGTGTATGCATGACTTGGCACTATGATGTATTGGCACCTTATCTAGAGCTTAATCTTTTCCTCAGATGGCTACAAAAGCACTAAAGCTTACACCAGTAAATTCAAAAATAATTTTAACCCCAAGTGGTAGGAGTATTGAATAACAGGGGTTACCTGATTGAATAATATCAATTAAAAGATATATACCATTTATAATATATTTCCATATTATGGTATATATTTAACTATTTTTCATAATTATCTGGAGCTTATTATTTACAAACATTATACAAACATTATTTTTTAATTTAATTTATTTATTGGTTTTAATTTAATAATCCCCACAACCCACTGTTAAAGGGTAAGTTTGGTATTTTTCAAATCAAAGTTATTTCTTTACAAACATGGTATATATGCATTTGCCATGCAAAATTGTGTTCTAAGGTTGATTTCTAGAAATCAAAAAAAAAAATCTTAAAAAAATATGGGGCATGGAGGAAAAGTTTAAAAATTTACCAAATACATTCATTAATAAAGCCAAGACATTGGCCTGTGAATTCCATGTTTCCGACTCTTGTTTGTAAACAAAGGGATCTGGAAATAGTTCTTTTATCACATATTCCTGATACTATTTTTCTCCTGATAAAAATACACTATTCCATTTGGGTCACATGTTCTGGGCCTGCACCAAATTAACATTATTCTGGACAAAAGTTTTTAATTACCTTTCAGACAGCCTTGGTCTCACAATCCCTCCTAACCCATTAACAGCTGTGTTTGGGGTTCTTCCAGAGGGGCTTAAAGTGGAGAAAGACAAACCAACTGTGATTGCATTCACTACACTTTTGGCACGCAGACTTATTCTGATAAAGTGGAAGAACCCAAACTCTCCTCTTTTAAGTCAGTGGGAAACCGATGTGTTATACTATTTGAAATTGGAAAAAATCAAATACTCAGTTAGAGGATCCGTACAGACTTTTTTCAAAACATGGCAGGATCTAATCAGTATTATTTTAAAATAAGCTCAAAAAGCACAGAGAATGTATTAATTTAGGTATGTTTACAAGCCTTAAATTTCACGCCGTTTGGTTTGCTCTCTTTCTTAGGGGTAGGGATCGACCTGTTCTTAACTCAATTTTTCTTTTGTAAAAACTTTGATTCCTTCGATGGTGGGGGAAGATGCCGGTCAGACCTGGTAGGCCCAAACGTGTTGTGAGGGTCTGCTGGGAACGGCTGGCAGAGTCCCCTGTCAGAAGTAGCTTCAACTCCCACCTCCGGCAGAACTTCAACCACGTCCCGAGGGAGGTGGGGACATTGAGTCGAATGGGCCATGTTCCGTGCCTCTATTGTTGAGGCGGCTGACCGGAGCTGTGGCCGCAAGGTGGTCGGTGCCTGTCGTGGCGGCAATCCCGAACCCGTTGGTGGACACCGCGTGAGGGATGCCGTCAAGCTGAAGAAGGAGTCCTATAGGACTTTTTTGTCCTGTGGGTCTCTGGAGGCAGCTGATAGGTACCGGCAGGCTAAGCGGAACGCGGCTTCGGTTGTTGCTGAGGCAAAAACTCGGGCATGGGAGGAGTTTGGAGAGGCCATGGAGAACGACTTTGGACGGCTTCGAGGAGATTCTGGTCCACCGTCCGCGTCTCAGGAGGGGAAGCAGTGCAGTGTCAACACCGTATATGGTGGGGATGGTGCGCTGCTGACCTCACTTCGACGCTGGGTCGGTGGGAGGAGTACTTCGGAGACCTCCTCAATCCCACTAACATGCCTTCCAATGAGGAAGCAGAGCCTGGGGACTCTGAGGTGGGCTCTCCCATCTCTGGGACTGAAGTCACCGAGGTGGTCAAAAAACTCCTTGGTGGCAGGGCCCGGGGGTGGATGAGATACCGAGTTCCTTAAGGCTCTGGATGTTGTAGGACTGTCTTGGTTGACACGCCTCTGCAACATCGCATGGACATCGGGACAGTGCCTCTGGATTGGCAGACCGGGGTGGTGGTCCCCTCTTTAAAAGGGGACCGGAGGGTGTGTTCCAACTATAGAGGGATCACACTCCTCAGCCTCCCTGGAAAAGTCTATTCGGGGTTCTGGAGAGGAGGGTCCGTCGGATAGTCGAACCTCGGATTCAGGAGGAACGGTGTGGTTTCCGTCCTGGTCGCAGAACAGTGGACCAGCTCTTCACCCTTAGCAGAGTCCTGGAGGGTGCATGGGAGTTTGCCCGACCGGTCTACATGTGTTTTGTGGACTTGGAAAAGGCATTCAACCGTGTCCCTCGGGAATCCTGTGGGGGTGCTCGGGAGTATGGGGTACCGGACCCCCTGATAAGAGCTGTTCGGTCTCTGTACAACCGGTGTCAGAGCTTGGTCCGCATTGCCGGCAGTAAGTCGAGCCCGTTTCCAGTGAGAGTTGGACTCTGCCAGGGCTGCCCTTTGTCACCGATTGTTTTCATAACTTTATGGACAGAATTTCTAGGCGCAGCCAGGGTGTTGAAGGGGTCGGTTTGGTGGACTCAGGATTGGGTCACTGCTTTTTGCAGATGATGTTGTCCTGTTTGCTTCATCAGGCCGTGATCTTCAGCTCTCTCTGGATCGGTTCGCAGCTGAGTGTGAAGCGGCTGGGATGAGAATCAGCACCTCCAAATCCGAGCATGGTCCTCAGCCGGAAAAGGGTGGAGTGCCCTCTCAGGGTTGGGGGAGAGATCCTGCCCCAAGTGGAGGAGTTCAAGTATCTCGGGTCTTGTTCACGAGTGAGGGAAGAATGGAGCGTGAGATCGACAGGCGGATCGGTGCGGCATCCGCAGTGATGCGGCTCTGCATCGGTCTGTCGTGGTGAAAAGGAGCTGAGCCGTAAGGCAAAGCTCTCAATTTACCAGTCGATCTACGCTCCTACCCTCACCTATGGTCATGAGCTATGGGTAGTAACCGAAAGAACGAGATTGCGAATACAAGCGGCTGAAATGAGTTTCCTCCGCAGGGTGTCTGGGCTTTCCCTTAAAGATAGGGTGAGAAGCTCAGTCATCCGGAGGGGCTCAGAGTAGAGCCACTGCTCCTCCGCATCGAGAGGAGTCAGATGAGGTGGCTCGGGTATCTGATCAGGATGCCTCCTGGACGCCTCCCTGGTGAGGTGTTCGGGCACGTCCAACCGGGAGGAGGCCCCGGGGAAGACCCAGGACACGCTGGAGGGACTATGTCTCCCGGCTGGCCTGGGAACGCCTTGGGATTCTCCCGGAAGAGCTGGAAGAAGTGGCCGGGAGAGGGAAGTCTGGGCCTCTCTGCTTAAGCTGCTGCCCCCACGACCCGACCTCGGATAAGCGGAAGGGGATGGATGGATGGATGATTGCTTTGTATGGATTGCAATAAAATTAATAAAAAGGAGAAAAAAATGCACTATTCCATTCACTTGTGCAAATTCTCACATTAATATTAAAGTAAATCAAAACAAAATCTGCCACGAAACACAAAAAGTTTACTGTGATTTGGTCTTTCAAGAGGAAACCACTCCCAGTGGGTAACAGGACGTTGCGCAGGAAGACTAAGTGCTGAGCTATCGCACATATCGGGTCTTCTTTTAAAATGCCTGAATTGCATCATATTGGATATTTGTTTAAAAATGACATGTATAAACTATTTTACAAATTGTGTATAATTTCAAGACATGGATCAATAATCAACAATTGTCTTGGCTTGAAAAATTGACATATTTGGTAAGTTTTGAAGTTTTTCTTCCATGCCTCCACTGTAAAGGGTCAGTACAGGCAAGATATTTAAAAAAAAAAAATGAAAGTGCTTTTGTACACAATTTCATATGGAAAATGCATATATAGCACGCTTTTGAAAAAGGGCCTTCTTATCCTTTAATCGGATATAAAATATCTGGATTTGTTTTATTACTGCCTGAAAAAGCATAAAGAATTTAATTTTGCTGATTACTGTTGTCATTGGTCAAGAGAAGGACAGGAGACAAAATAAATGTTGGGGTCAAGCCAGGTCACCCTATTTACTTGGAAAATAAAGAAACTAAAAATAGTAGGTGCCTGACAATGGGGTGTAACAATAAAATAAATCTCTAGCCATTGGCTTTGAATTTATAGGCATTTGAGAGCCGTTGGAGCACTGTAATGTGGTTGACTCATCTCCTGCTTGCTTTTACAGCTCCTGGACCAGAGGAAGCAGTTGCCCTAAATGGGTGTCTTCTCTCAGCTGTGGGTGATAAAAAAAGATAATAAGAGTCAGCAATCGCACCCCCTAGTGTGTGTTTGTCCTGTGGTGGGTTGGCACCCTGCCCAGGATTGGTTCCTGCCTTGTGCCCTGTGTTGGCTGGGATTGGCTCCAGCAGACCCCTGTGACCCTGTGTTCGGATTCAGCGGGTTGGAAAATGGATGGATGGATAATTTATATTAATGGCATATGTTTAGGTATAAGTGGTACATTTGTGAAATTCATTGATGGCACTATAATTGTAGGAATGGCAAAATACTAAGGAGGCAACTAAAACAGTTAATATTGTCCTGGGTAATCTTCATAAATGAAGGTTTTTGCAAATTTATTAAAAATTAAAAAACTGAGAAATCACATGTACATAAGTATTCACAGCCTTTGCTCAATACTTTGTCGATGAACCTTTAGCAGCAATTACAGCCTCAAGTCTTTTTGAATATGATGCCACAAGCTTGGCACACCTATCCTTGGCCAGTTTCGCCCATTCCTCTTTGCAGCACCTCTCAAGCTCCATCAGGTTGGATGGGAAGTGTCGGTGCACAGCCATTTTAAGATCTCTCCAGAGATGTTCAATCGGATTCAAGTCTGGGCTCTGGATGGGCCACTCAAGAACATTCACAGAGTTGTCCTGAAGCCACTCTTTTGATATCTTGGCTGTGTGTATAGGGTTGTTGTCCTGCTGAAAGATGAACCGTCGCCCCAGTCTGAGGTCAAGAGCGCTCTGGAGCAGGTTTTCATCCAGGATGTCTCTGTACATTGCTGCAGTCATCTTTCCCTTTATCCTGACTAGTCTCCCAGTTCCTGCTGCTGAAACACATCCCCACAGCATGATGTTGCCACCACCATGCTTCACTGTAGGGATGGTATTGGCCTGGTGATGAGCGGTGCCTGGTTTCCTCCAAATGTGACGCCTGGCATTCACACCAGTGAGTTCAATCTTTGTCTCATCAGACCAGAGAATTTTGTTTCTCATGGTCTGAAAGTTCTTCAGGTGCCTTTCGGCAAACTCCAGGCAGGCTGTCATGTGCCTTTTACTAAGGAGTGGCTTCCATCTGGCCACTCTAACATACAGGCCTGATTGGTGGATTGCTGCAGAGATGGTTTTCCTTCTGGAAGGTTCTCCTCTCTCCACAGAGGACCTCTGGAGCTCTGACAGAGTGACCATCGGGTTCTTGGTCACCTCCCTGACTAAGGTCCTTCTCCCCCGATCGCTAAGTTTAGATGGCCGGCCAGCTCTAGGAAGAGTCCTGGTGGTTTCGAACTTCTTCCACTTACGGATGATGGAGGCCACTGTGCTAATTGGGACCTTCAAAGCAGTAGAAATTTTTCTGTAACCTTCCCCAGATTTGTGCCTCGAGACAATCCTGTCTTGGAGGTCTACAGACAATTCTTTTGACTTCATGCTTGGTTTGTGCTCTGACATGAACTGTCAACTGTGGGACCTTATATAGACAGGTGTGTGTCTTTCCAAATCATGTCCAATCAACTGCATTTACTACAGGTGGACTCCAATTAAGCTGCAGAAACATCTCAAGGATGATCAGGGGAAACAGGATGCACCTGAGCTCAATTTTGAGCTTCATGGCAAAGGCTGTGAATACTTATGTACATGTGATTTCTCCGTTTTTTTATTTTTAATAAATTTGCAAAAACCTCAAGTAAACTTTTTTCATGTTATCATTATGGGGTGTTGTGTGTAGAATTCTGAGGAAAAAATGAATTTAATCCATTTTGGAAAAAGGCTGTAACATAACAAAATGTGGAAAAAGTGATGCGCTGTGAATACTTTCCAGATGTACGTAGGAAGTAAAAATGTGAGTTGAATAAAAAATGGATAGTTTTAAACCTGAAGGACCTAGAAGTCATAGAAGGCTCATCATTATCCAAGTCCAGACACTGAACAAAAGTTACCAAGGAGTGTTAGGTAATACAGTATATCAATAGGTGTGGAGTACATGTCAAGGAAGGTTACGCTTAAGCTATATAATGCACTAGTGAGACCACACCCAGAATGCTGTATATAATTTTGGTCCCCATATTACAAATAAGATATAGCAACACTAGAAAAGGTCCAGAGGAGAGCGGCCAGGCCGATTCATCAGGCTTACTCCATCATCAGTGATCCAATCTCATGTCATCTGTCTACACTGAACCACAAAAAGAATTACTTGTAAATTTATGTATTGTTTATAAATTTTGTTTAATAGTTTGGCATGCCATTATTATTAATGTTTGAACATTGTGACATATATTTATGTTATTTATGTCTTTGCACATGTTTTTGTGATAAAGTAGCACAGGCAAATTGACACTTGTGTCAGGTAGCCCTAAAAGATACAACTGTATCAGGGAACAATGCATACTGCATGTGATTATTTCTTCAATTCTACACTTTATTTATCGACAGTGATTCTGCATCAATTGTAATATTCCTTTAAGCTTATTTTATTTTAGGTTTTACAGTTTCAAAATGCTGGTTATTCAGTACAGAGCAAGATATTCAAATAAGCTTCTGTATTTAGCATTTACTTAGATAAATGAAATGATTGTGCCTTGTCTGTGTATACTTGTATGTACTAAGCAAATTGAAAATTTCAGCTCTTGTATTCCACAGTCATCTAGTATCAATCTCTTGCACAATGCACAAAGATGGTCCAACTCACCCCTCACCATCACCACTACCACAATGACCATCTCCAGTCCCATAAACAGACAATCAATGCCATAACTTATTTTTAACATGCCAGGTTGTACTTGGGGAATGTCAACAGCAGTGGTAACACAACATAGTCAATACCAGTGTAAGTCTAAGACCTGATTGAATGTTACAGGTTTGACTTGGTGTGATATTGGAAAACAGTTCTGAGAATCTTAGGATGGAGTTCTAACAGAAAGAAGGTCCATGGAAAGTGAGAAGAATGCATGATGGGAGAAATGAGACTAGAATCTAGATTCAGTGAACCTGTTGCCTATCACTCCACAAGGATGAAGTCGCCTACCTCTGTAAGCGTTCTGATAGACTTCTGGTCTATAATATATAATTCGAGCCCAGCTCTGACAAAGTCAATAGTGTAGTTCAATTTGAAACGTACATGCAAGCAACCAAAATAGGCTGTCAGTCTATAAGCATTCATCTTAGATTTGGTATCACAGAAATGAGCAAAGGAAACTAAAAAAAAAATCAAAGATGAATAGGCTAGTTAATTCACAGTGTAGCAGAGTTATTTAAATTGCCTATAACTCGGCAGGGTTCAGGGGTTGCTGGAACGAAGAATCAGAATCATCTGTGTATATTTGTTTCCACTCAACTCTCACTATTGGATTACAGCTTCAATCGTCCTTGAATTACAGTTTCAATCTGGATTTATGTGCTTGTCCTGTGCCTGCTTGTTCATGTGATTTTTGTCTTCAGACAGTGTGAATCTTAGCATCCTAAGATTGCTACAACAGTAGTAAAAAAGAAGAGAAGTGTGAAATCCAGTACTAGCTGGAAGGAGGCCTCACAGCCCTTGCTCATGCAACACTGTTAATTAAACAAATGTATTGTATTGTCTTGGAGAAAAAGGCTGTGAGAGACAGAATGTCAGAAACTGACCAAGCAAGGTTTAGCTTGCAGAAAAAATGCAGCATTCTAATGAATGCAAATTTAATTTCACATGGATGACTGTACTCACCAGTGTAGACTGTCAAACAGAAATTGGAGCTGCTGGTATTCCCAGAAGTAACAGACTGCACACATATGTTATAGGCACTTCCAGGTTGTAAACCTGTAATGGGCAATAGTGTGTCTGGCACAGTGTAATTATCTTTTGTAGGTACAGACACCCTGTACTTATAGGACGTGGTGCAACGATCACTTGGTGGTGTCCAGCTCATTGTGATCTGATCTTTTGTCCTGTTGATGGTCTTCAGGTCTGTCACTGGTAATGGATCTGTAAAGGAATTATTAACTAGATCAGTAAGTGACAGATATAAAATAAAATCATAAACAAAGCAAATTGGGCTCTAGCATTGTAACTCTGTTCATTTCGCAGCTTTTGTGTATAATGCCCTAAAAAGAAAGTCGACTTTAGAGTACAAAAACATACAAGAATTTTTAAAGACAAAGCATGTACCTTGTCAATAATGTAATAAATGTATTTTCTACTGCTGAGAAAGCTTTGAATTGTGAGTGTTTCATTATTAAAGTAACTTATAATATAATATTGAGACATAGCCTCAGAAACTGTGAAGCCGAGATGAAGTTTTTGGTATTCCTGTGAAGTCAGCAGCAGTAAAGAAGACAACTGTGTGAATTTGCATAAATCCATAACTGTACACCTCTGTATGAGGGCCAATTCATACTTTACCACACTTCTGCATGTGAAGAAAATGAGCTCATTCCACATGACCACACTCTTCTAGGGATGTCACAAGAGCCAATACATTGGTACCAGGTTGATTAAAAAAAATCCTGAAAATGTAACAGTACTAGCTTTTATATAATCAGGAGTGCAAGTAGACAAATTATTTGGGAAGGAACAAAAATTGTGAGAAAAACACAATTAATGACTACATATGAATAGGGTACCTCCAGAAGATATTTTAGTGAGGTGGCCAAATAAGCCCAATGAATTTTATGATGTGGCACACATTAAGTCTACAACACCATAACAACAACGACAACATTTTTTTATATAGCACATTTTCATACAAACAATGTAGCTCAAAGTGCTTTACATGATCAAGAAATGAGAAAAAAGATAAAATAAATAAGATTTAAAATAAAGGAACGCTAATTAACATAGAATAAAAGTAAGGTCCGATGGCCAGGGAGGACAAAAAAAAAAACAAAAAAACTCCAGATGGCTGGAGAAAAAAAATAAAATCTGCAGGGGTTCCAGGCCACAAGACCGCCCAGTCCCTCTCTAGGCATTCTACCTACCTAACATAAATGACCTCAATCAGTTCTCATTGTATTCAGGGTTCACATGGAAGAACTTGATGATGATGGTCATGTGGACTTCTGGCTGTGTAATCCATCAGTGTAGGGACATCACGGTGCTTTGATGATTACATAATAGCAATATTATATTAAAGAGTGCAGAAATCAAATTATTCATTGCCCTAATAAATACCAATCTGGCAAATTCCAATTCGAAGGAGTCCTCTGATGTGGCCCACTGCGGATGTATATTGTACTTAATAATTATAAGTGCACAGGCATATGTATTCTATGTATCTGCTATATAATAAAACACTAAGGTCTGTGTGTCCAGTCCCAGACTAATTGGTCCATTTTGGCTTTGGTGACACAACGAAAGAGGAAGTGAGATTGTAAGACAAAGCCAGAGTTCTAAGAAGTAGCCTTTACAGGGATTCGCTCGAGAGAGGGATCACCAGCAAAGAGATGTTCATACATGCAAATAGAGAAAAGGTGCTGTAGGTGTGCATAGGTCAAGAGGTGGCAAATATTTTTTAATTAAACTATTACCTGCCCTATTACCTACCTTCGACAGGCAACCTGCCTAGTAATTATTATAAAATTAAAAATGAATCACAAATTGAAAAACATTAATGGTCTGGAGTAACTAAAAGGCACCACAAACCAGATTTCATGTTTATTTTATTCCTTAGAAAACTAATCACAGTAAACCGTATCAAACTTTTACACAGGAGTAACCAGAGCACACTGAAATACAATCATAATTTAATATACACATATTTACGTTCTTTCTACATCTTCCTGTCATTCAAGAGGTCACCCATTCACAAAATGATTTGGCAATGGCACAGTTATTTTATGAGTGAAAAAGAGGTTCAATGTAAGCTTTAATTGACATTAGATACAGCTACTTTACAGCTTCCTACAAACAGCATATAATTATGTAACATAACTAAACTTAGCTTGCCAACTCATAGACAGAGTAGAGTAGATAAAGCATTTTAGTTTTCTAAATTAGCGTTACATTACTTGCTGTTTCACTTCTGTTGCTGTAGTTAGTGTCCCAAGTAGCTGCCATTCAAACAAAATGACTTTGGCACAGCCATCCTGTCCTCAAAGAAGATCTGTCCAATATTTTCAGAGGCAGCACTCATAGCAGCCCGAGTGTGAAATGCAGACATTCTGAAACGTTTTGATCTGAGGACCCAACAAAGCATGTTGGTACCATACTGGGACCCAAAAGCAGATTTATTACCATAATGACAGCAGTGCCATCCACAGAGAAAAAAAAATGGCCGAATATAATAAGAAATGGTAAACATTTTTGTTTGCATTCAAGAATATTTCTCACACAAATAATACTGGAAGAGTAAATTCGAAAGCAGAAATATTGTTTATTCAAAACTGAATTGATTTCTGAAGTTTATCACTGCCAGTGTAAAAGTTTAGTGTAACATTTAGTAAAGCAGAAAGAAATAAAGTCTTTATAAGTGGAGGAATGATAATAGGATATTATTTTTGAAACAACAGTATGATTGGTCACTTAACTTACTCACTTGACTCATGGATACTGGGTAAGGAATAAACTACTCAAAAATAATTAACCAATGCAGTTTATTTACCTTGTCTTAAATCACATTAATTTTCAAAAATAGCATTTTCTAATGAGACAAAACATTTTTCTAAATGGGTTTGCAAATTACTCAACATATCCCTGTTATCAAAAAGTTTAATTTTAAAACTATATTATCCTTAAAAAAATGATTTGCTATTTCTCTTTTTATTACAGGTGACAGGATAAATCAAAAGAATTTGGTGTACAATCCCGTTTGAAATGTCAATGCTGCACTGCTTTAAATAATGAGGACTCTGCTGTACACCAGATCTCATTCTTTTGATATTTTCTGGAGTTCTCATAGTTCTCAGTGGACCATCAAACATATCTTTTACATTTCCATGAGACTGAAATCTATCAAATCATTTCTAAATTCTGCAATGAGAAGGAATGTGTCCTCACTGAGACACATTAAATTTAACGCAAAATCTTCTTTCCACGTCTGTTAATTATTGGGATTCAGTGTATGTTGTAAAGGTGAATGCACAATTTTGCACTGACCAGGGGCCTCATGTATAACGCCGTGCGTAGAACCCGCACTATAACATGGCGTAAGCAATAAAGTCGAAATGTGTTTACGCACAGAAAAATCCAGATGCAGGAATCTGTGCGCATCTAACTTCCACGCTCTTCCGCTACATAAATCCCGATCAGCGTGAAAACTAACGCCGCGCACGCCAAGATTTTGTAACGCCCCAAATCCTCCCAGAATTACGCCTATTTGAATATGCAAATCAATATAAATCGCCCTTAAGCGCAGCCTTCTGTGAAAAGACAATGGGAAAAGCACGGGGAAAATATAAGAATTTCAGCAAATACCAAGTGGAGGCAAAGAAAAACATACAATTTGTTCAAATAAACCGTGGTATAATCAACAAAAGGAAGTTGATCGAGTGACATAGCGTGTTGGAGAAACTTGAAAGCTCACATTCACAAAATCGCACAGTGCCAGAAATAAAAAAGAAGTCACATATCAAAGTTGCCGTGAAAAGAAGAGTTGTAAGCCCACTGTCTGAGTGTCATATGAAAGTTTATTAGGTACAGAGAAAAAGGCACACGGTGGGGAAAAAGCACGAAATGTCAACTTCAATCTCGACATTTCCACTTTAATCACATAGTTTATTTTGTCATTTAGTAGAACATTATAAACTTCATCTTAAAATCGTTTAATTAACCAGTTCTCAAATCACATCGTAATTAAAGTAGCACGTTAAATGCTTTGTTTTGTATTTGATCTTCTACTATATGCTCTATGTGTGTGAATCACTACTTGCTTCTTAAACCGCTCTCTTCCTCCAACTGGACACAGAGTCCATTACATTCGTGATATTACAGCTCTCTGAATAACTAAAATACTGAGATGTATACGTGATGTCATTTTCATGATGATAGGAGTTAAAGAACATTATTAAACATGGGTTTCACTTTGATGAAATAATTTATTGCAGCAGTACTCAGGGGCGGCTCTTGGCTTGTGGTGGCACTGGGCAGAGGAAGAATCGGTGGCTCCTTCGTCGGCCAATGTCAGTAAGGTAGCTTATCACGGTGGATGGCCACGTCCGTTGAGGACACTGCATAGCAGCCTCGTGCTCATGACAAGCATTTATCTTTTGTCGAAATTTGTCGCTGCTTTTAGCTGTGTTGTTATTTTCTTTTCTGTTTTATATTCAATATATATTACGTAGCCGCCACTGCAGTCAGTGCTTTTCTTTCCCAAGTAACCGATCGCCACACAATCAGCTCTGTAATAGACGTTAAGCCATCTGTAAGCTTAGCGCCGATTCTTCAAAACGTTTAAAGAACATTGAAATATCTTCGTAGTACATGTTTAATTATTCTATCCTTCACGACACTCCCAGTGAAGAATATAGATTATTTAAATGAAGTTAAAGTTTTATCTGTATAATTTAACAAACACATTTTGCTGCACTTCACCTTAAAAATTATATCGTCATCATATGTAAATACGTGCTTTATAAAGTGGCTCAGGTTGTGCGATATTATAACTATAGTGCAAGTTTACAGTGGGGTGATTGTACTTATAAGTACAAACCGTTCTACAAGGAGCAATTGATTGAGTGCATTTAAAGTTCTTGGGATTAAACTGTTTCTGAACCGCGAGGTCTGTACAGGAAAGGCTTTAAAACGTTTTGCAGTGGCTGAGACAGCGTGTCCTTAAAGCTGTATACGATAATTCTTTCCGATCAGCTGCTGCTGTGATTCACACTCAGATACAGTGATATAAATACTCCGAGTGGTGTAGTGAGAGTAATATGGAAAATGATGATCCGCTGTGGCAACTCCTAACGGGAGGAGCTGAAAGAAGAAGAAGAAGAAGTGAGAGTAACAACGCTAAAGCAGTTATGGTATTTGGAATACTATGGCTGTTCCTGACCATTATATTGTTACGAAGTTAATTACAATCAGATGCATTACACTAATAAACAATATGCGGTTAGTTTCTGTGTATTTATAAAGCCGCGTCATGAAAATAATGAGTAATCATACAGGAACAGTAGCATTGCTTTGACGCTGGGTGCCGCCAGTTTGCAAAACCGAGCGGAGAACTTGCGTACGACAAGGCATGAGGTACCGTGGAAAAGTGCGTGGCTTTACGCCAAGTGTAGGTTTTATACATCGCGATTTGAATGTGGAAAAGTTCTTACACAACATTTCTGTGCGTACGCACCGTTTATACATGAGGCCCCAGTTGTCTGTGGCCATTGAAACTGCATTTAGCATACAGCGCTGGCACAACATTATATATACCCCCACCCAGGAAGGATTAAATAACTTGGAGGCCCCTAGGCCAAGGTCAGTTTTTGGCCCCCATGACCTTCCTGTTAATACAACCGTCCCACCTCTCTGCACCATACTTTCAGGTAGTGACCTGAAAGCATAAAATGCAAATCACTATGTAGCACTTGATACACACAAATTTCTTTTACCATACCAAAGTAACAATATAATTATGAGCCATAGAAATGTAGTGTATGAAACACCAATCTGGCTTTTAGACCAACCATTTGATATCAGCAAAAGTAACTGAAGGAACAAGCAGTTAGAATCATTGGCAAACAAAATAATATTACCAACATGGCCACTTCCACCAGTTTACACAGTGGTCTACTGCTTTTGTGCCAGTCAACCCACTAAACTCCACTTACAATAAAATTAAACAACGTTAGTAAAATTAAAAGAAGAGAATGATAAATCAAAAAGCAATAAATAGCAAACAAACAAAGATAACTGGCAGTAACAGTGTAAAATTCACAATTGGTATGCCAATTTGAAAAGATAAGTTTTGAGGGTAGTTTTAAAATGTGTTATTGAATCAAGCTGACATATATGAGAGGGAAGAGAATTCCTGAGTTGAAGAGCACTATGAGAGACCCTCCAGCTCCGATAGCACTGAGTCTGACGTGTGGTACAGAAAGTCGAGCTGCAGATAAGGATCTGAGTGAGTGAGACGAGTGTCAGTCTGTAGGAGATCAGTGAGGTTGTGGAGAGCTTTAAATGTTCACAGCGGTATTTTGCATTGTATTCTGTAGTTAACAGGGAGGCAGTGACGTTGAGAGAGAATAGGTGTAATATGTTCAGTGGATTTAGAACAGCAGGTTATTATCCTGGCAGCAGAATTTAGAAGTTATAAGCGATGGATAAGTTTTTGTGGGATGCCAGATAGAATAGCATTACAGTAATCTATACATGAGGTGACTCGGACATTAACCAATACTTCAGTACTGTGTTGCGTAAGAACAGGACATCTAGAAATGTTTCGGAGATGGAAGAAGGCAGTCCGAGAAATGTTACTTATATGGGAGGAATTATTTAAAAATAATAATTATTTAATAATTGCCGTTATTAGTGCATAAATGGATATAAATAATTGCATTTAAACGATTCGCCAAAATCTGCTGTAAGTAAATGATACTGTTTTAAACGTTATTGTTTTTTCATCAGAAAACCCAGTTTCCACGTTTACCTGTATTAGTTTAAATAGCACTTTTGCCACTCGCAATAGGGCGGATACGCTGACGTATCATGGCATACACTTAAGAGAATATCCGGACTCAAACTCATCAAGACCTAAGTAACACTTTATTTTAAATATCAAACAAAGTTGAATTCAATTGTTCTCTCGTTCACTAGCTAAGCGGAGCTGGCGAGTGAGTGAGGAAGTGAAGTGAAATTGTGACATGTAACAAAATGACAAATGAATAAGTAATATCTGTGTATTTGCGATTGCATTGTTTTGTTTTGACAGCATTCATATTTTAATTCAATAGTGTGATACACTAGAAAATGCATACAGACATACAAAATGCACTTGTAGGTGAACTAAATATTTTTTTGAGATGTTTTAATGGAAAATGTGAGTTGTGGAAACCAACATTTTTTAAATGTTCAGGCAAAACAAGCTTATTCAGTTTGTTTGGGTTGAAATAACCTATGAGAATAAATGTTAGAAAACATAAGTAGCTCTCGGCCATTTTCATTTTGTAAAAGTAACTTTCAGGGGAAAAATTTTGGAGAACATTGGTCTATTAAAACCCTCAAAATGTTGATTATCGGAACAACCAAGCCAAAATCAAAAGAGGAACAAATAAATGCACATAGGGTACAAAAGAAAAATTCACTAAAGCACCAAAAGGAAAATGACAAATAAGTTTGTGAAAAAGAAAAATGGCACAGGTACAAAACAATAAATAAACTTAATTCATCCCATAGACAAAGATTTTAGAAAACAAATCAGTTAACAATAGAGACATAATGTAACAAAAATGGCAAATTAAAGATAGAAGAGTAAAGTGAAGGCAGCTCACAAAGTCAAAGCAAAGGCCGTGGTTCAGAGTTACAGGATGGAAATCGAAGTCAGTTGTTACTGGTTTAAATGACAAATGGCCACCAACGCATTTAAAAAATTCAGTCTCCTCAACGGGGTGTGTACAACTGGTCTTATCAGTATGAACAGAAAAACGTATGGAAATACACCAGTTAAACAACCTGAAGGTTTTTTTCTCACAGGTCTAACTCAACAGGTACAGGTGATGTTATTGGATGGATGTTATTATAACCTATCAAACTCAGAGTTTACTGTAATATACAAAGTATATCACCATCAAGCTATGCGTTGAAAAACCAGCACAGGGAGAGCCTGATAATCTAGAAGTGCTATGCAGTAACAATTTTAATGTGAAAAGACAACCATTCACTTGACAAGTACAGCATGTATACACATGCACACTGTATTTCTGACAAAGTAAATGGGGGCTCTTTGATAATCTCTTTGATTATATATAATAACATAAGCATAGCCATAAGGGCACTTTTTAAATCAATTTCTTCAGATACATTTTATTATTTTAAAAGTTACTACGGTTAAAAGTTTGCTGGGATATATTACATTTGTATTCCATTGTCTGTATATTTGGATGTACCAAGCAAACAGAATTTTTTTTGCTTGAATTCCATAGTTAGGCAGCCTCATTCCCTTCCACAATGCTCAAAGATGGTCTACTCAACATCCACCAATGGAATGAAAACCCCCAGCCCCCTCAACAGGCACTAGGTCTAGGCCATAATTAATTCTGCCTGTAACACAAAGTGCCACATGGAGGATGCCGCAGTGGAATGCAAGGCTATACAGCTGATTGAACGGTGTTGGTGTTCCCTGGAGCAAAAAAAGTTATCAGAGACTTAAAAAAAAAACTGTAATAGAAACAATTTTGATAGAGGGTGTGCATGATACATGATGGATATAATATGGCAGTCAGTGAATTTTGCATGGATGATGGTGCTCACTGTTTTAAGCATTCTGAAAGATTACAGGCTACTGGTATTCCCTTTAGTAACAGACTTCCTTCAGATATCTAATTTTATCCCAGCCCTCAAAACTTCAACAGTGTTTTGCAATTTGTGTGCAAAGTGAACCGAAAGAAGGGCAATCAGTCTATAAGCGTATGTCTTAGCTTCAGTAATGCATGGGTTCCCCCAAACTCAATGGCATCAGTTCTGTTGTTCTGTCAGAAACAATCAGAAAAGCAAATATTAAGAATATTCATTGGAAATAATATACAGTAAGTACAAAAAATTAGCAAATTAAATTAGAAAATCTAAATACAGATGTGCCATTCTACTCATAGCAGTAACTCATTAAGAGTATGACAGTTAAAAGGGAAAGTAGAAGTTAGAAAGAGATGCATGGAAGGCCTTATGACACTAGAAAGGCACCCATTCTTAGGTTTAGAATTTTGAGCAATACCCTATGAGTGTTTCTTTTAACTAAATAAGTGTGATGTAGTTTGAGGAACTGTGAGATGGGGATAAAGTTCGTAGTATTTCTGTGAAGTTAGGAGCTGTAGAGAAGATAACGGTGTGAATCTGTGCAAGTCCATAACTGAAAGCCTCTGTATCAGGGACAATTCATACTTTCAGTGTACAAAGACCCAAACTTCTGCATGCGGAAAAAATTCCAGGTGACCACAGTCTTTCCGTAAACCTTCAGGTTTTTGTGTCCAAGGGGACTTGTCTCATTTGAGGAGTACCAGAACAGCATAATTGTATGTACAAATTTTGCAGCACTGATTTTATTATAAAATAAAATTGTGTTTGTCTGCATAGATGAACACTTCATGTCCCTTCAAGTATTTGGGAGCCCTTAGGGGGCAACTCATTTGTAATTTATCTAAGGTAAGAGACTTCTCTTATTCAAACCCATTTAAAAAGCTGCAAGGGCTTTTTAATTAATGTCTTCATATAAAATGAACTTTTTTTTTAAATAGCTTGACTCCATTATAAGCTTGATTATATGGGAGGCCAAAAGATTATAAATTGAAAAGATACTATTACAGAAATTGAATGCAGAAGGTGGCATGGCACTACCTGACATCCAGCTATACTAGTGAGTTGTGAATATTTGTAATCTGAAACAATGGAAAGAAGAAAGCACCTTCCTGATTTGATCTGAAAAGAAAATCTTGTATGAAGTCATCTGTAGACTTCTCTCTGTGTTTAGGTCATTAATAATTAATTTGAAATAAAAGTAACTGGATTGTGCTTCACACACTCAAAATATGGAACCAATGCGGAAAACACTTTAAGGAAAATACACTGCTGTCTTCTACTCCATTACAGGTTAACTTTATTTTTGGACCCTCTTTAAATTACACAATATTTGAATCATGGACATCATTAGGTATTGGACATGTTAGAGGTTTTTTAATACTGATGATCAGCTCTGTTGTAAATATAAAATTCTATCAACACACATATTTTTCAGACACTACGGTGGTGAAGCTGTAGTGCTGCTACCTTGCAGAAGGAGACCAAGGTTCATGTACCAGGTCCCCCCTGCGTAGAGTTTGCATGTTCTTCCCATGTGTGTGCGGGTTTCCTCCCACTTTCCAAAAACATGCAGTCCAGGTGGATTGGCGATTGTAAATTGACCCTAGTGTGGGTTTGGTGTGTGGCTACGTGTGTGTGTGTTCAACCTGTAATGGACTGGCACCCTATCAAGATTTGTTCCTGCTTTGACACCATGCTAGTTAGGATAGGCTCCATCCCCCTACCTTACCTTGGTCTGCAATAAGCAGGTTAGAATATGGCATGATATATATTTTTCAATATTCAACTTTGGATATTTGTAAAAAAAAAACTTCTAATCCTCCATAATACTCACACTTGAAGATTTTAACTAGTAATGTGAAGAATATTGCTAGCATTTCCTGACAATGTAAATTAATTTCACAGCGGTTCACTTGGATCCTTGGAAATGGTAATGCTTGGAAAGTATACACAGATTTGCTTTGCACACATATTCTCTAATGTTATAGCATATTTCTAAATGACATTTTAAAATTGTGTTATAATCGCAAAGTCATTGGAACATTTTATCTTTATCAAAAATTAAGAGGAGACTATTCAGTCCTTTAAGCGTGTTTCTTTAGCTAACAGCTAAGCTGTCCCAGGTATTTCTTGCCATTGCTGTTTTTCACAGACACCATAATTTGTAATCGTTTGTTTCTGGCCATAGTAAAAATGTGTATGGTTGCCACGCCCATTAACAGTCACTTGACACTGATGGTGTGGTACAATGAGAAATGCTGCACCTCTAGATAAATACCCTCTGAAGCGCCAGGCAAGAAAGAATGCAGGACTCCAGGTGTGAGAGGCTGCAGCTGTATTAAAAATCTGTGGTCACAGGAGCAGAATACAACCAATCGCAGGCTTTGATTTCAGTGCCAGGATGAAAGCAATTCATGGTGTTAAATTAGAGTGGAATTGGGCATGGGCTTCCATCATGAATTGACTGGGTTTTGCAGATGTTCATCCTGTACTACTTTCTAAGGCATCTTCTTCAAAATGGCGTAGGGCAAAGGAAGACTTGATGGAGCTCCATCTCAATCCATCTCTGTGTGTGCATCCTGGATTGAAAGGGTCATTGCAACAGCAGCTCGTATGAAGAGACAGCATAAGAGAGATGTATAGATGTATTTTAACCCTTATTAGTTTCAAACTGTTAACACAGTTTCTGCTTTAGGTTAATATAAGTTAATAACCTACACTGTTAAAAATAATGGCATTTTATGGTTCTTTACTGTGTTGTGTGGTTCATCACAGAACTATTGCTTTTTAAAGCCACATTTCATTCTGGGACAGGTTCTTTGCATATAAGGTTTGTTCTTTGTGTTTTGAAAAACTTCCTATATGTAAAAAAAAAAACCCTGAAAAATTTAACACATGGTAGACTACCTAGTAGGATACTAACAGATTAGGAAAATCTGGATTTAGCCTGTGCTATTTTATGTATGCAGCAAGAGTCCTTTTAAAATCATAAGCCATTGGAGTGACAGATCTTCAAGGTTATTTACTGTTTGGAGCCTGTTACAGATTTAAAAAAATAAGGTTCTTTTTGGAGCTTTCATGTGGATGGGTCTTTTGGCAACCAAAAAATGGTTCCCCTGTGGCATAACTTTGAAGATCCATTCTGGCACCTTGATTTTTAAGATTGTACTTACAGTTAGATACTGGATATTCTATGCAGAGGTTATATATATATATTGAGTAAAATGGGCTCTCTGTTTCTGGAAACACATTATTCAAATATGGAGGAACACTGCTTCACTTGTAGCCAAATTCAGAAGTCAGTTTGGAAAAAAAAACAGCAGACATTGCCTTCTCAAAACCACTTAATTTGATTAAAAATTGTGGAGGATCTGAGCCTACAACATAATTAGGAGCATCTCATGCATCAGTAGACTGAATGTTTAGCATCAGCAGAGGGGATTATCTGATAACCTAACCAGGATTGGAGAACTAATTCCAGAAACAATCCATTTAGAGTAAAAAAACAACACCTGACTAGGCAAGAAACCATTGGAGTCAAGCCAGTCAGCCATCCAGCAATGAAACCCGGAATGCCAGTGTCTTGCTGGCCATTAGTTGAACTCCCTAGCTGGATCAACATTTTGGAAGTTTACCAGTGACATAAACAAAGGATATTGATAACATTCAGCACTAAGTAAGTTCAATCAGTTCTTTGCCTGTTAAAAGAATGTTAACGTGTGTCCTATCCAGTTCAGGCTTTCCTTAGCAGAACGTTGACTGTGCATATTGAACCTCAGTTTGTATAAAATTATGGGCAACACAATAATTATGAATTGTCATTAACCCTGCACTATTCTGTTTCTCTTCTTGATATCCAACTGAAGCACTAACATGGAATCAACATACTGAGAGTTTCTGTCATCATCAGATCAGACTGTAGAATGGCGTGGCAGGGCAGGGTGGGGGGCAAGCAACCAGTTGGCTGAGGTCTTCATGACTCTGGGCGTGTCTGACTCTCTGTCTTTGACTTGTTTGTTATAACTACCTGTGGACCCCCAAGAGGCTAATTTTCTCCAGGCATGCTGCTGATTGGAGTTTTGAGCCTCATCTCTTCCATTGACACTTGTCCATAGTTAAATAATTAATTAATAGACAGATAATAATAATAAAAATAATAATGATAATAATAATAATACGTTTTATTCATATAGCACCTTTCCAATGCTCAATTTTCGATTTATGTTTATCACTTTAAAACTACTTTGTTTTACTGTCTATTTATACAAATCTCTGTCTTTATTTTTATCATCATGTAATCAGTATTTATAATCCATCACCAAAGCGCATTGAATAGTGAGAAAAGCTCTAAATAAATGTAATTTTTTTTTTTTTTTATAAATCATCTATTAACAGTCTGTAAACATTAACCTAACTGTGCTTTTAACAATATCTCTCTGTTATAAAAAAAATCCTGGAAAGCAAAAGCAGGACGAGACGTGATCTTCTCGGAAGTTCTTGGAAGACACTTAAAAGACCCCCAAGACGCAAATAATATCAAATAAGAGCACGGCAAGCAAAACACTCAGTCGTGTAAAGGCACACAGATCCTGTGCTCTCAGCACATATAAAACGTATAAGGACAATACTTTCTAGATGAAACGACAATGACTAATCAAATAAGAAAGAGCAGCGCAGACAAAAGAGACCCAAAAGCATTGGAGAGAAAAAAGGCAGATAAGAGATTATGAAAGCAGTGGAATTCGAAAGGCTCAAACAAACGATAGCGCAATACACATACAGAGAAAGGTAAAGAATATGAAAACAGTAAAATTCAAAAGTATTATAGCGTCCCAGCCAGGTTGAAGCCTTTTTTGTTTTAAGGGGCTGTTCAGTCCGATTGAGGGAGGGCAGAGTACAGCACGGAAGACTGATAGCGGGGTATTGATTGATGCCGTTTAGTAGCAGGGGATGAGGGATTGGCGAGGGTGCTAGAAAGTTGTGTTTGGGTTACGAAGTCAGTGATTGTTCAAGTAAAACTTTTGTGACACTTTATTACGTCAGTTGCTACAATATCAAAAAAAAGAGATAGTAAAGATCACATTAGCGCAAACAAAAGGAAATTAATCATCAGGACCAGGTGTCATTGAAAAAATAGCAGGACAAAGCGAGGTCAGAAATAAAAGGCAAAGAGCAGAAAACAAAGTCTTTTCATCTTCGCATCATTCAATGAACAAATTTTTAGATTTTAGATTGAGTAGATTTACACAATAATAGACCATACGCTATGAGAATCTGTTTGCCCGCAACAGTTAAAGCAATGACAAGTTTAATTTAAAAAAAAAACAATTCGGTCAAGTGTATTTATGATCACGGAGGAGCGATGTAAATTTTAACAGGTGACAAGCAAGGTAATGTATATATTCCGCAAATAACATTAGACACCAAAGGAGATCTTGATATGCCATCCGTATTAAAATGTTTACAGTTTCCCATGAGAATAGATTTTGCTATGACAATTAACAAATCACAGGGACAAACATTAGAAAAAGTTGGATTATGTATTAGAGAGGAGCAGAAACAATATTCACCCACGGGCAGTTATATGTCACAATGTGTCTCAAAAAACGGAATCAAAATTCAATGCAACCTTGAAGAAAAGTGCAAATAATGAAATTGAAACAATTCCAAAGAAAAAAAAAAAGCTTTTAAATTTGTATATCCAATCAACCAAACATAGTGTTTGGCGAGCGAAGCGAGCAGGGGGCAGAGCCCCCTAGTTTATTAAAATCTTGAAATTATGTTACTGTTATCTAGATTTTCATACTGTGTTAAAAAGGCATATAATATATATTGTAGCATGAAGACAATGGACACCTAATTTAAAATGTTACCTTTCTTTGCAGGTGCAACTGGCTGGCTAAAGGGCAGTGTATCTTCATTACAATATAAATGTAATCATATAGCATTGTTAGATGGTGGCACATTTAAAATCTTGTTTAACTACATTTTTTTTAACTGCACAGTAATTTTATTAATTTTTGATGTTTTGGGTTTACACATTATTTCTGAGGTTTGCTTTCAGTTGTATATTGAGGCTCCCCAAATTTACTAGTCAGGCTAATAATCTTATCCATTTATTGACCAGTCCAGTTAGATTGTGTTACAGCGGACTTTGATCTGGGAATGTTACTTGTAATGTTTAATGGTGGCCCCGATAAGTCATAATCCAGCAGGCCATTAACTTAACTTGAGCAAGTTTGTTGCCAACACAAAGAAAGATGTCAGACATTCCATAGAGAATGGCATCAATGAGGCCTTCTTCGCAAAGCCTAATGGAGAAGCTGAGATTTTTAAACAATCAATTTCTATAAGTAATCTGAATCACTCATGTAGCACTTTTGGTTTAGTTTCATTTTATATTTTTATCTAATATAATTATGCTTTTGATTTATATAATGTTTTATTGTTTATTGCTTATTACTTACTATAGACTTTCCTGGGGTAGATAGAAGAATTGGAATGGCTGATTAGTTGGTAAGGGCTCCTAAAATCAGTAAACATTCTTTTATTTGCTGCTAAACCAAAGCAATCATACATTTTATGGGCGCAACATCAGCACAGCTGAATTGTTAATACTTTTATTTCAAAATACATACTGAAAGTACCTATTCATGTTCTCATTTAATTGATCTAATGTCTATTTGTGATTGCCCTGTGATTGACTGGCGCCCTGTCCAGGGTTTGTTCCTGCCTTGCACCCTTTGCTAGGTGGGATAGGCTTTGGGCCCCATACTCCCTTAACTCACAACCCTGGTTTGGATTAAGTGGGTTACAAAATTACATTTTAGCTTAAAACTGTTCCTCTTCATAAACCACCAATTACACACAACAGTATAATTTAATCCAACAAATTATACAATTCTTAGGCATGTACAAAAAGCCCACAGTTCTCCACTATTAAAAATGGGATATTTTTAATCATCAATGGTTGTTATTTGATTATCAGTTCATGATCACTTGTCCATTTAATAACAATGCCCAAGACAGAGAATGTTTGTAAATCCTGCATCAAATCGTAGGAGCAGAGAGCTTTAATATTGCAAAACATTTCATGAGTATCATCAGATCAGATCAGATTATTAATCTGTAAAGTGATTAGTGCACAGTAGAGAAGTGATTCAGGTTTCAGATCATTATCACCCAGTAAATTCTAAAATAATTGGATGTTTTCAGTAAATCCATCACTTTCAACAGCAACCTTTAATAAATAAAGCTGTGATTTCAGCAGTGAAATATTGTAATTCAATATTCTATTATGCAGTAAAAATGGAAGAACCACATTCAAAGTAACACTATTCTGTATCTCCATGTGATGCCCCGAAATTGGATACTGGGTTTCTCTCTAGTGTACAGGAGGAGAGAAAGACACCCTGAAATAACAAAATCTGAGAAGAAGGCTTTATGGGAACATTACAAAGAGAGTTTGAGACACACAAGGATACTGAGAAAAGATGTTGGAGGAACACTGAGGGTACATGTAAAACAAGAGATATCAGATATCAAATATTTTTACTTTTATTTTATCACCTGTCTTTGACAGGTAAGGTACCTATTGTCACATATGCATATCAGAGGATCACCTTTTGGGTTTATCTGAGGTAAACAGTACCACCCCAGGCCGAGAGGGGGCACAGAAGATGCCCAGCGAGGGCAAATGACTCCACTTCTTCCAGTCAGAGCACTATGAAAGACCGGATGTCACAGAGAGAGTCGTCTCAATCAGGACCAGAACAGAGCGCCTGAAAATGACCTCCTCTGCCAAGCAGTTAACTATTTAATGTCATGAAAACTACTGTTTATTTCTGTTATTGTCTTTTTATTTTGCGCCATTGAGCTCCTGTTTATTTTTAATAATATCTGAGTTAGGATTAAAAGGGACGACCTTGCTAGCACTCCAACACTTCCTTGACATCTTCAAGTGTCCTTTGACTAATCCACATTAGTTATTAATTATGGTTAACATTTGACTTTGTTCCTTATTGTATATTCTTAGTCTGGCCATTTTTACAACTGTAATTAAAACTGATAGCACACTAAAAACATCTACTGAAATAAAAAAACTATAATGTTCTCTGACTGGATCTGAGACAGAGAGACATCCTGTGTAAACTTCTCATTGGAGAGTGGAAGGGGTGAGAAAGAAAGCACTCACCCGTTCAGACACTCTTTTTCGAAACAGTCCCTCAGTTCTGAAGTATGGTTTACCGGGCAACCTTGATTCTGGGATGAATCAAGTAGGTGGGGAGTGAGAGGGGGGTATCGTGATCTTGCTTGAGTTCAGAGAGGACAGCTGCCAAAAACAATTCCAAGCTCACCCCACTAGAAGAAGATACAACGTCAAAATACCCTGACTAGGAACCCAAAGGGCCGAGACAGATCTTTATAAAAGTGAATGGTTTATTTTAGCAAAGAGGCTGTGCAAACCTACAAAGATGCCTGAAAAGGCAAGGCAATACACAGTAAAAAAAACAAAAAGTCCCAATGCAAAATCCAAAAATCATGGTCAAAAAAAGAACAGAGATTCAAAAAAAAAAAATAACATAAACACAGTACTAATCTGAAATCCAGAGGTCAGGTCAAAAACAGAACAAGAGTTTAAAAAGTAAATAATTACAGTCTCAAAATGGAATCCAAAGACAAAGTTGAAAAACAGAGCACAGGGTGGAAAATCCAGAAAGCACAAGCAATAGCAAAACTCACCAAAACTCTCCACTCCCTAGCACATTCAATGAACTGCGAGGAATCATGGGGAGGACCGTTCCTAGTGGTGATGGGCATGTGGCCCTGCCCCTTGTGGGACCATCCACAAAGCACAAGGGACAAGGACAAATGAACACAAAGAAAAATGTACATAATAAAAATAATAAACGTTAAAACAAATAAATGGAATAAAATGACATGAAACAAACAAGAAACTCTACTTTAAACACCAGTCGAGGGGAATATGCTGGCTGAACCATGACAGGAGGAGATGACAACGTGGTGGGATGGGCGAGATGGGAGTGCAGTCTCGCAGCAGGAGAACTGTTGAATGGAGAGGAGCAGTGGAACTGAAGCAAAGCTGAGCACAGAGACACAGGTTTAGCTGTCATGTATAGCTCCTCTCATTATCGCAGTTTGAGAACTTGCAGCTCTTCTCAATAACTACGTTGATATAGGCCCACTTTAAATCAACAATTAAAGAACATTTTAAGTTATATGTTCTTAAATGACATGAGGTATTTTAAAAACAGACTTTAAACATTTGGCTTCTTTTTTCGGAATGTCAACGTCTGCAGGTGCAGCATGGTGGCCATCACGGCCCCCAATTTGAAAACATCTGTTTTAGACTTTACAACTGTTAACGCGTAAAAGAGTGGAGTGCTGACATTACATGTAACAGGCTCATTTATGGTTCCTCATGCTTCTTTGCTGTATAATCCAAATGCCATGTCTGTAGAGTTGGTGTTCCTCATTTTGTGTAATTGTAGTGGTACAGTGATAACGGATTTGGACTGTAAGACACTTAACTCTTCTGTCCCTTTGCTGCCTCAACTCTAGTTGCAAAACTTTGTAAGCAACTTTACTGTAGGAATTGCTTTCAGAATTAAAAGTCAGTCAGTCATTTTCTAACCCGCTTAGTCCTGAACAGGGTCATGGGGGGTTGATGAAGCCTATCCAAGCTAGCATAGGGCACAAGGAAGGAACAAACCCTGGACAAGGGCGCCTGGGCTGGATTAAGACCTTTAGAGGCCCTAATCACGTGCTTACTTTGCTTAATGGTTAATCCAGCCCTGCAGGGCACCAGTCCATCACAGGGTGCACACACACACACACACACCAGGGCCCATTTAGTATTGCCAGTCCATCTAACCTGCATGTCTTTGGAGAGTGGGGGGAAAGAAGAAACCCATGAAGGCATGGGAAGAGAATGCAAACTCCACGCAGGAAGACCAGGGACGTGAACCCTGGTCTCCTGAATGTGAGGCAGCAGTGCTACCATTGTGCCCCCCACCCATCGCCCCCCATTTTTAAAGGTGCTATGTAAAATAAATGTGCTTGTAAAGTTCATCTGTAAAGCCTTGCTGTCATAGCCATATGTCTTGTAATTTCATACTTATGTTTCTTGATCTGCTTTTCTAATGCTACTAACTTGTTACTCACCTGTTCTCTGCAGACTCTTTTCCTAAAAAGTGTTTGGATCATGCCTTGCAGTTAGGAGACCCGTGTTCCCTTCCCGGGTCCTCCGTGCGTGGAGTTTGCATGTTCTCCCCGTGTCTGCGTGGGTTTCCTCCGGGTACTCCGGTTTCCTCCCACAGTCCAAAGACATGCAGGATTGGTGACCCTAAATTGTCCCTAGTGTGTGCTTGGTGTGTGTGTGTGTGTGCCCTGTGGTGGGCTGGCGCCCTGCCTGGGGTTTGTTTCCTGCCTTGTGCCCTGTGTTGGCTGGGATTGGCTCCAGCAGACCCCCGTGACCCTGTAGTTAGGATATAGTGGGTTGGATAATGGATGAATGGATGTTTGGATCATTTATTACCATTATCTTGAAAATAAAGTAACCAATATTTATTTAACATACTGGAACTCAATTTTTAGATGTACTTTATAAGAATCTTTGTGGAGAAAATTCCATTATAAAATAAAAAAGCCTGAGAATTGAATACATGGTAGAACGGTGGTACCAGTCAAAGAAAGAATGAAGTATTATGAGGATCTTGGAAAGAACATGTTATCAAGAATACACTATGTGGTGCGAAGAAAATAATCAATTGGATCTAGAGAAGCTGTTTCTCATTAAAACAATACACAGGCTCTTTTGAAGAGCTATTGGAAGCAAAAATTAGGAAGCTGGTCTTTAGCCATCACTTTAATGTTACAATTGACAAGAGTGACGACACAAATTGTACACAGCTACAATTCAGACAAGCCCAGAGTATACTGGAGGCTTTCATTGCAGAAGTTGAACCCTTTTTTATGTTATAGCTGTCTGTCTACTTCATACACATTTTGAGATCATTTTAACTCCCATACAAATTATTCAAATTAATTTAATGAGAAAGGAGGTATTGAGGAAGTCCAACCTTGTAGTCATTTGTTCATTGCTAAAACAACTCATTAAAATAAAGGAAAATCTCCAGGAAAAAAAAAGTAAATCCTGAATTCAAAAAACATCTAGTGAAGCCTTGAGCACTGAACTGCTTGTAAACACCACAACAAGTTAAAGTGGATTTCAAACTCGGTTGATAAATTTGAAACGTATAATTCTTATCGTCTTGACAAGAAGTAACTGCAATGGTGCTGACTCTGACAGATGCTTTACATAACCACATAGAATGATAGGTTGACTGTTTGCCTCAACTTTAAACATTCAAACGCATTAATCTATAAATACTATACTTCATACTTTTTTGCATTTCGAGTTTCTTTATTTATACATGGAACATTGGAAGATCTGGAGAAGCAGAACTAGAAAAGTGCACAGAGTGAAATGTACATTATTGTACTTACCCAGGAACACAGTTGTTGTGCAGAGTGTAAAACCAAATTCGCTGATAATGGAAATATTATATTCGCATCCAGAAGACAAGTTCGGAAAATGAATCTCTTTACCACTGTGGTTATACAGGTAAGTCTCGTTGTCATGTTTAGCTTCTACATACAGAAATGGCTCTGTGATGTTCACTGAGATTTCTGAGGTATTTACCCTCCACTTATATTTCTTGCAGTCCATATCTGTAAAGAGAAAGAGAGTAGGAAATTTGATCACAGTGCCAGCTCGGCCACATATCTCACTAAGGCAGGATGGCATCTGCGGCATGCTGTGATACTATAGACCCTGCACAGCAACATTATTTTTCCTTTGATCAGCACATCTGTTAAGAAATGAAGAATTCCAAATAGGACATAGCTACTTGTGCTTAAAGTATTGCTTGCACTTCCCATTTTGGTGTTATAATTTGAGTCTTTTTCAGACATATTGATTAAGGGAACATTTTGTTTTTAAACTTGCAGGCTAATTTCTTTTTCTTTTTCCACTGATGCTGACCTTCTTCAGCTTGTCCCCTGTAAACATATCTAACATTATCTTTTCCACTGTGAAACTGCATTCTCTCTGTTGTCCTTGACTTCAGCATTCAACCTCACAGATAAAACCATTCTTTTGGAACATTTCATATTTTATGACTTTATCTTTACTCCTGCAAAATTATAAAAAACTTCATCTAATGTTCTGAACCAAATAAGACAATTCACTGCTACAATGAAGCAATTCCATGGATTTACTCACATGTTTGATTGGCCTGAGACACTACTGCAGACATTTGTCCATCGTACTCAGCCGAAACAGATACATTATAGATGTGGCCCGCTATCAGATTCTCAAGCAGTATAGGTGGAATTGCTGAGGTGATGTTTGTTAAGTTGTACATCACGCTGAAGGTGCAGTTTTGTGGGTTGGAAGACCAGCTGACATTCAGCTCACTGGTACTCAGAGCAAGAACTGTAAGGTTTTTAACTGTGAGAAAATTTATAGTAAAGAAAAAACAAATTAAACATGAATCTTCATCTGTAAAACAACATCCAATTTTGAACATTAAAGTATCAGAATCTTTGATTTTGGGGCATCAGACTAAAAGACCAGTAAACTGAATCCTGCAACTTTATCACAAACTCCAATCTTGACAAAGTAAAAATTCTTTCACAAAGCTTCTCCAAAGTAGAAACTGTCTTAGTTCCTAGTGTGGAAACAGTAACTTACTTTCTGGTACAATTTTGGTTGTAGATGTTGTAGGTGTAGATGCAGTTGTTGTACTGCCTGTCGATGTAGTCGTAATTGTCCCAGTTGTTGTACTGCCTGTCGATGTAGTCGTAATTGTCCCAGTTGTTGTACTGCCTGTCGATGTAGTCGTAATTGTCCCATTTGTTGTATTGCCTGTCGATGTAGTCGTAATTGTCCCAGGTGACAAAGTGCTGCTATTTGCAGACACCTACAACAGAATGACAGAAATTTCCATTTTACTAGGCATATTTAGGAGCCATAAGGGACACATTACAGCTCATTCATTTACTTTTTAGTAGAGAAAATCCCAGTGTGCCAATCAGTTATTGAGATTCCTATGTTATAAAATCTTGAGCACTTTACATACAACCTCCACATACAGATCTGATCACACTACTTATACCAAAAGGCCAGACATTATTATAGCAGGACAGAGTTTGGCATCTAACATACTACTAATTGTCATTTTAAATACTACTAATGTTGTATAAAACCTTAAATAATATTGCCCCTTCCCATGTTTTTTTCTCCGGCTTAGCTGGAGTATTTTTTGTTTATTCTGTCCATCTGACTTCATCACCAGACTCATCTTTAGAGACTTAAAATATGGTATCGTACATAAGGACACTACTCTTCTACTAGTTAAATTATATTTCTATGTTTTATAACACTATATGGATTTACTTTATTTATTTATTTTTCCATCCATCCATTATCCAAACCACTATATCCTAACTACAAGGTCACAGGGGTCTGCTGGAGCCAATCCCAGCCAACACAGGGCGCAAGACAGGAAACAAACCCTGGGCAGGTTGCCAGCCCACCGCAGGGCATGCACACACACACACCAAGCACACACTAGGGACAATTTAGAATCACCAATGCACCTAAACCTGCATGTCTTTGAAGTGTGGGAGAAACACACGCAGACACGGGGAGAAGATGAAAACTTCACACAGGGAGGACCGAGAAGTGAACCCGGGGCTCCTAACTGCGAGACAGCAGCACTACCACTGTGCCACCCCTTATTTAATTTTCACTGTTACTTATTCATTAACATTCATACCTAATTTTGTGTTTTTTCTTTTCTTGTAATTTTCTCTTTGATATCTTGTAAGGCACTTTGAGCTACATTCTTAGTATGAAAATGTGCTACAGAAATAAATATTGTTGTTGTTTTCTATGTTTGACTTTAAAGTTAAGGATGCTAAGCACCGGTATAGGAGATCCCTGCAATCTCTGTGAGGCAGAGGGCCTCTAGATTCAAAGGGCCCCCTCATGAGACCACCATAAAGCCAGCCAAAATATATATATTGAATTTTTGAAAATAGACATACATTTTTTTGCATATTTTCAGACTAAACCAAGCTGTTGTGTTGTGTAGTTTGGCATCACAAACAGCAGATGGGTGGGTGCGATAGTACTTGAATTCTGCATAAGTCAGCTAGTATGTACAAGAGCTCACCAACAGCACAAGCACATTCAATGAGCCATCAGAGACTGTTGGTTTTCCTCAGACTTTATAGATATGAGTGCAACCTCATGATGGCGATGGTGAGGTGGCTACACCACTTCAGGAACTGCCCACAAAATACATTGAACATAGTAAAAGATACATAGACACATAGAAACTAAATGAGCAACAATATTAACATAAACAAAAGAATGAGAAATGAACAAAACATGCATAAAAGGGGAATTTGAACCCGAACTCGGGGGACCCTGGCAAAAACATAACAATACACTTTTCATCAGTACTACTATTGACTTTGTCTACTTAAGCAGGTTTTTCCAATTTCCCCTCAAACACTCAATGGGATTTCTTATGTAGGAAAATATGACTTTTTGTCGCAGGTGAAACTGACTATGTACCAGGTTTCTGGATAACTAACTGAACCAATTGGCCCTGCAGTGTTCTCTGTTTACCCTCGGATGTGTGTGTGTTCCCATATGCAACCTGAACTTTCCAGTTTAGCAATGCAGATTGGAAGCTTGAGCCATTATTCTTGGCTTTGAAATGAGGACTGTTTTTTTTTTCTTTTCCAGTTTGAACTTTTCCCAGTGCAAGGCAGCAAAGAGGTATGAACAGTCCAGTACAATTTGCTCCTTTAAAGGTAAGCCCCATTACTCCAAACAAGAAAGCAGTTCAGTATCAAGAACACAAGAAAAACAAGATATGATGATATGATATGATGTTGCTGAGCACCATTTTGACCACCTGCCACTAAGGAGGACTACCTAATGGTGGCCAATGTGAAAAAAAAAAGCCAAAGAAGTCTTACAGCAGCAGCGTGAAGCCCTTCTTTCAAAGATGTGTAGAGTCTTGGAGTGGAAACAAGAGGGGTGTAGGAAATTGTTTTTTCAGTTGTTTGCCAGGCTGTCAGTTTCCAGCAAACACCCACGTTACTGCTGCTACCAGACTATCACCGAGTATTTTGTCTGAGGTGTGCAGTATGTGCAGTCTGCATGTTCAGGCTGTGATATTATGGCTCATCCTTTTTTACTTCAAAGCTGTTCGATTCTAAACCTGAGGTGCAGCTGTTTCAATTTAAGCAGTGTAGATGCCCCAGAGGAAAAGTGAACGTCTCGCCCATGACAGAGGCAAATCCCTTATGATTCCCATCCTGATTTAGATGGCCAAAGACATCAGGAACAAGCAGGAGGGCAATTCATCCCCCATCATTCTAGGTAGCAGTGTCCCTCATGTAGGGTCCCAATCTGGATACCAGCAGGACTGCATGGGAGTCAGAGTCCGGAAGTGCGGGGTGACATTAGAGGGGAGGATTTCCCGGGCTTTCTTGTAGCCCGGAGGTGCCTCCAACTGGCCATGTTACATCACCAGAAGTACTCCCAGGCTCGCCTTAAAAGGAGCCCACTCCCATAGCTCTTGGAGTCAGAGTTGAGATGAAGTTGGCAACACTCAGCTGGAGGATGGAAGGAGGAAACATTCATTGGTTTATTCTGTTTATAATTGTATTTGTGGTTTATTATTGAAAGGAGAGTTGGAGTGGTGCTTCAGAAAGGAATCAAAATCCTTTATTTTATTCGATCAACATATGTTGCTTTACTGCAGGGGTGCCCACACTTTTTCGGCTTGTGAGCTGCTTTTAAAATGACCAGGTCAAAATGATCTACCTACTTTAAAAATGCTATATATATATATATATATATATATATATATATATATATATATATATTTATGGGGTGCCAAACAGGCAATTACAATGATTTTTGGAATATATAAAGTCAAAACTAAATATGTGTGTATATATCTATACTAATAAAAGGCAAAGCCCTCACTCACTCACTCACTGACTCACTCACTCACTGACTCATCACTAATTCTCCAACTTCCCGTGTGGGTGGAAGGCTGAAATTTGGCAGGTTCATTCCTTACAGCTTCCTTACAAAAGTTGGGCAGGTTTTATATCGAAATTCTACGCGTAATGGTCATAACTGGAAGCTGTTTTCTCCATTTACTGTAATGGAGATGAGCTTCAACGCCGGGGGCGGAGTTTCGTGTGACATCATCACGCCTCCCGTAATCACGCAGTACATAGAAAACCAGGAAGACCTCAAAAGCGCTGAAGAAAACATGCATTACATAATTGAGAAGGCAGCGAAACAATAAGAAGCGAGCGAGTGACATATACAACCATATTCATGAGTTCTGCTACTTGAAACAAAGCACGATGTAAACCTACACTTTAAATTAAGTTCATAGACAGGCTGCGCTGGCGTTTGTAATTTAGTGCCTGCCCATATAAGGCCGTCCGTCAGCGGCAATCCAATAGCAAACTCCACTAAATATTCACGGGTGAAGGACTGTGCTTATGGAGAGGAAGATGAGATGGTCAGGGTGGTGTTTGACACAAACTCAGCGAAACTGCGAGAGAAAGTTTTAAGTGCCAGGACTAAGGTAACATTAAATACAGCCATGGACATAGCACGAGATGGCACCAGCACAGCTGGGAACCTTCGATGCATGTACACGAGCGGCTCACGTGAACTGGCGCAGTGCACAGATAAAAGCAACAGTTCCAAAGAGCTGAACAAAACCGAATTACACAATTGAAAAGGCAGCAAAAATATGAAGCGTCTGATACAGCATATTCATAAATCCAGCTACTGCGGAAACAAAGCACACGTTGGAAAAAGTCAATGTCCGCTAAAGGAAGACAGTGTAAAAAACCCGTGCATGCAGTGTGTCAGGTCTCAGATAAAGAAGAAGACGAGCTGTTTATTGATGCAGTAAGAAACGAATCGATGAATGAAACCTGTCATCTTTACAGCGATTGACAAACACGGAATGTAACTTGAACACAACACATCCTACAAATACGAACCTGATTGAAAGAAATAATGATAATCAAATCCTTGATGACAGCAACACTCAGTAACACTCACAAAACAAATACTGTATATTGACAGTCATGTTACGTTATTTTTAAAATGTTCCCTTTTCTTTTTCTAGCTTTTTTAACACACTACTTCTCCGCTGCGATACGCGGGTATATATATATATATGTATATATATATATCCCGATCTACATACTCGAATAATGGATACTTTATTCGCCATCAATGATTGTTTTGGTAAAGCCATACTCAGTGTATTCATTAGATGAGCGGTAAAAAGTAAGAGCGAGGGAGGATGACTTATTGAGGCATGCAGGCTGTAGTGCGCGTCAACTCTATCTGAATTGCGATCACATTTGAAAAAATATATCTTTTCAAGTTCTATTTAGTCCATATGTGTCAAACTCAAGGGCGCGGGCCACATCCGGCCGTGTAATTATATCCGGCCCGGAGATCATTTTATATACTGTATTATTGTTATTAATGGCCGGGTATATGAAGCGCTGGTAACACAATAAACTACAGATCCCATAATGCAGCGCTTCAGCTGCCTTGCGAACACTTACGCGTTAATCAAGTCTACCTTATGATGCTGCAAGTTATTGCGAAGCTAGCTCACACGATGCTGAAGAGAAAAGTTGATTCTGAAAATAGAGCCTTTAAAACCGATGGGAGGCTGAGTATATGTTTACTGAACCCGTGTGTCTCATTTGTGGAGCTAATGTGGCTGTAATTACAGAATTTAATCTAAGACGGCACTATGAGACAAAACATCAGGGTAACCTGAATGCAATGCAGAAGATACAGAAAGCAGAAGAATTAAATAAGAATCTGACACTTCAGCGGACGTTTTACCCGTGCACAATCACAAAGTGATTTCAAGTGAAGCTGCTTTTATGGGAGACACAAATGCACCAGTGCAATTTGCCCCACTTTCCCTGTTGCCAAGTAATGTTAAACCAAGTCGTCACTACGGTGTTCCCAAATCGCACTTTGCTGATAAACTGGCGCACTGAGTTTGCACGGCGCTTTGGTGACTTTGAAGAACAAAAAGTCCGTCTACATGCGGCTCGAACCTTGTGCATGTTTGGTAGCACATATCTGTGTGAGAAGCTCTTCTCAGTGATAAAGACTAACAAAACAGCACACAGGAGTCGCCTCACTGATGAGCACCTGCAATCCATCCTGAGAATCTCCACAACACAGAACCTCACACCAAACAGAAACGAACCTGTTGCCAAAAAAGATGCCAGGCGTCCAGCTCTAAAATGACATATGAGCAAAGACAACTGAATGATTTGATTTGTTATTGCTGAAAGGAACACATTTTATTTATATTTCCAGGTTTTGTTATGCAGCATGTTCATATTTGAATTTGTATAAATTTTGACAGGATATATTTTTATGGAGAGCAAAATCTTTTGGGATATTTAAAATCTAAGTTTATTTTTATATAAAATTACATAAGAGTAAAGAAATTTGAATGTTTGTTCTTTTAACGTTTACTTTATTTCTAACTTGTATAATTTAGACAGGATATATTTTTATGGAGAGCAAAATATTATAAGTTGTTTAAGGTTTGAGTTGATTTATTCAGAAATAATATTCCTGTCTGTTTTACCATTCCTACCAAAGATATTTCTGTCGACTAAATAAAAATTCCTTCTATTTAAAATTTAAATAGAACTTGAACAAATCTGATAGTTCATAATATCCACGCAGACTTGCACGTAAGAGCGGGAGTTATCCGTTTTAACAAGCAGCGTATTGCACTGATCTGAAATAGCTGTGTGTGTATATATGTAGATATGTGTGTGTATATATGTAGATATGTATGTATATGTATATATATGTTTATATATGTGTGTGTGTGTGTGTATATATATGTGTATATGTATAGATATGTATATATATATGTTTATGTGTGTGTGTAAATATATATATATATATATATATATATATATATATATATATATATATATATATATATATGACAGCAACACTCATCACTCACAGCAGTGACAAAACTATTACATTGACAATCATATTACGTTATTTTCAAAATGTTTCCTTTTCTTTTTCATTACTTCTTTAACACACTACTTCTCCGCTGCGAAGCGCGGGTATTTTGCTAGTATATATATATATATACTGAGTATACTTTATACATAAAATATATGTTGATGTGCCTTGCATAACTGAATAACCTTTATGGCCACAATATCAATTCAATACATTTATAGTCACTACAGTATTTGGATTTAAGCTTAATGATCGAATGACTCACCCGGAACGATGCTTCGGCGTGTCTGTCTTTGCTTTTGATTTCAGCCGAGTGAAAAATGACGGCTGTCCGATTAACTGCGATTTTAGTTCCCTCTCCTTTCTGTTTTTCAGATCGCTTTTTGGAAGGACGTCAGTTTCGTAGTTTTTATGAACAGCTCCAAAGTGCCTTTCCACATTTTCCTTCTTTGGAATAGCAATGATAGATTCACAGATCAGACAAACGCACTTCAATTGTGATATTTTGAGAAAAAAATCCTCTTCCAATTCCACATCCAGCCCATACCCTCCCCAAACATTTTTTTTAAAATCCCTTCTTTAGTCGATATAAATTGGAAGGCTAACTAGATCACAGCCGGAGTTTTGCAGTAGCTCGCGTGTTTGATCATGTGTTAGAAGAAAAGAGATCTCAGACTGGCTGCCCTGTATGTCAGTCAAGTGGCCAATACCATAGGGAGTACTGTATATATGATAGACTATTGTTTAAAAACATTTTTTTTTAATATAAAGTGATCTACCTGCACTACCTTTGCGATCTACCGGTCGATCGCGATCAACGTTTTGGGCACCCCTGCTTTACTGTGTCTGTGGTTTGGGGCGCCCCCTTGGGGTCACAGCACTTCATATCCAATAGATTATGCTGGCCAGTGGGTGGTTGTGAAGTTCTCAGTTTAAATAACGTTTAAATCTACATTGCTGCATTTTGTCAGATAATGATTACGTCAGAGGGTATCACAGTGATCTGATGCCAGTCAAGAAAGACTAGACACCAGCATCCCATTTCTTGATTTTTTCTTTTTTGAACTTGTATTTTTTACTATTCATTAGCAAAAAAGGCACATATTATTAGATAAGGAAGTTATTGTTAACAACATAGAAGTCTGTACATAGTAATGAAAATTCTAGTATTGACCACTGCTTAGTGGGAATGACACCCAGACTAGTGGCAGGATTTTTTGGCTTCAAAATTAATTTTGGTTTTCTGCTTTGGTTTCTGAAAATACTTAATTTTGATCTTTTGACTCTGACCTTGCCTGTGATTTTTTACTATATTTAGTGCCAGCTTATTTGATGCATTGTTTGTAATGGATACATGCCCAAAAACCAACATTCTGGTTCTATTTTCTTCTGGTTCCTGGTGTTAGATAAAAAGTGTCATAATTCATCAGACATTTTTTATTGATTTATGCTTGACAGATAGTTGAAGTTTCTTTTTTGCTTAGTGGTTCCTGAAGTTTGTTACCTGCCCCACTTTTCTGCCAAAGCTCTGACATTACAGCTATATTCTGTAGTTGTGAAAGTCATCTATCTTAACGACCACTAAAGTTTACATCATCCAGTTAAATATTGACGATTACACAAATTACCTTGCATACAGCAATTCAAATATTTGTGTTTATTATCAGTAAGTGGCATCATCTTGTAGAACTTCTGCTTTTTGGGTTTTTTGTTCTAATTAGTTTTGCATTCAGCTATCATGATCATTGTGATTTCTTCAAAGCCCTGCTGGATGATTTTTATTCAGAAGGAAAGTTATTTATAGCCAAGTGTGTCCAGCAGGGAGCGCTAGCTCCCTGGGAATGAGTTCTTTTGTAATTGTGGCATGTTACTAAAACTGAATCTATATAGATAAAACATAAAAGGTGATACCCCTCCCTAGTGATACAGCAGTAAGAAATCACGCATTAGAAATAACTTAGCTTTGTTTAATGTCGGCTTACGCTGCATATCAGACAAATGAAGCCAATGACAAAACCCTACCTGGGAGTGGGACCCCGAGGCGTAGAGTCTGTCTGTGTTGTTGGTGCAGTGGAAGGCATTTTCAGGAACAGATGACAGTATCTCCCATCCATTTGTTGGCTTCAAAGGTGTGTTTGGCAATGTTCCAAGGCTTTATACTGTTTTCACCACTTGCAGGCCCCCCTTAGGTGAACACATGCAATTCCAAACAAGGCAACGGTGCTTAAACGAGGATACAATTCCATGCTGACTTAACAGATAGAAATAGCACACCATTACAGTATCTCACAGTCTGACTGCATGCTTTCCATTCGTTCTAATCCATCTGCTTGCCTGGCAGTTCTATGTGAGCCCCTGTGCTTTTAATCTGGCTATGTGTCAGCTGTGTATGTGAGCAGAAAAAGCAGATTTCACAAGATAGATCTGCACAGTGACATATGAAACATATGCTCACGCCAAGGCAATTCAAAAGAACAATCATCAATTTTTAAAACAGTCACAACTAGAAGAGAGCTCAAAACCTAAGTTTTCCTGTTTTGTCAACAATGTCATACATTGATTTAACTACACAACCATCTTATATAAAATTATGTCTCAGGTCACGTTATATTCATGGAATCCTCCGTTCCCCACCCCAACCCATCCTCCCAACACAGTGTAACAGATACAAGTATTTGAAGGTCCACATTAATGACAGGTTTGACTGGTCTCGAAAGGGCAGAGCAGGCCCTTAGGAGACTTTAATGTGGGAGGTGACAACATTCACATCTTCTACAACTCTGTGATTGCCATTGCTGTGCCGGGCTGGTAACATTACTTCAAGAGAGGTCCACCAAATCAAGAAGCTGATTTAAAGGCTTAGTTATGAAGCACACTCTGGATGTGGGTAATTGAACATGCATTTGGCCTGCATCAACCCATATATGGACCCAGCACATGGACACAAAGATTGGTTTGTGCTACTGCACTTCTCCATACCAGTACTCTGTTTTTGAACTTCTGAATACGAGCAGAACTTGTGATGCAGGGGGTCAGTAACTGACCTATACCACATAGCAAAGACTATAAAATGCTTAATGCAATAGTAAAGACACAGCATACAATAAACCTATGCAAAACAGCCAATTATTTTCATAAACTTCTCATTATGGTCAGCTAATGTTTCCCTTGAATAAAAATATTACATTTTTTTTTGAATGTATGCAGGTTCCTAATCCAGCTGGAGTACAGAGGAGGTAGTGGCATCAGGCATGCAATAAATAGATCGGGAAATGAGACGGTACATATGTGTGACGTCCCCATCCAACATGGCTACTACAAGTCTATGATAATAAGAAATTGTTAGTGGTGTTAAACTCCATTGAACTTCTCAAAAATATCCATCTGCAGGTGCTCCCAAGGCCTTTCTAACCACACTGTAGGCTGTGGAGGGGGTGGAATGTGAGAACCAGTCTTCCTACTGAAAAGGCATGCAGTGCAATCACAAACAAGATGTTTAATATCCTTGTTAATCCAACGCTGCCAGATCAGATCATGGCAACACAGTTTAACCCACAAAATGCCCAAATGGGCTTCAGGAGCCATGATCAGGATGCATTAACAGGGGCAGCTAGGAATGACTATACAAGTCCACAGGCTGCACAAAATTCATTCCAACAGGGCAGCTCAGACCATATTCTGTAGTATGGAGACAGCTTCTTCAAGATGTCTGAGGGCCAAGTTGTACAAATGAAAGCCTGCAGCTGGGAGGAGACAAGGTTATATTCAGAAGCCTGTTGAAGCTCCTGTAAGAAGACAGTGGCTCGCAGTGAGGAGTAGAGCATTTAAACAAGTTCAGTTTTGTTAATGTCAAGTCTTGGGTCTGTAGTGGAATGGGGGAAGCATGGGACAGTTTATTTGTAAACACATCTTCACAACTAGGAGTGAATTGTAATGTAAAATTACACTGCTGAGGACTCTTCAACCAGCAGTAAATCCTATAGGACTTCTGCTTAGTGCCTGATGTTGATAGAAGAGTGTGTGCCTGATGGTCAGATCATAACATGAATGCCTGCCCATTAAGAAACATGTGCCACCATTTACCAAGAATCTGGGAGGAGAAGGCAATTGGGTAATTCGGTACTTTTCTGTAGCTGAGATAGCACTGTTCCTAGTGCTACACTGGAAACATCACACATAACAAAGGTTGGGCAGGAGATGTCAAAATGAGCTAGGACAGGTGGAGATGTGAGCTGTACATTCAGGAGACGGACAATCTCTGAGATGGTGGGAGTCCAGGACCAGGCAATGTCCTTCTTCAGTAGGTAATTTGGTGGGTGTGGTGGTAGAGTACTGTGGTAGAAATCAAAGATAGCAGGAGGTCATTCCAAGAAGTGAAGCCACCTGGGCTGTTTTTGTGGGCTTGGGGATTCACTGAATTGCTTCCACATGAGATTGGAGTGGAGAGAGGCCATTGGCTGTCAGACACAATCCAACAAACTCAATGGAAGACATTGTGAAAACATTTTTATCATCATTTAGTGCGAAGTGATGAGTAGATAACACTTTGAACACTCTGAGGATGTGTTCTTCATGGGCTGTTGGGATTGTACAACAATGTCATCTAGATAGATGACCACCCCAGGGTAACAAAGGCAGTCAAACCTCTGCTTTCAGGGTGGAAAGGAATCTGCAGGTACCTCAGCAAAGGCTCAATTTTGAAAATACTTTAGTGCCATGAAACTGAGTGGTGAGCTCCTTTGTGGTTGAAAGTGGGCATTTACCTGGTATTACTGTTTTGCACACGGCCCTGAGGTTAATGCACAGATGCAAGTCTGCTATTTTTTGTGTTTTTTTTTTTGTTTTTTTTTGGCTATTACAAGGTTAGATTCCCACAGCAGAGCATTAACTGGTTCAATGATGTCCACCTGCAATAGGCTGTGTAGTTCACATGTCCACACCCTCCTGGAGAGCAAGATGAACTTGATGTAGATGTTGAATGACAAAATGCATGGAAAATCAAGCAGATGCTGGTGGTTAAACCAAACTTGTAAAAAAGCCAGTGAGCCAACAGTAAGGATGACTGACTCATCATTGCCGAGGAGCTGTAAATAATTCCAGGCCTAACAAGTTGGCAGTGTGGTGGGCAACGTGACATATGAAGTCAGGCAAGTACTTTTTGCCATAGAATATAGACAGGGAGAGTGTTGCCAGTGAGAGTCACAGTGAAAGAAAAATTGTTTGACAGTGGCCAAATAAAGTAGACATAAGAAATATACCGTCCAACTCCATAAGTACAAGTTTTGGAGGTGGTGGCTGTGGAGCTCACTGAGTGAATGGTTGTTGATGCAGTCAGAGTGGAAGGTGAAGCTGTCTAGACTCTTTTGGGACATTTTTAACAGCTGTCAATCTGGATGAGGTGAATGAAGTTTATAAAACAGTCATGCTTATAGACTGCCTAGACACCGAAGAGCAACACACATCTTTAAAACTCTCAGAACTGCAGCTGGATATTCCACATCAGTAAGCCTCCTGGCATCTCATTTCTCTACACCTCAAAGTGTCATCATCTGATGAATCCTCCTCTGTCAGCTCTATCAGCAGCCAGGCAAGTCTGTTCATCAGTTTGTGGGTGACCTCTTGGGTTTAGTCAGCATTTGCAAGTTCAATGAGTTACATAACGAATTTATCAGGGAGCAACTTGTGGAATATGCCGGTAATCCTAAAGTTTGTGAAAAACTACCGAGGCCGCAGATGATATGACTCTCATGAAAGCCATTGACATTGCCATTTTAAATTGAATCAGTCACCCAACTTGCCATTTCTACACTTTAGCACTACCCTGCTACACAACAAGATACTGAAGCCTTCCGCGCTGCCATTGAGGGTGCACCTTCATTCCTGGACAGCTCTAATGTTCACTGTACGCACAGTTTGCCACTTGTTTCAAAAATTAAGAAGTCTTTATGCATGCAACAACTCTTTACATGACGCACTATCTTTTTGAAAAAGCATGACGCAAAAGCATGAAACATTGAACTTTGGCAAGGCTATGCATATATAACACTTCCTTCCATATTGTGCTTTTAATAGCAGTGTTTTTTCTTTTTTTCCTGTACTTTGTCACCTCATCTGTTTACATTTCTTTCTGATTTTAATTTTAGGTACAAAGGAAGGTTTTATTATTTTATTAAAAAATATACTCTATACCTTCAGCATAATAGTTTCCAGAGAAGCCTTCTTACTTTGTTTTTTTTTAATCATTTTCCTTTTTCTGTCTATGATAAATGTTTATTCTTTTTACACATTTATTCTGTTACTTTTAATCTCTGCTCAGCTAGCAAAATTCTCATTAAATGTGCTAATCATAAAACTGGCTATTAATTTTACAATGTAAAATTCGGAATTGTGGGTAAATCGTTTTATTTCAAGCATATGATGCTCGTTTGAACTCACCTGTGGCAAGAAACAGGTGCTGGCAATATAGCAATCACACCTGAAGCCAGTTAAAATGGAGAAAAGTTGACTCAACCTTTCTGTTGTGTGTCTGAGTGTGCCACACTAAGCATGGAGAACAGAAAGAATAGCAAAGAATTGTCTGAGGACTTGAGAATAAAAAATGTGGAAAAATATGAACAATATTAAGGCTACAAGTCCATCTCCAGAGATGTTCATGTTCCTTTTTCCACTGTGCGCAACATAATCAAGAAGTTCACAACATATGGCACTGTAGCTAATTCCTGGACGTGGACGGAAGAGAAAAACTGATAAAAGACTGCAACGGAGGATAGTCCGAATGATGGATAAACAGCCCCAATCAACTTCAAAACATATTCAAGCTGTTCTGCAGACTCAGGGTGCAACAGTGCGACATCTGAACGAAATGAAACGCTATGGCAGGAGAGCCAGGAGGACCCCGCTGCTGACACAGAAACATAAAAAAGCCAGGCTGGAGTTTGACAAAATGTACTTGAGGAAGCCAAAATCCTTCTGGGCGAATGTCTTGTGGACAGATGAGACCAAGGTAGAGCTTTTTGCTTAAGCTCATCATTCTACTGTTTACAGAAAACAGAATGAGGCCTATGAAGAAAAGAACACAGTACCTACAGTCAAACATGGAGGAGGTTCTAAGATGTTTTGGGGTTGTTTTGCTGCCTCTGGCACTGGATCCCTTGACTGTGTGCAAGGCATCATGAAATCTGAAGACTACCAAAAGATATTGGGGCGCAATGTAGGGCTCAGTGTCAGAAAGCTGGGTCTGCGTCAGAGGTCACGGGTGTTCCAGCAGGACAATGACCCCAACCATACCTCTAAAAGCACCCAGAAATGGCTGAAGACAAAGCACTGGTGAGTTCTGAAGTGACCAGCAATGAGTCCGGATCTAAATCCGATTGAACACTTATGAAAAGATCTTAAAATTGCTGTTGGGAGAAGGTGCCCTTCAAATCTGAGAGATCAGGAGAAGTTTGCAAAAGAAGAGTGGTCTGAAATTCCAGTTGAGAGGTGTAACAAGCTTGTTGATGGTTATAGGAAGCGCTTGATTTCAGTTATTTTTTCCAAAGGGCGTGTAACCAAATATTAAGTTGAGGGTGCCAATAATTTTGTCCGGCCCATTTTTTGAGTTCTGTGTGACATGATGTCAGATTTGGCTTTTATTCTCTGTGTTTTTTTTTTTTTTGTTTCAATGCACATAAAGGAAATAAATATGTATATACCAAAACATTTGTAATTGCAACAATTTTCTGAGAGGAATGGTGCGTTTTCTGGGAAAATTCCTGGGGTGCCGATAATTTTGGCCATGACTGTATGTGTGAAAATGCCTTCTTAATGCCAGAGGTCAGAGGAGAAAGGCCAGAATGGTTCAAGCTATCCATCCATCCATCCATCCTCTTCCGCTTATCCGAGGTCGGGTCGCGGGGGCAGCAGCTTAAGCAGAGAGGCCCAGACTTCCCTCTCCCGCCACTTCTTCCAGCTCTTCGGGAGAATCCCAAGGTGTTCCCAGGCCAGCCGGAGACATAGTCCCTCCAGCGTGTCCTGGGTCTTCCCCGGGGCCTCCTCCCAGTTGGACGTGCCCGGAACATCTCACCAGGGAGGCATCCAGGAGGCATCCTGATCTCGATGCGGAGGAGCAGCGGCTCTACTCTGAGCCCCTCCCGGATGACTGAGCTTCTCACCCTATCTTTAAGGGAAAGCCCAGACACCCTGCGGAGGAAACTCATTTCAGCCGCTTGTATTCGCGATCTCGTTCTTTCGGTCACTACCCATAGCTCATGACCATAGGTGAGGGTAGGAGCGTAGATCGACTGGTAAATTGAGAGCTTTGCCTTACGGCTCAGCTCCTTTTTCACCACGACAGACCGATGCAGAGCCCGCATCACTGCGGATGCCGCACCGATCAGCCTGTTGATCTCACGCTCCATTCTTCCCTCACTCGTGAACAAGACCCCGAGATACTTGAACTCCTCCACTTGGGGCAGGATCTCTCCCCAACCCTGAGAGGGCACTCCACCCTTTTCCGGCTGAGGACCATGCTCGGATTTGGAGGTGCTGATTCTCATCCCAGCCGCTTCACACTCAGCTGCGAACCGATCCAGAGAGCTGAAGATCACGGCCTGATGAAGCAAACAGGACAACATCATCTGCAAAAGCAGTGACCCAATCCTGAGTCCACCAAACCGGACCCCTTCAACACCCTGGCTGCGCCTAGAAATTCTGTCCATAAAAGTTATGAACAGAATCGGTGACAAAGGGCAGCCCTGGCGGAGTCCAACTCTCACTGGAAACGGGCTCGACTTACTGCCGGCAATGCGGACCAAGCTCTGACACCGGTTGTACAGAGACCGAACAGCTCTTATCAGGGGTCCGGTACCCCATACTCCCGAGCACCCCCACAGGATTCCCGAGGGACACGGTCGAATGCCTTTTCCAAGTCCACAAAACACATGTAGACCGGTCGGGCAAACTCCCATGCACCCTCCAGGACTCTGCTAAGGGTGAAGAGCTGGTCCACTGTTCCGACCAGGACAAAACCACACTGTTCCTCCTGAATCCGAGGTTCACTATCCGGCGGACCCTCCTCTCCAGAACCCCAATAGACTTTTCCAGGGAGGCTGAGTAGTGTGATCCCTCTATAGTTGGAACACACCCTCCGGTCCCCCTTTTTAAAGAGGGGGACCACCACCCCGGTCTGCCAATCCAGAGGCACTGTCCCGATGTCCATGCGATGTTGCAGAGGCGTGTCAACCAAGACAGTCCTACAACATCCAGAGCCTTAAGGAACTCCGGTATCTCATCCACCCGGGGCCCTGCCACCAAGGAGTTTTTGACCACCTCGGTGACTTCAGTCCCAGAGATGGGAGAGCCCACCTCAGAGTCCCCAGGCTCTGCTTCCTCGTGGAAGGCATGTTAGTGGGATTGAGGAGGTCTTGAAGTACTCCTCCCACCGACCCACAACGTCCGAGTGAGGTCAGCAGCGCACCATCCCCACCATATACGGTGTTGACACTGCACTGCTTCCCCCTCCTGAGACGCCGGACGGTGGACCAGAATCTCCTCGAAGCCGTCCGAAGTCGTTCTCCATGGCCTCTCCAAACTCCTCCCATGCCCGAGTTTTGCCTCAGCAACAACCGAAGCCGCGTTCGCTTGGCCTGCGGTACCTATCAGCTGCCTCCAGAGACCCACAGGACAAAAAGTCCTATAGGACTCCTTCTTCAGCTTGACGGCATCCCTCACCGCGGTGTCCACCAACGGGTTCGGGATTGCCGCCACGACAGGCACCGACCACCTTGCGGCCACAGCTCCGGTCAGCCGCCTCAACAATAGAGGCACGGAACATGGCCCATTCGGACTCAATGTCCCCACCTCCCTCGGGGCGGGTTGAAGTTCTGCGGAGGTGGGAGTTGAAGCTACTTCTGACAGGGGACTCTGCCAGCCGTTCCCAGCAGACCCTCACAACACGTTTGGGCCTACCAGGTCTGACCGGCATCTTCCCCACCATCGAAGCCAACTCACCACCAGGTGGTGATCAGTTGACAGCTCGCCCCTCTCTTCACCCGAGTGTCCAAGACATATGGCGCAAGTCCGGCGACACACCACAAAGTCGATCATCGACCTGAGGCCTAGGGTGTCCTGGTGCCAAGTGCACATATGAACACCCTTATGCTTGAACATGGTGTTCGTTATGGACAATCCATGACGAGCACAGAAGTCCAATAACAAAACACCGCTCGGGTTCAGATCGGGGCCATTCCTCCCAATCACGCCCTTCCAGGTCTCACTGTCATTGCCCACGTGAGCATTGAAGTCTCCCAGCAAAACGAGGGAATCCCCAGAAGGTATGCCCTCTAGCAACCCCTCCAGAGACTCCAAAAAGGGTGGATACTCCAAACTGCTGTTCGGGCGATACGCACAAACAACAGTCAGGACCCTTCCCCACCCGAAGGCGGAGGAGGCCACCCTCTCGCCCACCGGGTAAACCCCAATGCACAGGCTCCAGTCGGGGGCAATAAGTATGCCCACACCTGCTCGGCGCCGCTCACCGGGGCAACTCCAGAGTGGTAGAGAGTCCAGCCCCTCTCAAGGAGATTGGTTCCAGAGTCCAAGCTGTGCGTCGAGGTGAGTCCGACTATATCTAGCCGGAACCTCTCGACCTCGCGCACTAGCTCAGGCTCCTTCCCATTCAGAGAGGTGACATTCCACGTCCCAAGAGCCAGTTTCTGTAGCCGAGGATCAGACCGCCAAGGTCCCGCCTCGCCACCACCCAACTCACACTGCACACAACCTCCTTGGCCCCTCCCATATGTGGTGAGCCCATGGGGAGGAGGACCCACTTACCTCTTCGGCTGTGCCCGGCCGAGCCCCATGGGTGCAGGCCCGGCCACCAGGCGCTCGCCATCGAGCCCCACCTCCAGGCCTGGCTCCAGAGGGGGGCCCCGGTGACCCGTGTCCGGGCAAGGGAAAACGTCATCCAAGGTTTTTATTCTTCCTTTGTCTCATCCCTCACCTAGGACCAGTTTGCCTTGGGTGGCCCTACCAGGGGCATAAAGCCCCGGACAACATAGCTCCTAGGATCATTGGGACAAGCTAGAAAGGCAAAAGTTACTCAAATAACTTGTTACAACTGAGGTATGCAGAAGAGCATCTCTGAATGCACAACATGTTGGATCTTGAAGCTGATGGGCTACAACAGGAGAAGACCATCCCGGGTGCCACTCCTGTCAGCTAAGAACAGGTAACTGAGTTTTCAGTTCACTCAGCCTCACCAAAATTGGACAATTAAGATTGGAAAAAAGTTGCCTGGTCTGACGACTCTCAATTTCTGCTGCAACATTCGAATGGTAGGGGCAGAATTTGGCGTCAACAACATGAAAGCATGGACCCATCCTGCCTTGTATTAATGGTTCAGGCTGGTGGTGGTGGTGTAATAGTGTGGGGAATATTTTCTTTGCACACTTTGGGCCCCTTAGTACCGACTGAGCATCATTTAAATGTCACAGCCTACGTAAATATTGCTGCTGACGTGTCCTTGTTTTTGTGACCACAGCGTACCCATCTACTGATGGCTACTTCCAGCAGGATAACACACTATGTTACTGTGGTCCGCGGCTTCCAATAAAAAGCCCGGGTTTTAAATAGCCGTGCTGTTCTCCGTGGACGCGACTGCATGACCGCGGTGAGTTAATGAAGTGGTTGCTCGTGTGGGTGCAGTCATTCTCGCTTGCCTCATTGGCTTCCTGCGGCGTGTAATTAAGGTGCTGCGCCCACGGAGACGCACGGGGGTTTATGTATATATACGTGTCGATACCAGAGAAACGGGGAAGACATATGAACAGAAAAATGGAAGGATCGAGGCAAAGGGAAAGCATGAGGTTACAAGATGGAAAACAGCAGTCATGAAGTTACGATCTGGCCACCTGAAAAGTGGAGACACCACGAGCTGGGGCCCCACGAAGGAGCGTTAGGCTAATGCGCTCTGGGGGCTGGTTCGACCCACTGAAAGTTTGAGTGAGTGGGGTGAGCAAGGCAGGTGTACTCCCGAGGGATCCGAGGAGCGACTACAGGTGCGCGAAGGATGAAGGGAGGAGAGCCGACCTCGTCGGTCTGGCAGTGACATCCGTAAGGGGTCCAAGACGGAGTTTGGGTTAAGGAGCTCGTGGCTGTTGAGTCTCCGCCGGCTGCGATAGCAATGGGTGAGCCGGGGAGAAAGAGTGACGGAGGTGGGCCGGAGAGTAATGAGAGAGACTGCATTAACTTCTGCACATTTTATTTTAACCTCGATTTTAAAGGGTTTATGTATTGATGCTTTTTATCCCCACTGGACACTTGTTTTTATGGATGTATTAATTGAAACCAGATACACTGCATTTTTTGTTTGGACACTGATGTATGTTTGTAATAATATTACTCATGCACTTTTTGGATATACAGGTATATACAGGTATACCCTGGCTTCATGTTTGAGAATTGTCCTCCTTTGTCAGCTCATCTCAGTGACATTACTGACGGTGTTGATTTCAAAGGTTCCCATAAAGACGGATAGCACCGTGAAGTGGACACACATCGTCACAGTTACAAAGCTCAAATTATCTTGGTTCAAACAGCACACACTTATTTTCATAGAAATGTCCTCTGTTAGGTTTCATCTCCCACATAGCATTACAACATGGTGGCTACCTCATATAATACGATATACAGTACACAAAACATCTTGGAAAAAAAGTCTGAATTAGCATAAGCTGTTCAATTTGGGTGTTCATAAGAAATGACATTTGCTTCATGAAGTGGGAGTACTGTACATAATAAACAAGAACACTTGGGTTAAATATTTGAAGTATTAAAATGTTTACATTTTCCTGACTGTAAAAGAAACTTTGGTGGGACAAGTTGCCCACCACCATCCATACTGCTGACTCCATCAATGCATTCAAGAAGCAATTAACGACCCATCTGTTTTGTGAATATGTGTAACTAAAGTTACGTTAAAACCAAGCACACCGTTGTTTTTCTTGTGAAATTCCCAATAAGTTTGATGTGTCACATGACCCTCTTCCTATTGAAAAAACAAAAGTTGGATCCAAAATGGCCGACTTCAAAATGGCCACCATGGTCACCACCCATCTTGAAAAGTTTCCCCCCTCACATATACTAATGTGCCACAAACAGGAAGTTAATATCACCAACCATTCCTAATTTATTAAGGTGTATCCATATTAAATGGCCCACCCTGTATATGCCAAAAAACGCTTGATGTCTTGCATAATAAGATGTCAAGACAAGTCTAAGGATATTTCAAAACTTATGAACACAATAAGGTTTTATTAGTAGTTTCATTTCTCATGTTGGGGAAGAATTCTTACATAAAATTAACAAGGTCGTCTTTGTGTAGAGATTTCACTAAACTCTCTCTTTCAGCCAAGGTAAAGCAACCACTAGTTTTTACAAAATTGTGAACATTTTGTAAAATACAAAATAGAGTTGTTAAGCAGGCAACTGCATATAAGTAGGAGATAATCACAGAACAGCATTCAACACTGCTATGGTGTTATAGGCCATTTCCATTATTTAGTGGTGAATGGTGAAACAACTAAGCCATCAGCATTTTTCATACATTATTTTTTCCAAGTATCTTTCGGCAGTTTTCACCATACTACATATTGGTGGCGCCATTTTTTTTGTTCAAGTAAAGATTCTCATATTTTTTATGGTTGGTTAATTATACCTAATCTGTTTGCTAATTCAGTCAAATGAGTTTTATGCATCATTTGTCACATTCCTCAGAAACAAAATTCCATAAAAGTGGCCATCTATGAATTTCATAGAAATAAAGGTAATAAATAAGTAGCTTTAACCTACATTAATCAAATAGAGAAAAATAGCTTTTGTAATTGATTCTGGAAATGAATTAGGAATTGCAGTTGCATACAGAAAGCTTAGTAGGTGTCAGAGTGGCCAGCTCGGTAAGAATTTGTTAGTTTTTTTCCACTTGCTTTGGTCAGCTTTGGTCACAGTGTTTGAGAAAGGGTGAACATGGATGAACGCTGAACACTTCCATCAGAAAACCAACACTGTGAATCACTGGTTCTGTCTCAGATGGCGTTATGGGCAAATCTACTAGAAGACAAGTCACAACAACCTGGCAAGCAGGAATAAAGCAACCAGATAACATTTAGCAAAAAGTAGTCATTGGCACTGAGTAGATGCTTAGAGGCACTGATACAGTGACATTTCTTTATTGAAGAAAACATTGTTTTTAAATATTAATATCAAGTACCATTGTCCACTAAATACTGAAACTGAGAATGATGTATACAATTTTGGCAATGATGAAGAGATCATTCATTTAAATAAACTTGTTTTATTTTTTTTTAATATCAATAGCACAGCAAATTCTGTAGCACAGTTTCCAGGTTTTTAATTGTTAAAATCATGTGCACTTCAAACTGGAGTTTCACTCAACAAAAACAAAGCTGTCCATAGAAAGTGACAGAGGTGATGATATATCTTCTACTGAAAAATGAATAGATAGATAGATAGATAGATAGATAGATAGATAGATAGATAGATAGATAGATAGATAGATAGATAGATAGATAGATAGATAGATAGATAGATAGATAGATAGAATGGACTCCCCTGAGAAAGTAGGCTTTTTACAAAAGCTCGATTGATATAATATAATATAATATAATATAATATAATATAATATAATATAATATAATATAATATAATATAATATAATATAATATAATATAATATAATATAATATAATATAATATAGGGTGACATGGTGGCACAGTGGTAGCGCTGCTGTCTCACAATTAGGAGACCCGGGTTCGCTTCCCAGGTTCTCCCTGTGTGGAGTTTGCATGTTCTCTCCATGTCTGCGTGGGTTTCCTCCGGGTACTCCGGTTTCCTCCCACAGTCCAAAGACATGCAGGTTAGGTGCATTGGCGATTCTAAATTGTCGCTGGTGTGTGTGCCCTGTGGTGGGTTGGTGCCCTGCCCGGGATTGGTTCCTGCCTTGCACCCTGTATTGGCTGGGATTGGCTCCAGACCCTGTGTTCGGATTCAGCGGGTTGGAAAATGGATGGATAATATAATATCATAATGGCACTCAGTTTTGTTTTAATTTTCTTCTCCAAGAGTCCAGAGTTCATCCCTTAACTGAACCTGCTTTCTTAATAAGCTTGTTGATTCGATGGGCTTCTCTTGAAGTGATATTACCAGTTCAGCACACTGCAGCATAAAAAAAATCACACTGGCCATCACAGAGTTGTAGAACAGGTGAAGGATGTCATTACCCACATTAAAGGAATGCAGTCTCCTAAGAAAGATTCTGTTCTGCCTTTTGTTATTTAGTTCCTCTTTATTATCAGACCAGTCCAGCCTGTCATTGATGTGAACCCCCAAGTACTTCTAGCCCTGCACCACTTCAACATCCATTTTTTGAACAGCGATCGGACGCAGAGGCTGTTTGGTGTGACAACAGTCAGTAACCAGTTACTTTGTTTTGCTGATATTTCTGTACCTGGAAGCAAAATTCTCAACCCAACTTGTCTACTCTGTCTCATCCCCCTTGTCAATAAATCCCATTTCTGCATGTGACATGACCCGGTGTTATATTTACAGACTGAAGTGTACAGAGTGAAGAGGAAAGGAGACAGCACTGTCCCTTGTGGTACTCAAGTGTTGCTCACATCCATATCAGAGTGTCTCACAAACTGCGGTCTGCCCGATAGGTAGTCCATTATCCAAGACACCATCAGCTCATCCATCTGCATATCTCTGGGCTAACCCTTTAACTGGCATGGCTGAGTGGTACTGAAGGTACTGGAGAAATCAAAAAACATAATCCTTGCAGTGTTAACGGCTTTGTCCAGGTGAGAATAAACCTTATGGAGCAGGTAGATAACTGCATCCTCCACTCCAATCTTTGTCTGGCAGGCAGACTGCAGTGGGCCCAGGTGGTCTACCACAAGAGGACTCATATAGTCTGGGACTAGCCTCTTGAAGGTGTTCATGATGTGGGACATACAGTAAGTGCCACTGGTCTGTAGTCATTAGGTGAAACCTAATTCTGTTTTTTGGAACAGAAACAATACAGGATTGAATTGGTTGTGCTATTGATATAAAAAAAATGCAAATGATTATTTAAATTATTTAAATGAATGGTCTCATCATCTTTGCCAAAAGTGTATACAGGATGTTTTTCATAGTAGACACATTTTTTTTACAGCCTTGGTGACAGACTAAACAGGTAGCAAAGTATTCCATAAAGTTGGTCAGCACAGGGGTTAAGAACTTGAGGATTGACTCCATCCAGTCCAGTGGCTTTTACTATGTGTAGCTTCCTCAATTGTCAACTCACTTGGTCATCAGTTATGGACAGGCCATTCTGATGGTCAGAGGTTGCTTCATCACTGGCCTTTACAGCTTAAGTGGTAGTAGTTATTGATGTAGTAAGTATGGTGTTGGTGATGTAGGACAAACAGGGCATTGGCCATTCTGGTAGACTTTAGTGCCACACAAAGCCTTTTAAGACAGCAGATTTAACAGGGATGCAGATATCCAGCTAAACCAAACTCCCACTTGCAAAGCAGTGTGCACCAGGACAAAGGTGTAAATTAGAGTTAAACTGACATCTTTGCAGAGGCTTCTCTGCAGACCCTTTCAAGCCGGAAAGTGCCAAATAGACACCAAAGAACAAACGGTTATTATTCAACAAATGGCAGCTGTGGTGGACAAAGTTACACTCCTATAGGAAGGCACTGATTTTCTAATACAGAGTGATTTTAATCCAGTCACATTCCTTCAAAAACTAGTTGCACCCAACAGGAAGGGAACTCTCTGGGAGCACTCAGCAAAATGACTGATAATCTCTGAAATCCACTTCTCTCTGAAACTAAGAAGCTGATGAGCGAGTCTCTCTTTATGGACCAGAACGTTGATATCCAGCTACTGAGCCCAGTCTGAAGACTAAGAAGCAGACGTTACTTCAAGAAAGGAAGTTCAGTATTTAAACTCTGGTGTCATAAAGAGTAATGCTTTTCTCTAAGAAGGTGTTGGTGTAGGTGTCACAGCAAAGAGCTTAACTGAGAATTGCACAGAACATCACGACAAAAGATCACACAGCAAAGAAAAAGAGTGCGCTGCAATGCAAGAAGAACCTTTCACTTGAACACTGATCACCACAAGGCAAACAATTCAACACAACATCGGACCTTACCTTTAAAAGACTTGGCATCGTAAAACTATTTATTTGTGTCATGATCAATTAGAACTCTAAGTAATATATAAACAGCTAGCCAATTCTATATTATATGTTTGTCTTTGTCCTGCTTTATATGTCAATATCAATATACACAAGAAGTTAACATATTTCTATAATCCTTGTGTCAATAAATTGTATTGTTCTCTTTCTTCAAACGAGTGTGCCTCAGTTTACCTGATATAATTCTTCTGTCTTGTACAGAGAAAGGTAAGGGAAATAAAGTAAAAGCATTCTCATATTATTTAATTAATTACTAACATGGCCAAAGGCAAAACAAATAATTAATTAACCAAACTAAATAACTAATTCCTAGTGGAGACTGGGCATTAGAAGATGGTGCTGGAGGTGGAAGGAGGGAAAATCAACTAAAAATTAGCCTTGTGTGCATTTTTCTAACCCTAACCCAAGCCCTGTATTCCTTGATTTCAGTTATTATTATTATTATTATTATTATTATTATTATTATTATTATTATTATTATTATTATTATTATTATTATTTAATAAACATGGTTTATGGATGCTTATTTAATGTTGAGACTGATTATACTTATGTTCTACCTTTTTCATCAGCATTTCTGTTCAGATTGTATCTAATCCATTCTCTGTTTCAGTTATTCCTATATTTATTTTATTTTCCTATTGATGATGTGTTACTTCTGTCAAAAGTAAATCCTATCCCAATCGTTTATGCTGCTCTTTCTCTAACTCTTTTGTAGCACTTTAGTTTACGACAGCAGAATTTTAAAATTTTCTTCTTCCTGTGTTGGTGTAAAGCTACTTGTCCCTGGACATTGTCTGATCGTATGTCTGCCTTGAGACACACCAAAGTGATTGGTGATGAAGTGCCTTGCACTGACTTGAACAGCAAAATGCTGTGAGCAAACGTTAATATCAGCATAGGTTACTGCTGTGTGAAATTAGCCATGTCCAAAATATGTGACAAATGAATGCTTTTTAGAATTAATGTGTGACACATAAAGTGATTATACAGCATTATCCTAGAACATCTTTTCACCTTTGGCATTTATAGAGCACCAGCTCGGGGTATTGCCTGTGGTCAAGTAACATGGACCATTTCAAACAGCAACTGCTCTGTTTCTGGGTCAGAGAAATCGTCTTACAGTTTTTGTTAAATTCCCTTGCAGTTCATTTTGGTGGTGCATCAAGTTGTCTTCTGCGTTCTTCTGAGTTCTCACATTCACAGTGTTCCTTACATAATACTTGCCCTAGTCTTATAAACAAATGTTTCTTTTAAACGGTGGGGCCAGTGATCTTACTGGACTGCCTGAAGTTGCCTCACTCAGCTTCCTTAACATTATCTTCCCAAATAAGGACAAAAATGCTTCCAGTCTCCAGTGTCAGTTACAGTGCAGCCATACGCTTTAAGAAAAGATTAAATCAGTTTTTGCCAATGTTCAGATGTGTGGTACTTTAATAATTTAGACTATTCTTTGAATAAATGCCAAGTCCTGTAAATTAATTGAGGTGCAAGCACATCCACAAACACTTCGTAAATTCACAATATTATTATTTTTTCTGAGAACTCGAGGGAGGTGAATATGTGAGTAGTGGTAATTAAATTTAGATATCCTGTCTGTTTGGAGTTTAGATTATTATTATTATTAAATCAAAATTACTTTTGCAACATTCATTCTGATTAGTTTTACATTCCATAGCTATAGTGTTGGACTCTCCTTTGGCTAGACACATCTGAAAGGTGTTGATGTGGCAAACTTAGTACAGATATTTTCTTTAAGCTGAGTTAAAGAATGTATAGACATTTTTTTTCTCTGGGATATTTTATCTTCTTGGGTCTCTGCTACAGTTGACATCGTGTATTAGCTGTACACTGTGCGACTTTGACTATTCTTAGATGGTTTATAGTGAATGTGGTGTTTTGTTCAAGTCATTGCGCCATATCTTAGAACAGGATGGCAGAAAAGGAGTTAAGAAGCTGTTTTAAAATTGACGTAACTATTTGGATAAAATATGTAAAGCCATTGTTATTTAGGAAAATCATGCCCAATAACTCATGTAAGGACTTTAGGATAAAAAAGCAGAACAGAAACCAAATTATTTGATTATTGCGGCCATCACATAATGTAAACATACACTACAGGGTGTATTGTACAATGAAAAAGAGAAATGCAAAGGTGGCTTCCTTACAGCTGTTAGTTTTTACATTCCTCTGCTAAATAAAACTGTTGTTCATTTTTATGGGGCCCAAGTATAATTTTCTTATGTAAAGTTTGGCTTTATGATTTACTCTTTTTCCATATATCATGAATTGAGACTAAGGTTGTGCATATGGTGGAATACTAAATGATACATTTACAAAACATCTAGCATTATATTCTTGGAGGTCCCACTGTTAAGCATGGAATCCAAAGCAAACAGGATTATTAACTTACAAAACTCTTTCACTTGAAGTTTTAGTGGTTCTTAGGGTTTCTTTAAACTGTGAAAGGACCTGCACACGCTCATAATCACACTTCATGTTTCATTTTTAGTCACCATTTTAACATTCGATTAATACATCAATTATCACCAATTGTTTGACATTCATTAATTCGATTTTAATAATGCCATTTAAAATTATGATTTGATGCATTTTAAAATGATATTTTCTTTGCCAATAATCACTCAGTTTTGAACCAATACTGTTTTTACTGTAAATAGCACCAGTACCTCTAGGTTCATTGATATTTTAAAGATATATTTTGGCTTCAAAAGTACTACTAATAATAAATGAATCATCTGGCAAATACCTCTAACCCACATTTAAAACAGAATTTGAATAAAGTAATTGTCCTCCATTCTAAAGGAGCTATATTTTAAAACGTTTGACGTTTGAATCATAATACTTGCACAATTTGAATGCAGAAACAAGAGATTAAATGGAAGACAATCAGGTTGGATATTTATCAGTCCATGAAGTATTAAAAAATATCGGTAATATTAGGGTGTTGTACTGTGTTACCCATTGTGGGATGTATTGAGAAGTCAATTAAAATAACAGCTTTTATTGGCTAACTGAGCTGATTGCAATATGCAAGCTTTTAAGGTAACTCAGGCCCCTTCTTCAGGCAGGTTGTAATCAGCTCAGTTAGCCAATAAAAGCTGTCATTTTACTTGACTTCTCAAAATATCAGTAAGTTACTCAGACTACTGATCCATATTAATGGATAAAAATTTTTAGATTTTGATTTGATATACTTTATTAATTCTGGGGGGTAATGTGTCTTTTTGCATGACCTTGGGGTCAATTTGCAGGGTCAGCTATTGGACAGAGCCCACGGAGTAATTTTCAGGTTAAGGGCTTTGCCCAAGTGACCAATGGAGTAGGATCCCTTCTGGCAGTAATATGATTTGAATAAGCAACCTTTTAGATCCTGGCGCAGGTCCTTAGCTGCAGAGCCACCACAAAATGTTCATAACTGTTCAATTTTATTTAGGACAATAGCTAATCTACATATAAGCAAGCCCAACTGTCTGGCACACTTCCACTTAGCAGCAGAGGCTTCATGAGTTTCCTTAACAATAACACAAAATTTCACACTGAGCAGCCAACTTCTACAGCCAGTCCTGCTGGATCACAACATGTTACCTTTATACTTAACAGGTGGGGGTGTCGCAGTGGATACCACTGCCATGCCACAAATTCAGTGTCCTCCCAGTCCTAGTCTTTGTTGAGTTTGCCTGTTGTCCTTACTCACATCCCCATAGATGTGCATGTTACACATTTCCTTCAGAGGGGCATTTTCCTTCTACTCTCCATTGCCTTTGTCCAAATGGTGTTTGGACTGTGGTATAAGTGTTAATTGTCCAGCCATCCATTATCCAGCCCGCTATATCCTAACTACAGGGTCACGTCACAGGGGTCTGCTGGAGCCAATCCCAGTCAACACAGGGCACGCGCACAAACACACACACTGGGGACAATTTAGAATCGCCAATGCACCTAACCTGCATGTCTTTGGACTGTAGGAGGAAACCGGAGTACCCGGAGTAAACCAATGCAGACACAGGGAGGACATGCAAACTCCACGCAGGAAGGACCCGGGAAGCAAACCTAGGTCTCCTAACTGTGAGGCAGCAGAGCTACCCACTCCGCCACGTGCCACCTACTTACATTCAGTTGCGTATATATTTTGAACAAACTAGTTGAATAGGATGAATGAGCTCATTGGGCTGAATGGCCTGCACAACTTTTATAATAAGAACAACATTTATTTATATAGCACATTTTCATACAAACAGTAGCTCAAAGTGCTTTACATAATGAAGAAAAGAAAAATAAAAGACACAGTAAGAAAAGAAAATAAGTCAACATTAATTAACATAGAATAAGAGTAAGGTCCAATGCCAGGGTGGACAGAAAAAACAAAAAAAAAACTCCAGACAACTGGAGAAAAAAATAAACTCTGAAGGGATTCCAGACCATGAGACCGCCCAGTCCCCTCTGTTCTAAGGTTAGGCTATAATGTTCTAAGGTTAAGAGTGTTGTTCATAATCTACTGTCCATGTCCATAATATGCCAAAATTCAACCTACTCTTTATATTTGGGAAAGTATAAGTAGACATTGAAAAAAATTAGCAAACTTAAACTCATCTCCTAACTAAGCTATCAATTGGCAGAACTGAAGAAGAACTTCTGTAGCCCCGTCTATTGGGATTCCTTTTGTCTGTTGGAGAGTTGCAACCTTTGCACCATAACAGATGGGCACATCGAACACTCCTACAGTATGTTAGATACTTAGTGTATATCCTACACAATGAATTGGTAAGAGTCCTTTCTCATTATCGAAGGCAACTATAATGCAGCAGCTTTGGAAGGCATCACACTAGAATGACATTTCCAGTGAGAATGTGCTACTCCAAAGGTACAACACCAATTTACTGATCTGAATAGTACGATTATTAAATACAGTAGAGATATTACCTCATGTCACTTAAAATTACTGGAAAGGATACACCGTTCAAATAAAGTGTTTGTTATTGTTACGCAAGGAAATACAACATAAATTTAATTCCTAATTCAGATAGGTGCTTTTACAAGCCAGACTTGAAATCAGTTTTCAGCTTGGTCACAGGGAGTGGAGAAACTGTGTGTTCTTCCCATGTTTGCATGGCTGTTATACAGGTACTTTAATTTTCTCCTGCTGCAAAAAGATGTCAAAATCAGGCCTAGTAAGGTTATATTTGTGTCTGTATGGGTAGTATGGACCACAGCCACCTTCAGAGTTGATTCACACTTTGCGGCTAATGCTGCCAAGATCTCCTCTTGTGTAATTTAATAAGTAGGTTGAGAAAATAGACGGACAGGCAGACTGATGAATGGATGGATGGATGGATGGGTGCAAAGTCAACACAGCACAGATGACATTCCGGATAGTATCACGGTACAGTAGTTTGCTATGTTAAAGCAGCACAGCTCCAGGAGGGCGACCTGAGACCTGTCTGTAAGCAGGTTGCACAGTTTCAACCCTCATCTACATCAGTTTTTCCAACTGACAATTCTGGTTTTCCTCCAACATTATTAGAATTGAATAAAAAACAAACCAAATATGAAAACAGTGACAAATCTAAAATATTAAATAAAAAAATTATCACTTCAATGAATTGATTTCAGCTCTGAAGCGGATGGCTGATTACTTTACTGATGTTTTTTAAAAGAAGAAACATGGAAGGAAACAGAGTAAAACTGCCCAGTACAGTGACTGGAGAAACACGACCTGACATTAAGGTAAAACAAAAAATAGACAGAGATTTGACAGATACATTCACAATCATGAAAATCCCTGTAGGGATGGAACATAATTTTTAAAAAAGTTTGATGCTTTGAAATACCATCAATTGTGACACATAGTCCATGGCTGAAGAAGAAGTGACGAAGAACTGTGGCTCGTTCTACAAATACAGCACTGATGCTTAAAACAACACATTTAAAAGAAAAAGGAGACTTACCACTAGGCATTTCATGAGCAGCAGGGCTCCTAAAATGGAGTTCATTATGTCCAACTGAGAATTTCACTTGATTTCAGTCTTCTTAATCCCACTTTTTCCAGTCTTGGTTTATTTATAACTCTTGTTTGTTCTGTCTTTGATATTTCCAGAAGATGTATTTTACAGTCCAATGTGAAGCCACTGTGTTGTAAAAGATTACAGTTAAGGAAACATTTGTGTGGTTTCAACAGGCTGCCTTTAAATCCATGGCTACTCCACCTGTAGCTCACTCTTTCCTCTTTCTACTTTTGACTTTTCTTCCTCAGTTGAATTATAAAGAACACAGAAATGTGCAATCAGTTGAGCTGGAGAATCAGGAAGTCTGACAGCAAATGTTCCCCTGGCTGAGAGGACTTTAGACCAATGAAAAGGAACTTAGATAAGGGGAAAGAAAAAAAATGAATATGCAGCCAGAGTGAAAGGTGTACAGCCAAAAGCAAACACCTGGAGTTGCATAGGCCTTGTCTCTCACTGGGCTTCAAACTCCAGCTTTGGCCTCTGCTCTCTGTGGCACACAACACTCACTCCTTCTTTCTTAAAGTGACATTTCACTGTTATGTCCCATCCACGTGCCCACCATATAATTCCTGATCTGTGTATGGCCTGTGTCCAAGTGGGTTGCTCTCTAGAACCCCAAGTACAGGCAGGTCAGATTAACTGGGAACTCCAGACTGGTCCAGAATGAGCGAGCGTGGATGTGTGCTTGGTGATGTCTTGAGATTGACTGATGCCCATTTTGGGGTTGGCTCATGCTGTTTTACACACTGCGGCTGCAGCACTCAACTCACAAGACCACTCTTGGACAAAACAGTACTTGAATACATTGTGCTTTTACCTGGCACCACCCCTCAAATGATATAAAACGTTTCAACTTTATACATACAAATGCTAGCATTAAGGGTTATGTCAAAGGAAAAACAAAGTACTGATGTTCAAGGTTCCTACAAATCAGCCAGCATCAGATGAAGCACAGAGAAATCCGTAGTTTGCAGTGTGCCAGTCTCTGGCACACACTCTGCCTTAATCCATAGTTTTAAATGAATCTAAGACTACTAATGGGTCATCTGTCATTCAACGGCTTTTTTTGAATGCCTCCTTTGGTTAATGTAGAGATCTGAGGCCTCCTTTTCAAAGCTTGCATATACACAACAAAAAGCTTGAAATGTCAATGTGCATACCCACCTTTCCATGCAAACAGTGGGATATATCTCTCTATTATAAAAAAAAATCCTGGGACAGAAAGACTAGGGAGACGAGACGTGACACTTAAAAGACCCGCAAGACAAAAGAGATTGACCCGGGACCATCTCGCGGGATGTAGAACATGAGATTTTTGCAAGACACGCCCTACTTACAACCAATATCAAATAAGACCACAGGCAGCAAAACACTCAGTCGTGTAAGGCTTTGAGCACACACAGATCCAGGGTTCTCAGCACATATAAAGCGTAAAAGGACAATACGTTATAGATGAAACGTTGACGACTATGCAAAGAAGAAAGAGCAGTGAGGAGAAAGGAAACTCAAAAGCGTAGGAGAGAAAAAAATGCAAAAAAGAAAAAGACTAATAGAGGTGCAAATTCAGAAAATAAGGTAATCAGCCCAGAACAAGTGGAATTGAAAAAAAAAGCAGGTCCAATCGGGCTCAGAATTAAAAGACAAAGTAGAACTTCATAAAGACGTTCAAAAACATTGGTGCGATGCAAATGCAGAGAAATTTAAAGAATATGAAAGCAGGAAAATAAGAAAGTATAAAAAAAAAAGAAAGTAAAGATTGTAGTAGTGCAAACAAACGGAAATTATTACTCGAAAAAAAAGAAAATAATTACCACGGACCAGGTGTCATTGAAAAAAAATGCATTACAAACCAAGCTCAGAAATAGAAGACAAAGAGTAGAAAACAAAGTAAAACGTCATAAGGAGGTTAAAGAACAAGGGGGCCAAACATATGCAGAGCAGGTGAGAGATAATGAAAACAGTGGAATTCAAAAGACTCAAAAAAAAACGTAGGCGCGAAACACATGCAGAGCAAGATACAGAATGTGAAAGCAGATAAAAACGACAGTGTCAAAACAAAGAAAGTAAACATCGCATTAGCACAAACAAAGAGAAATTATTACTCGGAGAAATAACGAAAAGGCGAATAGAGATCGAATATATGGGCATTGGTGATGCATGTAAATATTGTAAGGCTTTGAAGTTTAAGTCAGAGAATTTCAAAAATGGGGTTTACCTCACATGCATTTATTGGTTACTTTGCAAAAAAAATTAACTGCTGGTGATGTAGATCATTTTGTCTGTGCTGAAATTCCAAACAGAAAAACCTATCCTGAATTATGGTACAAAGTCATTAAACACAGGAGTCACTGACCTCATTTAAAAGATTCAGCATATTGGGACTTGAAAAATTCCAAATATTGTTTTTACCGAAGTTCTGAAATAAAAGTGAAACTAATGAAACAGCAACAATCTTAAAAGTGTGTATCCAGAAAACCAAACGCGAAGGTTGGTGAGCAAAGCGAGCAGGGGGTGAAGCCTCCTAGTATATATATATATATATATATATATATATATATATATATATATATATATATATATATATATATATATATATATAATGAAATGCTTAGATTCTTACTACCTACAGTACGTCTCAATGAAAACACCACATGGCTGATGTGCTGTTCATCCCCTTGTGTACCTGAGCAGGTCACTTCAGCTCTTAGTTGCAATGGCAGCTCACTGGGAGAAACTGAAAAGTGCAGTCTGGTGGTGGCACAATAAGGAATGGTGGCTGAAAATGTGTGAATTTTAACATGCAGTCCAATTTAGGCAGGGAGACATCAAACTAGCCTTTGGAGTATGAAGCTGCAGTTTAAAGTCACATTTGTTTAATAACAGCATTATTCGGTAATTGTTTAACATATAAACTTGAATAAAACATGGCGCTTTGGCTTCCTATGTGATGCAATGTGTTTTAGTTAGACATGCTATTGAGAATTTCACCACACTGCTGTTGCTATGAAGTAAGTTGAGACCACCTAGCCACAAAGACAAATTTCATATAAGCCTCCATAAAGCTCTTATTTTTTTTTTACCCAGTAATACAATATCCAGAGAAATATTCTTTGACAAGTGTCACATTTTAACATGCAGTGGTCATCAGGAGAAAGCAGTCTGGAGTACAGTGGCATCTGCCTTTCGGTATTCACACTTACAACCTCAGTGTGCATTTATGTAAAGGGTCATACCCATGACCAGAACTGATGATGGTAAAGATCACAAGGTCATCCTTCTATATGAAAGCAGTCGGGATTGTCCTTCCGTCCCGTGAGTGCTACGCAGGCGCGGAGTTTCACACACGCCCCGTCCATTTTGCAATGCACGATGGGATTTGTAGTTTCGTTTTTCCAGGTAAAAGATGATTTTCTACTCCAGACTGTGCGATATCTTCTTCTTCTTTCTTACTATATAAAAGCGGTCGGGATTGTCCTTCCGTACCGTGAGTGGAAAGCGTAGCGGTATTCCGCTTATCACAGACTTACTACTTGCAGCTTGCGGTACGAAGCGACATGATGTGAGCAGAGTTCTGATGCTCCCATCGTTCCCTTGCTTTTGTGCGCGATGTGCTGGAAAAATAGACAAAATTATGTCTCTGGAAATAATTAATGTTGATGGAGTACAAATGCCTCACCGCGTAGTAAATATCAGGGGGTTCAAAAGGGCGACCTCAATATAGAAAAAAGTTTAAATTTCATCACAAAAATAACAGAAACTACGAGTATTAAAGTAATACTGCTCAAATGCAATATAACCAAATTAATGAGTTTGTATAAAATATCAAATTGATCTACATATTGAATTGCCTTAAGAAGTGGTCAACTTAAAAGTCGGTCGCCTTAAAAGGCGGGTCAGCCTAGTTTATAATATAATGCTTTAATTTTAAATAGCTAAATGCTGTATTACTAATTACTTATTTATTTACAGATTTAAGGAGTTAGTTAAAAGTTTGTGGTAGATACACTATAGTCCTTTTCCTTGATACAGGCTAAACTTGTTGGCAGAAAAAAAATCCACTCTATTTTTTTATCTCTTTTTAAGAAACATCACTTTGGGAGCTTTCTAATTACAGATTTCCACTTCCATTGCACAAAAGAAGCAATATAACTTGCAGTGAAATGCACAGTCAAACACTCAGACCCACAATCCTAAAATAAAATGCAAATAATCACCAAGGTGAATAAAGGAGCTGTTGATATTCTAAAGAGTTACTTCTTTCAGTTCCTCTAGAAGTGATTGTGCTGAATGCTGAACCTACCTATTTTTTTTTCAACATGCAAAATTACAGCTTGACATTGATCAGGGCACCAATGTACATTTGCTACGCAGTGGTCTTCAAGGGAAAATCAATGTAAGCATGTCATGCAATGATCTCAAATGGTCAGACGTTTCAAGTAATTGACAATCTTCTTTACTGCACATTTCTTTATCTGGGGTGTTCTTGCATTCTGCATCCTGAACTTTGTCTTGCATGCCTATGAGCCATCATGTTTGTCCGCTGCTCAGTTGGCCCATATTCAGGAGAACTTCTGGCTTGTTAATGTGGTTCTGCGTCCTGTGTTCTTATTTGAGGTGACTGTGTGACCCAACAAGAAAATAAATATAAACAGCAGTAAACCCTCCACCTGACTGTTGGTGTGTATTTCTCCATCTTTGTCATTCTTGCCTTCTGTATCCCAAACTTAACACTCAGCAGATGTCACTGTTCATATTTTCTTTCCACCATGTCACTTGGTTTAGCAATCACTTTGACATTATAATCCCATGATCACAGGTCTCTTTGCTAATGTTAATGCTACCTGAAATTTTTGGAATTTTCAGAACATATCAAATCATAAGTTTCTGATTAAGACCAATATCAAGGTGTAACCCAGCCACCAGGGATGCACAAACCAGTGTGTTTCTTCGTACTCAGTCCCAAGCCCAGATAAATGGAGAGGTTTATGTCAGGAAGGGCATCCGGTATAAAATTTTGCCAAATCAATATGTGGACAACAATACAAACTTCCATACCGGAATGGTCGAGCCCCATGTTAACAATGACTGCCACCAGTACTGTTAGCCAACAGTGTGCTGGCAAAAAATGGGCTACTGTTGGCCGAAGAAGAGGGGGTAGATGTGTCTGGAGGCAAGAGGAGAGAAGGAAAGAAAACAGTGGAACTGAGGGTAGGAACTTTGAATGTTGGCAGTATGACTGGTAAAGGGAGAGAGTTAGCAGATATGATGGAGAGAAGGAAGGTTGATATATTGTGCGTGCAAGAGACTAAATGGAAGGGGAGTAAGGCCAGGTGGAGTGGAGGTGGATTCAAATTGTTCTATCATGGTGTGGATGGGAGGAGAAATGGGGTAGGAGTTATTCTGAAGGAACAGTATGTCAAGAGTGTTTTGGAGGTGAAAAGAGTGTCAGGCAGAGTAATGATTAGAAAGCTGGAAATTGGAGGTGTGATGATGAATGTTGTTAGTGCATATGCACTGCACGTTGGGTGTGCAATGGGTGAGAAAGAAGATTTTTGGAGTAAGTTGGATGATGTGATGAACAGTGTACCCAAGGGACAAAAAGTGGTGATTGGAGCGGATTTCAGTGGGCATGTTGGTGAAGGGAACAGTGGAGACGAGGAGGTGATGGGTAGGTATGGTGTCAAGGAGAGGAATGAAGGTCAGAGGATAGTGGATTTTGCCAAAAGGATGAACATGGCTGTGGTGAATACGTATTTTAAGAAGAGGAAGGGACATAGGGTTACGTACAAGAGTGGAGGAAGTTGCACACAGGTAGATTACATCCTATGCAGAAGAGTCAATCTGAAGGAGATTAAAGACTGCAAAGTGGTGGCAGGGGAAAGTGTAGTTAAGCAACATAGGATGGTGGTCTGTAGGATGATGTTGGAGATCAAGAAAAGGAAGAGAGTGAGGGCAGAGCCAAGGATCAAATGGTGGAAGTTGAAAAAGGAAAACTGCAAGGTTGAGTTTAGGGAGGAGGTGAGACAGGCACTGGGTGGCAGTGAAGAGTTACCAGACAGCTGGGAAACTACAGCAGATGTAGTAAGGGTTACAGCAAGAAGGGTGCTTGGCATGTCATCTGGAAAGAGGAAGGAAGAAAAGGAAACCTGGTGGTGGAATGAGGAAAAACAGGAGAGTATACAGAGGAAGAGGATGGCAAAGAAGAAGTGGGATAGTGAGATAGTGAGAAGTGAGATGCAGAAAGTAGACAAGAGCATGAAGTTATGGGAAAGAGTAGTGGAAGCTAGGTTAAGAAGTGAGGAGATGATTAGTGAGCAGCAGTATGGTTTCATACCAAGAAAGAGCACCACAGATGCAATGTTTGCTCTGAGGATGTTGATGGAGAAGTTTAGAGAAGGCCAGAAAGAGTTGCATTGCATCTTTGTGGACCCATAGAAAGCATATGACAGTGTGCCTCAAGAGGAGATGTGGTATTGTATGAGGAAGCTGGGAGTGACAGCGAAGTACAAAAGAGTTGTACAGGATATGTACAAGGGAGGTGTGACAGTGGTGAGGTCTGTGGTAGGAGTGACAGATGCATTCAAGTTGGAGGTGGGATTATATCAGGGATCGGCTCTGAGCTCTTTCTTTTTTGCAATGGTGATGGACAGGTTGACAGACGAGATTAGACAGGAGTCCCCATGGACTATGATGTTTGCTGATGACATTGTGATCTGTAGCGATAGTAGGGAGCAGGTTGAGGAGACCCTGGAGAGGTGGAGATATGCTCTAGAGAGGAGAGGAATGAAGGTCAGTAGGAACAAGACAGAATACATGTGTGTAAATGAGAGGGAGGTCAGTGGAATGGTGAGGATGCAGGGAGTAGAGTTGGCGAAGGTGGATGAGTTTAAATACTTGAGATCAACAGTACAGAGTAATAGGGATTGTGGAAGAGAGGTGAAGAAGAGAGTGCTGGCAGGGTGGAATGGGTGGAGAAGAGTGTCAGGAGTAATTTGTGACAGACGGGTATCAGCAAGAGTGAAAGGGAAGGTCTATAGAACAGTAGTGAGACCAGCTATGTTATATTGGTTGGAGACGGTGGCACTAACCAGAAAGCAGGAGACAGAGCTGGAGGTAGCAGAGTTAAAGATGCTAAGATTTGCATTTGCAGTGACGAGGATGGATAGGATTAGAAATGAGTACATTAAAGGGTCAGTTCAAGTTGGATGATTGGGAGACAAAGTCAGAGAGGCAAGATTGCGTTGGTTTGGACATGCGCAGAGGAGAGATGCTGAGTATATTGGGAGAAGGATGCTAAGGACAGAGCTGCAAGGGAAGAGGAAAAGAGGAAGGCCTAAGCGAAGGTTTATGGATGTTGTGAGAGAGGACATGTAGGTGATAACAGAACAAGATGCAGAGAACAGAAAGATATGGAAGAAGATGATCTGCTGTGGTGACCCCTAATGGGAGCAACCAAAAGAAGAAGAAAATCAAGGTACAAGACCCAAAATTTTGGAACATAATTATGTGACAGACATTATCATTTTATATATTTTTAGATAAGATAAAAAATGGCTTGTCACTGTTCCAAACGTTATTATTGTTTTATAATATATGTTGAGAGTGTGCAATGCCAAATGCAAAGGAAAAGACAAGCTGCACTAGGAACCAGTGACTTTTTAGAAACCTTTGTAGAGTTCCCACTGCAGGAACTTGAATTGTTTGTAGTTCCTAGTAGGAAGTTCATGGTACATTTTTTTTAGCTTGGTCGTGGGTGGGGCTTTGATTATGAATTGTACTGATTGGTTAACCACAACCATCTGCACCACGTTACAAATCTGCTAGTAATATGGACTTTGGAAAGTTATTGGTGAAGATGGAGCACCACATTCCACACCACATCTTCTTCATAGCTGCCTCTCTAGTGTGTCACACCATGCACCATACTGAAGCAATAATGCCCCCTGGGGAAGTTGTGATCACTTTGAAGCAATGAGGTAGGAGGTCCATGTGAGCTCCCGAACTCCTAGTCACGTCACACTTAGCACTATATCACTCTTCTTAGCCACCTTCCTGTTGCACCATACTGCACTTTGTATTGAACTAATAAGGTGTGGGGAAATAAGTTGTATCCCCCCATGAACTCCCTAACTCCTGGTCGTGTTGCACTTTGCACCATATCATTCTTCTTAGCCATCTGGTTGGTGTGCCATGCTATGCACCACATCGAAGCAGTCATCTCCCACATGAAATCATGATGGGTTTGAAGCAATAAGGATGAGGAATCCCCCGTGAACTCCTAAATGTACCTCATGTCACACCACATCACTGTTCTTCGCATGCCACAAATTTGGCACAACAATTACAGTTCCTATTGTATGGTGGAAACACAAGACATGAAAGCGGCCCTGGGCTTACGTCATACAGGAACTCATTTGCTCCTGAAAACAACCTTCCTGTGGTGGGAAAACACCTGACAAAGAAGAAACAAGTACACCTCGAAAGGCCTTGTTAAATGAAAATTTCAACCCACGATTTCAGTTTGTCTATCCCTCTGTCATACATGCGTGACTAGGGGACAGTTGAATGGCCTAATTGTACATGAAACCACAATACACCATTAATGCTCTCTTCTTCTTTACACCCACAGGAAAACAACAGAGTAAAAAGTCTTACCGCAAAAAACGGCTCCAATCTTAACGAAAGAATAATGGCATATTGCTCCACTAAGTTCATCACACCTCCAGCTTACTCCTGACATCATTTCCATCCATCTCCAATCCCCATTTCCGTCAGCCTATTTCCCATTTTCATTAAGTCTCCTCTATAAAAGCTCCAAGAACCCATACTCTGTTGTCAAATGTGTATTTACTGTGCAACTTTGACTGTGGCAAACTTGAACTGGAACCTACAGCCAGTAAATGGGGAGGTTCAACAACTCTTTACCTGTCTTGTGTCTCTGGATTTATTACACCTCCTTGTAAGCTCAAATCAGAAGGTAGAGAAACTAAAGCCTGATTACATGAAAGGCACAATGGTGTCCTATTTGTCACAAACTTTGTCACTTCATACTACTAGTTGGTTGTCTAACCATCTCTTATAGTAATAAAAAAACTTTAAAATAGTGGATGGAATCAGCTTTAATTATTCTCCATAATACCCAGTCAACTATTTAGTAAAACACTAAGGTCGGTGTGTCCAGTCCCTCTGAGCAATCTGATTGGTCAGTTTGGCTATGCTGTGATTGGTCAGTTTGGCTTTGATGATGCAATTGAAGAAGAAGGTGCAAGTGTAAGACACAAAAGGAGGAATAAAGTTGTAAGAAGCACGCTGTAAGAGTTGCCTCCAAAGACAGTATGTATAAAACCAGACAGGGGGTGATAAAGACACCTTGAAAGTAATGACAGAGTCTGAAAAGGAGGCTTTACGGTAACACACTTGAGAGGGGAAGCACCACTGAAGAGACATTCACACACACGCAAATACAAAGGAAAGGCTCAAAAGGTACACGTAAAGCAAGAGAGCAAATATTTTTTATTTTTCTATTACCTGTCTTCTACTGGTAGCACGGCTAGTATAAGCATATAAAATGACATAACATCCAGCCTCAGGAGTCCAAAAGAGGAGTGCGATGTTCAATGAACAAAGGCAATATAGAAGAGAAAAATGTATATATTAGCATAAATAGCCATAAAAGTAATTGAAAGCTTCTGAAAGATAGATAGATAGATAGATAGATAGATAGATAGATAGATAGATAGATAGATAGATAGATAGATAGATAGATAGATAGATAGATAGATAGATACTTTATTAATCCCAAGGGGAAATTCATATAATCCAGCAGCAGTATACTGATACAAAGAAACAATATTAAATTAAATAGTAATAAAAATGAAAAAAATTAAAATAAAATTATTGTTAGCATTTACTCCCCCGGGTGGAATTGAAGAGTCGCATAGTGTGGGGGAGGAACGATCTCCTCAGTCTGTCAGTGGAGCAGGACAGTGACAAAAGTCTGTCACTGAAGCTACTCCTCTGCCTGGAGATGACACTGTTCAGTGGATTATTCATGCTTGACAGGAGATTGCTTAGTGCTCGTCGCTCTGCCACAGATGTTAAACTGTCCAACTTTAATCCTACAATGGAGCCTGCCTTCTTAACAAGTTTGTCCAGGCGTGAGGCGTCTTTCATCTTTATGCTGCCACCCCAGCACACCACCGCGTAGAAGAGGGCACTCGCCACAGCCGTCTGGTAGAACATCTGCAGCATCTTACTGCAGATGTTGAAGGATGCCAACCTTCTCAGAAAGTATAGTCGGCTCTGACCTTTCTTACATAGAGCATCAGTATTGGCAGTCCAGTCCAATTTGTCATCCAGCTGCACTCCCAGATATTTAAAGGTCTGCACCCTCTGCACACAGTCACCTCTGATGATCACAGGGTCCATGAGGGGCCTGGGCCTCCTAAAATCCACCACCAGCTCCTTGGTCTTGCTGGTGTTAAGGTGTAAGTGGTTTGAGTCGCACCATTTAACAAAGTCTTTGATTAACTTTCTGTACTCCTCCTCCTGTCCACTCCTAAGCATAAATTAGAATGATTAAGCAAATAAGATATGTCAAGCAAATGGTCAACTAAAAAATCAGTCCTATTGCATTATTTTTTTTAGGTTTGAAGCAGAATTGCTAGTGTGAGATAGAAGGACAGGAATGACGCATAGAAACTGTCTGTAGACCTGTGTGGACAAGATAGGAAGCTAAGAACAAGGTAGCCTTGGTTGACATGTGAGAAACCAGCTGGATTGGTGAATCAGCAAAAAGACAGCAAAAGGCTTTTGCTATAAACAAGGTCAAAATGATGTAATGCATGAAAGTAAAATTAGTGTATTCATATATTAGCATAAATAAATATAGACAAATATATAAGCATTTGCCTTAGTGTAGATAGAAATGCAAGTCAGGACTGCCACGCAATGATTAAATAAAAGCACATACCATATTTCTTTTTAAATTAAAGCTTAGCTTCAGGCCACCATTATAACATAGCATGAAAGGAGCTTAGCTTAGGAGTGGAAATGACACAAGAAAGCCCAAAGATGGAAAAAGGAAGCATTTGCCTAACCAAAAGACCAATCAGAAATAAGCAAAACAGAAACTAGAGATGAACAATGGACAGTAAGGACAGGTGCAGAATGAGCTAATTGAACGAGGTCAGAGTGATAAGAAATGATATATAAGTTTCGGGTTTTGAACTGTTCGGGGCTCAGCTCAATTTGGCCATATTGGGTTGAGTCCGTGTTATTCTTTGTGTTGTTTTATTGCAATAAAGCTTTAAAACTCTGTTTGCCTATCCTGAGTCCTAATAGCCTTCATTTTCAGGTAAAAAGCCTTCTGGTGACAATTTTTCACCATGACAGCAACAAGACGCATAAAGAAAGAGGGAGTAAGGGCTAGCATATCTGGTCAATAAAGGTTTCTAAATGCACGACATGATTGAATCAGACAAACGTACTAGTGTGCCATTCTCCCAGTTTTACTAAAAAAGCAATTCACTATGCTAGTTGACAATATTTTACTAGTCTGCAGTTTCTCAGATTACCTTTCACTCTTGTGTCATGGAGTGACCCCAGCAGACTTCCTCGTATGTCACTCAGACATTCTTTTGAAAGGATATCAAATCCTGCCGCTCTGCTAAAGACATTTCATGTGTAAGAGCAGGGCGTGTTTAAGCTTGAACTCCTCATTGGATGTGTAAACTAACAACCCTGGCCCCCACAATGACATTTGAGATTAAAATAAACAAACTTTCAGTTTCATTTTTTGACAAAAACAAATGCCCAGCGGCAGAGAAAGATAATTTCCACATCTAAAAGCCATTCGCTCCTTTGAACTCCAGGTCACTGAGGGTCTCTTCAAACATATTATAGCTTCATGTGTACCTGGACTCTGCACCACACTGGCATGACCTCCTTTTTAGGGGACTGGACAGTCATGAAAGGTCCTTAACACACTCATCTGGGCAGCAGTTCATTGAAAAGAGTTCTCTGGTAGTTTTTTATCTATCTGATAAATAATATTTCATCTTAATGTTGTCAAAAATCTGATACAATAACACAGGGAATCAAAATAACGGCTTTTAATAACTATGAGAGCCATTTGTTAGATATTTAGGTTATGAAGTATTTTCTAAGGTATGTTAAATGTTTGCATATATATTGAAGGTGTGGGTAATGACCGCCCTGGAGGGCCGAAGTGGCTGCAGGTCTTTATTCCAACCCAGTTTCTTAATGAGAAGTCAATTATTCCTAAAGAAGCACTCATTGCTCAAGTGACATTTTGAGGTTTCATTTTAGTGGTCTCACTTGTTAAGGTTCCCCACCCTTAAATGCTTATTTCAGAATTAAACAGTTGCGGTGGGCTGGCGGCCTGCTCAGGGTTTGTTTCCTGCCTTGCGCCCTGTGTTGGCTGGGATTGGCTCCAGCAGACCCCCGTGACCCTGTAGTTAGGATATAGCGGGTTGGATAATAGATGGATGGAGAATTAAACAGCTGTGTTCACTGTTTTTGATGGCTCCTTATTGACAATAAGATGCAAATGGCAAAGGAGCCAGTAGTTCTCCATCTAACGTTTTTCCATTTACACCTGTGTGGATTCATCATGCACTATTTGGTTTAATAAAACACTTCATAGAAAAATGTGACAGTCTGAAAATTGTTCATTTTAGGCTTCAAATCATTTGGATGGTATCATTGGAAAGGAAAAATCTACAATATAAGAACGTAACATTGCAGACAAAAAAGCCATAAGATTAACTAAGATCTGAGATTGTCAAGGATTGGTTTCTAATTAACCAATTGGGTTGGAATGAAAACCTGCAGCCACTGCAGCACCGACACTGCCCACCCCTGTAGCATAGTATATGGGAGGCTCTATTATAACCCTCACAAGCTGAATTGAAATGGAATATTCTAACTAACTGGTGGGCAGCACGGTGGTGCAGTGGGTAGCGCTGCTGCCTCGCAACTAGAAGATCGGGGTTCGCTTACCGGGTCCTCCATACGTGGAGTTTGCATGTTCTCCCTGTGTCTGTGTGGGTTTTCTCTGGATGCTCCAGTTTCCTCCCACAGTCCAAAGACATGCAGGTTAGGTGAATTGGTGATTCTAAATTGTCCTTAGTGTGTGTGTGTGCGTGCCCTGCAGTGGGCTGGCGCCTTGCCCGGGGTTTGTTTCCTGCCTTCACCCTGGGATTGGCTTCAGCAGACACCCATGACCCTGTAGTTAGGATATAGCTGGTTGGATATTCTAACTATTTCTTGCCCCTCTAACTGCAGATTAGTCTCAGTTAGTCACCTGCCTTGCCGTAGGTAAAGCATGGAGGGCACACAGTTCCAAACCAGTTGTATGTAACGTAACATGCTCTATTGAACGTGCAGCGTTATAAGTATAGAATGTACTGAATGTTTTAAGTAAAGCACAGGAAAATAACTTGAGTATAGAAAACAACTGATGTTTAACAAGCAAAAGTTAAGTTTAAAGAAGAAGCTTTTTGTCTTCCTTTTTTCCTTTAATTCTGCATGTGTAGCAACTTTTTTCTCTATTCTTGTGTGAACTGTTTGTTTTGAATTTTCACTAAGCCTTTTTTAAAATTCACTTTATTGGACTGGCTCATGCTTGATTCTGCCTTACCAATTTAGCAGCTGCATTTTAAGTTTGAAACTGCCTGTTTAAGCCTGACGTTGGTTCGTGATGGAAGAAAACAGCAACAATTTGAAAGACTCGACAGCCACCCAAACATTTGCATGCTTTGGCGCATTGGTTGATCGGAGTGAAACCTCTGAAAGAACTGCAGGCGCTCCTGGTGTTACTGCATAAGCTAACATAAAAGAATTTAAATACCTTAAAGCAGGGGTGTCAAACTCCAGGCCTGGAGGGCCGCACTGGCTGCAGGTTTTCATTCTGACCCTTTTCTAATCAGTGACCAGTTTTCACTGCTAATTCAATTCTTTTTCTCTTCATTTTAATAGTTTTTAAAGATTCAGTCCTCTGAATTGATTTATTTCTTTATTAAATGGCAGCCAAACAGAAATGAGATGTAAAGTGAACCAACAGATGACCAGTTAAATTGAGGCTGCAAACTCCAAACAGTTTCTTAATGAGAAGCTGATTCTTGCTGTTAATTAAGCCTGTTATTGAATATCATGACTTGTTGCTGCTCTCATTCTGCCACAGCAGACATTTTCAAAACTGCTGATTTTCTGTTTTTGCTAAGGACAAAGTCAAAATGTTTTGGTGGCCTGAGAGATCACCTTTCTTTATTTTCAGATATTGTGTGATGGCCACAGGTGAGCTGGTCGTGTGGGGGGTATTTTCCTTACGCTGCTTAAATCATCCAAGATCAGATGTATCATCTTGGATGAGTTAATGCCGGTGAAACTCATCCGGGATAAGTTGGTTTTTCAAATGCAGCGGTGTAGTAGATTAGTCTAGCTGGATCTAATCATTCGAGATGAATGTGTGCGCCCGCGCTGATTGAAAAGCCCGTATATACTGAGTCTAGAAAACATGATCAGCAAGTCTTTGATAGGCTGTGACAAAATGACAAAAGAACGGGAGCATTTTTTCACACAAGCAGAGCAGGACCTTTTATTCGAAGGATATGAAGAATTTCAAGATTTAATATGCACAACGGGTAACACTGCAAAAGCAGCCCAAACCAGAAAAGATGGCTGGCAAAAAGTGGTCGACAAATTAAACGCCAAGTAGTACGCATTGTATTTACTGAATGCAGCGTTTCATTTCCTATGTGTCAGATTAATTATTATTTAATATGTCATAATTCCAGGTCAAACGTGAGCACAAGGAGAACATGCGAACAGGTTAAAGTGAAGTACAAGAAAAACTGGTAAATATCGTTATATAACTTGTGGTCCCCGGCCGGGGCTGGATCCCAGCCGGGACGCCCAGGAGGACGAGAGGAGGGCTTGTGCCTCCTCCAGACCGCGAGGGGCGTCCGTACTGGTTGTATAGGGGGCCACGGGTAGAGGGCTTGGAAGCCCAATCCTGTAGGGGCCCGTGGCCACCGCCAGGTGGCGCCCTGGAGCCTGAGGAACCCTGGAGCCCAGCACTTCCGCCACACCAGGAAGTGCTGGGGGGAAGACTTATTGTGGCGCCCGGAGAGCTGCCGGGAAGACAGCCAGCATAACCGCCACGCTGGGGCGTGGCCAAGGAGGGAATGCCAGAAACACCTGGTGCTCATCCGGGAGCACTATATAAGTGGCCGCCTCCCTTCAGTCTAGAGCGGAAGTCGGGTGGAAGAGGACGGAGCTAGCGGGAGGACTGGAGGCGGCCAGAAGAGAGAGAGGCATTGTAAGGCCTGGAGAAGAAAGAGAGGTATTGTAAGGCCTGGACTTGGGGAATCAGTGCAAGAGGCACTGGGGAGTTGAGCGCGGGATTTGTACATAGTGTAAATAAACGAGTGTGTGGTGAAAACAACGATGTCTGTCTGCCTGTGTCCGGGTTCAAGTTCACAAACTATTTAAAGAATTGTTGACATAAAGAATCATATATAAAAAACATTCATTTTAAAGCTAACAAGATGGCAGACAAGCAAAA